>NC_068940.1:29567552-30167552 GCF_026419915.1 Harpia harpyja
TATAAAATGAAATAAAAAGAAATAAAAGACATTAAAAAAGAAATAACCAAGAGAATATTCTCAGCCACAGTTTTGAAAAGAGTATTTGTCGATATAATGTTTTGGCTTCTTGAAGAAAATCTTGCTTAGAGCTTGTGCTCAGACTCTTCATACTTCCCTTATCATATTCATTTCCCTATTCATGCTGTCTCTTTAAAGTAGTGTGGTCCAAAGCTCCTTGTGCCCCTGAAAAGTTTAACTTCCCTCTTTGTTTTCACAGAGAGAAGAAGATTTCCCGCAGCAGTGCCCTGAAGGTACTGGACCATGCCATGATTGGACCGGAGGGCACAGACAACTGTCACAAGTTTGTTGACATTCTTGGTCTGAGGACCATCTTTCCTCTCTTCATGAAATCACCCAAAAAGATAAAGAAAGTTGGAACAACTGAAAAAGAACACGAAGGTAGGCTTGCTTCCAGATCCTTCTTATTGTCATGGGAAGGTAGGCTTGCTTCCATGGAGGAGGTGAATGGAGAGAAGTGTCTGAAAAGTACCTGCAAAGAGGAGGGAATAGCACATCACCAGTCTTTTCAGGGCTCCTCCTGCAGCTTTCAGGTCCAGGCTCCCTGTTGCAGGCTAGCTGTTGATGACACGCTTGCATTGCTTGTTTTGGTATCAGCAGTTTCTGGTGATTCCATTTCATGTGCTGTTAATAAGTTATTTTACTCCTGTAGGGCCTGTTGTTTGAAGCTCTGACTCTTTGATGCAAAACTCTTTTGAAAAGAGTAATGAGGCAACTACAAATGTCACCTCAAAAGCAGTGTTTTCATGGCTCTGAGCACTGAAGTGTGACTCGATGAACATCAGGCATTGCAGAAATAAACTGCATGCTTTTGAAGTTGGTTTTTTGGTTTTTTTTTTTTCTTTTTCTATTTTTTTCCTCTCTCCCCTGGAAAACTCTGCTTTAACAGAAATCTGCTGTGGAGTATTACTGCAGGACCTTATGCTGAACTGAATCCAGGGTCAGTCCCTCCTGCTTCTGGTAACATTACCTTTTCCATTTTGTTGATAATTGAATATGTCTTGGAAGAAACTTTAAATACTGCCCATGATGCTTGAGGTTTTGTGTCTGTTCATTACTCATCTCAGTTCTATAAAGGGTGAGTACTGTCAAAAGCTGAAGAGGTGTGAGTGGGTCTCAGGCTTGCCTAGTATCCATCCTTAACGCTTGCAGCAAACCAAGGGAAAATGGAAGGAAACAGCAACAAAATGGGAGCTCTAAACCCAAATACCCTGCTTTGGTACTGTTTTTGCAACTCGGGTAGAGCCAGCTGTCCTGATGTTCTCCAGAGCAAAGGCAGGGAGGTGCTGCCTCCTGCAGACCTCGCCTGGTGCTGGGCTGAGGCGCTGGCTGGGACTGAGCAGCCCCTTTCTCTGGAAGAGCTGCAGAGCTGGGGGCAGCTCGGTGAGCATCTGCTTGTTCTTGTCTTTCCTGAGGACAGGGTGGTGAGGAAGAGGAGGGCCAAATTCAGCAAGCGGCTGTTTTCTTCTTGAAAACTGCCAGCGGTGAGCTGGTAACTACACTTGTTCTAGAGCACCAACATTAAAAGATGGTAACACTCAGTTAAGGGAGGTAGCAGCTTGGCAAGGCACTCTTAGGCTGTGATAGCTGCAGAGGTGGGCTCTGCGCCTTGGGGGCTGCGGGGCTGAGGCGGGATGGTGGGTCAAAGCAGGAGTTGGCAGTGCCATGGGCTGTGTGTGCACACATGGCAGCGGCTGCTTTCCTAGCACCGGTGGAGAGAAGGGGCTTACCTGCAGCCCAGCACCAGCCAGGAATGATTCACGCACAGGCTGCCAATTCTGGCTGCCTTATCTGTCTTGTATTGTGTTGCTTGTCTTGGATAGATAATGGTGAGGAAGAAATGCTGTCCTGTGTTCTGGGGTTTATGTAATAAAATTGCAGAGAGTGCAGTTGCGCTTAGATGATGGATTTAGGGGATGTTTTGAAATCTTTATTTGCAGTATGAAAATAAGGTTGTTTAATTCTTCTTACTGAGAGAAAGCTCAAGTTAGGATATGAGCTTCTGAGTAGAGATCTGGGTCTGTGGCTCATGTCATTGACTTAATTTTTCAGTTTGGGAAAGTGAGTTAATCTCGGTCTCATCTGCTTCGTCTTGAGACTGCAGATGACATCTGTGTGCAATCTTGGCTACTGTGAGGATTAGGTAGCAGTCTGGACAGCCCTAACAGGGTCAGTTCCTAACTATTTCTGTGATAGGAAAAAAGCAAATCTGCCCTCAGGAAAATGGAGTGATCCATGCAAACAGTCTTTGTATCATACCTCCGTCTCATTAATATTCAGAAGAAATGGAGGACATTAAGATGAGTCCAGAAATCAGTATTATTAAAATAAACTCTCCCTACAACACTGTGGTAGTAGGTCCAATTTTCTTTGTTTTGCATCACTGGGCAGGTGAGTTACTGAATTTCTAACAATGGGAATTAATTGAGATGTTTAACAGGGTTCCCCTGGAGCCTCTCGCAGCCATTGTCCTGACACGTGTATAAGCTGCATAGTATATGTTTTTACTTTGCCAAATGTTGCACTAGCAATACAGTAATTGCTCTGTGCCTGGGGGCACTGCTGGTTGATGGTCGGCTCCTGTGAGCCACTGGCTGAACAGGAATACCGCAAAGACTCCTTGGTGCCTGCTGGTTTTAAAGGAAACAGTGCAGGTCTATCGTGATTGAGAATCAATGCCCTCTGTGCTGTGTTGATCCTAGTAACACAGTTCTTTCTGCATATCTCTTTATTTATCAAAAAGAATGCTAGGATTCAGTCTTCTCTTGTCATCTTTTCTTGTAAAAACTTTATCCTGTGTTCAAACTGTTTAAAAAAAAAATTAAAAATTAATTAGAATGATCCTTTTCTGCTAGGAGAGCATTCATGTGTATGTCAAATGGAGGAACATATTCTTTTAAAGGATTAACTAGAATGGCTTTGTAGCAGAGGCACCAGTATTTATTAAAAAGCAGTTCTGAGGAGGTGCACTGGGAACGCGTTCACTGTAATGCCATTGAGACTGCGTCGGGACAGACACTCGTGGTTATGCTGCAAAATACGAAATTCTTAATAGCCCATTAACCCTGGAGCCTAATTACAACTGCTGAAGGACAACCCTGTTGAAAGGCTTCAGCACAGGGTGAGGTACCAAACAGCTCTGCCAGAAGTGTTTGTCCACTGGAGCTCTACCTCCTCCGCCTGTCCTGGGCGTCCCTTTGTCTGCAGCTGCAGAGTGCTGCCAGGCTGCAGGTACCAGCACCAGCTGGGGCGCGAGGATGCTTTAGCTGTAGTTAGCTGCAGAGACATTCTTCTTGCTGGGCATCTGATGCACCATCTTTAGAGCACAAAATCTTTCATATGTGTCTGATGGTGGTAGGAAAATATTCCCCTTGTCTTTGTTTTATAGTAGTGTTGTTTTTTAGATAAGAGAGAGTCTATAAAAGAAAGTTTATTTTATTGTCTTGAAGGCAGTGTTCTGAATGTGGCAAAATAATAAATACCCTGGTGAAAAAAAATCTCAGTGTGACTTGGTGAGCTTTTATTTATTACAGAAATTTATAAGCCAAATTAACTTTGATAAAAATAACTTTTCTGTAATGTATTTCTCTCTGTTTTTAAAAGCTAGCATAAAGGTGGCAGTGCTGGTTAGCTACATTTTAAACACTGTCAGTGTTTAAAAATTATTTACTCTAGGGACCCTGTGAACAATTTAAATCCAAACTGCACATATTTGTGCTTTATATACACTATGTAATTAGGAAAGAAGAAAGGGAAAATTTCTTAACCATCTTTATGGATGATCTGAGCCTGAAGATTGGGCTGGTGGTGTCTAACTGACTATGCATTATCTACACTTGAATTTTGCCTGACTTTGTACAGATCATGATATACTTCTGAGGGTATTAGGTTTGGGAGAAGAATCTCATTTGAAGCAATTTGCCTTTTTCTGAGGCAGTGAAGCAACTCAAAGCAAGTATTTTGCAGTTGAAGACAGAAATGGCTTAGAGTTTTCCTATGTCTGGGGGGTCAAAATACTTGTGAGCATCCAGCCAGCTTGGCTAGCTTTTAAGAGAAATAGTCTGTCGCTGTAGAAAGGAGTGTGTCTTGGATAGGGTTTTATTGTGAGGTTGTTGAATGACGTTAGCGGGGTCCCCCTCAGGTGCTGCTTGGCATTGTGTGGAGCAGATGGAAAGGCGGATGAGGTAGGTTGTAGGAGGTGGAGAATTAGTGACAAGTATTACTGCAGAAATGCATTTAATTCCACTAGATGCTCAGTGTTTGTTTTTGTGATTGACTGATCCCTGTAATCTTCCTGATTAAGGACTGTGATGCCTCTGGTAGCGTCATCCAGACGGGTGCCGAGTCAGAGACTGAGCACCGTGTACAAGGTACGATACAGCATAGCTTGGCCATAGCCTTTTGTTGTGGCTTATCTACATGGTAAGTAACACATGGTGGTATAATATAGGCTACCTATAGTGAGCGTTGGTAGAAAGGTAAACGCCAAACTGTGGAGAAAATGTGGTCTTGGCCAGTCTGGGACTGGGGTCTACATTATACATGTAAAATGGTGAGATCTGCCATGTTCGTGTGTACTGACAGGGCACCCTGAGGGGAGCCTGGTTGCCTCGTGGCTTCAGTGGAACTGAGCTGGAAGGGCAGAGAGGGCAGAGGCAAGTGTCTACTGGCTGAGACTGTAGGGAATGAATGGGAATTTGGCTCTGAGTGGTTCTTGGCATAAATATAGGGTAAGATTTGAAAAAATGCTTCCGCGTTGTGAATTTTGGAATGTGGGGGATGCTGTACGAGTATCTGTGTTCCAGAATCTCTTCTGTTGCAAAGCTGAGGGTCAGCTTGTCTTCACTGTCCGTAAGGGTGCAACGGCTCTTAGTACTGGACTTCCCACAGCAACAGTTGAATTGAAGCATTGGATGCTAACTTGAAGTTCTTGAACAGTCTCAGTGAGCTAAAAATGGAGAAAACACAAATTCCTTCTGAATTAGTCTGTAGTGAAGCAATCATAACTTGCTTGATAGGCTGTATATTCTCCTGCTCTTTCTCAGGACAGTTATTTGCAGTCTAGTTTTGCTCACTTGGAGAGTTTGATTAACTATAAAAAGATGTTTGTCCAATTCATCGTCATTTAAATGCCTTCTCTTGACTTAGATGTCAGTTTTACTTAGGAATGCTTAATTTGATAACCTGAGAATTAGTTCAGCCAATTTCCAGATGAGAATTCCTATCACTGTGGTTTTTTGCCTGTTGACCCTCTAACAATAAGGAAGCCTCTTTTGGAGATACTCAGCTATACGCTTCCTTTAAAAAACAACAGCAAAACCCGTTTCTTAGTAAATATGCTCTTACTCCTTTGTAACATACACTGAAAGGTAGCAAAGCCCTTGGAATGAATACCTGCTGCAGAACTAAGTTCCCTGGCCATGGAAAAGTGAAAAGGCAGCAACAGAAAAATGGCCTGATAAAGAGTTACCTTTATTAACTGAACACCCTCTGTCAGCCAGCAGAAAATATTTTTCATTTGGTGCTCTTCTGAAGTGAATACCTAGGGAAGGCATCGGTCTGTTTAAACAGAACTTTATTATGCCAATTTGTTATTTTACCATCAACCCTCCAGAATGTGACAGGAATCTGTTATTTGAATGAGCTATGATGCTGAGTGCGGAGTTAAATTTATCTCAATTAAAGTTAGCATTCTCTGTTACAAGAACATCACAAAAATAAACTTTCTCAATCGATAGAAAAAATTTTGTTTTACATTCAGCGTGATGGTTGGATTCCAGCTCACCAGGGGCATTGTGTGTGGAGCTTTTTCAACCTTTCCAGGCCCCACTTTACCCATCAGTAAAATCAGTATTTTTTTACTGCTGTCAGTATTTTAAGATAAGATTTTTCTTGGCAAAATACTGTGATACTTGCATGGGTTACTCTTTTTAAAGTGCAGATTATTAATGCATGTGAAAACAGGTAAGCTTATTAGATGCTACACCATTGGAATAGCATGTCTGTGGTTCCACCTGTAATCCTGTAATGAACCAAAACACTAGTGGAGTGTAGGAGCAGTCAGTCTTCTGTGACTTTACAAGCTGCATTGCAAAACCTCCGTCTGAATGCATTTCATGTGCATCCAAAAGCTGTGCAGAGGAGAAACTCCAGAAGTCACCTCTCAGCACTCCTCTTCTGCTGTGGATTCAGCTGGGTCAGTTGCACGCCTGGTCCTGGGGTGTTTTGACAGCGTGGCCTCCGTGCGAGCATCCTCCCTCCCAGAGCTGGGGAGCTGCTGGTCCTTAGGGGGCTTCATCCAAGTTTCCCAGCAAACAGACGTGAAGCTGCAGAGTTTTGTGTGTAGGAAGGATAGAAGCTTCTGAAAAAGGTGCCTTTTTTTTTTCCTGGTACTTTCCTGCTCCTAATTAGAAACCACAATTTATCTTAAGAGTTCTTTACAAGACAGAAGGCTCTTAAATGTATTCTGCCGGGTTCAGCAGAATACCCTGCTCGTCTACCTAATGGCTGCTGTCCCGTTGCACACAGAAGCGCACGCCTTCCCCTTCCTCCCGAAGGATGCTTGCCTCCTCTGCATCAGTATTGCAGGGGAGAATGCTTGAGCTTCCTCCCCTACTAGGCAGATGTCTGTTATAATGAAATGTAAAAAAAAAAGGGGGGGGGGTGTAATGTTACGGCTTGATTTGACAGGACCTCCTGCTGTTGCAGCTGCCAGTGCCAGCCATGGAATAGATTAATCTGTATTCCAACACACCGCAGCTGAAGTCAAGATCGATCTAATTAGGGTGTTTTAAACACTGCTTGCATTCTGAAGTCTTCGTGCCTGTCTGGAGAGGGAAAGGCTTCCGAGAGCCCGAGGTGATCCTGATCTAAGCAGGACTGTGGTGCAGCTGGGTGAGCACAAGCGATATGACCTGCCTAGAACCAGGGATGTGGCTGGCACGGTGCGCTGCGCTGCACTGCAGCGTCGGCATTGTGGAGAGTAGTGGTACATGCAGGTGAGCCAGCCGATGGGGCAGAAAACAGCGTTATCTGCTAATAAGAAAGAAGCCTCTGTCTTCCCATATCCACGAATTTGTGAGATTTTGGGATGTTTATATGAAAAAAGTTGTTCTTGATGCATACTAGCTGCCAACTGATAACCATTATTCCTTTAAAGGAATCTTTGGTGGTGCTGACTGTGGCTCATTTTGGTGTTTGCTTTTCAAAGGAAACCTATTTAGTCGTTCTTAGAAATGGGGGCTAGGCAGCAACTTCTGCCTCTGGCCTTGTCTGTTGCCCTCCCTGAAGATGATGCTTTTTGTGCAGGTGATGTGGACTTTGGCTGAGCGTTGGCCGGATTATTGAGAAGTTCCCAAGATACCCAGAGGCAGGCAGGCTGCCCGAGGTGTCGCCTGAGGGCGATGTGCAGCTTGTGGCCTCCTCTCTGGCAGCTGAGATCAAAGCTGGGCAGCTGCAGGTTTTGCTTTCTGAGGACTAGGAACAGCACCAGCTACTAATCATTTTCCAAAGAAGATCCGACCCTGAGCAAATATTGTGATTATGGACTTTTAAAATTTTGCATATGTGAGATACATGTTGGTGTAGTTCGTGGGAAAATGGTGAGACCCTCACGTCCACAGAAACCTTCACTCTCAGGTTAACACCTCTCACTTCTGATCGCTTGTGTAAATGCTTTAATCCATTGAATAATGGATTCAGCCACTTATCCTATAGCACTTCTCTTACCCAAGGTTTGCCCTGATTTTGGCTGGTGTCCTTGCACATGGATGTTTGTGTTTATTGGGCCAGGAGTTGTGTTACAGCATAATTGTGACTTTGGGGGGGGGGCGGGGGGCAGGGCACAAAACACACTAGTGCATTTTTTTTTTCAGGGAGCTGATCAAAAAAAAAAGGTTTAGATAGTTCAGAAATATTTCTGTAAAATATTTTTTTGAACATCTTGACCAGGCAACTAAATATTTCCTGGATTTTCTGGAGTGATAAGTTGAAAGAATAACCTCATTCTTAAAAAACCTGTGTCAGCTATTTCTCAGTAGTTTCAAAGATTTTATTGATAAAATGGATAAATATCTGCATATAAGCACTAAAGCAAGAATGATGGCTAAAATACATTTTCTAGTAAAGGAATATTGAAAAAAAAGCAATGAAGATATATCATTGGTGAGAATATTACTGCTAAAATACTGTGTCGACACTTCTAAACACTTCCAAAAAAAGAAGGTTTGGGAAAAAATAGTGTGAAATACAGAATGCTGGCTTCTTTCTAAAACAGCAGAGCATCTGTTGGGATATATGTGGAAAAAAAAAGTCTTCATTTTGTTGTGGTTTTTTTCACCTTAAGAAAATAGAATCTTGCGAGGACTTTGGAGGCTTTTACAATATTTTTTAATGTAGACACTTGACTTGGTGTCGCTTTTTGTGGAATAACTGTTTCTCTGCAGTGAGAGCGTGCACTGACATACCAAGAGCCATCCTTCACCCCCGTGTTATCCTGTCGAAATGACAGAGCAGCCACACGGTGCTGGCCACCTGATAAACCTGTTATCTCCCCTGCTCCTCCTGCCAGCAGCTCTCCCAATCTCTTTGGTACATGAAAAATTGACACCACCTCAGGCAGAAATCTGTTTCTAAGGAAGCTACATTTATAAGTAGCTAATGAAATGGGGTGTGTGCGTGCGTGTGTACAGGCTCTTCTGTTTGCTGCCCTTATGTAGTGTGCAGATAATCTGTGCTGCAGAGAGGGCAGACACAACTTCGACAAGCGGCTTGTATGAGTTTGCCTTTCCGCGGAAGCGTAAGCTGGCAATTTAGTGCAGAAGCTCCCTGCAAACACGTTGGTGTCGCTTGTTCTTTGTACGCTGGTGCAATCGATCAAGGCTTCTCGTGGCTCCAGGCTAGGCAGCGCCGTGGAAATGCATGTTAAAATGGTTTGATGGCATTAAGATGATGATCCCTTTCCTCTGCACATTACATTTTCCTCTCTGAAAGTAACAAATCTTGGCGCCCTGTCTCCTCTCCCCACCACTGTGGGTGAGGAAATGTTTATGGCTGTTATTTTTCATCAGTCTTAATCAGCAAGATTATGGTGAGGACATCCTGGAGAAGTTACAGTTTTGAATATATTGAGATATCAAAAACATAAGGTCTGTGTTTAATGCAGACCTGTAGGCAGGAAGCAATAGCAAATGATTTGGCAAGGGAGAGAAACTCATGCCTCTCTCATTTGCTTTGCGCCTTTGTGCTTGGTTTTATTTCCCCATATTAAAACCATATACTCTTTGATACTGCCAACATAATTTCTGGTGTCGGCATACGTTTTGCAAATGATTTGCATCTCTGCATCTCCTGTGATACCGGGGGTGCAGAATTGCGGTGTGTGGCCGCTCTGCTTCCCTTTCACGAGAAGAGGAAGGCAGATGCCTTCCCCGGGCTCCTTCTCTTGCCTCACACTGGCTCCCAGGGGTGAGTTGGTTCTGCCCCCCTGGAAAGTGTTCATGGGCAAAATGAGGAAGAGCCAGAGCATGAGAGTTGTAACTTGAGAGCTTGACTCAAAACGTTTCAAACCCAGTATGTTTTTATATATATAGATGTAGATATATATAGTATATAAATTACACATAAAACTAATTAATCCTTCTGAAGAAACAAGGACACAGAGAAGCACTTGCTTTTGTACTTTGCTGAAGTCTGGTACAGCCAAATATTAGTGGCTAAAGAAGTGTAAGACACCCTACATGAAAAAGTGTGCTTTTGAAGAAGATTGTGTTGCTTTCTGTCCCTCAAGGAGCAAAGAGCTCAAGGCCCTGTTCCGAAACACTGTGGTTTTGAAGACCACTTGAACCTGGTGCTTTGTGCACCGTGTTGGTGAGGGACGGCGTACAGGGGGGGTGCTGGGAAGCGCGCTCAGGAGGAGCTTCTGAAAGGTGTGTGAGGCACAGAAGCAGCAATGCCACATGGCCCTTTGATACCTCCTTTTGTGGTCCCACCAAGGCACATCCATGTTCCTGCAGAAGGCCTCAGAACTCAGTCCTGCTCCTCAGGAGGAGACCAGCGTTGCTGTGGGTTCGAGGCACTTGGTTCAATCACCTTTCAGAATGAAACTATGGTTGGACATTAACACAGATGTCTCTTGTGTGCTTGCAGCATTGACTTTTCACTTGGCTCCAAGGTTTGTGCTGTAAAATATGACCCCCAAGTGCAATTGATAAGACTGTAGAACACGTTTATTTGGTCGTTTCTGGTTTGTTGTGGCACGTTCGTATTCATTCCACGGGATTTTCTGTAAATAAAAGTAGTTTGTTTGAGGATTTTTTCCTCTCGCTAATGCCAGTTAAGTCTCTGCAGGAGCTGCACGCTGCCACAGTTATTCCTTTCGCAAGCTCTCCTGTTTCAATAACCGTCCCCTCTTTGGTAACCTAAGGGTCATTTGAGTGACAGTGCTGGCTTCGGCCAGGATTCCTTTTAGCCCCAAGGGAGGAGGCAGCATGGTGTGCCTTTAGCTGTGATGGAGGGTGCCAAAAAGAGAGTGTGTGCTGCTAGGCAGGCACGCCAGCCTGGGGAGGTAAACTGGAGCAGAATTTGTGCTTTACGTAAGGTGCTTTTTTCAGGTCACCGAGGAAAAGCAGGATCAGTACAGCAGGAGTAGTGCAGCAGAGCCAGAGGAGACCTTGCTAGCTGGGCTGTGATGGGCGAGGAGCTGTCTGTGCTCCCTGCAAACATGGCTTGCTGCTCTTGCTGCTGCTCTGCCTCCTCTCACTGGTGATGGGAAGGAACCAGGGTTCCGCTTATCAACAGCTACACGCAGGAGTGCTAGTAGTAAATTTAATGGCATGTTACAGAGAAAATAAGCTCCTGTTCCTGATCTCAGCATGCAGTTTTTATTTTGTATCTCTAGAACATGTCTGTTCCATCCTGGCCTCCCTTCTGCGAAACCTGAGAGGGCAGCAGAGGACACGGTTGCTGAATAAATTCACAGAGAATGACAGTGAGAAGGTGAGTGCTGAATATGTGTCTGCAGTCTCTGGGCTACCAGGCTGGGAGGATACTTGATAACGGCAGGGTGCCTGTGTACACTCACTAAGTTACTGAAAAGCCATCACTGTACCTGTCTATAGAGACTTGTACCCTCACAGGCCATCGTTCTCTCATTCATGTTATCTACGAACTGGAGAACTGGAAATGCCACATCACATGTGCTCGTGTTTTCTGGTGCTTTTGCACATGGTAGTAGTGATTCTCAGTCCTGGGTTGTGTCTCTCTGCTGAAGCCTGATAATGTAACACATTATGTGGTATTACATTGTGCTAGCTCTGTGAGACCAGGGCAGTGTGGAAAGGTGCCAGGTTTTCTAGTGAAGCTCTCTTGCAGAGAGTTTAGGAATTGCTATAGTACACATCTAACATTCCCCATTCCTCTCCTAGAATGTGTCACTTTAGTGGTGTTTACTCTGGGAAGTTCTTTCCAAAATATTTACATGGTGGTGGATAGATCAAAGAGCTGCGAAACAGAAACAGCAGCTTTTGCAAACCAGTAATCCCAAGGGATTTGTAAATTCCACCACTGGGGAAATACTGGTTCCTTAGTATTCCTCATTAGTGTGTTTTAAAGGTATTTTTCATAACCTGTTCAACCAATTGCAGAAAATTTCCAATTACTGGATAGGCTTTCAATTGCCTAATACAGTTCAGAGGAGAGCAGGAGAGCCATAACATGTCTGATACATTTAAAATAAGCTTAGCTGCATACAGCATAGACGGAAAGGTCTGTTGAGGAAACCAGGAGAACTGGAGAACCACAGCACAGGGGAACAAGTGAGCTAGGGACACGTGTCTATTTGCTACCTTTTAGCTGGAGCCGACAAGACCATATTGTGATGCGGGATTACATTCAAATGCCTGCAGACTCAGCGTGCTTATCCGACCAACACTTGTACCATCCTTCTGTAATGTAGTCCTTCCTGTGAGTGATAGAATTGCCTGTTACTTTGTGAAGACTGCAGCTGGGAGGAAAACAACATAGCATGAAGGATTAAAGATGATTGCATTGTTCTTTTTTCTTGCTTAGGTCTCTCTCTTCTGCCCTTGCAGGTTGATAGGCTGATGGAATTGTATTTTAAGTACCTGGATGCAATGCAGGCAGCCGATAAGAAGATTGATGGAGAGAAACATGTATGTATTGCTTAAGTTTTGCCAGCTCACGTCTATAATACCTCTGCACAGGCATGTCGTCTGCACAGAGCTTCTGGCTCAGCCAGGTCACTCTTCTGAGCCGTGCCCTCATATATGTGCTGTTACCTCTTAATTCTTGTTGCCCTGCTCTCCAGCTTCCAGTTAACCTCAGATAAAATGGGCTGAGAACTTCTTTACAGCAAGTGCTTCTGGCCTTTTCTTAGGGCGAATTTTACTAGGAGGGCTTAAGTCTGTGCTTCAGTTTGCCTTCACTTTTACTTGGCTGCAATCTTGCTTGGTTTGGCAGATGGAGAGTAACTGAAATGCAGAGAGACAATTACATGATAATGTGCGAGGCCTCCTACCCTGGTCTTTAGCGTTCTGATCAGCTGCGAGAAAGCATCTATTTTGATTAGTTAGATGAGGCTGCAGCCAAAGGCTGGTGTGCTCTCTGCGCACCAGCAGTGAATTGTTTGAATGACATGAGCCTTGGTACCACACAGCACTTTCTTGGAACTGAAGCTGGAACAGACTTTTTGAAAGAGAGCGAGCTGTTGGAGTCAGGAAGCAGCTTGCAGAGCTGTTAGCGAGCTTGGCCAGCTTCCCACAAGATTATCTGTATCGGCACTGAAGAGGGTGTGAGATTGATTAGCACTGACGGAGAGTAATCACTGCAGCCGCCGTCCCTGCACGCGGGCGAGCTCAGCGTGCCACGGGCTTCAGCCCCCTGCCAGGCTCCGACAAACAGCTGTCTGCCCACGGCCAAGGCCACTTCTCTGGGCACTGGCAAACATTCCGAGGGCATCAGAGCTCAGCAGCGCTGCTGCTGCTCAAAAAGGCATGGGGGTGAGTGATGAATGGAGTTGCTTTTGCTGCCAGCATTCAGGCTCCATATGGACAGCCGCAGCTTCACAAATGAACAGTGGCCTGAAGAAAAACAGCCTTTACCCTTTCCTGCTATCCTTCCATGCTCCATTCATCCTCCTTGGAACAGAGCAAGAAATTATTTATTCTTTACATTTCAGTGTTGGTGTGTGGGTTTTAGAACTCAAAAACCAGAATGCATTTTTCTGGCTGAAGTCTTGTGGTGTATGGGCAGCTGCTATACAGAGCCCTTAAATGCAACATGCAGAGCTAGTTTATGTGCCCTTTATCCAAAAAGATCCTGAAGCAGTCTGCAAATGTTAACACCTGTAGCAAACAGCCAGCACAAAGCAGGGGTAAAGGGAATTTGAGTGTGAAGAAGTTTGTGTAGAAGCTCTTTCATTAACAATATTAACCTGCTCATGTTTATAGATGCACAAGAGAAGAGAAACCAAAGAACCTCAGGTTTTCCTCCTGGATCCAGAAGGCCACTGTGCTTTTGCCCCACAGCAGGGCTCTGTAGGCTGGAATGGCTAGAATAAATGGATCCCTATTCTTCACTCCTATTAAAGCTAAAAATAGGATTTGGCAGAAACATCTTACATGTGCAATATATTGGGCACAACGTGTATGAAATAATGATGTTGAGGTTCATGCCTAGCTTGGAACACCCTTGGATTTATCATTTGCTTTGTTTGGTAGTGTCCTCAAATGGTCAGTGGGACATAGTCTGCTGAGATCTGAAGTGGCTCAAGAGTTTTCCCCACGCAGAAGTAGGCAAAAGCCATCATTCTGTCTGTCGAATCACAGCATTGTCTAGCTATGACAGGATTTATGGAGCACTTTAATGTTTCTAGTTGTGGCACATGAATCATTGAAGTGGATGGTATGAACACTTGGTCCTTTAGAAACTGTGCTATGTCACCTGGGGACTTTTGACCTTCCTCTTGCAGTAGAGGACATAGTATGCCAAAAATCTGGTATACAGATCCTCACCTTTCTCCCTGCCCCAAAGAAAAAATGATACCTGATGAGATTTTACAGGTTCAGCCTACACTGATGAGAACGAGATCCAAGTATCCTGGTGTAAGTCTTGCATTACAAGAAGTGAAAACCTATTTACACAAGGAATGGCTGAGTGTATCATACCTGATGTTTTATCTTTAGTAGTGCAGCTGGCATAAGAAGCTCCTACTCTTGCAGTTCTCTTCCTTTTTCTTTCTTTTAGCTTGGCTTATTTTAGTGATCTGGTTTATAGCCCAGCTCTTCAGCCTGTGGCAGTGAAGGTGTGGGAATAGTTGAGGGTAGAAGGGAGGGGAGGAATTTCTGAAGCCAGCTGTTTCTGAGAAGGAATGATTGTAATGAAACTGCACCCTTAATCTGGACAGTGAAACAGGATGAGGTCCGCTGAGTCCCTTCTCAGTGTTGCCCACGTGTTTGCTTCTGTGGAATCTGTTTGGAAGTGATCAGAGGTGATAACTTAGTGATTACCCTAATTGCCATGTGAAACCCAGGAGCAAAGTCCATGTGAGCATTTGTCTCCAACACCTGATGCGTGTCTTAGCACTTTTCTCAGAGTTTTTAGTTAATGAAACCTAGAAAATATCTTGTCCCCGTCTCAAATTCTTTAATTCTTTCTGTAGGAAATGGTGCAAAATCCTATGGCTTTTAACTCCCTCTAAAATGAGGTATAATTACAGGCGGCAGCAATAGCCTTAGTGATCTCTAAAGATGATAGGAAAAGACAGGAGATGGTTTAATATTTTTATAGTTCCACAGAAAATTATACTCAGCAGGTTTATTCGATAAAATATTCTCACCAGACACTTTGCGCTATAATGACTTACAAATTACATGCTAATTGTGCTACAGTTAAGTCATTCCATCCTTGAAAGGGAGAGGTGGAACTCCTAGCATGAGAGCAATGCCCACAGATTGGGATAACTGAAATAGGAATTTGTATTAGCCCAACATTTCAGTTCGGTTTAGAAAGGCTGAACTGCCTGGAGTTGTAGTGAGGGCAGGACGTAGTGTCCTGGCAGGGGCTGTGTTAGTGCAAGTGAAAAGAACACAACTGTGTTCACAGGAGGGTGTGCGCGTTCTGGAGCATGGCTGAATTTGCACTGTCTGTACTGCGAGCTTTTCCAGCAAACGGCCAGCAAGCTGAAGCAAGCTTTGAACTTTAATGCTGAGACTGGTGGGTCTTTTTAGATGACTGCCCTAACATGGTTCCCGTTTCTTGCTGCTGAAGTTGAGCTCATGCTTTTGCAGGAGCTGCTGCTCTGTTTCT
Organism: Harpia harpyja; assembly: GCF_026419915.1. Lineage (NCBI taxonomy): Eukaryota > Metazoa > Chordata > Aves > Accipitriformes > Accipitridae > Harpia > Harpia harpyja. Next base: position 29,582,937 of record NC_068940.1, read on the forward strand.
CCTGACCTGGAAGTGATGGTATGCTTTGTAGCAATCGCAATGAGCTTTTCAGCTCTTGCAGACTGGTGGCTCAATTTACAGAAATTCAAGTGTGTTTCTGCTTCTAAGGCAGAAATGAGGAAAGTCCTTCCCATGGCAGAGGGCTCTGGTGGTTTCTTGTGTGGTTCTGAGAGCTTCTTGGTCACCTTGGTGTGACCTGGATACCTGCCTGCTCTCCTGGCTGCAGTAGAGCCCATGACCTGACGAGGGGTCAGTCCTAACTGTTCTGTGTTTCAAGGAAAACGGTGGTCAGTCTGCTGAAGGCACTGTGGGGTCTGCAGCCTCTGCATGTGAAAGAGGCTCCTGGGGAAATTGTTGTCATAGCTATGAGCTGAAAGCAGATGGTCCTAGGCAGTCCTTGTTATGATGGTCTGACTTCACCTGAGGCTTCTGCTTGCTCCTATCCTGTTGCAAGTGTCGGTCCCTGTCTCTTGCATATCCTTTTTGACCGAGGGCTTAGCGATGACCTTGATTTTAATATTAGCCTGTGGTCTGAAAGCACCTCCTGAGCATGGCTTGCATCACTTACCCCTCCCCAGCAATACAGACAGAAAGTAGTAAGGGGAGAGAATCTATACTTGGTGTAGGAGACAACAGATGTCTTTCTGCACGGCCACTGGGAGCCCTCCTGTCTCTGATGATCTGGAGCGGCCTCGCTATCCCACCTGGTGAGGAAGTAAAACCAGGATCCTCATGGTGTTCTTTGTTCTTGATCAGTGCCCGTCCCTTCTGCGCTGCCCAGCCTTGCTGTGTGTGCTGGGGAAGGTGAATGGTACGTAAGGAAGCAGGAGGATGCAGAGAATCTTTTGGGCCCTACTCCAGTGACTATGTGGAGCAGATGTGATCTTTTGTATAGCATTGGCAGATCCATTGTGTCTTTAGGGTTTGAGCCTCTACTTGACACCTCGAGGCCTGTCAGTCGTGCCTCATTAGTGTGAGAGAAGCTCATTTTAGCTTCACAGAAGCCCATCTTATTGCTGTCTTCTCCCATCAGCAAGGGGCATCTCAGTACATATTGTTGGCAGATTAGAAATGGCATCTGAGTGCTCATTTGGAGGTTAGCAACTTGACAGCTTTGAAAGAGAGACAAAGTGGAAAGGTGGCTATTTGGTACTGTACTGGGAGGCAGATTAGCATTTAAAAGGGTGGTTGTGGTTTAAAATAAAAAAGACTGTGAAAAGGCACCCTAAAACTGTACTTGTCTTCTAATTCATATCTGCTTAATTTACTGGCACAAAATAATCTTGCTTCTCTGTCGAGAGGGGCTGTTGTAACTGCTGCCTTCTCTGTGTAATCAAGACAGCAGTTGCCTGGATTCGGCTCCTGTGATCGCCGTGCTTGGATCAGAATACGGAACAGACACGGTCTTTGTTTCCTGCTCTGGAGATTCAAAATCCTGGCCTGTTGATGTTTTTCTGTTCAGGAATTTAGCACTGTTGAGAAGAATAGCCAGTAAGCATGTGTGCGGTGAGGAGGGTAAGCAGTAGTTCGGGAATTGTCGTCCTTCTGGAATGGTTTTTTTTGATATTTCAGTTAATGGCTTCCGATCTCTTGCTAGCCAGAGTCAACATTGTTTAGCTTTAGAGACCAGATTTGATCAGATTCAAGCAATTTGGCATGGTTGTAGGGTGAGGAAAGTCACTCCTTGCACAAAAATTGGATTTTTCTTTTTACTGGCAAGAGCTTGCCTGCAAGTTTTGCCCAGTCATGTCTGTGCCCATCATTTTGAGAACCTGGAGTAAATTAGTTGTGCAAATGCTGGAGTCTACAGGATCTGATGCTAAAGCATCCTGGAGTGTAGCCAAAACAGTTGACTTTATGGCACTGGTAACTAGGCATTGTTTTTTAAACTTAACTTGTTCTTTCACTGGCAAACTAGATTTCTAGGAGGAAAGAAAAAGTATTTCATTATGTATGTTTTCCACTCTCACTTTTGGCATGCAGTGGTAAATAGCTGTACTTCTAAGTCACTTAATCAGATTTCTGTACGGTGAGCATCCATTGCACTCTCTCCAGTGAGAAGTGCACAGGGTTAATTTTCCTTCTTGTGCATAAAAGATTCTACCTATAATTAGATGCGAGGACTTGGCTTGACAAAACAGGAGAATTTGGTAGCCTAAATCAGCTTTGGTGCTGGTGACATTGCGTGTGTTTGCCTGGAGCCTGTGCACCCCAAGGAAGCACTTCTTGTTGAGCATTACAGGTACAGTGCTCTCGCTGGTGATGGCTCTAATGAGAAAATATTGCTCCACTGGTGTGCGCCCACCTGCCAGCCAGCTGCATAATAAATCACACAAGCTGCAGCAAGCTAGCAGGGTCTGACAAGCTGCTTCCTTTATTTAAGAACAAAACCAAAAAACAAACCCCAAAATGCAAAAGGTCACACATGACATCAGTTACTTTGGCCTGTCAGTCTCCATGAAAATGGATGGTGGGTTCAGCCGGTGGACGTGGCTGGCCTTTCTCGGGAGAAAACTGCTCTGACCTTATTGCCGGGCTCCTTTTGCCAGTGTTTTGAAGATGCTCTGTCTGAACAAGATGAATGGAATGGCCTCTTGCATTCTGCCTTTGGCCTCTGTTTGGGCAGGTCTTGCTAGTGAAACACTGTATGTGCAGAGGAAGAACGAACTGTCGGCATTCCCGGGGAAGCCAGTGGTCTTCTGCTAACAGACCCCGGCTAGGGTTTGGCCCTGTCAGTATCGCTAACAGATGAAGCTGGAAGAGCAAGGCTGGGCATGGTAGAGCTGTACTTGTGCAGAATGTTTGGACCTGGTTTCTCATTCATCAGTCGATAATGAAGTTGGAAGCCTGATAGGTCTTTGAGTCTGCTGGAGTCATGTTCTGCACTGCTTAACAGCACCCTCAAATGGCCAGTAAAAGAGCAGGTTTTTTGTTCCATTTTGACAAAGAACTTATAAATAATAGATACACTGGTTTGTTCCATATTCACAGTCTCTAATCACTCAATTTAGAAATGTAATTTGTGTGTTTAAATTAAAATTTTAATTTGCAGATGGACACACTTCACAACCAGCAAAGGCAAAACCTTGTTCAAAACTGAATGAAATGTTTTGTGAATTTAAATGAATTATTAAAAGTACTTCTTTGGTGAGAAATATATGTATGTTAATGTTTTGGGGAACAAAGCGTTTCTTAAGAAATTGCAGATATCACCAACATTTTGCCACTGCTAATGGGAAATACTTTGAGAGACAGTCATCATACCTTTTCTTTGTGTTGCTTTACAGGACATGGTGCGTCGGGGAGAGATAATAGACGATGACATGGAAGACGAATTCTATCTCCGTCGCCTGGATGCTGGTCTCTTTGTTCTACAGCTCATTTGTTACATCATGGCAGAGATCTGTAATGCCAATGTTCCCCAGGTAAAGCTATATACAAGGTTGTCAGATCATCTGTGTTTCTATCCATGATACAGACAAGACTCTAAATCCTTGTAAATACTGCCTCATTGAATAATCTTGTCTCTAATTCCTTTTTTTTTGGAGGAAACCTCCTGCTTATTGCACTTGTGTCCATACAGCTTCAAGTTATAGCAGTTAGGAGGGCATTAGGGGGTACAGAAGCTGATCATTGTCACTGAATTCATACAGTCTGCCATAAGTGAGGTCACAGTTTGAAATGGAAGGGCCCTATGTATGCCACTACTGAGAGAGTAGTGGAAGGGCACATTCTCTCAGAAGCTCGCACGAAGGCACAGACTACAGCAGGTGACTTTTCTTGATCCGTGCAAAATACTGCATCTCTGCTGGTGTGAATACACTGGGGTTTGTGAATATGTTCTGTGGTTACTTGTATCTGTGCCACATGCCTTCCTGAATGTTCTGAGTAGGTGTTCTGGGACTGGGGACTAGCAAGGCTGAGTTGGGTTTTGTGGTGATGAGGGTTTCTGCTCTTCCCTCAAAGTGGGAGAAAGTGGGGCTGTGCATGGTTTTGTGTTGTATTGAAGATTATTTTCTTCTCTTTCCTATCCCCTATCAGATTCGTCAGAGAGTCCATCAGATTCTGAACATGAGAGGCAGCTCCATTAAAATTGTTCGACACATCCTAAAGGGTGAGTTGAGATATTCCTATGCGTGTGCCTCCTCTCTACCAGGGACAGCTTGGTCATCACTTTGTAGGATGAGTGTTCACATGTAACTCTCCTTGACTTCATGAGCATCTTCAGGCAGCAGTTGAGTAGTGTTCTGAGATCTGGGCAGGGCTGGAATCACCCTGATAAGAGGCATGTTTTACCTTGGAGTTAGGACACTTGCTGTTGTCTGCTGTCGTGGAACAGCACACCACTTCATGCTGCCATCAGCTACAGACTGGCTGGAACTCACTGCTGACATTAACGCTAGAGTAAATATTTAAGGGAAGTGTATATGCATGCTAGAGGGAAGAATAGTGGAGTCTCATCTTTCATTAACATGGCCCTGCACTTTACCATCTGCACCATATTAGTATCCGTGGTGTATTTGTCTTGTTCTTAGTGTCAGATTAATATGGATTATAGCATTAAAGTATCCTCTGTAGCTTTAAAATGTAGCTGTTGTGATTTGCAATCCCGGTTTTAAAGTACTGCTTGTTATTTTTAATGCTTATGTTGAATTAGAGCAATGCTTATTTGAGCTGTGGCCCTCATCTGTAGCCTGCTGTCCTTCAGCAGAAGCAGCCAATTGATCTGGGGAAGAAGAGGACAGGAGTCAGACTCTCCCCCTCCGAGCTGTGAGGCTTAGCTAGAGCAGCTGGTAATCTGCTGCCCACAGGAGGTGCCTCCTTATTTAAAAGAGGGTTGTGTGGGATGTGTCTGCTCCCGAGGGGCTGTGTTGTTTTTGGTGAGGGGTGAGGAGTCTTTCCTTCTCCTCTGGAGAGAAAGGAAGGTTGGCAGCATCTCCAGGAGTACTGGGCTGTGGCTTGTGTTGTTTCGATGTCTCTGCTTTCTTTGGGAATAACAAATGGTGTTCTCCTGGCCTTGTCTTCCCCGCCCTCAACACTGGCAGGTACAGGCAGCTTTTTTCTTGCAGGTCCTGTCGGTTTTCTCCCTTCCCATATGCAGGAAAGAAGGGGATCAGAAGGATGGCTGATGTGACGAAATTAAGAGTGATTTTCTGACAGTGTGAGATTACCTGCAGCTATACGCAATCTCTTTGGCCCTTGTCCTTTGCCAGCAAGTGCAAGTTAATGCCTGCTGATGAACAGGGAGGACTGGATAGGATGTCTTTTCTGCTTTTAATTATGATACTTGACAATTCCTGCCTCCATACTGTCCGTTTCCAACTTGGAGCATGGCACACATCTGCTTTCGGATTCCCATGCTTGACCTAGGCCATGGGTGCCCACGGGATTTGTCTGCACACCTTGCTGTATTTACACACCTCACGTTCATGTCTTTGGTTTGTTGATTTACATACTAAGCTGAATTGGAGGGCAGCTGCATTAAAATTTCATCTGATTCTTTCTTTCACAGACAGTGACTTGCATTGTGAAACTTTTTCAGTGGTTTTATCATGTCTTGCAAGCTGTGGATTGTACAGCAGGCTCGGTACTCTCAGCGGCAACGCGTTTTCTGCCTGCAGAAGCCACGTATGGCTTGTTAATAATACAGGTGATGGATACAGTATTTGGGGCTCTGTCTTCAGCTCTCCCCAACTCTTATGCTTGCCAGTTTTAGAGACTTTTGCCATCACAGTTGTCAATGACCTTAGAAATAAATTTGTTGGTGGGCCCTTGTGAACTACTGCAGTGGGGCCCAGAAGATTGCTGGCAGATAGGAGCAGCACCAAGCTTATCTGCAGTCTGTGCTGATGAAATTTAAGTTTCTTGGTAGTTGCCCACCTATGTCCAAATATGTTTTCAGTGTAGATTCACCAACTTTTAACAGAAGTGACACCATGGACAAGCACCTGCCTCTCCAGAGGAGTTGGTTCATTGAACACAGCTTGCCTGTTGGAGTAGTTTGGTTGCAGACCCCAGAAGCATGCCTCCTGGGGGGCCAGCGGGGGATTTCCGAAATTTAATTGGTGTCTGAACTGTAGGACTCTATCCAAAATGACTGAGAGGTTGGGAGCCTTGAGCCTTGGCTGAAGTGTTTCCAGGCCACTTTCCAACTTGCTCTCAGGACAGATGAGGGCTGGCTTATTTTCACTTTTCGTTCAGTGTTTTGCTCTTGTTCAGTTTTTATTTTCTATTTTTGCATACTAATTAGATGCTTGGTTTTTAGTTTGATTTTTATGGCCTACATATTCTCCATGTTTCTCTGGCAACCTGACAGCTGATGGATCCCTTGGGGTTGCTCAGAATTACTTATGATGCAAGCGAGGAAGCAAGACTGTTTTCTTATGGTAGGGCTTTCGAGGGGGAGGAGTGGGCAGGGAATAACTGAAGTTTCATTAAATGCATTTCTGCAGGCTGACCAGTCCTCCCAGAGTTCCCTTTTCTTGAAGATCAAGCATTACTTGCAATAGGACAGTTAGCTTATCCTTTGGAAGAAAATGACTGAACAGGGTGTGGCTTGGCTGGGGGGGTGATTTTGGGACGGAGACTCGTCGTCATGACAGCAAGTAGTGTCTATATCTTGGGGCAATTCTTGGTCTCCGTCTCTCTCATCGGGAATGGAGCGAGGCACAGACCTCTCTAAATAGCAATCCTCAGCCTTGGAACGGGAAAGCACGCCGTTCCTTACGGACCTGGAGAGACCAGCCTTTGGTACCTGCTCCCTTTGGGGAGCTGCTCTCAGAGGAGCCCTGCAGGAGCTGAGGTGCAGAGGTCCCTTTCCAGAAGCACTGAGACGTGATGCCTGGTTAAACACCTGGTTTCAGTGAAGGTAGTGGGCACATCAGGGAGCCGGGAAGGTGGAATGCCTATTGAATGTTATAAAACAAACCTGTTAGCATGGGTAATCAAAAAGAAAAGGTAGGTATGTTATGAGGACTGTGCTAAATTTGGCCTGTGGTCCCTCAGTATGTGCAGGCTTTATAGCTTCCAATATCCATTACAAGCTTCAATATTTCCCTATTGATTTTTACTGTTCTGTAACCATTGTATTTTGTCTAATGAAGCAGAAACCAATCTTAGGTCCTTTCCCTTTGTGTAGCTACAGCAATGTGTAAGCTCTGTTTAACTGTTGGCAGGGGGAGCTTACATCTGATTTTTTTTTTTTTTGCTGTCTCACTGAAGTCATGGCATTTTAAATAAAAAAGTAAATACATAAAACCTCAGTGTGAGATTTTTTTTTTTTTTGAGCCTGGTTTTGGGGGTTTTATCTGGTCGGTTCAAATTAATATTAGCAACTGTTGGTAACCCAGTAAACAGTCTGCCTTGGGAGTCACTGGGATTTTAGTCTTACGAAGCCTAAATATTTAGAAGGAAAAATGCTGAGCTTTTGGACAAGATTAGAGGAATTTGTGGCTTGCTTTTGTCTGCGTGATCTCACTGGGACAATAGAAGGGCCGTGTCATTAGTGGCACTTGGCAGTTTCCCTGCTAGAGTTGTATGTTCAAGTACTTGAGCGGTCCTTAAAGCTAAAACTGGAGCTGGGCCACGAGCCCGCTGCCTACGGTGCGGATGCTCCGAGCACAGAGCTCTGCCTGCAGCCAGGGCCGACCCGGGCTGCCCCAGCGCCGTGCCAGGCTCAGAGACCACGTCCGTCCCTCACGTGGGTATCCTGAGCTGTCAAGAGGTAGCGGCAGGCAAGGAAGTGTTGCCCTTGGGCTGCAATAAACACAGGCAATTGCAGTTGCTGCATCTGTTTCAGAGGCACTTACTCTGACAAAGCACGGAAAGAGCTCGTTGGGGACAGAGCCTGCTTCTTCACGAGCTCCCCGTGGAGGCACAGCTGCTGACAGAAAGCTCTGGTACTGCCCGAAGGGGACAGGAGAACCTGAGCTAAACGCTGGCCTTAGCTGACGCTTTCTTCTGGGAAGGTAACCCCGTCTCTGCCGCAGTGGGGTTTATCTCCTGCCAGAAGCGGGTGGCAGGTTTTGATCCCCAGCCGCTGTGGTGCAGCCTTTTGCTACAGCGTGCAAACCGCAGCCGAGCTGACACCAGGCTGCTGGGGCCTTGCCCTTATGCAATTAGCCAATACGTAGGTAGCTACAACAAACCTACTAGCTTGCTGCTGTCTTCGTTAAGTGCGATGGAGAGTTTCCCCTCCATCTGAGGGAAGAGTGCCCTATGCTGGTCCCCCTTCTCCAGGACGGCGAGGAGGTCAGGTTCACTTGCAGCAAACCTCAGTGTTACCTGCCTGCTCTTGTTACAGGTACTGTAGCAGGTTTATAAATATTAAAAGGATTTCTCCCAGAGGCCCTGGCAAAGAACTCTGCTTCTTGTACATGGAGAGAGAGTGCACGCAGGAGGGAAGACTCCCACATCAGCTAACTTCTCCCTGTCCTCACTCTTTTCAGTGCTCTTATAATAAAGGCTTTGATGGAGCTCAAAAGCATGTAGCAGGGCTGAACGTATAAATATTAAAGCAAACTTTCTACAGCAACTTACCATTCAGATGCTGAATACAAGCTGTTCTATTTGTTTAGGAAGAAGGGAAGGAATGCGAGAAGGTGGAGGCCGGAAAACACTGTCTAACCAGGCAGTCTGCTCCTGATCTACTAAGATTTGTTCAGCTCCCTGCTTTCGCAGCTCAAAACCTGCTTTTCATTTTTTCTTTTTAAACCATCTTTGAATATGCAGGTTCTGGTGGCTGGAAGGAGGGAGCTGGTACGGGAATGAGAGCTGCCAGCTTTAAATGAATGTCAGGAAGGAGAGCTGCAGAGGAAATTTTTGGTTCCATGGTGTTTGGCTGTGTGCATGGGTGGGCAAGACCTTGGTCAGGGTCTAGTATCCTCTGCCTGAAGACAAGGAGTTTCTTTTGTAGTTAAATCTGAACTGGTGTGTTTTCTTCCGTATGGGTTAAAAGCACTTGTAGATTGGGGAATTGGTCTCCACTTGACAAAAATCCTCATTCGGGATGCTTGGACAACAGACAGGTGAAACCCAGGGTTAGCAATGTTTAACAGTTGTGTAACAACCCCTGCCTGACCTTCCCTGATGATACTCAGCGTTAAAAGGGACCTGGAAAGCCAGCGTTGTCCAGGACTGTTTGCATTTCTTGGGCTGAAAGAGGCCAGTGATGTGACTGTCTGGTTCAAACAGCTGCCAGCGCGCTGCTCCGTTGGGATAACAGAGGAGTTGGGAGGAGCGCCTGGACAGTCACCTTTCTGAATGGTTAGACGCCAGGGAATGGGTACCTCCTCTGGGTGCTAGTGTCTGCCTGGGCTTGCTGAGCTGCTTAGTGATGAGAGCAGGATGTTCCTGCTATGGTCTCTGTTTGCTACAAAAGCTTTTAATGAGGGGTCAGTAGATGTTTATTATGCAAAGCTTTAACCCTGGGGATGGGGAGAAAAACCATCAATGCTCCTTGCATAAATTCTCATTCAGTTGTTTGCAGTGGATGCAGATTTAGATTCTGCTGTGGTATCTGCAAGAGAAGTTGCCCATCGTTCATTAGTGTCTCACTCAAAGCCTGTTGTCTGTCTGCTTTCTCCTCCACAGAGTACGCGGAGAACATCGGGGACGGGAAGAACCAGGAGTTTCGGGAGAGCGAGCAGAAGCGGATCCTGGATCTGCTGGAGAATTTCTGAGGGCTCGGGGGCCAAAATCTGTGTGCCCACAAGGATGCGGCGTCTGGTTCTCCCTCCTTCTGCTGCCCTCCTCCAGCCTTGATTGCACGATAAAAGTGACGTTTCTATGAAACTGCTTCTAAATGGGATTTTGGAGATATTAAAGATAGTTTGCTTTTTTTTAATTTCTTGTTTGTTATTTAAGTAGTTTGCTGTGAGTGGGATTGCAGCTGCATACCTTGCAGTAGGGCAGCTATAAGTCAAACTGCAGTGGTCAGTGTGAAACAATACAACAGTGTATGTATTAGAGGGAGGGTAAAGAGGAAGCCCAGATAACTTGCAGACAATCTCTTGAGCTATTCCAGCCTGATACATTAATGAAAATGTACAATCCATTGTACAGACATAAGCTGGAGAGGCTGAGGCGTTGGTATGTGTCCAGTTCAACTGTTCTTCAGTGGCAGAGGGTAACCAGGAATCAAGCACATTAGCCATTCCTGCTAAATCTTCCCAAAGGTGAGTCAGAATTGAAGGCAAGTTTTGGCACAGGCCAGTGAGCCGTCAGCCTTCCTGAAGGGGATGTTGGAGTGAGTCTGTCCAGGTTATACTCAAAACTAAGAGGGAGGGTAAATAATCAGTGAAATGCCCAAATGCCGTTGGCTTCCTTTCGCAGTTGGCTTTAGGTCTTGGCTGTGCTTGTTCTGTAGAAAATCACTATTCTGATTTTTGAACTGGGAGGCTGGCTTTTTATAGCAGCAATAAGCTCACCAATAGAAGAGGGAAAACCCCACTCCTGCAGCCTTTTGCTGGTGCGCTGTGGGAGCTGCAGAAAGACCAAGTGATTTGCCTCTGACCGACTGACTGATTGCAGTGGAACAGACCGCAGCTCATTTTTCCGTTACCCTTCTGCGCTTGCAGTGTAATTTCAGATGTCAGCGTGCCAAACCCCACCGCTTCGCCGAGCAGTGACTCCCAACTGGGACAAGAAGTAGCTGAGAATATTTTCCCGCATCCTCTTTTCTTCTGCTAAAGTTAATGACTGCCATCACAAAACATCGCAGCTCCAGCAAGCTGGGCCTTGCCTAATTTAGAGAGATTTGCATGCTGGCAGCATTCATTTTTTATCTCCAAGAAAAATGCATTGTCAGGGAAGCTTAAAGGCTTCCTTCAATCATGACTGCGTAGGCACTGCTGGCCTGGGTGCTATCAAACACTGTTATTCAGGGGATCAACATGGAAGTCGTGGTTCCAGCAGCCACAAAAAGCTGCAAAAATACATTTTTGGTGCAGAACTTGTTTGAATTCCTCATTTCTTATATCTTCAACCCGCTTCCTTAAAGGTTTTCTCCTTTATCTTTCAGATATATTTAGTTTTTTGCTTGAGTGTGGGAATTGTTCCCTTTCCACACCACAGGCAGTGGATTCGTGGCCAAAGCTGGTCTCTGGTTTTCCTCCTGGAAGATGGTCTGTTGTTCCCTGTCTCACAGTATGCTTGTGTTTGAAAAGCTGAGGAGAAAGGGAGGGCGTGTGAGGGAGGAGGTTTAAGGCAGAACTGAAAGGGGACTTAATGAACGTGAAACAGCTTTGACTGAAAAGTAGGGGCCGCGTATCTGGGAGGGGATAAAGGGCAGGGAGGATCTTGACAAAAGGACTATAAACTGCCTGAGTACAAGGTAAGTTTTTTAAATCTAAATGTACCGTCTTCAATCTGATTTCACTGTGCTCGCCGCACATGTGTGCGTATGTGTGATCCTTTCAGTGCACGGTTAGTGAGCTGGTGCGGGTGTGCGGGGCACGATCGCTGCTCTGAGTTGGCTCCTCTCAGATGGGGAAGACCTCCAGCGGCATCTGACGGGAGTGAAACCCCTCTCCTGTGTTGCTGCTTCAGCTGGAGTTTTGCTTTCAGAAAGTAAATGTCTCCTCCTTTACCATTTCCATTCTAGATGCATTAGCTGGGTTACTAAATATGGAGACTGGGCTGAAAATCATTCCCTGCTTTAATGGCTGGCCGGCTCGCTTTCTGGGAGCGGTGCTGCTGGAGGGAGCTCAGACTGCTCATAATGAATGTTCCTCTTGTATAAGACAGCTTTTCTTTGATTGTTTTTTTTCCCTTTTGTAATTTGTTAGCTCTTCAAAGCGCTTCACCAAATCCTTTAAGTCTCTGGATAGTTCACTGAAAGAATTGGTATTGAAGCAGTGGTGATTTAACGTGGTGTGTACCCTGTGATTACGTGGGGTACTGCTGCTTCTGCCGGGATGAGAGCCGCTCTTAGAGTGGGTATTTGGAGCTAGAAACGAGCCCAAGCTTCAATGACTTTCACTGGCTTGTTTCAGGGTGGTTTTCTTCTGGATTTTTGCATTTGCTCCACGTCAGTTGCTGCCACAGTGGGTTGTGCCAGTGAATGCGTCTTGGGAGCATTTGTGTCAAGGGACAGGGGGTGAAGGAACCAAAAGCTTGGTGCCAGAGCAGTGCCGTGGCGTGCAGGTTTGCTGGACTCCTGGAACAGCGGGGAAGGGTCCCGGCGTTGCTCCGGGTGCCAGCGGTCAGTGCTGTCCCCGCTCGGGAGAAGGGTCACAACTTTGCCACCTGGAATAGGGACAACTGGTGATGGGGACTGGGGCTCAGCACCATCCTGTGAGCTGGTGTTCCCTGTGCCTGGCAGGACAGGCTGCAAAGAGTTGACTGGGACACAGGATGGCTGCTGCCGGAGCCGCTGCCCGCTCTCTGGTGGGCCACAGGAGGACCCGGTGCCTGTGCTGCGGCATGAGTCAGGGCGGCTCTGGGAGAGCGCAGGACATGGTGCCATCCCCTGCACTGTCCCTCGCGGTTCCCATGGCCAGCGGGGCCCTGCCGTGACGCTGCACCACGTCGTGCCGTGCCGCAGCCACAGCCCTCCCCAGGCGACGGCACAGGAACCCACTGCTGAGCGGCCAGATGGCAGCGGCAGCTCCTGCACCAGCGGGACAGCCTGGCCTAGGGAGAAGGAACACCTTGCGTGAGTGTTTTCACTTACTTTTTTCTTCCCGAGCTGAAGGAGGTACTTGCGGGGATCACAAAAAAGTCAAAATGCCTGTGCCTACCTGAGCACAGCCCAACCGTCACGTCTGTCTGTGACAGATAAAGATGTTCCAGATGTTGCTGAGGAATTAGCACAGAGCTTGTTATTGCAAGTCAGGCTTTTACAAGACAGATGATGAATTATTCTCTCTTCCTAATTTCCAAACTCTTTCAGAGGGAGGAACCCCACTGTACAGAAGTTAGGATCCTCTGCCTGGTGGTCCCAGTGTGCCAGAGGGACTGGAAGCAGCTCCCTGCCCGGTCTGGGATGTATAAAACCCGTTCTCTTGTACAAAACCCTGGTAAAGCACAAAAAAACCCATTTAGCATCACCAAGGCCTGCTGGGTGTTGGTGACCCGGGGTGCTGCATCAGGGTCTTGCTCTCCAGCACCCAGGCACAGACAGGAGGTCGGAGCCCCCCGCTGCTGCCTGCGCTCCCCCTGCTCCCGGGATCATCCCGATCCGTGGGTTGGCCTCTGGGCTTGCATTGCCGCTTATAATGCTTGTGCCTGGAGAAATCCCTGCTCCATAAATATTTTCAGCAGATAAATAATGAAATTTGGCGAGGAGAGGGAGATGCACTGAAGGAGGGTGATGAACAATAAATCGTGATCTTGGTTTGGGCCTGTGGGAGCTGAGCTGTGCTCTCAAGAGCAGATTTTATCGGTGCGGTGCCTGGGGCAGGGAGGTTGCTTTGTGCCTCTCCTGTGGTCGGGGGACCCTTCGGCACCCGGCTCCACCGCGCACCTGCGCCCCGACCGCGGGCCTTGCTGCCGGGAAATGCCGGATCCTCTGCCTTGGTCCTTGGGATGGGCTGGATGCCCACCTGGGCCCGCTGTTATTAATTAAGATAATTATTCAGCTTAATGTGCCGCTGCAGGCCAGCTCATTTTTGCCGTAATGTTGAGCAGCACAGAAAAGCCTTGGAGGTATGAGGACGGGCGCCATGAGTCTTAGCAGCTGTGGAGAATGTCGTTATTGTAATTGGGGGAGGATTAAAGGGTTGAGCTAATAACAGATTTTTCTTAATGAAGCATTTGTAGGTTGTGGACAGTGGGGTTTGTTCCCTGGTTTAACCCCTTCTGATTTTTTTGACCCTGGGTTAAAGGTCAGGGGCAGCAGCATCCCTGTTGGCTTTTGGGCTAAATGTGGGTTTTGGGAGTGGGGCGAGGGAGCGGCGCAGACCCAGGCAGCACCCGCCAGGCTCTGAGCTGCCAGAGGCGATGGCGGGAGCATCTCACGAGGCGACAGGAGCCAGGCGGCTTTGGTTCCGCTGCGAGCCCTCAGCACGTCAAGCCCCGTGTGCCAGCGGCGCTGGGTGGAAGACGGGGCGGCCCCGGGCGCTCGGAGGTGGTGGGAGATCTCGCGTACGGGGAGATGCTAAAACCTTCCCAAGGCAGGGATGGCCGGTGCGGCGCCGCACCAGGGAGCAGGAGCAGAGGCGGGAGCGTGGCCCCAGCGTGGGTTTCGGGCAGGACGCGGAGCTGATGCAGCCGGTGCTGCCTGCGCTCTGCCTGCTCTGCGGGGACAGGCAGAGCTGCTGCCCGTGCTCTGGGTGCCGGACCGGGCTGCGGCACGGAGGCAGCGGAGCGTGCGGGGAGAGAGACCAATCTTCATTGCGCCTCTCGTTGGGTCGTGTTTTCTTGTCTCTGATTGTAAACAGATTTGACTAAAGAGGTAAATTAGAAGTTAATTAGAGGGAACATGATTGATGAGGCACTCTGGTGATGGGGAGGTAGGAAACTTGTACTCTGAGAGAGAGGAGAGGGGAGGGTGTTCCGCAGTAGGACTGTCACCCTTCGCCCCCGTGTTGTCCCACGGTCCCCCTTCCCTCTGCAGCGGAGCCCCGGGACGCCGTGTCGGGGGCTCTGCTCCCCCGGGGAAGCCTGAGGCCGGCTGCGGGCAGCAGCTGCTGCAGGAGGGGATGTAAGCCCATCACCTGGGCATCTGGGCTCTGCAAGGGCACTGATCCAGGTTGGGTACTGGGTGCACGAGGCTGCACCAGCGCAGGATTTGGAAAGCAGGAGAGCAGCAAGGGACGGGGGAGATGCCGTCCCCGGTTTGCGGGGCCATCGGTTTCCTCTGTGCTCCCTGCGGGCGCTCGCCCCAGTGGGGTTTGCCCAGGCCGGGGCTGGTCTGGGCTCTGCTGGGGCTGGGGCAAATCCTGGGGAAGCCGGTGTGGGAAGAAGGAGGCAGAGGGATGGTTACACCGGCCCCGCGGTGGGTTATGGGGTGGGAGCCCCAGTGCAGGCGGCGGACGGCAGCAGGGAAGGCGTCGGATCCCAGCTGCAGAAATGCTGGTTTCCTCCCGCCGGGAGCAGCAGGAGCTGGCGGTGCTTCCCCGCGGCCACAGGAGACAGGCACCATCCTCGCCGCATGGCTGAATCCATCTTCAGCTCCGCTCCCAGCTGAGCCTCTCTAAATGGGGAGAAATGAGTGCAAATCGTGACTGAGGAATATATCTTGACATCCTGGTAGAGAGACCCAGGCTGCACTAAATACAAAGAGACACTGTCAAAATTGGGAAACAAACCTTCAACAGCACAAATAAGTCACTTAAACTATTGATTTTATTTTTTTTTTTTAATAATTTTCTTCTTTTAAGACCCCTGGGTTTCAGGGAAGACTTTTCTTATATGGCAGTAAATAATCTGGAGGGGGAAGGGGTGGTTATTTTGATCTTTTTGGTCCTTAAGACAGTGATTTGGAAAGAGGGAACTGTTGCCAAAATGATTGACACCTGTGACAGCACTTCTCTCCAGTGGGAACCTGCTGGTGGGTTCTGCAAAGGAGGAAGGAGTTAATAGTCTGGAAGTGAGTATGAATCGTTCTCTGAAGAAGTAATTCTTTTCCAGTAATTTTCTTCTGAATTTTATGCTTTGGATAACCTTCCCTGCGTGGCGGCTGCTCTGGGCAGAGACCCGTGACTCCCAAAGCCCCTACGCACTGGGTGGAGGTTCCCACCACCTTCCCCTGCCCCGTGCCGCAACCCCCAGGGTTCCCCAGGGTTCCCCAGGGCGGGGGGCCGGGGGTGCAGGGCTGCCTGCACTTCCATGCCCCAGGGATGCTCTCCCCATCCGTGAGGCCCTGGTGCTCTCCCAGCTGGGTCATGCCGCTGGAAAGGGCTGTGCCGGTAGTGGCACGAGGAGCCCGTGGTGGTGCTGGGGTCTGAACCCAGCAGCTGGTGTGTCTGGGGCAGGGTTCCCTCTAGCCGAAACCCTCTCCCAGGCCTGCCTGCCCGCTTGATTTTTTTTTTTTTTTAATTATTATTTTTTGTTGTTACGATGTGGTTGGGTTGTGTTTGCTCGCCTAAGCTCCCACCCTGCCGCCGCCCCTGGCTGCATCTCTACATCGGGGGGGTTTCAAATAGACGCTGTCTCCGTGGCTCACTGCGCCCGGGATGATTTGTGGAGGAGAAGGTTGTAATGTTGGATGTCGGTAGCATTGTTTTCCTCCAGCACACGCAGACCTTTGCAAATAATCTAATAATGCAAGAATGTCAAACTTCAGCTGTGGAAGGAAATCCTTTTATACAGGGATTGTCAAGTCTCTAAACAAGTATCAGAAATGAGCTCGGTATCAATGTGGAGGGTGCTTATTCTGCCCGTCAGAGAGATGAACAACCCAATTCACTCTCTCAGGCAGTCGCGGATTTGAGCATTGGCTCATGGACCTCGGGAGAGCTCCGTGCCCGGCCCTGCAGCTCGTGGGGCTGTGGGGATGCGGGACCGGCTGCCCCGGGGAGAGCGTCGGGGGGCGAGAGCGGCTGCGGGCAGGGCAGGCAGGGCCGGCAGGCAGCGAGGACCAGAGAGCAAACCTGCCGCCGTGCCCCAGAGCAGGGGGTGCTGAGCCCCGGGGTGCCCCCGCACCAACCCTTAGAAAGGTGAATTTCAAAATAATTTCAAAATAATGAGGCAACCCTCAGCGCTTCAGCAGCTGTGGGGCTTTTGGGATGTTTTCTTTTCTTCCCTGGATGCCTTAAGCTGAAGATGGAGTTGTTGGGTAGCTCTGCTGTCGAAAGAAAACACAGGGCTTGGATTGTGTCAGAACGAGCGTGAGCGGCACTCGGTTGCCAGCAGGAAGGACTGACCCGTTTCGGTTTGGTTCTGGGTGTCCCTGGGGAGTGCTGGGCCGGCGATGTGTCACCAGGGGACGGTCCCTGCGCCCCAGCCGTGGTGAGCGCATCCTCCCGGCTGCCTCATAGGGTCTGGGTCCTCCTGGGGCCTCGGTTGGGGCGATCCCCCGGGAGGTGCCGCTGGTATGGCTGGGCCCCCCCCAACCTCTAATCCAGCTCTTCAGAGCTTCAATGCAACCTCCAGCTCCGCAGGCTCGCCTTTGCCACCCAACAGATGGGCATCCCAGGGAAAACACGCGTGCGAACCTCACGAGCTGCGATCGCGGTGGATGTGGTGCCGCCGGGGACTTTGTGGTGTCGTCACGCGGCAACAACCACTGGATTCCCCCCTCTTGCAGATGCCCACCCTGAGCAGAACTGACAGCAGATGCAAAATTAAACGGTAGGCAGAAAACCTGGCGCTAACGGAGATAAGCAACGTTTCATCCTTGAGAGCGAGTCCCTGGGCACGTTCAGCTGGAACAGGAGCCCTGCAAGGGAGGTGCCAGCTATTTCAGAGCAATAGCGAGTGTGCAGATAAGGGACCTCGTTACGCAGCGAGTGCCGGTGTCTATCTTGTCCGGGAGCCGCTGGCTCTGCTCTCACTTGTGTGTGCAAGCGACCTTCCCTCCTATCCCTGTCAGACACCCAGGGGTTCATCAGGGCTGCGTGGCTGGAACAGCAGACAGCATCTGCTCTGGGCCTTTTCACTGATGAATTAAAATTGAGGAGGAAAATGAAACCTTCCAAGTGCACCCGAGACGCGCGGATGCTTGGCTCTTCCCTGTCTGCTGGGCCCCCGCACAGACCGTTTGTCCGTTTGTCATCCTGCTGCGGTGGCAGAAAATCAGCTGGAAATGGGAGTTAATTCAGGCTCTGCATCTGGAGGTGTTCCCAGCTCCGAGAGGAATTTATGCTCTCTTTGCTTCCTTGTGGCATGATTTAAATATCTCTGATGATACACTGGAAGATCCTGGCAGATTCCAGCCCTTGAGGTGCAGTCACGCAGCCTCAGCACCCACTGTCCCAGCCGGCTGGGGGGCTGTGCTGCCCCTCGTGCCGGGGGTGCAGGAGCTGGGCCTGGGACGGGGACCCCTGCCCGGGAGGGACGGGCCCCGCTGGGTGACATCCCTGGCTCCCGCTCTGGCTGCACCCGTGGGTGGGTTCTTTGCAAAGTGGGGGTGTCAGCTCTGAGGGGGCTCCCTTTGTAGATGCCGTTTCAGCGTGGGTTCATTCTGGGCCCCTCACCAACCAGTGGCAGAGGAGGGACCCCGGGCCATGCAGCAGCCACGAGACTGGACTGCCCGAACCGCGGGGCTCGCTCGTGCTTGGCCTTCGCTGCTTTTTCCTGTTGCACTTGACCCTGTACATGAGCCCCATATTTTGGTGCACAGGTCTTTTGCCTCCACATGTGGCTCTGGGCGATCCGGCGCTTTTCCTTTGCTGAGGATCCAGCCCAGAGCCGCTCTCCAGGGGCAGCCGTATTTGCTCGCCAGCTCCCAGCTGGGGGGACCGTGCTCCACCATCCCGGGAGCTTTCCTTCGGGAAGCCCAGAGTCCTTCCTCCCTCCTTCCCCCCACTTTTAACTCCAGAGGAAGTAATGAACTTGGGCAGAGATCAATGCTCTGGGCTTTATTCTGACATGCGGAAAACACTGCAGCAGGTAGAACTTTTTAAAAACTATTGATTTGTAACACAGGTATGAGGCAGTGCAGCTCCTGCAGTTGTGCGCGGGGACCTTCCCAGCTGAGCCAGGGGACACTGCCTCACAGGGCAGTAACGGGAAAAACACACCTGGGCTTTCTGCTGGAGGAATCCTGCTGAGGGAAGGGCGAAGAAATACAGTTTGTATTTTCAAGTCCACTTTAAAGAATCTCTTTGTAGCAAGCATCTGTCACCTCATGGCAGAAAACACCTGAAATAATCTGATTTTTACTGTTTATCTAGAGAGCAAATATCCTTCAGTTTGCAATGTAGTGCACAGATAATATCGTGCGAGTGAAGTCTGCATCTGTACCTTCCCTCCAGCGATGAAGCTTGGTATTTAGGTGGAGATATACTGCCTTTGGGCTTCTTTTTACATTTTTAGACTTTTCAAAATAGGTGTATAAATCCCATAGGTCACAGTGCCATGGTTCTGATCTGCTGCAAGGCACAGGTTTGGGGAAAGGCAGGTGCTGTCGGTGGGTTTGGCCTCTAGAGTTGTACAGCTGAAGGGAGACCGGGATCTTGCCTGCTATATTAAATGCTTTTTGTGGCAGGAGCAGGTTTGCCGTTCCCAGCCTGGCAGTGTGGTTGTGCGGAACAGCCCTTGCTCCCGCCGGGAGGGTTGCTGGTGGGATCTCCCTGCCTGGCTGTGCTGCGACCAGCAATGCTCCGGCTGGGCCCCGAGGGTGGGTGTGAGCCTGCGCTGACCCGGGCTCTGCGTTTTTCATTTTAAGGTGAATCTTGCACGGTCTGGGGTGGCGATCCCTGATACACACGGGGGATTGCGCCCTTGCTCTTCCCTTAACCTTTAAATAAAAGCACCAAACCACGCCCAGACAGGCCCTGTCCCTTGCCTGGCCGGGGGGGCCAGCTCCTGTCCCCCTCCCAGGGCTGCGGTAGGAGCCCCGGGGGGAGCCGGCCGAGGGTGCAGGAGCCTGAG
The DNA here is from genome assembly GCF_026419915.1 of Harpia harpyja. NCBI lineage: Eukaryota > Metazoa > Chordata > Aves > Accipitriformes > Accipitridae > Harpia > Harpia harpyja. The sequence continues at coordinate 29,602,416 of NC_068940.1, forward strand.
TAATGCTCCTAATTAACCGCTCATCTTACTGCCCCACAAATCATTTATTTTCCCTGGCGGGGGGGAGGGCGAGGTGCATCCACCGGCCTCGCTTCCCGCACTGCCGGGGGAGTGAAACGGGGCGGGGGGGGGGGGGGGGAGTGGGGTGGGCGCTGCTCCGGGCACCGCACCCCCGGCACCGCTCCCCGCAGGCACCCGGCCGAGCCGTACCGGGCTGTACTGTACCAGGCTTTACTATACCGGGCTGGGCTGTGCCGGGCCGGGCCGTACCGGGCTGTACCGAGCAGTACCGGGCCGCACCAAGCTGTACCGGACCGAGCAGTACCGGGCCGTACCGAGCTGGACCAGACCGGACCGGGCCGGGCGGCGGCGGGCGCTGTCCCGGGTGCTGGGGGCCGGGACCGGCGGCGCCCGGGGGTCTCGCCCGGCGGGGAGCGGGGGGCCAGGGCAGGCCGGGATCCCGGCGGAGACACCCGCCCCGGTGGGGGGGGGCGTGGGGGTGTCCCGGCAGGGCGGGGGCGCGGGGGGTCTCGCGTGGGCGCGGCGGGCCCGGCCCCGCCCCGCGCAGTTTAAGAATGAACCGTGGGAAAAACTTTGGGGGTGTGCGCGGGGCCGGGATCCCTCCGCCGGGCGGGGGAGGCTCCGGGCGAGCCGCGGCACCGCCTCGGCGGGCGGCGCCCTCCGCGCGAGGGGAAGAGCTCCGCAGCGCGGCGGCGCCGGGACCGCGGCGCAGCCCCGGGGACAGGGCTCGGCCCGGCGGCGCCGCCGCCCCCGGGACGGACGCGCCGGCGGCAAGATGGGCGCCCTGGCCCTGGCCCTGGGGATTTTCCACTACCTGGGGCTCTACCTGCAGCTCGGCGCCGCCTCCCGGCACCCCCCGTGGGACGCCCCGGCGGCGGGCAGCGGTGAGCGCGGGCGGCGGGGCGGGCGGCGGGCGGCGGCCGGGGCGGGAGCCGGAGCGCTCGGAGCGCTCCCGGGGCTCGGTCCCCCGCGGGTGCCGGTCCACGGCGGTCGCGGTCTACGGCAGCGCGGGGCTGGCGGCGGGTCGGGGCGGCCGCTGCCCGGGCAACGGGGCGGGCGGCGGGAGCGGGGGGGGGTGTCGTCCCGGTGCCCGCGGCGGCGCTGGGCTCCGCCGCCGCGGGCAGCACCGCGTCGCGGTCCGTCGCGCCGGCGGCTCCGGGAGGCGGGGCGGCCCGGCCGAGCCGGGGCTGGGCTCCGCCGCTCCCGTCCCTGGGGCCCGGGGGGGGGGGGGCGGCCTCTGCCTCCGCCGCTGGGCTGCCGAGCCCGGGGGGCTTCGCACGGTGCGTCCCCGTGCACCCCCCCCCCACCGTGCAAGTGCGCATCTCCGTGCGCGTCCCCGTGCGCACCGCCGTGTAAGCGTGCGTCCCCGTATAAGTGTGCATCCCCCTACACGCCGCCCTCCACGCCCCCGTGCAAGCGTGCATCCCCGTGCACACTTCCATGTAAGTGTGCATCCCTGTGCAAGCGCGCGTCTCCGTGCACACCACCACGTAAGCGTGCATCCCTGCGCACGCTGCTGTGCATCGTTGTGCGCTGCCACGCACCGCTGGCAATGGGAGCGACTCTCCCAGTGGGTGCAGCGAGGGTCCTCTCCTGTCTCCCGTTCCTCACCTGCCGTGGCTCCTCTGCCGGCTCTGGTGCGCGGCGGGTCGGCGGGTTGGCGGTGCTGCCAAGCCCGGCTGGGGTCCAGCCAGCGGTGGGGAAAGGGGAGCCTCTTTCTGCAACCCCCTTCAAAAAAGTCTGTCCTAGCATAGGGGGCAGTTCCCACCCGCAGGTGACGGGAGACAGAGCCCCGCCGGGGGAGACCGCCGAGACCCTCCTTGCTCTTTGCGGGGTGACACGGGCAGGTCTAAATCGGAGCCCGAGGAGTGATGGCCGGGTGTGTGCTGGCTGCCCAAATCCCAGCCGTCCCCCTTGCATGGCTACGGAGCTCCCGGCGTGCGGAGGGGAGCTGCTCTCTGCCCCGAGGAGCCTCCAGGCACGGGAAGCCTCGGGGCCGTGCTGGGGCTGGGGAGACGTGCGGTGTCCTGCAGCGATTTGGTGCATGGGCCGGCGGGTACCTGCCTGCACAGGGAAGGGATGATCCGCCTTTGCGTTGGGATAAAGGCAGGAGGGTTTCCGGACCTGCCAGCCTGGCGTGCCAGAAGGAGATGTGGGCGAAAAGCCTCCATTAGCCACTGCTGCTCCCCTCAGAAATTCAGCAATAGGCAAATAAATAGTGAAATGGTCGCTGTGAGGGAGCAGGGAGTGAAGGAGAAGAAATATTCCGGGAGGGTGAGTGCACTTTGGAGCCACATTACGGCTTGCTACCATGAGCAGTTCTGCAGCAACTCACTTAATCACAACAGAAACCTTTATTAACGATACTGAAAAGCAGTGAATAAGTGGGTCATGTATAATAAGCCATTTGTGTTCAGTAGGTGAATACCAATTTGATAAAAACTGTGTGTGCTGAAAACCTGTATAAATTGCTGTTTAGCAGATCAGAGATTGATCATTTCATTACTCGCTGGTACAGCTTTCCCTCCGCACTGCGAGAGCCCGCCGGGTCGGCGGCACGGAGCGGGAGGGGGGCCGGGGCCGACGGGATGGATTTGGCCGTGGCCAGTGGGGACGGGCAGGTCCTGCCAGGCTCTGCCCGCAGCAGGCAGCGTCCGGGGCTCGCCGCCATCTCTGCCCGGTGCAGGCGGCCTGGAGGAGCCTCTGCTGCGCCGCGAGGGTCCGGCACAGCCCGGGAGCGCGTTGGCTGTTATCTTTAACTTATCCACAGCGGGTGCAGCGAGGGAGCAGTGTGGGCTCTGCAGGCGGCGGCGGGTAGCCGTGCCCACCTCTTGGGGTGCAGGCGGCTCCCCCAGCCTGCTGCCCTCGGGCGTGAGCAACGTGCCTCCGCTCGCATGGCAGCCAGGGCTGCTCAGGGAGGGCGAACGTCTCAGCCAAAGAAAGTCCTTTCCCTGCCCCCACAGCAAAGGCTCTGCCTCAAGCGAGGATGGAGCTAGGATGGGGCGAGGCTGGAGCAAGGATGGAGCGAAGCTGGAGCGAGGATCGGCTCCATCTGCCCCGCTGCCCCCAGGAGAGCGCCTGAGCCGCAGGATCCCTCCCCACCATCCCTCCCCTACCCACAGTGCTGCCTCTCCCCCCCCCCTCTCTGCTTTCCTCAGGCTGGCGCCTTCAATTATTCATGCCCCCCATTGCAGACAGCCTGTGCACGCTGGGCTGGTGCCATCGCCTTTCAAACCGGTGCTAGCTGGGAAGCTCCAGCCGCCTTCCCAGCCTGCCGGCTCCAGAGCAGGAGCAGGGCAGGGAGAGCCGTTCGGTGAGCAGCTCACATTCCCGAGGAAGACAAGCCTGGCTCCTTCCTTGCATCGTTTGCAAGCGTTAGTGTCTCACCGTCAATAAAGCTGCTGTTGAAGGGCTGAAGGCTGGAGGGACCGGTGCCCCGGCTCCCCGGGGTACTGCCCTTCTCCTTTCTTACACACCCCGATGATTATTCTATCAATTACTTTCATAAACACTTTGCATTCTGCCGGATTTTTTCATGCTTCCTGATGGGAATTCTCCACCCGATGTGTTTTTCCTGCTGCTATTCGTGCAGTCATTCAACGCAATTACTTCTGACACCTCTTCTCATCAAATGTCTGTGCTTTCTTTTCCCTTGAAGAAGCTGACAGACGATGGGCCAGACACTGGGAATTATTACGTTAGGACAGTGACAGCTAATTTTAATCATAACGTTCCCTGTGAGCGAGGCAGCAAATCAAACAAACAGCCGGTGCGGCTGCGCACGGTCCGGGAGCCGTGGGCAGCGTTGCGGTGCCGGGGAGCGGGGACCCAGAGCGGGCCGAGGAGCCGGAGGCTCCGCTTCGCTTCCCGCTTCGGCAGGTGCCGCTCCGGGGGCCGGGGCCGGGCAGGCACCCGGGCAGGGACCCGGCTGGGCGCTCTCCCCTTTGCAGCTCCTCTGGGATTTTGGTTCACGGTGCGAGAAAGACTCGTGCACCTCGGGACAGACAGCCCTTCCCGACCCCATCCGCCGATGGCTCTGGCTCTGTCCGGGCTCCTTTTCTCCGTGGCCAGTTCCCCTGGCTGCAGTTTTGCCTCCCACCTGGCTGCCCCCTCCCTGCCGCTCCAGCTGCGGTGGGCGTGCGGCCGGGCACCAGGGCTGTCGGCTGGGCTCGACCGTGCCGGATGCGTTGATGCCTTGCGCCGTGTGCTTTGTGCCGAGCTGTACCGGGATGAGCCCACCGGCCATGGGGCGGGCAGCGCCGGGCAGGAGGGCGCTGTGCCCGTGAGCACCGGGTGCTGCCGGCTCTGCGGGACAGGTACCAGCACCGTGCATGGCGTGGGCAGCCCTCTCCGCAGCGGTTGCCAGTGTCGATGGCTCATGTTTTGGGTGCTGGGCATGAGACCGGGGGGGCTGATCTGCAGTGGAGCGGAGCTTCTGTCTGCCCCATCCCGGTTCCTGCCCGCTGCCAGGTGCCCTGCCTGCTGGGAATCATCTCCTGCCTGCTGGGAATCATCCCCTGGCAGAGACCAGCACCAAGGCGAGTGGCGGCTGAAGGACGGCTGCACAGCGCTGCCGAGGGTCCCACCGGGAGCTGTTGTAACAGGCCATTTTAGGGTTTTTGCTACTTATACTATCAAATAACTGCTCTTCCTCATTCCCCTCGGGAGGGAATTGTCTGAGAACCACGACTCCCCCGGAGCCAGCTGGGAGCAGCCAGTCCCCTTGCCTGGGGAAAGCTCCTCATAGCCAGGGCCGGGCTGGGAAAGGATTGTCACCGCTGGCGTCTCTTTTGCCGCGGCGGTAAAACCCGGGCAGTGGGGAGGCTGCTGGGAGGGCAGGAGCTGGGGGACAGCCCAGCCATAATGGTTCACTGTTAGAAATACTCGCAGGTTTCAAGGTTAATTCCAGCTCCCTGGCAAGGTGGGCTCTGGCCTGATCACAGTCACTGAATTAGCTGGATTTTTTTTTTGTTTTTAATTTATGCTGCAAATTTGAGCTAAATCTGCTGCTAATATGACAGTAAATAGGGGCAGAGAAATGGCACTCCCGTCCCCAGCGTGCCAGCGGGAGCCCTCCCATCCCCGGCCAGCGTTTGCAGCACTCCAGCCTGACACTTCTCTTGGAAATTGCCGGAGGAGAGCAGCGCTCCTGCGGTGCCGGGGCCAGGCTGCGAGTGGCTCGGCACTGGGTGGGTGCTCACCAGGCCGGCACCCGCCAGCACGGCCAGGAGCTGCCCGAGTGCATCTGTGGCTGGATCCGTCCCGGGCTCCAGCCCCATCCCTCATCCCGTCCCCGCCGGCCGCTCACCACCGAAGCCCTTTGCCCTGGCACAGCTGCCAGAGTTGGAGCTGCCTGCCCTGCTCTCGCCGGTGACACCGTCCATCGCACTGCTGTGTTTATGTACCGCTTTGTGGCCATGATGTGTTTTTGGCGACCCGAGGTCAGCATCCCTGCTCGCAGGCTTGTCAGGAGGAGATGCATTCGCAGATGTTAACGGGCAGATGGGAAGAGGAGGGAGGTTTCAGCCCAACCTGCATAGCACACACCAGCAACCCTCACGTCCCTGCTGCGGGGACAGCGTGGGCCCGGCACAGCCAGCGTGCTGGAGCGGTACGCAGGCTTCTGCTCCCAGGTCCCCCCGGGGGATGCCTCCTGTGCCTTCTGATCTCCCGGGGATGCTCCTGCACAGGCAGCCTGTGCCGAGGGGCGGAGGGGCCCCATGGCACCAAGGAGGATCCGTCCCTCCTGCGGTTACTGACCGGTGCACGTGCCGGGATGCGTCTCAAGCGCCTTTGCCGCCGGCTGGACATCGGTGCCTCTGCAGTCAACTGTCCCCCTCCATCAGCCGGGGGAACACGGGTACCTGGGGAGGGGAAGGCGCCGTCGGCTGCAGTTGCTGTCAGACGCGTTTGCTTTTCCTGCAGCGGTGCAGGCGCGCGGGGCGGCACAAACCCATCGGGTCGGGAGCCAGCCCCATGCTGGGGATGCAGGGCAGGGTTTGTGTGGACTCGCCAGTGGGCAGGAGCAGGAGCAGGAGCAGGCCCTCGGCAGCCATCCCCAGGCTGAGCACTGCCGACAGCCCTGGTGCCGAGCTGGAGAGCATGGAGACAGCGGGGCTGGGGGGCACAGGGAGGGGATGGCTGTCTCGGCACCTCCGCAAGGTTCTCTCTGGGGGATCTCCATACACATGCTCCGCAGCCGGCAGGGAGGGAGCAGCTCGGCTCTCCTGGCAGTGCCGCCTGCTTTCTTCTGCCTCATTTTGCCCCGTGGTGGCGGGGGGGCCCTGGTGGCATCTGTGCTGGGAGCTGCCGGTGGTGGAAAGCCGGTGTGAGAGCGGTGCAGCCCCCAGGGTGGGTGGGTGGTGATGGCCACACCGACCTGCCGGTACCCTTGGCAGATCTGGGTGCTGGTGGGGACCGGCTCGCCTGGACGCAGCCTGGGGGGCCGAGCGGTTGGCGGGACGCGGCTTCTGACAGCACTTGGGGCCAGACTCCATCGGAGCTGCCGGGGGCATGCCTTCAGCCAGGCTTGGGGTGCCCCTCGCCCCAGCGCGGACCCAGGGCTGCAGTGGCCATATCCAGGGCCAGTTCCCTTCCCGCCGTGTCTCATGGCACACTCCTGCTGCCGGGGGCGTGGGGAGGGGGCCGCCGAGGGAGCGGATGACAGGAGTGTGAGGCTGAGCCAGCAATTAGTCCTCTAAGTGTCTTGACTCACCGAACCATAATAAACCATGAATTATGACTGGGAGCTTTGTGAAGGGAAGAATAAGCCACACTTGATCGCAGCCCATGGCATAACAGCGGCAGCCGGAGGGAGGGACGAGGGGCGGCAGAGGCGGCACGGTCCTGCACCCGCCTGCCCGGGGGCATCCTCCTCCCCTGGGGCTGGGGGAGGCTGGGAAGCCCCCAGCCCCTGTCCCTGCCCAGCGCAGGACGGAGCTAGCCCCCCGCCACCGCCGCCTGCCGCCCCTCCGGCCCGGCTGCAGCTCTGGCGAGGGGCTGCTGCTCGTTTAGGCAGAGAAAGAAACATCTGATTGACCAGTGCTGTAATGGTTTGGTGGGGTAAATAACTCGTGGAGCAAGCACGAGTGCTAACTAGGTGACTAACACGCATTTGCAAACGTTCAGTATGTATTTAATCGTCCTCCAATATATGTTTACACGAACGCTAACCTGAGGGCATGCCCACATCCCTGTTTAAGCCATGGCTGTCCCAGCAGCCGGCGGCTGGTGCCTTGGGGGGGTCCGGGAAAGCCAGCTCGGCTCCTTGCAGGGCTCCACCAAAACTGCAGGCAGCGGGCAGGGTCCTGGCCAGGCTCGCCGGGGCTGCGTGGCCTTGCGTGCTCCACAGGGCAGGGACAGCAGGGGGGACAGGGCAGGGGGACGGGGCGGGGGTCTGGTGGGTCATTTCCAGGTACCCAGGGTGATGCACGACCTGGCCTTGCCCCTGGCACGGGTGGGTGGGAGCCACCCTTTCCCCACTGCCCGCTCGCTGCCGGCAGCCCTCCTGCCCATGCCGAGCGGGGGCCGCAGTAATGAATCCTGCCCGCCGTGGGGAGGGAGCGTGGCAGCCTGTATATCTCCGGTTTATGAGAGCACCAAGCTGTCCCAGCAGGCGTTTTCAATTCCGTTTATCTGTGTTTCCCCATTGAGTTCATTTTATTTCCCCTGATTTTTGTTTCCTGGAAGATTTATTGATCCTGATTTGCTCAGTTTATGACAGGTAGCAGGCCATAAAGCACGCGGAGCAGCCAGCCCGTCGCCAGCCCCCTCCCTTCCCCTGCGAGGACACGGCACCAATGTCAGCGGCGGGGAGAAGGATGGTGCTGGGTACGGAGGGGCCTGGGGCGGGCAGGGGGCCGGGGCGCTGGTCAGCTCTGGCACCTCGGCTCTCCCCTGTCCCCACCAGCGGTGTCGGTGGGAGCAGGGTCCGGGCAGCTTGGCCGCCCCAGTGCGGGGTCCGTGCCCGGCTGTGGGGCTGCTCGTGGCTGGGGGCTGCCCGGGGGGAGCCGGGATCTTCTCTGCCCCTCTGTTCCTCCCCAAAGGTGGCCTGTCCCGGTGGCCCCATGGTGGCAGGGGGCTGGGGGTCGAGGGGGCTCTGCGGACCCAGAGTGCCTTTCCACCCTACTGCCACAGCCCCTCCCGACTGACCTCCGGCGGGTCCCCAAACTGCCCATCACTTCCAGACGCCACAGCCCCGATTAAAGCAATTCTTTGTGTTACCATTGCCAGCAGCCGCGGGTCTGGCACTCCTGCCCTTTGCTTCGGCGTCTGCTGCCGCACGGGGCGGGGGGGGTCGGTCTGGCTCGGGCGCCCGGTCACCGACCGGTGCGCGGGACGGAGGGTGCCCGGCAGACGTGGCTGTGCCGGGGCTCCAGCTGCAGCCTGCCCGGGGCTGAGCCAGCCAAGGGGCTGCGTGTCAGCTCAGTGTGAGGGTGGTTTTTAGCACGCCCTGGAAAAGCACAGTTAAATGCTCGTGCTGGAGTTCAGCAGCTCTGCAAACACTCGAGCTCTCGGATTCCCACGTGGGGGTTGGCTCCACGGCCCACCCGGTACCGACCACCCGTCCCATCCCGTGCAAAGGCTGCGCAAGTGAGCGCGGACCGGGTAGACCAAGAGAGGTCTGCCCCCAGCAAAAGGGTGACTTGATGACACTGGTCACTTGTTCCTGCAGACACAGAGCCCGGAGATGCCTCTGCCTCCTCCTCGCCTCACCAAGGCACCCTGTCCCCGATGGCCCAGCCGCAGCTCTCCCGGGCGGCTCTCGTGGCAAAAGGGCTTCCCTGTCCCCCGGGAGCTGCCGTCCCCCTCTGGTGTTTCTGGCCGGTGTGGGGCTCAGCCCGCTCTCCTGGCACCTCTCCTGGGCCATCAGCCACATTCCGCTCTCGTGGTGCCACGTGGGACTGTCCTGCCATGATCCTGGGGCTGGGGGCCGCGCCAGCGGTGGCCTGGCTGCCCCCCCATCTGGGGTGTCCCAGGGTGACTACTGGGACCGGGAGGGCCAGCACAGCCCAGTGCCCTGCAGGCACCAGCTGTGTTGCATCCCTTGGCACTGGGGTCCTGGAGCCCCCTCCCCGCAGAGGGACCATGGGGTAGGAAGCTGGGATGGATGGGGCTGGCAGTGAGGCAGAAGAGGGGGACGAAGGGCTGGGATGTGGAGGGCGGGAGGGAGGGACCGGCCTCACCTTCCCTCCTGCTGTCAGACCTTATTGTCCGTCCATCCATCCCTCTTTCACGGGTTGGTTTATGGACTGACTGTCTGTTAGGAGCTTCCAGCTTGTCGCTCACAGCTGCTGCGCTGGGGAAGTGGGGAAGGGCTGGCCATGGGGAGGGGGGTCGGGGTTCTGGAGACAGCAGTGGGCTCTGCGGTCCCCAGGGATGCTGTGGGAGGGGGCTGCCGGGGCAGGGGCTGCCGCGGGGCCGGCAGGTCCATCAGCGGGACCTGCCCTCCTTTGGATACACTTTGAGGCGGCCAAGCCCTGGGGTTAATTAATACATACGCTTCCCAATTAAAATCTGAAAGAAAGAAGGTGCTTGATTCAATCAAGCCTTCTCTCCGCTCATCTGCCAAATTCCCGTCTGTGGGAGCGGATTTTAATTGTGTTCAGAGTCATTTGGACACGGCTGGAGCCCTCAGGTCATCGTCCCTGCCTCTGCTCCGCATGCCTGGCCAGGGCCGCGGGGTCCCGGGGGGCTGGCGCAGGCTCTGCCGGGACCCTCTGGCTTTGGCCATCGCTCCTGCCGTCAGGAATCCTGCGGAGCAAAAGCCCGATCCCGGGCCATGGCTGGGGAACAGGTGGGCGAGTGTTGGTTAATGGCTGGACGTAACGGCCCCAGCATCACCGCAGCAGGAGCACGGATGAGCCCTTTGCCGAGGAGCAGCTGGCACCAGGCAGCGCCAGACCCTCCTGCTCTTCCTGCAACCCTCGACCACCGGAGCTGTTCCCCGGCCCGGGATTCCCTCCGGCACAGAGCCCGTGCGGCTGCCGGCACCGGGGTCCCGGGCGAACGGGGGTGCAGGAGCCGTGCCGGGAATCCCACCGGGAGACCCGGGTTTGTTAAACCCTTATGTTGGGTATTTCCCTCAGTTCCCCTGCTAAGATGGATTAAAGGAAAGCGATAAGTATATGGGATTTCCATGCGTCCGGAGGGACGGGGAGATATTAAAGGTATTAACTTTTCTGTCTGGGCTGATAATAATTCATTTTCAGAGGGGATCAGGGCTTGGCGAGAAGCCCCAGGGAGCTACACGCCGCTCCCGACGGGGTGCGTGTCCCAGGGGGTTCCGGTGGCACCGGAGGGACCTGCGCGGTGACTGTGAGCCGGCAGCGCCGGTGGCACGAGGTGACTGGTGAAGACGGGAGGGCACAGGGCACCCGGTGCAGATACAGCAGGACCCTGGTCCGGCCTCTGTGACCCACCGGGGCTGGGCACCACGTGCCGCAGCTCATGGCGAGGCAGGGATGGCTGGCCCCATGCTGGAGGAGAGTCCAGCTGAACCAGTTCATCCCAGTGCCGCTGCTGGCCCCAAAGTGATGCCTCTCGGGCGGTGGGGACAGGGCAGGTGACCCCCGCAGCCCCTGCCCCTGCCTGCAGCCCCTGCCTGCCTCTGTGGCCGAAACGGTGGCCAGGGGATTGCGGGGAGGCTGGCAGCCCTGGGCCCGGCCGTGCCAGCACTGGGGGCTCAGCCCCTGTCCCCGTGCCGTGCCATGCCATGCTGGGGAGAAGCCGCCGCAGACTGTGACAATAACATTTGCTGGTGACCTGCACGCGGGGACCATCTTTACAGAGGAACAATAATCTCTCCAGAGGAGATGAAAAGAATTCTAATTACATCTCCGAACAATATTTGTTTTGAGCAAGGAAAGCAAACCATATGGCATGTGGGAGACTGTTTGGGGGCCGCATTAAACAAGGATTTGTTTTTCGTTTATGCTCTGATCTAAGCAGAGATGCGATCATGCTTGCTTTGTTTATTACACCTCGGAGGTGCGTAGGGTCCCGTGCACGCTCTGGGGCAGAGGTCCCGGGGGGTGGTATGGCAGCAGGGGGGCCCAGAGGCTCCTGCTCTCTCTCTTTCCTCCCGCTGCTCTTTGCAAAGTGCCAGGGGCCGGGGGGGACCAGCCGGCTCTGCCGGTGCCGGGGAAGGGGCACTGGGGTGGGCGAGGGGCAGCCAGGGACGGGGGGGGGGGGGTCCACCTGTGCGGCAGGGACCTGTCCCCTCCGCTGAGGGTGCCGGGTCTGTTTGGCCGGGGAAGGGTCCGGGCACTCCTGGTGACCCCGCTCGCGTGGCCGGTGGCATCATCCCTCGCCGGGACGGTGGCGCGTCCCCGCAGGCGCCCGCAGCCCTTGCTCTGTCTCCTGCAGCCCTCTTCACCGAGACGCCCCACGACATGACGGCCCAGGCGGGCGAGGACGTGGAGATGGCGTGCTCCTTCCGAGGCAGCGGCTCCCCCTCCTACTCCCTTGAGATACAGTGGTGGTACGTCCGCAACCACAAGGACTGGACGGACAAACAGACGTGGGCTTCCAACCAGGTAATGCCCCTCGTCCTCCCGCTCCGGCAGCAGCATCGACAGGCAGAGCCCTTCCCTGCACTCACTCGGGGCTTTGCTTGCAGCAGCTGTTGGGGTTCGGGGGGGGTCCCGTCCCGCAGCAGCATCCCCAGCGCTGACCGGACCTGCAAACAGCAGGGTCTCGCTCCCCTCCGCTCCGCGCTCGTGGGCAGAGAGGAGCCTGGGGGTGCCGCGGTGCAGGACCATGCGTGGGGTGCCCGGCATCTGGCTGCACCGAGGATGCTCTGGGGCCGGCGAGGCTGGGCTGTCCTGGCCGCCCTTCCCAATTAGCCGAGGGGCCACGTGGCCCATCCCCTGGGACTGATCCCAGGCAGAGGCTTTGTCTTTGTGCTTGTGCCTTCTCCCATCTCATCGCAAACTGGTCCCCTTGTATCCGTCCCCACGTCCTCCACCCCCCCAGCCCTCTCTTGTTTTCCCCATTTCCGTGTGTATCGGTCTCAGCAAACAGCTGTCTCTTTATTTCTCTTTCTGTTCACACAGAGATAAGGGCCAAATAATGGGAAGGCAGCTTTAGGTATTTTAATGAGCCTTTATTATTGTGTCTTTGGCAGAGCTGCTGCTGGTATTACCATAAATTGAGAGAAGCATCGGGGAAGTGCTGCTGCTCGGGAGCGCTGCCGGGGGGGCCGAGGGGGCTGCGGGGGTGAGGGGTGGCAGGGCGAGGGGTGCTGGGGACGCCCGGTGTGGGGAGCGGGCTGCGTGGCGCAGCGGGGAGCCCGGACGCCTGGTCCCTGGCACTGCCGCTGGCTGCCGAAGGGGATTCAGGCTGCTGCCCAGCTTGCCAGCTGCTTCGGGAATATTTATGGTAATCGGGGCAGTGCTGGCTGTGAGGGGGCCGGGGTTGCCAGGGACAGGGGTCACTGCCGCAGCGGTGATGCCGCAGCGAGTGGGGCTCCGTCCCCAGCCCTGGGTCACGGGGAGCACCCGCTGATGGAGCCGAGCTGCAGCGGGGACCCACGGGTGAGCACCCTGTCCCCCCCCGGCTGCCGTGGCGCTCCGGTGCTGCCGTTCCCTTCCCGGCTGCCCCGTGTGGCTCCCATCTGCCCTGGGTTCCCGGGTTTGCTGGGGCTGAGCAGCCCCCTTCTCCCGTCTCCCTCCTCTTCCTCCTCGCTCGGGGCAGCCATCCTGGGGGTGGGCAGGGGTCTGGCGGGCTCCTGCCTCCTCCCAGCCGAGCTGACAATTTCTCTTCCCTCTCTGGTCTCCCTCCCCACCCCGCTCTTCCCAGCAGCTGAAAGCATCACCGCTGGAGGAGCCTGGGAAGGACGCGACAAAAATAAGCGTGAGTTTGGATAATGGTTCTTGCAGGGGCTCCGGTTGAGGGCTCGGCTGGAACATTTCCCTGCAATGCCGGTGCTCAGTATTGCATGGAGCTGGGGAGGGTGGGAGGTCTCCTGGGGTTTGTGTCTCTGTGCAAGGCCAGGCGCCCCGGACGAGGTGTCCTGGGAGGCGGGGGGGTGCGCTGGTCCCACTGGTGCTGCCGTGCCGCAGGGTGGGCTGGATCTGCCCCAGTTCCATTCTGGGAGCAGCCTGACTGTGAGCCCCGTCCGGCTCCTGTCGGCATCTGAGGGACACGTTTATGCTAAGGAGAAAATAATCTAATTTACTCACCGGATTAGCATCCCAAAGCCATTTAGGCTCACGTGAACAGAATGAGGAGACACTAATCAATTAAACAAAATAAACGCTCTCGGCCTCCCACTGTCAGGCGCGTACCCCCCCTCGCCGCTGTCTCTCCCTGCCTCGGGGGACTCCGTGTTTGGGGGTGCCACAGAAACGGAGCACTATCGGAAAGCGCTTCCCACCATCACCCCTGCCCTGGCAGCCTCTTCTGGCTCTTCCATTTTTCCCTCGCTGAGTGAGCAAGGGGGGACGGGGCTCGCCATGCGCCCACAGCTCCTCGGGGCCGGGTGGATCAGTCCCTCTGCCCAACTCTCAGCCCCGGAAAATGACAAAGGGTCATTTACAAGGGGTAAAATGCCAGAAAACTGCACAACCGAGGGCATCGCCTCTCATCTCCCATCTGTGGGGAGCAGCGCCTGTAGATTCTCTTGCCGGTAATGAATCCCCCACGGGGACCATATCCCCTTTAATCTATTCATGCCGTGGGTCCCTGAGGTTTCAGCCCCCTTTGCCACCATTCCCACGATAGGCACCGCGATGCGCCCACAATCCACATCCAAACCCCAGCGGGTGCCTCCCGGATCTGTCCCTCGCTGGGGTGCCACGGCTCGCCACCCCACGACCAGCAAAGCGCTGGGGCTGTAGCCGGAGCGGCCAGAGCCCGAGCGCTGCCAGTCCCTGGGGTCGATGCTGCCCACCACGGGCGGCAGGACCCGGCAGGAAACTTTGCAAAACATTGCTTGCACGGCTCGGGAGGGCTGCTGGTCCCCTCCATCCCCCCCATCCCTGCTCCCAGGGCGCAGCGCTTTGCTCCCCCCGGTGAGGATGTCGGGGTCCCAGTGCCTGATGACGACTGGGGGCCAAATCCTGCGCCGGGCAGGGAATGTGGCTGGGAGCTGGTGCCATGTTAGAGCCGAGGGAAGGCAGGTCCCGCGGCACAGCCAGCGCAGCCGCATGGAGCCCAGCCAGGGTGGCAGGAGAGGCCGAGGCGGGTGCCCGAGCTGCGGAGCCATCCCGGGGCCAGTGCTCCCCCTCAGCTCGACCGTTGCATTTTTCAGCATAATTAGGCAGTTAATTGCATGCTGGAATGTAATCGATGCGTGTGCATGTGTAACCAGGATTTATTTTGAAGCGCTCGGGGTGCGATGCTTCTGCCGTCTCCTCCAGATCAAGCCAGCAGGGAGAGGCTTGAGTTTTAAACCTTGTTTTTTGTTATTTTAAATGTCCTTGATTATTAAGTGTTTACAGAATGGAGGAGATAAATGAACACGGGCAAGACACCACCACAAGCGGTTGTGATAAAATGTATGTTACAGCCACAGAGGCAATTGACTGAGAACAAACGGCAGCGTCAAACAATGCGAGACGATGTAAATCATATGCAGAAACCACCGCGTCAGGCACCCCCTTGGCCATTTTTTATCCACCAAAACACACTTGGTGCTGGAGGCGCCGGTACTGGCTCTGCCTGGAGCCACCGTGCTTTGCGGGGGTGCAGAGAGGAAAATTGCCGCCTCCCTTTGCCATGTGGTAGCAAACACAATGGGTCTGGATTTATTTTTTTCCCCCTTCAATTCTTTAAACTCGCTGTTTTGCTGCCGAGCAGCGGTGCATTGCAGGGCTGAGCTGCGGCTGGGCAACCTGCGGCCGTCTGTCCGGCCCTGCCTGTGCGGGGGGTCTCTCCCCCCGTTCCCGCGGGGCAGCACCGGCCGTCACTGCCCTGCCCGAGCCTGCGAAGCCGTGAGCGTTACGACCGGTCATAAAATTATCCCTCCCGCTCATAACCGAGCCGTGGGTTGAGGCTCGGTGACCTGCTGGGCAGCGGCTCCACAGCCACCAGCGGCACCAGCAACCCGGGGTTTTCTTTTATTAGCTCTAAATTTCCCAGCCATTAATTTCGGTAAGTGATTCCTTGCTCTTCTGACACAAAGGGGTTTTTTTGAAGCTCCTTTCCCGTGATGGCCTCGGCGCCCTGGCACGCTCACACCGGGGCCGGCAGCTCGCCTCCCTCCCGCCCCGCAGCCCCCGCCACCCCCTGCCCTGTCTCGGGAGCAGCTCGGAGCCTGCCTTGGAGAAACGGCCCTGCGGTGGGATCGGCCCCCCCGGACCCCCATCCCTGGCGCTGCAGGATGGGTGCTCACGGCTGCAGGTGGGCTCTGAGCAGCCCCAGCCCCAGCCCTGACGTGCGGCACCGGCCGCCTCCCAGCAGCCCACGGGGCGCAGGGCAGCTGCTCGCATGTGCTCGCATGTGCTGGTATGTGCATGCGTGTGCTTGCGTGTGCATGTGCATGCATGCGCAGGTGCTGGCTGCCCTCACGGCTGCAGCAGCTCAGCCCGTCGGAGGGGCCGGTGAGGGGCCCTGGTCCCCACGCTGCTGCCCACGTTTCGGCGCTGCCTCCTTTGCCTTTTGGGCCGGGAGTTTGTATCTCTTTGGTCGCGGCTCCCAGCCCCATTTCTAAACACCATAAAATCTTCAGCTAACAAATGCAGCGGCAAGTAGAAAAATGGCCTTTGCCATCCAGTGTGATTATAGGGAACAGAGCCAGGGGCCTCGGGGCGGGTTATAAATCTGATTTATTGACCCAGCCCAACAGCAGCCGCAGCTCTGGCTAGTGAATAAGTCTTAAATTTCATTGGGTGATAAATACTGAGAGCGAATCAATTTGGTAGAAAAGCTAATTAGCCGGCATGGTTCCGCATTGATCTCCGAGCCCCGCGCAGCCGGGCGCGCGCCAGGGACTCCGTCGTCCCGCGGTCTGGGGCCAGGGCCGGGGTCCCCCCGTGCCGACCGCCCGGCTTCGCCCGCCTTTGCCATGTCCTCCCCAGCACGCAGCCGGGGCGCGGCGTGGCGGCACGCCATCGGGGGTGGCGCTGACCCTGGTGTCTGGGGGGCGCGGGGGGTCCCGGGGGCCGCCTGACCCCCCCGTCTGCCCCGCCGCAGGTGGTGAAGGTGGTCGGCAGCAACATCTCCCACAAGCTGCGGCTGTCGCGGGTGAAGCCGGAGGACGAGGGGACCTACGAGTGCCGGGTGATCGACTCCAGCGACGGCAAGGCACGGCACCACAAGGTGAAGGCGTACCTGCGGGTGGAGGCGGCGGGGGACGTGGGGCACCCCCAGGACACCCAGCTGCGGGGCGCCCCGCTGCCGGACCCCGCCGCGCCGGGCTCAGCCCACGCGCACCACCACCACCACCACCACAAAGCCGGGAAGGAGCTGAAGAAGCGCTCGGCAGACGCCTCCTGTGTGCTGTAGGCGGGCGGTGCCGGGGGGGGGACACGCCGGAGCCCCCCGCCGCCCCGGACTCAGCGGAGCCGTCGAGGGTCCCGCGCGCCCTGCCAGAGACTGGCCCCGCCACCCCGTCTCGCCCACCGATCCCCACCACCTCCTCCTCCCGCCGGCCGCTGCCGCCTCGGTTTCTTCCCCAGCCGTGTGGTGCAGCGGTGCCGGGGCTCGGTGTGGGAGCAGGACCGCGTCCGCGCCGGGGGGGCGTTGCTGGGACCGTGCCTGGGGCCGGGGCGTGCGCCCACACACGGTGGTCCCCGTCCTCACCGGCCCCGTGCGGGTGGGCGCCCCGCTGCTTGCTGCCACCCGCGGTGCCACGGGCCGTGATGCGCCCCAGCTTTGCGTGCCCGGTGGAGGCCCCCCCTGCCCGCGGGACCCTCCCTGCCCTCCCTCATGCTTTGCAGAACCGTCTGTTCCCGTAGGAGGCCCAGTTTAGTTGCTCTGTTCCAGCCCCGCAGCGCGTATATAAGTTCCAGCATTCATCTTATAGACCGTGTATATCGCCTCTCCCCGCCCCTGCCTGCCCCAAAGCCACCCCAGCACGACAAGGCCCGAGCTCAGCAGAGGAAGGACAGCGCGGCACGCTCCCGGCACGCTCCCGGCACGCTCCCCAGCACAGCCATGGCGCTGCGGGCTGTGCCGCGGCATCGCCCAGCCAGGCAGTTGCCCGCAGTCTGCGTGTGCCCAGGGAGCCGTGCCGTCGGAGCTGGCCCACTTTCACCCATCGCTCCTCCTGGCCCTTTGCATTTCACGGAGGAAGGGGGGCTCGGCCATCGGCCCCATCCACCCTCGCTCCGTCCCCGCTGCCCGTGCTGGCGTGGCTCTTGGCTGAGCTCCCCTTCCTCCTGTGCCGTGGCACTGTGGCGTCCCGGCCGGGGTCCGGCTCACGGGCTCCTGTGTCACAGTGCAAATGGCAGAGCCCGTCCCCGGTGCCCCCACGGGTAAAACCACCAGTGGGGATGGGGCTGTGGGGAGGGAGAGGGGGTCCCGAGTCTCCCCATCAGGGTGCCGGGCGCTGCTCCCCCACCGCCAATCACCTGCGCCGCCCAGCCTGCCGCCACCAGACCTGCTGCAGCTAATAAAGCTCTTTAAATGAAGCCACTGCGGGTCTGTGGTCTCTGTCCCTGGCACGGCGAGGGGACGTGGCTTTGGCACTGTCTTGGCTAAAAAGGGGCACAGCTGAGGCTGCTGCTGGGCGCTGGGCTGGGGCCAGCGGGGATGGGGATGCGAATGAGGATGGGCATGGGCATCATCACCTGCAGCTGAGGGCTCAGAGCATTTAAAAGCTGCAGCTGGGGAGCTCTTTCCCCTGCCCTGTCTGGGAGTGGGGTGATGCTGTCCCATAGATGCAGGATACGGCCGGGTCCTAGGTGAGCAGGGGCTGCTCCGCACCACGGCTGCTGGGTGCAGTGGGGAGGCTGGGTGGGCTGCTGGGGTCTGGCCCCTCTCTGTGCTGCCGGGTGCCAGCCTTGACCCCTGCTTGGGCACCCAGAGCGAAGGCTTTGTCTCCAGCCAGGCGGGAGGTCGGGGTCCCTGAAGTGGGGGTGCTGGCTGCCCCCCGGGGCTGGGCTCTGCCCCATCTGTGGGAGAGGAGCTCCCAGCTTGGTCCTAGCTACCAGGAGTCCCCCGGCTGCTTTGCAGTTTATTAATCCCCGGAGCGCTCACCTCTCGCTTTGCTGATATGGAACGATTTGTCATGTGTTAGAGTAACAATAGCAAAAGCCGCTGGCCCGGTGTCAGCCAGTGCTGGCGGCAGAGGAAGGGCACGGTGTGGTTGGTGATTCTGGGATGTGGCAAGAGCCATGCTCTCCTTCGCCGCTGGCTGGGGGTTTCACCTGCAGAGCCACGGTCTCAGGGGAGCAAATGGCACAGGAGCCTGTAAACATGCAGGGTACTTTGTCAGGAGAAAATATTAAGCAGCTGCAGGGCAAGGGAGCTGTTGTTGGAGATTCTGCTTTGCCACAAGTAATAACAGCCTCTGTGCCGTAGCTCTCCCCGGCAGAGCTGTGGGGGTTTGTGCTGCACTTGGACACTCCTCGTCAGGGAACCGTATCACTGGGGGGGGAAGAGAAGGAGCAGGAGGTATTGGCCACTGGCACAGTAAAAAACAGTCTACAGAGGAGGAAAAGGAAGAGCCACAGCTGCTTTGGGGAGGGTAAAAGGCTGCAAATCACCTCAAATGGAGAGTAAACAAATTGCTGTGTGGTATAGTAATTTGCAAAACCTAGAGGCGAGCTTTAAAAATAACAGGTTTTATTAGAAGAGATTAATTTTGCTGAGTTTATATGAAATCCTGTGAGCCAGAGTCAGAGGAGAGGACCCCACCAGATCTGTGTGCAGGACCCAGCAGCCCTGTGGTGGTGCTGACCCCGGGGGCTGCGTGTGGGGCCATGCCCCCAGCCCCAGGTGCGAGGGTGTCGCCAAGTTCCTGGCTGGGTTTGTGCATGGAGGAGGCAGCTGGAGACGGGTTTCTCGGCTCCCCATCCCTGGGGAGGGTGGTTGGAGCAGGGGGAGCCGGCTGGCAGCTCTGCTTGCTGTGCCTGGGAAGGGCTGTGCCCCCCACGCAGCCCCTCCGGCTCTGTGGAGCGGGGGGCAGCTGCCCGCTGCGGCCAGGTCTCCTCTGGGGTGGCGAGGGTGCTCAGCGGGCTGGAGCTGGGCACCCCTCCCGCACCCCAGGGTGCTGTCCCTGGCACAGTCCCGGACCCCGGTGGGTTGGGGGGGCTGCTCGGGCGCCTTCTCCAGGGAGGAGGGTGCGGGCAGGGCAGCAGAGAAGCCCCTGGGCTTGCTTGCAAACAGGCTGAGCTTAATATGCAAGTCACTGCTGGGGAGGAACCAGCCTCATGAAAATGCCATTTCCACGCAGTCACTCTTCTGGCCATTATCCCGCTTCAGACAAAAGCAATTTACTCTGCCTGTAATAAAGCAGGGGTGATAACGAAGCTGAGAAGAGCTGTGACAGGTGGCCCTGTGACTGAGACAGGCCAGCTTCTCCTCGCTGCCTGTGCTGAACCGCTGGCTGGAGACTGTGGCCGTGGGGAAAAATCTCTGGAAGAGCCATGAACCCTGGAGAGATCACCGGGAGAAACTGGCGCTGGGACTCTGCGGGTGTCTCGGTGCAGTCGGTTGTGCTGGAGGCCCAGCTGGGTGTTTGCAACCGGTTCCTGGGCACCGGGGCATGGACTGGTGCAGTGACCAATGCACCGACCTGCTCATCGGGCAAGGCAGGAGGGTCGCCTGGGGGAGCGGGCATCAGCCCTCCCCTGGGAAGGGGTGTCACAGGAGGGACAGAGTGGTGGGTCCTGCCCTGTCCCCGAGGGGCACGGCAGCACTGTGCCCTCGCTGTTGAAGGACCTGAGCACCCTGGTCCCTGCTGTGCCGGGGCAGTGACCCGCTGCCTCCGTGCAATGTGTCCTGTCAAGCCACAGGGTGAAGTGTGGCAGCAGCCCCTGAGCCCTGTCAGCATCTCTCTGGGAGCCCAGCTTCGCACACAGCAGCAAGGGCTCCATCAGCCCCAAAACCAGTCGCCTGCGTTATGGGGTCACCAGGAAGCCCATGCTGGAGCAGCAGCCCAAGGCCCCCTTCCCGATGGATGGAGCTGATTCCAGTTGCCGCTCTCCCACCCGCTCTACTAGATGGGGAAGATGGTAATTAAGAGAACTCTTCTAATTCCTCTCCTGTTGTCACAGCCCTCCTGCTGTCTGTACCGTCGTGCTCAGAAACAGCAGCCACCTCCCTCGCCTGGCCCACAGTCGGGATGGAGGTGGCTGCTCTGGGCTCTGGTGTGGTGCCGTGAGACCTCTGACCATGGGGCGCATCCCGGCAGCGCTGGGGGTCTGCAGCCCCAAGATGCCGTCCGTACCCGCTGGAGACAGCTTTGCTTCCAGGCCTGCCTGTGGGACCCACGGCTGCGCGGTCCCTACTGGGGCTGTTAAGAGCCTGGGAGTGGGACCTCGGGTGGACGTGACCCGAGGGGGATGTGTGTGCATCGGCAGGTGTGGGAGCAAGGACTCTGGGGTGACAGTGCTGCCCTTGAGCCTCACGCCCGTCCTCCTGCATGGTGGTGTGCCTTGACGTGGGCGCAGGCAGGCTGGTGTCCTCGGAGCCCACCGCTGTGTTCTGCAGGGTCCCTGCGGCTGGGCAGGATGGGCTGGCTGCTGCAACCCAGGCAGGTTTGCAGGGCTGGTGCTGGGGAGGTGTTTTGCTGTGGTAGATGCTGCAGATGCCATTTGGATTTATGCTTCTCCTTTCAGAAACATGTATAACTATTCTTCTTCTAAGCTTGCCTTGTCTCGGCAGAGGTGAACCCAGCAAGGCTGGGTTACTTCTGCTTCCCAGAGGTGACCAATTCAAACAGCACAGAGCATGTGCAGATGAATCACTTGTCCGTCTGCAGCCCGTGACTGGCTGCTGAAGCCTGGCAATAGCAGGGGTGCTTCTCGCCAGGCTGGTTCAAGGGTTGATACCAAGCTGCAGGAAGATGGCACAGGCTCCCCATAGCAAGGTTTCACTTGTACCTCCCTGGCAAGAGGTGCAGCCCACGACGAGCCCGTGACAGCCTGGTACTGCTGGTTGCAGAGAGGACAGGGAGAGGCGGTGGGTGGAGAGACCAGAACAGATGGTTTGGGCAGGAGCACCGAGTGCCATCGCGGTGCTGCTGATTTGTCACGTGTGAGCTCCAGCCAGCGCTGAAGGCAAGGCAGAGGCGGGTTGGATGCAGCATGTGCACCTGATGGATGAGTTTTATCAAGTGCTACAACAATCCAGAAAATTCTGCACCAACCCCAGGGGTGCTTTGGAGACCAAAGGTAATATTTCACCTTTCTGCCTCTCCTGTCTTCCCCTGTCAGATCAACTCTGAAGGGTTCCTTTGTACAAAATCCAACCCAGTGTTAAGCACTGAATATATAGTAAAAAAAGCATAAAAGGGTAAAAGCTGAACTGCAGTCCTGTCCTACCTGGTAAAAAAGCCACCGCCTTGTGTTTTTCCTGGAGAGGCAACCAGGAGGAAAGCCTGAACAAAACCAGGGAGACAAGGGGAGACAGCCTCAGCTGAGGGGGGTGTGGGCATGGGCAGGAGTGCCCTTGCTCCCAACAGTTGAGATGGCATTTGGATGCTCACCCAGGATCCCCAACAGTGATGCACAAAGCCTGTTCCATGTAACAATCAGTTTATTGCTTTGGGTTTTGCATTTCTGAGCTTTCTTACAAATTTACAGTCAAAATCTGTCCTTTTGCTTTACTAGCATAAAGCTTTCACAAGTGCCAGGAAGCAGCCTGCTGCCAGAAGTCGCTCTGGATGAAGCTGATGAACCCAGGAGACGGCGTGGTCTGGGAGCAGCCAGGTAAAGCAGCACCTGCAGACCGTCTCTGGGGACGGAGCCTGGAGGACTCGGGAGCTGGAGTACGGCACAGCAGCTTCCAGGCGAGTGGTGAGCCTGTGCCATGTTCTGGAGGGGAGGCTCTGTGGCAGGGGCAGCAAGCAGACCCCAAAGACTAGTTGTCCTCTCCGCTCGCTGCATTGCACTATACCTGCTCAAGCAAACCGTGGTACCACCGTGCTCACACCTAATGTCACCGCCTGCATCATCTGACCACGTACGTACCCACCTGGGAGGCAGTACTGGGGCACAGGTAGATATTTCATCTAGTTCTCCTTGGGGTTGGTGTTAAAAATCTGAGAGGTCTAAGAAATGGCCTGTGAGAATAGCAGACAATCTGGGAACAAGGAGGAGTCTTAAATCACTTGCAAGTTGTAAATCAGGGCTGGCCATTTTTCTAAAGAACCTCTCTCAGTGGTGAGAATCAGGGAACACAATGCATTTGGCCAGTCTCAGCAGCCAGTTTTAGCAAAATGCAGCTACAAGGAATGGCCTTGATGTTTCTAAGAGGATGTGGTGTTCTTGCCAGTAATACTGATGAGGAATTTATTCAAAATGCATTTTAGCATTTTCTGGTATTAACTGGTTTTAAAAAGAAAAGATTTTTAATGCACCCCAAACTGGATTCTCTCCCTGGGAAGGGTTAAGGCCAGAAAAAGCTTTTGTTTTGAGTTGGCAATCATTGTCCAGCTGAGAACAGGAGGGAGTATCACAGTTGTGAGGTCAGAGGGGTGTGGAGGGGGTGCTGAAGGGGCACCACCCAAGGACTGAGTGTTGGGAAGTCATTTCTGGAAAATGACTCTTTGTACTGAAGAACTTGAAATAGATGTATTATGACCCTTGGACTTCTCTCCAGCACCACGTGCAGAGAAGTACAAGTCTGGAGGAATCTGGGCAATGTACCCACCTCATCCTCAAACACTGTTTAAAAAAAATAAAACTTCTGCCCATGGGGAGGACAGCTCAGCCAGTGCCCCAGACAGGGCAATCCTTCCTTTGCCCCCAGAACGATTCAGGGCCTGAATGATGGGATTTTCCCAGGTGAGTTCTATCCCAGCGGTTCCTTTTTTCCCCTCCCAGCTGCTGTGTAGGTCTGTCAAGGAGAAGATGCCTCCTGTGTGCCAGCCCGCGGCATCACGCTCTCCTGCTGCTGCAGCCTCTCCAGCAGGAGCAGCACGTTGTCGGTGAACTCGTTCCGCTGCCTCCCCATCCCACTTAGCTTCACGGGCTGCAGGCTGATGTGGGGGGGTTCATACTGGTGAGGGCAGCAGACCTCGTTCAGGAGGAGCCAGGTGCTGTCAGGGTCCACTTGCATTAAGTGGAGGAAAACACTTTGGAAAACAGTGGGAAGAAAGGAAAGAAGAGTAAGGAGAAGGCCTTTTGATTGGCACCCAACTGGGTCATTAACAGAGAGCTATGGAAAGCTCTGATGTTGTCTGCAACCTCTGACAGCTGAACAGACTTGGAGGCTCATTAGATAGAGCCATTAAAATGGCTCCTGTGCCCAAGAGAAGACAGTTCAGTGGTTTCACATCTACTGGCAAGTGGGAGAAAAATAGTTGTTATGCTACACAGAAAGTTATCGACATCAAACAAGCAGGTGGTGAATAACTGACCCAGGCTTTGGTCTCAGCATCATGGGCTGCTGCTGGCAAAAGCCTTTCTAAATCAGCCTGTCCCAAGCGCTGGAGAGATGACTGCAGAGTATTGCATGTGCTACTTACATCTGGTATGTTTTGGACAATCACTCCTGCAGAGCTCTTAAAAGAAGTTGTACATGTTGTTCACCACCCTCTCTGTTTTTTGGGGAGTGAGGGGGTCAACCCATCTGTACTCGTCTCCCTTTTCGGAGCTGGTAAAAACAAGGGTACTTCTGGACAGCTGTCCAGGCTGGGCCACAAGTAAAGTTGAATGCTGTATTGAGGGCTTTTTGCTTATGTGAGGTCTCCCCTCATACCAAATCCTTATTAGCTGCCTCCAAATTTCTTCCTTCTGCACAGCACCTTTCACAAAGCAGGATTTTATTTTCTTAAAAAACAGAACCCCACCTTCATTAACAATAGAATGGAGGAAGAGAGGAATGACAGCTTCCTCTAATGCTTTACTGCTGTGTTGATGGTTTTCACTTTGAATTTCAATACCTCACCTAAGATGGGGGATTTGACTTTTGAGAATGCACTTCACACTTTTGACTCCAGCTGTGAGTTGCTGTAACAAAGATGCTGTGAAGAATCCTGCTGGAGAGCAGGAGGCTCCTAGGAGCAAAAGAGCAAATGGCTGATTTGCATGACCTACACTTACTCATTTCTTCCTGCCAGTTCTCATTGGCTGTAACCTTTGGGCTTAGCTAGGTCTGTGTCAGGGTTTAATGCACAGAAGGTGTATTAGGCTTAATGGGTATTAAGTTCTCTGGCTGTGCCATGTACAAAATAAAACTAGAATTTGCAGGCTGCCCTAACAGCACTGCAAGGCCTCCTCCTGCATGGTGCTGAGTACTCTGTGCTCCCACAGAGATTATGAGCGTGAAGGGTACTCAGCACTCGCCAAACTTATGGGTCAGCTTTCCCAGATCTCAGAAAATGCCTAGCCGCCATCTTCAGGTCTCTAGTTTCCACTGAAATCACGGGGCCATGAGGAGAACAACAGCTGGGCAAGGTAATGAGAAGTCAGATGGTAGGTCTGTCTCTGTTCCCCCAAGAAGCACAGGACAGAACCCCCCTCTCTAAAATCAAAGATCACCTGCTACAAAAGCCACACAAAATCCAGACTTGATGCTGTCAAAACTTTTCCCTGAAGAACTTTGATCCCTAAAGTGAGCTTGCTTCCTCTGCAGGCAGAAATCCCTTTTAGAAGCTCTACTCTGAAAGCGAGTGCAGTGCCATGGGTAACCTGAAAAAGCACAGAAATGAGATGGAGGCACTAGAAAGCGCTCTCACCTCTTCACAACGATCTTGTGACTGTATTACTTGCTACTCCATGAGTAGCCAAAGTTGTTGCTTTTGCCTGCCTGCCATTAACCACTTGCCTGTCTCTCAGTGCAGGTCTCTGAACAGCCATTAGGGAAGATGTTGTCAGTGCAAGCTGTTGGCAGTGTCCCCTCCTGAAAGCACTTGCAGTGCCTATCTGTCTGCTCCAGAGGAACCCTGTGTGAACGTGCTCCAAAGTGATAGCTGTGCTTCGCAACAACTGCATCGGCAATGTGCCTTCTTTCTGGGGGACGGCCAGAGGCAGGTGAGCTCACGGGGCTCTCCGCTCCCCTGGCTTTGTTACTGCTACTCTGCTGACTGGAAAAGGGAGGACTGGCTGGACCCGAGTGCCAGCCTCCCGGGTGCCAGACTGAGTAAAGTGCAGGCAGGCTCGCTGGGGCAGGGTCTAGAGCTTGCACCTGCTGACATCCCTGCACCAGTTCTCCAAGCCCTGCTGGCTGCCAGTGCTCTCCTGGTGCTCGCTTGGCCATGACAGTGCGAGCGTGCAGCTGTCTGCCTGCCAGCAAACAGCAGGTCCCAGTGGTTTCCCCTAGCTTATGATGGGCTGCTGCTGGTGGGCAGCTGCACAGAAATAATCCTCGCTCCTTATGGCTGGGGTGGATAGGATGGGGTGAGAAAGATGAATCACTGTGAAGTAAACATGGGAACAGGGAATACTATTCAGCTGACTTCTGCTTCTTCAGCACATGCACTACTTTACCTCTTATATTCACAGCAAAGATACTCTGCTCTCCAACCTCTTCCCAATCAGCTGCTCTGGCAAGAGCAACCCTCAAGAGATTAGCTGGTCCCTGGAGAATTCCACTGCCTCTTGTGCCCATAATGGCCTGAGGGTGTGATTATCTCCTGATAACCTAGAGTGCAGTGCGGCTTAAAGAACAACTTGACTTTTACATTTTCAAACTAACTCTGGGGTAGTTTCTAAGCAACCTGTTTCCATGGCAAAGAATCCTGGGGTTAATCCAGGTTTGTTTTCTGTTGTTGCTTTTTTTTTTTTTTTTACTTAAATATAATTTTATTGAATTTTGCCTTGTGCAGGTGGCTGTTTTAGTGTACTTCAGCCCAGCTTGTGAATGACAGCTGTCAATAAGTATCCAATAAACTACACAATCAAACCAAAAGAGGTATGCTCCATAATCAATTTTGGTATCTAAAAAGGTCCAAAAATAGCTCATATTTGTTCCAGTTATGCTGAACAACTTATTCTACTAGCAAAGAGCAGAATTTGGCTATTCTGTTGCCTTGTCTTTTCCCAAGCTCTAAGCAAAGCTACGGCACAGTGAACAGGCTGGCAAAAGGACAAGTCTTTCTGGCTTTTGCATCTCTGCTGAATGTTTAACTGATACAGTTCACCACAGACTTCAGTAAGAACTGGGGAAATTATTTCTGCATCCTGGAAAAAACTCTATTCCTGTCCAGACTGCTGACTGAAAGGTCAAATGGTAAACTTCACAGGCTGTAAACATTTATTAGGAATTAAGTGTAAATTTCAAAACAGTCACTTCAAATGAAAAAATCCAGAACTACTTGTGAAGTGTTGACACAGGCCAATGACAATTTCTTAATTTCTTTTCCTTCAGAGTTTTTTTCCCCTGGAGTGAAAAGCTTGTCAGGGATGATGCAACTTAATAAATTGATGAGAAGCTCAGATTTACATATTATGACTTTCAGTTTACACCATCTTCCCCCCCTGCCTTGTTCCTAATCCTTGGGCCCCATACCACCACCCCTTAGCTGTTCAAGTGTTTCTGGTCACTTTACCTGCAGTTGCACTGCCTTATTTTCAATGAAAGCAAAGACATATTTAGTGTTCCCTGGCTTTCCCAAACTCTTCTTCAGTAGGCTTGGGGTTTTTTTTGTTGGTGTGTTTTTTTTTTTTAAGCTTTGGATAATATTCCTCTCCTGGAATATTCCCAGCAGTCATCTTATAATAAAGCCTATTGTCCCATTTTCTCTTTGTCAGACTTTTTTTTTTTTTTCCCCAGCATCTATTTTTGCCTGTTGAGTATTGCATGAAGCTGCAGTTACAAAATTCACTTATTCCCACTGGTTTATCTAATAAAACTATAGCGTCCCATAAATGGGATTAAGCAGCCTCCTTGGGGCATGGTAACATTCCTGGACAACAGCCAAAACTCCTTTTTTTTTTTTTTTTTTTTTTTGTGTGTGTGTGTGTGTGTGGCTCCAGCACCTTAGCCAAAAATTCCTGCTTAGCCCTTCCCATACCTACAGAATCCTCACTTAGTCAGTGCAGGGAGTTATTGGTGCTACAACTGACTTTGTAAGACCTAACCTTGTTCTTGGCAGGTCACAACTCATGAGTTGAATAAGAATCCAAAAGGCTGAGCAAAGGCCAGTTAGTATAAATCAACGTGGCAAGCTGATTCCAAACATCTTTTTACCTTGTATGATTTCTGCAGTGATAAAGCTGAGTTATGTGACGTATGTTGGCACTCAGGCTGTGGCTAAGATTAGTTCTGGTCTATCTGTTTTTAGAAGCATTTAAAATGCACAATTTTTCATGTATCAGGCTGATAACATTGCCCTTGTCTAGATGGAAAGGGCCTTACATGTGACAACCTGTGTCAGTTTGCAGGATTACTTTCAGGCACATACAGAGCAAGGAAAAGGACTGGAGCTTACACGACTCTGGTCATTAAGCAGCCGGAGAAAGGAAACTGAAGCATGGTAGAGAAGTGATTCTTATCCTGGCGCTGGAGCCAATTGTTATGGTACAAACTAATTTTGACTTTTCCAAGCTGAAACCTCTTATTATGTGTACTATAGTTAAAAGTGATTGATATATGTTTAACTCTGACCCATCTGGGCTCCAAGATCAGGGATCAGACAGGACTAAACTGAAAAAACAAAAGAAAAAAAAGGAAAACTACAAGTGCTGCTATATGGATAGTTAACATCAGGCCAGACATGATGCATGCCTCAGTGCATATATGTGTCTGGCCAACAGAGCTACACATGAGAAAGCTGTTCACAGAAGACCTTGCTTTGTTCAGTGAAATATGTAATGTATGGTGCATCAAGGGCATAGGGGGAGCAGTGTAATGTGGTATTTCTCCCTTAAAATAGAATAAAAATAATATACAGGAGAAAAACGTTACTTGCCCTGAACTTTGCTGCCCTTTTCCTCCAACAACAGTGAGGTTGCTTCATAATATAGCTTCTATCACATCATAGGGCTAATTCAGTATTTCCCCCCACCCCTGCTGTGGGGGGAAATTGCACAGCTTTTCAGACTGCTTTGTTAATGATTTAAAAGCTTAAGATTCCAAATATCTAGATAAACCCTGGTGTTCTGCTTTCCATTCCAGCATTGCTTACACAGATGAACGCTTTATTGTATTAAGGTATGCAAGCCTAAAGTGAAGAACCCCTTTGCAGAACAAATGCTGCTGAAGCCTGCTGCGATGCAATAAAAGCCACTAAGGTAAAAATAAACCTACTCTCACCAGTGCAGGAATCCAAACAAAGGTACGGCTACAGCTTCTGAGAGCGTTCTCCCTCTAAACTGCTGCCCAGCCACACAAAAGCCCTTCACCCCCTGCACCCCCCTGGGAGGCCTGCGCTCAGGTGAAAGGGAACAGGCAGCTCTTCCCTGTTCAACAGCCTGCCCTCTGAAATCCGCAGTGCCTGCTGAACCTGCTCACCGCTGGCTTCCTCTCCCCTCAGGGGAGGGCAAGGTTGGCCTCACAGAAAGAGAGGGGCTTTTACCCCTGTCCTTCAGCAGAGACAGAGGTGCACTGCTTGCTTATTCACTTTCCATGTTCTGTAACTGGACTTGTTTCTTCTGCTGAAATCTCTGGCCTTGTTTCCAGGTGACAACATATGACAATAGTGATTTCTTATCCTGACAGCAGGAACGCGCTGAGCAGGATTTTGCACACCAAGCAGCAAAGTATGTCTGTCAACACTTCATAGAGGTGATGTGTGTTCACCTAAACTGTTTGTGCTCTTTTAATGTCTCCCAGCCTTCTCAGAGCAAGACTGGTGGCAAGACTGACAGCTTCCCAGACAAACTCTGGTCCACCTGGCAGAGCCTGGGTTGACGTGATCACAGGGGCCCAGGGAAAATGGAAGGATAACAGAAGCAAATCCCCCAGCCTGCAGAAGGTATTAAGTGATAAAATACATAGGAATGTCTGGCACATCCTCTTGCATAGCTGTCGCCCCCTCTGCAGTTTTATGCCACCAGTGGGCCAAGAGCCCTAAGTATTCTAGCATAGGAGGCAGTTAGAAAAAAAGCAAGTATCACATCTTCCCCCTCTGTCCCCAAATGCGCTGCAAGGTAATCTGAAAGTCAACGGTAACTTGTGGGCAAGCTAACCTCTCTAGCTCATTTTGGGTAGTAAATGATACTTCACCAGAGAAAGGAGTTAACTTCCATTAGAGACCCTTTTTGTACAGGACTCAAACCTGCCAGAGGGAGGAACGGGAAAGGTGCAAGAGGAAAGGGGTTACCGTGCTCCCTCTGTCCCACATTATTTGTACACCTGATACACCTGCATTTAAGAGACATTACCTCTGGGCAGCTTCCTGCAATTTCATGGGTTGCTTGGCACTGAGGTAAATCAGGCAGGCATCTGCCACTTTATTCAGGTCACTCTCACCTGCAGAAATGGAACAGAAAAGAAGGGTAGGAGGTAACCTACTCCGCGGCTGCTGCCTAACAGAACCAGCTCTAAATTGGCAGCAAGAGGCTTCTGAGCCTTTGAACTCTCTGACCCAGAACTCTTCTGACCTCACCTCTTAAGCATCTTGCTGCAAAGCTGGGAAAGCAATCAAGGGCATTGAGAGAGGAGAAGAGCAACTAGCCAGCAAACCTTCTCCCTCATCAAAGTCAGCTCCAGAAATTTAACCTAGGAGAATTTCAGAGAGTTTCATTCAGCAGAAGAATGTGCTGTGCTGCATTTAAAGGGTCACCCAGAGAGATGCCTCAAAACGGAACCAGGCAAGTTAGCCAGAAGTCTTATCTGGGCTCCAGTTCTTAAGTTAATTAAGAATAAAGCACGGCTCAACAGGCCTAGCTGTAGCAACCCAGGCACTCCACTCTATACCCACTTCTCATGCACAAGTGAGATGAGCAGTTAGATTCTGCAAGGTGCTGGAAATCTCTCCCATTTGCCTCTTGGGGAGTAAAGAGCAACCAGCCCCTCTTTACAGAGCTCTGAAAGAGGACAGATTAAGCAAGACCTGAATGGGATGAGGCTGGAGAAGATCAGAAGGGTAAGAAGCAAGTGCAGGCCTGGTCAGTTGAGATGAAAAGAGAAGAGGTAAGTCCAGCAGAGATCTCGTACAACCTATACTTTCCCTGGTACTCACCCATGTCCAACTTCTCACACAGAGAA
The DNA here is from genome assembly GCF_026419915.1 of Harpia harpyja. Classification (NCBI taxonomy): domain Eukaryota; kingdom Metazoa; phylum Chordata; class Aves; order Accipitriformes; family Accipitridae; genus Harpia; species Harpia harpyja. The sequence continues at coordinate 29,632,644 of NC_068940.1, forward strand.
CCCAGTCCCTGCAACACAGCCAGCTGCAACTTGAAGGCAAGCGTGTGGTTGTACACAGGCCCAGCTCTGGCACTTGCTGGGGCTTGGCTGAGGAGGGAACTGGTCAGCTTAGGCAGGACATCTTTGGAGAATCTCTGCCTCAGAAAGTCCCCACACTTTTGAGCCAGGGTACACAGCACCTAGTGAAGAAATGTCAGTTACTGGAGGCTAAGTGCACTTACAGGTCTGGGAGGAGCTCAGCAATCCGCACCAGCTTGGGGGATAAGGCATTCATTCTGCCTTGATAATTTTTTTGCAGCTGAGAGCAATATGACCATACCTGCTACAGTTTCCCACAATGAGCAGAAGGCGAATGCTTGATCGACAGGCCGAGTGACCTGCACCCAGCTCTTCAGTTTCACATGGCTAACCTTCTGGGACTGCCCTTCTCTCATTAGCACAGTAAAGGTAAGAGTAGCTTGTGAAGCCTTATTCAGAATTGCTGGAGGAGTCTCTGATGGAAAATGCCATTACAATAGAAATCACCTTTGTGGTGGAAACAGTCCATCTTTACAACCATGCCAGTGAATGGAAAGGCCAACTGGCTACAGCATAGGGCACCCAGTGCTACTGGTGTGTGCCCAGGATAAAAACCAAAGTGGCTTAGAGAATGGCCTTAAACGCATATAAAAATGAAGGGGAGATCCATGGGGCCAACCCACATGGCCAGAACACTGTTCTCTCTTGGAACTTCACTAAGCTTGTGGTCTCAGTGTGCAGGACTGAGATGCTGGTTATGTTGTGTTTGGCTTACACCGACACTAGGCTTCCTGTCCTGAGATTTAGGAAGGAAGACACTCCTGGGGGATTTCTTATAACTAAACCAAAACTCAGTGCTAATTGTAACGGTCCCTTGAACTTTTCAAGAGCTAATTATTTTTTGTGTAGTGATCTCTCCCTTCTTTTAGGGCAGGCACATGTGAGGTATTGCTACTCTGAAATTCTATGGCTTCCTGAATTTGGCAAATCAAAACTCTCCTTTTATTCACACTGAAGGATTCTAAAATGAATCTCATTCTGCACAGCAGAGGAAGCCCTGTGAAACCCTGGGGCTGGCAACCTCTGGAAACATGCTTTATTGTCTAACTTGTGAGTCAGGACGGGAATGCAGTCAGTTGACATGGTCAGGAGCTCTTTAATAATGTTATTATGAGGCTAAGTCTTTGCTTAACCTCTCCCTTCCCCTGCAAATGCCTCAATCATGAAACAATTCCTTTGCTTCAGTCTAAGACTTACAAAGGGGGGTGCTGAGACTGTGGCTCCAGCAAGGGCAAGTTGCACTATATGGTGCCTCTGACAGCTGCTTAGACTGTAAAAGAACCGTTTTCTGCTTCCCTGCAATAATCACTAAATTGCTCTTTCCCCCAGGAACAGTGTCAAGGTTTTATCTGCGGACAAGCTGCAGTGGGAGTGGTACAAGCCTACTCACTGCAGGGTGGTGACCCTGTGTTCCAAACCACGTTTAAAAATCACTCCACAAGCTTAGTGCTTGTCTCACAAGCCACAGCAATGCCTGAGCCACTTGCCTTCTAAGCACCAGCTTGAAGGCTGTTGGCAGAGATTTGCTGCTGTACCTTGAAGGCTCTGAGCACTGCCAGAGGGTCATCACTAATCAGCCGGGTGACGAGAGCTGGCCAGACACGATGAGCCATGGGAAGCAGATGGTTTCCGTGAGGATGCAGCGCAGTTACACAGAGCTCTAGCACGTCCAGGACCTGGGCAGGAGGGGTAGGTAACAGACTTTCAGAGCGCCACAGCATCAGGCATTCAGGTGGATCCGCAGTGTCACGCCGGGGAGCCAGGAGAAAGGAGGGTTTTAATATAAAAGGGTACGGTTTTAGCTCGGCATGAACTGGGATAACTGAACAGTGCACAGAGCACAGGCCCGTTTGGAAAGGGACAAGTTGTACAGTGACATAACTGGCTGGGCTACAGAGCCGGGCTGGAACCAGGGCATGATTCCTGGCCCGATCCTGCAGGCTGAGCTGTGTGTGCACTAGGACCCTACCGCTCCTGTGGCATGGCAGCAGGATCACCTGGTAGGGCTGGGGCCTCTGTGGTAAGAATCTGGGTTATGCCTCACTGCTGCATTTTCTGTCTCGCTTTGCAGTTTAAAAGGAGGCCACCTTCAAAGGATTTTCATAATTTAAAAAAAAAACCCAGGCTTTTAGACCTGCTTATCATCACCCCAGGAACTTAAAAAATGTTCATCAGCCTGTGCACTACAGTCTGAGGAAGGGGGATGGGAGGCCTAGATGGGAGAAAGATGCTTCTGCTTCCTCCACCAAAGGCTGAGGCACAAGATTTGACTATCATGAGCATCAAGGGAAGGTGCCTGATACAAAGCCACCCTTAAGGTTCTGTTCAGCCTGGCTGCCGTTCCTAAACCAGACTACTCCCAGAAAACCATCTCACTTTCTCTTGCTAGACGTGGAGGGCCTGTCCTGAATAAGCATATGGCAGCACTAACCTCGTTACGGTGGGAAGCCCAACATGCATCGTGCACACGTTGACAAACTACCGGCCCCCTTCGTGGGCACCACCTGTCCCCTCAAAGCTGGCATTTACTAACCTTCAGCCGCACTCGGAGATTCCCGTCAGACAGCAAGTGGATGCACCTCTCCATCACATCTTTGGCCAGTTGAGCATGGCTTGGGAGTGGTGTTTCTCCTTCTGTGTCAGAGTTGTTTGGCTCCGGCTCAGCAAGGGGGAGAACCTCGTCTGGGAGACAAAACCATTACTGAAGCCATGAAAATGACTTGGAAGTCCTGGAAGATCACAATACCCACCCACAACTACTCTGCAAATTCTCAAATGAGGCCTTTGGCATTTTTTAACATATTTAGATACAGTCAAGTCTATGCCTGAGTTCTGCTAAGAGTGTGGGACAGGGAAGGTTTGCTTTCTTTACTGGACAATGCAGTTGGTCTGACATTTGCAGTCTCCCCTCACCATGGACTTATTTCCCATTGATTTTTATTAAAAATGAAAAGCCTGGGTATTTAAAGTATTTAAAGGTCAGGATTGCAGCATAGCCCAGTAAAGACTAAAAAGCTCCCTGTATGAATGTCTGCAGGGCCTGCCAAGGCCAAGTGAGAAGGGAGTGGTGGCATCATTAGCCAGGAGAAAATGGTACAGGGATTCCCAAGGGAGGGCGAGGAAAATGGTGTAGGATCCTGGAAAGAGGAAACTGGGTCCTGAACCCAAATGACCTGTTATGAGGTAAGGAAAAACAGAGTGTGCTTGTGTCAGAGCTAGACAAGCCTTGATCTGCAAGCATTTCACTCCCCGCCCTGCATAGAACAAAGCAAGAACACCCAGCAGCACCTTACATGAGCTAAGGTCAGCTCAAAGCAGACCTGAGACTGTCAGGAGCGTGCTAGGCTTTCAGTCTGGTCCCAAGTCCCCCATCTGACAAAAGGAAACATCACAGGTCACCGTCTTTCTCCAAGTTGAACATACTCTTCTCCAGTCACGCACAGTACTGACCTGCCTCCTCATCCCCTGTGTCAGGAAGATTGCCCTCTGCGATCTGCTTCTGTCTGACATAGTCAAGGAAGAATTGTTCCACTTCTTGCCTTGTCACCACCTGCTGCCCCTGGGACAAAGTCCCGCTCCACCATTCGGGAGTCTGCCTTTGTTGGTGTTCCTCACCGCAGGACGATCCAAACCACTGGACTGCAAAAGAAGAACTGATATATCACTACGCAATCACGATCCTCTCCTGCAAGTCAGCAAGGTACCATGGATTCCTTGAGAGATGAACACGACTCTCAAGTCTCATGGGACTGAACTACGGAATCCAGCACCTGCTGTCACATCACCGTGACCTCCCTGATGGTATGAGAATGTTGAAACCCCGATATAAAAAGGAATACACTCCATGTGCTTCTACAGAACATTTATGGGAGCAGTAAATCCATCTTTTCTCAATCACTAAAGGCCGTGTTCCTGCAAGTCTGCAAGCCGCACAAACAGAAACTGGTTGTGGAGAGGGGAAGCTATTGGTGATCTTTGCTTGAGAGCTGGCCCACCAAGCAAAGTAAAGTTGCCATCACGCTGCAGTACCTCAGCTACTTGAAATCTCCCACAGCAAGTCAAAAGATCAAAGACAATTACCCTTAGTTACAGTAAGACTGAATTATGCAAAGTAAACATCATTTAGATACCTAAAGCTGTCATTACTGAGTGGAGGACCCTGAGGAAAGTGGAAGCCTGGTTATTGTAAGACTGATCTAGCGCAGACAGGACATCTTGGATAACGTCTTCTACCAGTGGCAGCAAACTGGCATCTGAATGCCTCAGCATAGTGTCCAGGACCTGGGAAGCATGTGGCTGATGTGCCAGCTGGCGCAAATTCAGGGAAATCCCATTCACCAGATAGTCAGAATTCTCATTAATCAAACACTGCAAGGAGTCATAACTGCAGGCCTTGCATATGTCTACCAGTGTCCCCAGTGCCGTCTCACTGATGAGCAGAGTCTTGTCACCAGCCTTTTCCAACACCGGGTAGAGAGCTGACAGCAGAAGCAACCGGAACTCCTTCCCAAGGACAGCAGCGAAGCAGCCGACGCCTTCCAGCTGGATGCAGATCTGCCAGATGTTGCTGTTCATGGTGCGGGTCGTTACGTGTGGCTCTGGGGACGGAAGGAGAACGCTGCTGCACGCACCTCCTGGACGGGCAGTAAGTCCTGAATGTTGCACAGAGTGCTCATGGCTGATTTCTTCTGTATCAATGCTAGTGATCAAATACCAGTTTGCCTGGTCTGTGTACTCATCGAGAATGGATATTATGGACCCTTTGAGATCATCCATGTTCAGCGAAACTTCCCTCTCCTGAAGGACATCCACTCCCACTCCAGCAGCTCCTGCAATCAGCTCATTGAGGACCATCGCTGCCTGCTTTCGGTACATGCCAGATTCACTGTAGAGCCCCATGAAATGATCCACAAGCAAATAGAGGTTCCCGTAGTAGCCAAGAACACGACAAACTTGCTGAAGGAGCTGGAAAATTTTCTCCTCCGTGAAGAAGCGGAAGTATTTCTTCTGACATCTGCCTTTCTGCACACCATGCTGCAAGGAGCCCGAAGGTCCGCACACACCCTCGCAGCGTCTGTCTTCCACTATCTTCACATCTGTCACGTCCAGCTCCAGAACCTGCATCAGCGCTTTGGACAGACGGTGGAGGTGGGATATGGAGTTGAGGACAATGTTAATCTTGGGGCCTAGCAGCTTCAGATAGCCGAGCAACAAGCTCAAAGTGGAAACCTTGCCCGTGTCATCCTGAGAGTTCATCAGGCGAGGAAGAGCTGTGGCAAGGGAATGGAGGTTCTCGGAGAGGACATCAGCAAGAGCCCTGTTCTGTGCTACTATCCTCTGCTCTGCAATGCCTTGCAGAACCTCCTTACACCTGCTCTGGACTTCGCCATTTTCATCGTTCACTAGCCCTACCAAGGCCTTTAAAAGATGACTGAACGAGTCCACCAGCGACTGACTGCAGTTCCTCAGTAAGTGGTGGACCAATTCCACCAGCTCCAGTCTCACTTTCCAGTGGGGGTGAACTGAAGAAAATTCAACCATTTTATGCAGGAGGAGAGAGAGTTTTTCAGCAGTACTTTTACTCCAGTCAGGTCCTCTATGGACCATTAATTCTGATATTCTGCTTTCTTCCACTGGCAGCTTTTCTTTATTCTTTGCAATTCTGGCTAGCTGCGCATCAGCCATTACCAAGCCAACAATCAGATAAAAGAGTCTGATGGCAGAAACGGTGGGTTTGTGACCTTGTTTGATGTCTCCAGTAATAACCCGAGACAGTGTAATGGAAATCCCAGGCAGAAAAGAAGCAAACAAATCCCCACATTGCTGTGCCTCATCTTCATCTAGGTGTCGATGCTCCTGGCAGTCACACTGCAGAACTAGGACCTGTAAGCACTTCAAAGCAGAGATCTTAATTTGCTTTGCTTTTTCTTGCTCTGCTAGGCCTAGGAGCAAAGATACAGCAAATCCTAAGAGAGGAAGGGCGGAAGGTTGATACAGAGACCAGATAACATCCCCATAAGCTGAATGCATCAGGGTGTGGAGTGCCTGGATTACAGCCAGCTTTAACTCCTCTGACAGCGGGGCTGGGTTGCTTGAGCTAGAAGGGGGAGAGAGGCAGGTACAGAGCTCAGAAAAAAGCTCCTGCAGGAGCTCCTGCTTCTTCACACACGTTGCTGCCAGCACGGAGGAGATGCACTGCACCACGCTCTGCACCAGGCGCTCCTGCTTGGGCCCCGGCACCTTCAGGGCGAAGCGCAGGGGGAAGAGGACGTACTCCTGCAGCTCCTGCAGGGCCGAGGCGCTGACGGCTGCCAGGTGGGCCTGCAGGCGGGCCACGTTCTCCATGGTCTGCGCCCTCGTCAGCTGCACGCAGGCGGGGCGCAGGGCCCCGAAGGCCTCCTGGGGGGTGTCGAAGACGGCCATGCTGGGGCGCCGGCGGGAGGGCGGCAGCAGCAGCTGAGGGGAGGCGAGGTGGGGGGGAACGCCGGGGGCTGTCACGGCAGCGACCCGGGGCGGCCCCTGAGGGCCGGCGCGCCTACCTGCTCCCGTAGCGGAGCGGCCGCGTGCCGGAAGTGACGTGCAGGTCGCCGGGCCCGGCAGCGCGACAAAGAGCGCCCACCGGCGCGCTGCGGACGGAGAGCTGTGAGAAAAGTCCCGGGGGCCCGCGATGCGCATGCACCGCCTGTGGCGCCTTGGCGGCCTGCGGCGATGCGGCCGCGCATGCGCTGTACTTCCATCTCCCCCGCCCCGCCCGGCGTGCGCGGTCTGTGCTGGGCGTAGCGGTACGCCGCGTCTCCCTCCGGCGATCCGTACGATGCTGCCCTTCGACCTGCCGCGGCGGGGTGAGAGGTCGGGCGGCCATCTTGTGGCGGCGGCGGCGGCGGCGGCGGCGGCGGCTTGTTGTCGGTGAGGCTGCGTCGCGCCCTCCCCCGCGGGCGGAGCTAGGCCCGGCGCGGGCCGGCCCGCCGCCATGTCCTCCTTCTCGGAGTCGGCACTGGAGAAGAAGCTGTCGGAGCTGAGCAACTCCCAGCAGAGCGTTCAGACGCTCTCGCTGTGGCTCATCCACCACCGCAAGCACGCAGGGCCCATCGTCTCCGTCTGGCACCGGGAGCTCCGCAAAGGTACACGGGGCGCCCGGCGACGGGACGCGGGCCCGGCGGACTTTGCCCGTCGGCCGCCGCCTTCCCGCTCCCCGGGCCTCCGCCGCCGCCGCGGGCTGGGGCGGCATGCCGGCGCAACGCGGGGTCGCCGGCTCTGCCCGCCGCTCCGTGAGGGAGACGGTGTCGAGGGGCCGGTTCCTCCTCCTCACGGCGGTCGCGGGGCTCTTGGGGTCGGCAGGGCGAAAGGTTTGTGAGGCGGGCGCTCGGGGTCAGCGGGAGCCTGGCCGCCGTTCTCCCGCTGCTGTCGTTAGTTCTCGGAGGGCGCGGGGGGTGTTCGCGGGGAGAGGGTGGAAGCGCTGGCTGGAGCTGCGGGGTGTTAGCTGGGAGCTGGGGATGCTCTGCCGGGCCAGGCAGCTGGGTTGGAAAACAAAGACGTACTGAGCGTTTTCCCCCGGCTGTGAAGCGCGTTGGTGGCTGTTTAGCCCCTAGGTTTTGCTTTTACGTTTTACGCGTTTGGATTCATAGTACTTATCCGTCACAGAATTGCGCTAAGGGATTAGGAGATAAGCGAAGTAAAAGTGGTTGTAGAGATCTATAAAAACCGTTTGGTAGTATCATCCAGAAATATTTTGTGCCTTTTTTTTTTTCCTTGCAGATTAACTTAAGTTAACTTCTGGTAACTTCTCAAATTGCTTCATAATGAAGTCAGGGAGACTGCTAGTGTCCGTGTGGGTGCCCTGTCCCCACGGGCAGCTGTAAAACCAGCCAGTGTCACCTTTCTCATCCTGGGTAGCCAGCAGTGTTAGCCCCTTGGAGCAGATGGTGCTGATGAAGTCCTAGCTGGAGTATCTTTCATGTGATCGCTGGATAGTATATTAAGTATAGTATATTAAGTATGAATTTTTGAAAGATCCGAGTTTGGCCTGCTGTGGAAATAAGCGCTTTTGTTTTCTGCCTCGTGCGTGCGTATTCGCGGCCAGTGCAGTCTGGAGATCTGCATCTCCCACTGATTCTGGCCGCAGTAAAATAGAAAATGGTGGTGTCAAGATGGGAAAAGTTATGGTATACAGAAGAAATTTAATGTTGCTTTGGCACAGCATTGTCTGGAAAATATTTGAGTCTCCACTATAGCTTTCTCCTACAGTTTCATTCTGTTCTGAATTAAGTGGTTCTATACCAAGTTTTTTTCCTGAAGTTAATGAAAAATAAGTCTATTGTTACATTAATTTGCTGGTAGGTTAGAAAAGCTCGTTTTAATCGTGCGTTTAAAGTTTATTTCTTATGCAGCTTTCTTGAGAAGTGAGGTGTCACTGTCCACAAAACGTATTAAGCTCATGTTTGTCTCATAAATTAGTTAGGAAAAAAACCCAAGCAGAAGTAAGGAGATCAAGAACTACTTGACTTGAAGGCCTCTGATTTGCCTTGGTAACATGGAAATATTTTGAACTTTGCTTTTAGACTGAAAAGCTATAAGCAACTTTGAAAACCATGTTAATGATTCCAGGTGAACAAAGTGAGAAATAAACGCAAACTCTCTCTCTCTCTTTTTTTTTTTCTTCCTTCTTTTTTTTTTTCCCCTTTCCCAGCAAAATCAAGTAGGAAACTTACTTTCCTATATTTAGCAAACGATGTCATCCAGAACAGTAAGAGGAAAGGTCCTGAATTTACTAGGGAGTTTGAATCTGTTCTGGTGGATGCTTTTTCTCATGTTGCCAGGTATGTTGCTGTATTACGTATTTTTTCAACTTTTCTCTCTACAGATTTGCATTCTTATTATACAAAGTTTAATTCAATTGGATTTTGTTGGTTCGTTGTGGGTTTGGTTTTTGTTTTGGGTTTTTTTGTTTGTTTGGGGTTTTTTGTTTGTTTGTTTTAAGTCTCAGGGATGCTTGTACCCTCTCTCTAGTAGAGATTGGATTCTGACTGTTTCGTGGCTAGGAACTGTTTAGTGTTAATATTTCCCTTTGGGCAAACTTCTTTGTATGTGAATCAGCCCCTCACAGCTTTACACATTTGTTCTCGGCATGCAACTTCTATGTACTTTATTTTAATTGTTACTAAAAGATCTTGCAGATCTGTTCGTGGGCAGTGAAACTGAATAGTTGCATGTGTTTATTAAAGCCACATAATAAATGGCTCTTCCCCATTGTCAAAAGACTTTAAAAGAGCTGATGTTTTGGGTCACTGGATTCTCATCAGTCTTCTGGTTTGAGCATGGTTTCTTCTTGTATTGCTTGTTTTAACGGTTATCTGATCATTAGTCTCCTTGCTAGAGGAAGGGAGAATTTTATACATAAAAGGGAAGGAGTGATGCAGCTACCATCCTATCAAAAATGGACTATCATTTAGTTAAGATTTTCTCTAAATGGTGTAATAATTCTTATTATCTCAACTAAACTTCAGTGTTCTGTGTATTTAGTGGTATACTGTTCTGGATGGCTGTCTTAACTTTCAGTGCACTATATGAGTACATTTAAGTGCCTAATGATCCAAACAACCTGCTTTTTAATTGGGATGTTACTGACTGAAACAACTGTTCAAAGTTAACACTCTGAATTGTAAACATGTCAACTTGGGGGTATTTTATAACTCTTCTTGCAAATTCTGAATGATAGCAAGTTTCTTCCTTCAAAACTTTTCCTGCCCTTACAACATGGGAACATGGGGCACTTTGAGGCAATCTTTGGTTCCAGGAAAAGGGGAAAATTGGCCACAAATGTGTTTTGTACAGTTTGTCTCAGACAATATGAGAGAGACTCTCTCCAAAAGTGCAAACATTGCAATGGATGCAGCTGCTAGTTTGGAAGATGCTCTCTTAAAACATAAGGAATATTTTCCAGCCGAACTATAATTATTTTCTAATCTTTGAACAGAGAAGCAGATGAGGGCTGCAAAAAGCCCTTGGAACGATTGCTTAACATCTGGCAAGAAAGGAGTGTGTATGGCAGTGAGTTCATACAGCAACTGAAACTTTCTATGGAAGACTCCAATAGCCCCCAAACTAAAGGTAAATGCATATTGCTTTTCTTGTGTGCTGTATTTTGTTTTTTTAAATTGGTACACGTTTCACTAAAAGTACTGTGAGGAGTTGAGCTCTGGGCTCCTGTAGTTGAGTCATTGCCAGAGCTGGTCACGGAGATTTTTCAGGATTGTCTTGAGAGAAGTCTGATTTTCGTTAAACCAGCAGTTCCAGTTTGCAAGCGTGTTGCCATGTGACTTGAGGCTGGCAGTAAGCTTAACTTAAGGTAATGTCTGCTTCTGCTCATGCAGACAGAATACTCCAGGGCTGCCTTTTGATATGAATGCAACTACGTAGCGTGCAGGGAACTGTTGCTCCACCTTGAGAGTTAAAATTGTCCCACTCTATGTCTCTGAGAGTGGTCAGCTGGGTTGTTATAATGGTTTATTCAATATTGTTAGTGCTTTCATTCTCATATTAATTGTTTTCATTTTGTGTAGTTACTGTATTTTATTATGATTCAGCAAGGACTTCTTAATAATTGAAGCCTGGAATATATGCCCGGAAGCCCGTCTGTTTTCTTTTTTCTTACACCAGCTGATGTCATTTGGGGAAAACAATAACTTTGCATCATTTAACATCATTAGAACATCACGGTTATAACCTTATTACTCCATGAGAGACAGATGTGAGAAACTAAGTGTAAGCTTCTTGTGTTTACTGTGCTTTTATACCGCTTCGGCAGATATTGCCTCTTCTATAGCATCTGAAAGTATTTAACTGGTAGTACTGTAATGAAAAGAGGGAAGCAGTAGGATGCCTAACCTATGGAAGGTGAGGGTCATTAAAAATCAAGAGTGTTCTGGTCAAGGGAATATTTGTCCACTTCGCAGCTAAAGGAAGTGTCAGTGTTTTTCAAATCAGCTAAAATCACATTGCTGCTTTGACCAAATTTTGCTCTGTTCCCCACAGAGGTGCGGTGCTTTGTGAGAGAGTTGGCTTAGTCATTAGTAAAGTGCTCTTATACCGTTCTTAGGTGGTGAAAACAAGCAAGGTATGTCTACTGGAGTTGGTAGTTAATACAGAATTAATATGAAGACATGAGCATTAATATGAGACATGCATGTGAAGACATACATCTATGGCTGTCTTCACATGCTTCTTCAGGCAAAACTACTGGATGGGTGCTTTAGCAGTTTGCAACAGAGGCCTTCCAACTTAGTGTAATTTAAGTACGACATTCAGAAGGTATTGCCATTTTTCCCCCAAATGCTGGGAGACCAACTGACCTGACCGAAGGGGTTGTATCTTCCATATCAGGACAGAGGGAGTCTCTGCTCTGGGTGGTGGGAGAGGGGAAGGGTGGAGGGTGTACAGTCTCTACATGAAACAGCTCATGTTGGGGTTTTTCTGTTGTCTGGGTGCAATGCATGACACCTGTTTGTCATGAAAGGACAAAATTTACATGCCTGAATTCCTGTTGAACTGATGTAACTGAGGATTTGAAACTGTTCAAGGTACCTAGATAAGTGTTTCACAAGTGTTTAACTTTTAATCTAAACAAAACCATACTGTGTGTCCAAGAACCACAGCTGTGATTTCCTGGTGAATTGACATCCAACTGTCACTCGGTGTCCCCCTTCCTTTGGCTGGTGGTATCAATCAGTCCTGCTACTGTTATCGTCTCAACTTAAAAATATTTATACAAAATCAAACCCTTCCTAAGTGTAACAGACCTTTGTGGGGAAACAGAATGAAAAAATACAAACATTTTAAGAACTGCTGTGTGCACATCTTCACTTGGCAAGAAACTGAATTTTCTTCTGGGTAATTGGAGATACTAATGTAGTATCTTTTATTTGAGAGAACAGTTTAGGCCTTTTCATGAGTGTGAGTATTGCTGCCTTCTTGTCAATTCATTGTAAAAAAGAAATTGAGATTTTTAAACCAAGAGAAAAATAAATTTGAAAAACTCAGTGGAGTTCTGAGGTTTTTCTCCTTGTTTTGACTGGCTTGTTTTCAAATTAGCTTCTTAATGGTAAGAGCTAGTTTCACATGGGATTTTTGTGATTTCTAAGGTAAATTGATGTTTGTCCAGTTTCTGGTGGGCAACTATGTTGCAGAAGGCTTTGTTGTAGTTATTCTAGTCTGTTTTCAAGCAGGTGAACATAAGCAAGATGGACAACAACATATCGTGTTTTACAGGTATAATGTTTATCATAAACATGGAAAACCATAGTACACTGCTCCTCCCGAACCATTCTGACTTCCTGGTTTTGTGTACACCCAAGGTAGACATAGCTGAGAAATAGGTAGTATTAGTATCTGTAGATTGGTGCAAGGCTGTGCCATTAAAACAAAATTTTGAAGCTCCTTAGGAGTATCTGGTGCTGTCATAATTGTGTGTGATAATGCTGTGATAATTCTTTTCTTCAGCCTAAGGTATGGCAACAAGTCTGTGCAGGTGGCTTTCTATGGCTTTTTCATATTGCAGTGTCTTAAATTCCTGGGCTGGTCAGTGCTGCTTTCCGAACAGGATGTCTCTGCTTGGGTTGCAGAGTACCACTTACACTTAGAATTGTGAAACCTGCCAAAATAAAGCAGAGTCCTGTATCTGTGAGGAAAAACATCTTTAGAGCTTATCAGTGTGTGTTTCAATGGTGCAGCTTATTTCTTGTTTCATTAGTAGCAAGGCCTTGGGTAAACGTATAGCAATTCAGTTGGTGGCACATGCGAAGTTCCTGCCATGGAACAGAGTTGATTGCACAAATAATGAAGCTTTCCCTTCAGGGAGGCGGTGGGGAAAGAGTACTGGCCCTTTCTAAGCATTATGTTCCCTGGTTTTGACTTCCTCAGTGGTGCAGCATACTACTGTATTTTAGTCTTTTGGGTTCCTTAAGGAAATATGCATACACATAGAAATGAGCTTTTGAATATTGATATTTTCTATTGTTTTACTCTAAACGTATTCATTAAGCTTGCATTTGCTTTCTCATTAATCTCATTTATATTAGAATGTTTCTTTTTATAAACAATAGGGAAGAGAACCACCCATTTATCTTAAAGCCTGGGAAAACCAGGTCTGTAGAGGTTTGATATAAAATCCTTTAGGTAATATAACCTATATAGCTGACTTTTTTTTTTTTTTTTTCATTGTCTTTGTAATAAGCAGTTGAAGGAAGTCCTTGAATATGCTCTGATGTAGGAGTGTCACACTTTAACACAGAACTGAACTGCTACCCATCTGCTCTGGTTGTGTTTATATTGCAAATACTGGCACAAGAGGTCAGATCCGTATTAAAATATGGAGAAAAACATCAGAGAGGAGAGCAGGCAGGGATGCTTCCAAGAATAACTGAAATAAAGGCACCTGGAGACAGGACTAGGTATAATTTTGGAGCAGATCAACTCCAGTTATGCTTGACCTAGGAGAGGCTACCAACAAATGTATGTTGTAATGAGAACTTAAAACAATCGTGAAGTAATCTACCCCCAAAGAAACAAATGGTTAGAACAGTTGGAGGGCATGCTGGACCATTAGGTTTCTCTTATTTTGTTTTTTCTGTGTCTTCTGGTGTTCTGTGATGGTCTTCTGGTTTAGGAAAGCTGTCTATTTTTTGTTGTTGTATTCAGTGTTTTGTCCCAAATCACTTTCCAAAAGTGTCTTTCATATAAGTTTACTGGGATCTTGCACAACTTGCTAAATCCCTGCTGCTTAGAACCTGAAGCTTACAAAAGTTTGATTTTAGTTACAGTTTTGGGAGGCTTATTTTTTGTTATGCTGATTGAGGATGATAGCCCTGCCAACACATAAAATACCCCTTAAATTCAGCTGGTCTACCTTTCAAGTAAACAGTTACCTATAGAACTTCAGAAGTAGAAACCCTTGTGTATTGGTTTTGTGTGGCAAGGTTTTGGTAGTGGGTGGGGTTACAGGGGTGGCTTCTGTAAGAAGCTGCTGGAAGCTTCCCCTGTGTTCGACAGAGCCCATACCAGCCGGCTCTAAGACAGACCCGCCGCCGGCCAAGGCCGAGCCAATCAGCGATAGTGGTAACGCCTCTGTGATAACATTTTTAAGAAGGAAAAAAAGTTGGGACGGGGTATTCGGCAGCCGGAGAGAGGAGTGAGAACATGTAAGAGAAACAACCCTGCGGACACCAAGGTCAGTGAAGAAGGAGGGGGAGGAGATGCTCCAGGCGCCGGAGCAGAGATTCCCCTGCAGCCCGTGGTGAAGACCATGGTGAGGCAGGCTGTCCCCCTGCAGTCCATGGAGGTCCACGGTGGAGCAGATATCCACCTGCAGCCCGTGGAGGACCCCACGCCGGAGCAGGTGGGTTCCCGAAGGAGGCTGTGACCCCATGGGAACCCCGCGCTGGAGCAGGCTCCTGGCAGGACCTGCGGATCTGTGGAGAGAGGAGCCCACAGAGCAGATTTTCTGGCAGGACTTGTGACCCCGTGGGGGGCCCACGCTGGAGCAGTCTGTGCCTGAAGGACTGCACGCTGTGGAAAGGACCCATGCTGGAGCAGTTCGTGAAGAACTGCAGCCCGTGGGAAGGACCCACGTTGGAGAAGTTTGTGGAGGACTGTCTCCCGTGGGTGGGACCCCACGCTGGAGCAGGGGAAGAGTGTGATGAGTCCTCCCCCTGAGGAGGATGAAGCGGCAGAAAATAACGTGTGATGAACTGACCGTAAACCCCATCCCCGTCCCCCTGTGCCGCTGGGGGGGGTGGTAGAGAATCCGGGAGTGAAGTTGTGCCCGGGAAGAAGGGAGGGGTGGAGGGAAGGTGTTCTGAGATTTGGTTTTATTTCTCATTACCCTACTCCGGTTGATTTGTAATAAATCAAGTTAATTTTTTCCCCAAACTGAGTCTGTTTTGCCCGTGACGGTAATTGGTGAGTGATCTCTCCTATCCTTATCTCGACCCACAAGCTCTTTGTTATATTTTCTCTCCCCTGTCCAGTTGAGAAGGAGGGGGAGTGATAGAACAGCTCTGGTGGGCACCTGGCATCCAGCCAGGGTTAACCCTATCACACCTTGTTTTACAGGTTTGCCTGTTATTCTAGAATTACAGTATCTGTTAACTGGCATTTCCTTGCATGTTTCCCTGTAGACAGAAGTTTCTGCTCATGCAACTTGTCATATAACTGTATGCTTAACTGTCAGAAAAGGCTCATGATGTAGCTGTGCCGAGACTGATAAATCCTCATGTGAATTAAGGACTATTTGTTTTTTTTAAAAAAATCTGAGCCCTTTGCTTAGTTCCCTCCAGTGAAAGGCATTATCTATATGGGGAGTTCCTTACCATGTGGTGTGACTGCTTCTTGAATGAGGAGATGAATGTAACCAAGTCTTCATGAGAGAAGATAATAATTTTATATTGCCTTGAGATTTAAAAAAAAAACACATAAACCCACTGTTTTTAACAGAGCAAAGTTTTAAACTCTTTGTTATCCCTCTGAATGTGTGTGTACAGATTCCACAGTTGGTTTCTCTTTACTATGCATGTGAGCCTGGAGTCAAATTAAAGAAGCCTGTTTACCTGTAAAACCAGTCATCAAGAGATGAGAACAAAGAGGTGAACACCCTAGATGGGAAGATCTCCCTTGTTGCCAGCTTACAGGAAAAACTCATGCTTTGTCACTAAGGTCTTTGACACTGTAAGCTTCCTCAAGCCACTGGAGATGGTTTGAAGACTGAAAAATTGGTGGAGAAATACCTTTACACGTCTCTCTGGACACTGCAACAGCAGGATAACAACAACCTCGAGTTTCACTGCAAAGCTGGTACGACAGCAATTGTCTGTCATTCTGGAGAAACAAAGTGCTTTGCTCTTTGAAGGCTTTTAGGGAGTAGCTCAATTTCTGAGCTGTGAAGACCACCCCAACGAAGCAGGAAAGCTGACTTCATCCCTAGTAGTGGCTTCTCTATCTTCTTTATGTCTGTCAAGAATGGGCTCTTGGTTTTCCTGGAAGAAGCTGTCCATATTCTACAAGCATATCTTGATTGTTTCAGAAGATGCGTGTTACATACCATTGCTGAGTTCTGATCACTTTTAGATGCTTTTAATGCTTGCTTTCCTCTTTTCTTGTTGGATTTGACAGGCTTTTTCAGAAGTGTAGGCTGCAATGGATAAATTACTTCTGGCTAGCAGGTTTTGAAGGCTACCTAGGCAGGGTGTGTTATAATTTATGCCTTAGTTCCTGTTCTCTTTCAGGGGTCCTTTTCCACCATATGCTCTTGAGTTTGAAAATAAGTGTGGGTTGGGTTTTTTTTTCTATTTTGATGAAATGGAGCTGGTGTTTCTAGGATTCTTCAATGAGGTCTTCTGCTGCCCCTGTTTACCAATGCCAAGCAAAAAAGTGCAATGTCCACATTTATGTCATGCTATTCATGCCCAGAATGCTACTTCAAAGCTGACTGCTTTGTCCTCCTTTGCCTACTGGTCACTTTGTCCCATCAGCTGCCATTCATACGCTCAGGGAGTGGCCTCTCTCCAGGTAGGCCAGCTAGCAACTGGTGTTTAGGACTACAGATGTTCATGCACCTATCTTCTTCAGAGTGTTTCCAGTCAAGCTCACTTGGTCTTGTTCAGGTGGAAAATTCAATGAGTTCTGAGTCCTCTATGTTAGAGTAGTAAGTAAGCATAATACTGTGTCTTGTGGTAGACCAGTTAGCAACACAGCAGGAATAGCTCTTCAGCAATTTGAATCCCAGTTCTCATTTTCGTTTTTACTTGTGCGTGCACTGTGGTCATGCATTCTTCTATTGATTATCTTGCGTTTATCCTTTGTTGGTTAATTACTTTGATAAATACACACCAGTGATAAATATTGATGGCACATTGTATTGGGCTATGTAACTTAAAATGCTCTCTTTGGCCATTTTGTCATCTGCACATCTATTCAACTCAGCTTGTGTCTTTTGCATACCTCAGTGGATAACAGCTGTTTTTCTTTTTGATCTGGTATCTTGCTTGTCAGTCAGATTATTAAGCACTCCTTTCTGTCAGTTGTATACATACAATACTTAGACTGTACCCTTTTCTAGCCTAGATAGCTTTGCTCTAGCATATTCAAAAAATTCATTCGGTTTAGGGTAACTATGTTTTCTGTGCTGCTTTGCCTTGCGTTGAGTAAATCTGTTCTCTTAACAGAGGTGTGTTTGTGTCTACCTCATGAAGGTCGTTCAGCTTTTTCCCCACACGAGCAGGATGTACAGCACCTCTGACTTTCCCTCCATTAAAAAGTTTTTTCAGACATATGTCCCACCTAACAAGGCAGGCAAAATTCTGCATTTAAGGACAGACCTTTGTTTGCTTCCTTGTTAAAGTTGGGCAGGCTGATTTCATTTTAAATCAAGAGTGATCTTGGATTTTCCTGTGAATCAAACAATGTACAGACCCTTTCCCTTGAACTCCATGATTATCATGGCAAGAGTTGATTCCATTGAAGAGATGTTCTCAAGACTCTGTCCAAAGCTTGCTTACAAATGACCCTGGCTCTTATTAATTTTGGTGGCAAGTCTGAAGAATGATCTGTCTTCTTTCTTCAGAAGGTTCTGTAACTGGATCAAAGGCTGCATTAAGAGTTCTGACTCATTAAATAAACTGTCTGTTCCCTTTAAGGTAAGGTATGCTATGCCGAGGTTCATTTAACCAACACTGCCTTGCTTTATGAAATCCTTATTCCTGAATATTACAGGTTACCTGCTTGGAGATTGGTTCATGCTCTGCCCATGGCTGTTGTTGCTGTCACATCTTAGAGTTTCAGTTTCACAGAGCTGTCCTGAAGTCTTTATTTTGATGGAAGAGTGGAAGGTTGAATAACCAGCAGTTATTTAGTTGATGGTGGGACCACAGTGAGCATATACTTGGTGCAAAAAGATAACTTGAAATTCTTCTGTCCATATGTATCTTTGCATCAGTGCTTCATTTCTACTGGTAGAAATCCTGCATACATGGTATTAACCAGAGAATGTGAGCAGGGTTGAAGACCTGCCATTTATTGACAAATAGGACGTTTACTTTCCTTTCCTGCTTTCAGTGCAGGAGGCACAAATATGTATACAGTGCACACTGCTGATGTGAAGACTGTACCCTTGTACTCGGATGTACAGAGATACGTGTGTGGGCAAAATCAACCTTTTATTGCTGTTTTGCATTTGAGTGTTTGGAGTATGATGCCAACATTAGTATCCAATTGTGGTCATCCTTCTCTTTAGAGAGCCTAATCATCAGAGCATCTGGTACAACTTTTTTGAAGTAGAGATAGGTAAAGTGGGCAGATCTGGTGTTCAAATGAGTTGCTTATATGTGTCTTTAGTTGCAGAGGAGAAGAAGTCTTTAAAGCGGACATTTCAGCAAATACAAGAGGAGGAAGATGATGATTACCCTGGGAGCTACTCACCCCAAGACCCTGGTGCTGGGCCACTGCTGGTATGTGGGACGGGTTGAGAGTGGGAGTTCTGAAAGCCACCTCCCGTGCGGTACAGCCACAAGGTGGAGCTGCCAACAAGTAAAATGCTTTTAATGGAGCAATTCAGTTGGGGGTTGAGAAGTCCATGGAAGAAGAAATGGAACAGATACTTTTTTCGTATTGAAATAGTGTACCACTTCTGAGTGATTTCAGGTAGTCTAAACCAAGTTCTGAGTAGTACTACCACTAAAGAATCTCAAAGGACTGCTAGAGGAACAGACCATATTTAAATTCTTTCTAAGATCAGTGTGTAATCTCTCAAACCCAAAATTGTAACACACTTAAAACTTAATTATTTTTTTTTTGTAGGACATCTCTTTCCATGAGCTATTAAAAAGTTCAACCTTTGATAGATTTGTATGGAGTTGGTTAGGAAAAGCAGTTCTGAAGACTTTATTTTGACGCTGACACGTTAGTGGTGTGGAAATAGTAGGAATGAAATAGAGGATCATTCTGACCATTTGAAGCTACAAAATGAACATGTGTTAAACCATGTCTATGGTCTATCTGAAAAGGATAAAAAAATACACCATCCATCTGGTAGACTGTAAACATTGAAAAAAAAAAAGAAATAACAGTTGTCAAGGAAATAAGTGAGATTTTTTTGTTGTTTTTACCTCCAGATGCCCTGCAGCTTATGGTTTCTCTTGATGATAAGCATTGTCTTTGTTACTGTTGCAAATCATTAGCAGTGTGCAAAGAAGTAGTAAATATTAGGTAATGGACGACTTTATTTTTCAGATAAAAAAATTGTATTTAAATTTTTTCAGTGTTTTTATTAGTTTTCAAACTATTGAAATGTAGTTTAAAGATCAGTGGTGGTGTTTACAGGGCTAGTGTTCCAGTTTCAAAAACCTCCTGTTAAAACTTCAGTATTTTTTAAAATAAAGGAACAACACTTTTTTCTTCCTGTTCAGGGAGTCTGTCCCTCTCCTTTATTTTTTTTGAGTAGGGAGGAAATATGGTGTGTCAAGGAGAGGTCCTCTTAAGGTTGTCCTCATCCACATCCTTTTTAAGCTAGGATACGTTTTGAGTGTGTTCATTTAAACTGACACGTTTCCTCAGTGCACTAAAACCAGCTGAGAGATGAAGTTGAGGGGATACAGTGGAGTCCAGTTTAATTGTAGATTGCAGAGTTCTTCCAAAGAACCAGTTGAGCTAAGTGAGGATAGCAATGGCTTTGCAAAATCAGGACAATATAAAACTTGCTTTAACAGGGATACCTTTCCTTGTCATCAAAGTTTATGGTAGGTAACCAGTTACAAAATTCTAAATCTTACAGCGATGGAAAGGTGACAGAGTTTTGTTTGGACTGATACAAGTTTGGTTTAGGTTTTGGGCTTTTTTTGGTATGTCAGAATGCACCTTTGGAATAGAACAAAAAGGTGCATGTACCCTCCTGCTAGTCTAAGAGAAAGTGTCAGGGATGCTCAGCTAAAAGATACAGTCCCAACTTGGTGCAACACAAAGGGCTGATGGCTGTTTCTCAAACTGGTGTGGTCATGTACTTTTCAGCTTTGTCTTAAATGATCGCTTCTCGTAATTGGAATGAGAAGTTTTCCACTGCAGAGTCTTGAAAAAGGTGATCCTACTGTAATTATGCATAAGTTCCTAAACACTGGGATATTGTAACCTTAGTGAATACTCCCTGTGTTACTGGGGACTGTGTTACAGTTTAAAAACTACTTGAAGAAAATATTCCAAAAATGGTTGCTTTCAAAGGTAGGTGACCTCAGGTGTGGTGACCTCAGATGCAGTGGCCACATCCACAGGAAATGGCATAGAAATTACCTGGTTTTAATGTTGGCTAACTTGTCTTGTAGACCGAGGATTTGATTAAAGCCCTACAAGACCTGGAAAATGCAGCATCAGGAGATGCAACAGTGCGGCAAAAAATTGCCTCCCTGCCTCAGGAAGTTCAAGATGTTTCATTACTGGAGAAAATTACAGGTATGAAACTGGAAGATGAATGAACATGGGTCCAAAGAATAACTTAGAAATCAAAGTGTTTTTTTCTTTAAATCATAACAATGGATGGTGGAGTGAATTCCTGCTTTGGTGTCCTTATTTTGTAGCTCTTGAGTAATTAATAAATAGCAATCCTATGAAGTAGAATTGGAGATGAAACTTGCATAGCTTCTTCCATGTTTATTTTTGGCTTGGACCAAGGCTTTTTTACTTGGAAAGCATCAACAGCATTTTGCAAGAATGTAAAGGAAACACAGCCAGAGTTCTCAAATGGATGTGTTTGATTTTGAACACTTTGTTAGACAGAGTTTTATCAGACTGTGCTCAGTACACGCATACTCCTTGATTGCTATGAAAAAGTAAACTCTCCACCCCCATTCGTCTGTCAGTCCTTGTTTAAATGCACTTTTGCAATTGTATATGAAAAGTAATCTTAATAGAAACATTTAAAGGTTGAACTGGTTTGACTCTTGTTTCTGGAAGTGGTTTTCATTTAGAACTCATTATGAACTGGCACTTATTCAGTCCTTTATCATGTGCTCTAACAGCGTTCCAACTGTGTAGACTAGTGTGCAATTGATATGTTTGCTTGTATTGATACATTAGGAGTTATTCAGAGAAAAGAGGAATTAAAAAGTGCATACCATGTTTAAATGTGAAAACCACCTGATTTGTTTAACTGAAAGTACAGCCTAATGTTTTACTTTAATTAACCTGTTTATAGAGGCTGATGTCATAGATTTATATCCCCCATCACTGAGATCTCTGCAAGGATAAAATGCGGCCGATCATGTCTGTGTCTAAAACATACTATTCTTGGGTTGTTCGTCCTGCCTGTTTCCTTTATATCCCCTGTGATAAGAACTCTTATTTTCCTGTCAAGCCAGAAGTGTATTTATGAATGAGATGTTGTTGTGGGTGTGGCTGGTGAATTGTAGCCCTTCTGTCAAAGATAGAAAGTTTTAAACTTTGTCCTCTAAATTACCCAACGCTTTTGCATGTAGACAAAGAGGCAGCTGAACGTCTTTCAAAGACCGTGGACGAAGCATGCCTGTTACTAGCGGAGTACAATGGCCGGCTGGCAGCAGAGCTGGAGGACCGGCGCCAGCTGGCACGCATGCTGATCGAGTACACCCAGAATCAGAAGGATGTATTAACAGAGAAGGAGAAGAAGCTAGAAGTGAGTACTGATTACACTGGTGCCGGCAAGCCGATTGTCTCCCCAAATGCTGCTGCTTGACTCCTAATCTATGTGTTTCTCTCAAGGGAGATGGTTCTAGGTGTTATCTTTACATTTGGAGTAAAACAGGGATAAGAAAGCAGTGTAAAAAGTCTGGAGAAGGCAGATCTGTTCTGATGTTCAGTCTAGTATGTTTTAATACACATGGACATGAAAGGCCCAGAACTCCATAATTCTTAAAGAAAAATAGGCTCACCTATCAAAGTTTCTTCAGACTTGCCCTATTTTTTAATGAAATCCTCATTTCCAAAAAATCAACCTCCCTTTGCCATAATTAGCTGGGCTTTTTTTATTAGTTGTTGTTTTATTATTCTTTTCCTTATGCTTGGGTGCCCCTCATCTGCCTTCCCAGCCCCTACTTGATAAGGGGATGCAGTTTAAATAAGATCTTCTGGTATCCACCCTTTAATGGCTACTCTTACCTACAGCTTCTGTGATGGGGTGTAAATTGGGCTGATACGGAAAGATGATGACTCGTGTTTCCTAACATTGCTCCCTTGAACAAGGAGGGTAGGACACTGTAAAATGAGACTATGCTGACTGGACCTGAGCACCAGCTGCACGTCCTAGAGCGAGTGCAGAGGCTGCAGCAGCCAGCCATTTATCTGAAAATGTTCTTTCTCGGTGGAAGTTCTTTCAGCACTGCATCTTGGGACTAGTGTGGAAGTTTAATTAATGATTGTGGTTGTATGTCACTCTGCCATCTGTTAAACTGCCCCTTGGCGGCACATTAAGGGCTTCCTCTACACTGTCGGCTGCTAGTTATTATGAACAGCTGTTGCTGGGTGGGACATGAGCTGGTGTAGAGGACAAAATCTTCTGGAAGGAGACTGTGCTGTAGCAATTTCAGGCTCTGTTTACTATCATGACAAACCTAATCCTCTGAGAGCTAGGCAACACTGTTCTGAGGTAAATTTCATTTTGAGTGCTTTCTTTGTCATGTGTGTTTATATTAGAGTTTCACAATGTCTTGTGACTGTGAACATGTTGCTTTTCAAAGGCAACATTTTTTCCAAATCAGCCAAACAAGTGCTGATTCTGAGTTCAGAATTAGAGTGGATAGTTAATAATTCTGTTAGCTTGTTTAGCTTGAATTTCTTCAAGCATAGCATCTGTCTTATGACTGCGTCATTAAAAGGCACTTTCGGACAGGGATATGAAAGATGCCATAAAACTAAATTCTGTTTGGCACCTGATTTATTTGCTGAATACTAGTGGAAGTCTTGGGTCAGGATTTTTTCCTGGCTGAAAGGACACCCGTCTAGTAGAAACGCACATACATATATATATGTGTGTGTGTATATAAAAATATTGCCGTTTACTTTTTTAAAAAAGGCAAGAAATAGGCAGCAAAATGCTGCACAGCAATTTTTTAAAAAGCCCAGAACAATCCATAAACTTAAGTCAGTTTGAGACTGTGAAATTAAGAAATTCATAATGACAACATTAATTTACAATTTCTAATGCACTAGCTGAAATATTGTGACAATTGTGTTGGTTTTTGTTTTGGAAAATATAATAGTATCATAGAATGGTTTGGGTTGGAAGGGACCTTAAGGACCACCTAGGTAGAAGCCCCCTGCCGTGGGCAGGGACACCTTCCTCTAGACCAGGTTGCTCAAAGCCCCATCCAGCCTGGCCTTGAACACTGCCAGGGATGGAGCATCCACAACCTCTCTGTCCAGCCTGTTCCAGTGTCTCAGCACCCTCACAGCGAGGAACTTCTTCCTAATATCTAATCTAAATCTACCCACTTTCAGTTTAAAGCCATTACCCCTTGTCCTATTACTACATACCCTTGTAAAAAGTCCTCTCCAGCTTTCTTGTAGGCCCCCTTTAGGTACTGGAAGGTTGCTATAAGGTCTGCCTGGAGCCTTCTCTTGTCCAGGCTGAACAACCTCAACTCTCTCAGCTTGTCTTCATGGGAGAGGTGCTCCAGCCCTCTAATCATCTTCATGGCCCTCCTCTGGACCTGCTCCAACAGGTCGAATATCCTTTTGGTAAAGAAAGTTACTTGGAAATTGTAACTCTGGCAGAGGCAGAAATGTAATACTGAAAATTAAGTGATTCACTGGCTGAGCTACTCTGTTAATAGAAATAATCTTGCTGATGGCAACAGGACCACTTTTGCCCACTCTTAAGTGTAAACGCATTCTTTAATACGTTGGAAACTAAAGAATGATCTTATTTAATATCTGTTTAGCTTAGCGTCGTTGTCATTCTGCCAAAACAAGGTGGCCATAGTACTGTAGAAGTCTAAAATGAGTTGCAGGAAGTGTCACTCTTTAATACTTACTTAACATGAAGACACAATTCATACTAATGTCAAATCTCAAATCTTAGCTGAGGGATATTGCCTGATTAAAGCATTCCATTGTTCTTGAGTTGTAGAGGGTTAATAAATAGTGGAAGATGTTGGTTACAGATATGGCAGGCCGTATCTGCTCATCAGTTTTGTTTGAGTCTTTGATGTTCTCGCAGTAACGTTATTGATAAGCCTGGATTTTTCTTTGTAGTGCTAATAAGCATTTTAATAGAAGGATCTGAAATTCTTGTAGCAATTAAGAATGTATTAAAAACCAAAACATTTTCTCAAGCAAAGACTGAAATAAGAAAATAACTTAAAACAATCTAATTTTACGTATCTTCTTGTTGTATGCTTTGCTCTCTCAAGGTATCCTTTCCAGAATCTTTGGTACTATTGACTAAGTTTTTTCTCTTGTGAAGTGAGTTTCCTGACTCTCAGATGAGATGGCATTTTTAGATAGAAGATGGATTATTTACTTTGATACCCTAATCTAGCCAAGGCTGCTAGTTGGGGAAAGGAGTTTCTGATAGTAATATGACTCAGGGCTTTATTTTAAGATACGGAAATGTCTAATTTGGAAATCACTGTGGATATTTTTTTTATTTTATTTACTTACAAAGCAAAGTCTTTCACTATGATGGCAATGAAAGTAGCTAATCTACATCTTTTGAAAAGCAGCTTTTGTAGTCTATAAAGAGCTGCAGTTGTTTACTAATCCTATTAATACTATCCCTCGTGAAACACAGCAAATTCTCAAAACATACATAAACTCAGTGTATTTATGTCTAGTGGGCTAATGCTCAAAATACTTTGCAATGTCAAAACCCTGCAACACAGAGCTTTGTCATCAGTTGCAGAAAAGTTGTTTAATTAAGGGACAATATGGTGAGAAAGGTGGCTTTGGACAATGAATTACACTTCAGCATTGATATAGACTGGCGTGAGTAACGATTGAAACAACATAGTGCTAAGAAGCACTGGTAATTTGAAGGGAGAAAGCTGGCACAGACTGAGGATCATAACATATGGACAAACTCTGCTTTTAGGGTAGCGACTGAAAAAATTGAAAGTGTAATAGTTAGGATTACTTTATCTGGGGCTGGAGGGGGGGAGGTTGTGGTAATATGATTGTAGTCTAGAAGTGCTTAGAAGGAGAAGGTAGAATTCCTTTAATTCTGGCAATCAGCTGCAGAACAAAATCAGCTGGACCAAAGCTGATGCTGAACAGCCTATAACAAGGCATATATTTTTAAGGGTAAGTATTCCTTAGGTTAACTTAGTGAAAGGTACGGTGGATTCTGTCGTTCAACATCTGAACACTGAATTTCTTTTTAAACGGTGCTTCATCTCAGTCAGAAGTTGTGGGCTTGTACTACAGCTGCTGTATGATCTTCCATGGCCTGGGCTGGATCAGAGGTTGGCCTAGACTTCCATATAATAGGTGTCAGGAAATAAAATCTATTTTCAGACTGGCATAGAAACAAGAACTGCTGTTTCTATAAGAATGAGATAAGGTGTCTTCCTATCTCACATGAGTACTTCCATTTAAAGTTCTTGTGTTATTTTTGGCTATTGCTGCCCCTGTTACAATTACTGAGTACAATCAGCTGGGGAGGGTTTTTGTCCTTCAGCACCTGTGTCTGCAGAACTTCAAGGGGAAGGATTGTCTTTTGAAGTCAGTGTACTCTTCCTGAATGCATGGCAGACAAGTAGAAAAAGTCCAGGGAATCAGTTTGTATAAAACTGAAATGTAAGGGGGAGGTACCCAGGAGAACATTTCCATGTTGGTGTACCAGGTGACTCAAGTGAATTCAACTAAATAGACAGGACTAGAAGAATCAAGTGAAAGTAGTGCTAGAAAATGGCAACTTGCGTGGAAGCTTTATGGGTATCGAAAGTAACTACTGACAATAGAAAATTTGGAGTAAGTGCAGGGGGGGTTATTTTAGTCTAATGGGAAGAAGAGGGGGGGGAAATAGAGAGGAGAATGTGTATTCAGAGTTTTTGCTTTGGTTTGCAGTCAGTGATGCTGAGTTCTTCCCCATGCCCTCCAAATATTTCTGTACCTGCGTTTGTAAAAGGTGACATGAGGAACATGCTGTACTACATATATATATACTGTATATATTATAGTGTGTATGTGGGGGTATGTGTGTATACATATGAATATATCTGTGTGTTTGTATGTGTGCATATATATATATAAAAATATAAAGAACATATACTGTGCTTAAGATCTGGTTTAGGGGAATTTTTCTGATTGTTGACTGCACCTGAAAAATTGTGACTTAGAATCCTGCTGAGAGCTGTGAGCTTTCAGATGTTGGTGGGTTTTAATATTCGTGGCTTCAAGGCACCTTTAATAAGGTGTTAAAGCTGTGCCCATATGAATTTGCAAACCCTCTTTGATAATGCATCTCTGAAGGATGAAGTACAACCTCACTTGAGGTTGTCTGGACTGCCTGGCACTACACATTTTCTTGAAATAAGATTTAGTTCAGCGGGTTAATATGCAATTTATTGCTGTGTTGCTTCCACTGCTTAGGTTTTTGTTGCATGTCACTGTTGGCATGCCTTTGTGGCTGCTGCTTTCCTGTCAGACAAGAAGTCTTGGGTTGTGGTATATCCATTTCAGTGATTTAGCCAGGGAACAAGAGATGAAGATTTAGTTTTTCTGTCAGGAGACAACAATGTCGGTGTTTTACATGCATGCAAGTAGTGGAAGATAGCTGGGGGAACTAGGCAGCGGAGGGAGGTCTCCTGCTTTACACCCTGGGCAGGGCAAGAAGATCCTGAATAGGAGCACCCAAGCACAGAGTGTCACACTCAGGTCTATAAAACTGAACTGCTAATTAACATCGCAAAAAGTGACTAACTGTACATCAGTATTTCCAGCTGTGAGCCAGTCGTGCCTTTGGGTGTGGGACGAGAACGAAGGGTGTTCCATAGCAATATAATAAACTAACATTGTGGTGAACCTAGTTCTGTTGTGTGGTGTATGGCTCGAGGCAGCAGCTGTGTTTCTTTGCACAATGCAAAGGTAAAATTTCTTCACTTTGTAGGTACTTGCAGACATTCATAATTATAGTAGTACTGCAAATGAAATCATGCTAAAAAAAATAAAAGCAAATCAAAATAATCCAATATTAATATATAATGTTTTTATGCATTTTACTGAAGTGAACCAGTATATAACTACTCTTTTGCTTAGCAATCAAAAGGATTAAGATGCTTGGGGCGGTGAATATGTAGCTGTTTGCTTGTGCCCTAAATGTTGATTTTTGCTGTGAACGTAATTTGTGTCCCCCCCCCCCCCCCCCCCCCCCCCGTGTTTATTGTGGGAAGGATATGTTGCAAATGAAGCCAGGTTTTGTTGCCATTGTACAGTGGCAGCCCGGGCCAATTCTGGGAGAGCTTTTAAATGTTGCAAAGGCCAGTAGATGAGGAGGAGGCATCTCCAGCAGCTGGAGGAATGCTCTGCAGAGGCCTCTGCTGACTCTTCCATTGGACAACTTGAAGTTGTCCTAAGCAAAGAGGAGAGCAAGGAGACAAGTTGTGGTTTCAGAGCATGTAATTGTGCCAAGAGCAGAAATACCATTTCTGGTGTGATGAATGATGCTGCAAAAGAAAGAAGCCTTGTCAAATTTAAGAGTAAGACTGTGAACAAATTTAAGGCATGAAAATGAACTGTAGCTCTGTAAGGAAACACATCATTCAAGCTCTGATTCCTGGACTGCATCTTTCAGATGTGTTGTATAAAAACCTCAGGTTGTTTGTTTAGTGCTTCTGCAAAATAAGGAAAACTGGCTTTACCACTAGCATTTGTTTTCGCTTTGCTTTTGAGGTGGGTTCTGCTGCACTGAACTTATGAAATGGAAGATGTTTCCTTCTCCGTTATCTGACTTCTTGCAGGGGCAAATTGACTGTGTGGCTGTTAAGAACCCCTCAAGGCATTTGCCATGCTGACTGCAGTGCTGCTTTTGAGTTCTGCCAGGTACTGGAGAATGTTCTGTCCCCTTGGCCCTAAAACACACACTCCTGGAGTCAGGAGGTCAGGACACAGACAATGCGCTGTGCAGCTGTAGGTACTTCTACACTCTGCAGGTTTGTGGCTGCTTTGCCAAGAGGCCGTTTCAATGCAGCGCTGGGCTTGCGCTGGTTAGCCCTGCAAAGGAGGAGAGGCAGGGCAGCCTTGCTGCCAGGCTTGTGCAGCTGCCCGACTGCACCAGAGCAGATGCAGGTCATTTTCAAGGTGGCATGGGTGTCCTAGTCCAGCAAATGTCCAGACAAACTATTTCAGAGGACTTTGGGTTCTGGATCAGCCCTTAAATGTGTCTAATCTCTCACTTGTGTTCAGTTGAATTTGCATGAAAATAAGCAAGTTTATGGATCATTCATGTTTTGTTTCTGGCTCTTTTCTCTCTTGATTTTTGTGTGAATGTTTGTCAGCTGCCTTCTTTTGACCAAGACTACTTTTATTTCTAGAACTGTAGAGTTTCTTTACAAGGCAAATTCACGTCTGTTTTGCAGACAGACTCTTTCAAATTTGCTTTCTGTGAGGTTTGGGTGGTTATAACTGATGTGGAGAAAGCAGTTCGCCCCCCCACCAGTTAGTAATTCCGCTTGGCAGGCTGACCAATGCCTTCCATCGTCATGTGGAAAAGATTGATTTATGCTTATACAGTATAAAATACAGGATAGAATACAGTTTTAAAACTGCGTTTATTCAAACGGGACACTTGAGAGAATGTGGAACGAGGTGGGTTTGAAGGCAGGAGAAAAGTGCTGATACACTTGGTACACTTTACATTGGAGAAGGGGAATTTTGAACTGCTTTTGAAAAGGCCAGGAGGAGTAGCCTGGCAGGAGGTGGAATGAACATATATGTAGCATGCAAACTGGGCATCTTCTGCACAGATTTGTTCTTGAGCATGAAACTGAAATCAAACGGTAGGCTTTTTTAAAAATTATCTAACAAATTATCCATGCTAAAAAAACCCCAAAATGTTGGGTTGTCCTCTAGGTGTATATATATTGGAAATACTGATTAGTAATAATCCATGCTTTCTTAGATAATAAAGAACAACCTTGGGGGATGATCCCAAAACCAACAAACAAAAAACCGCCTTACTGTTCTAATTTTAATGTGCTGTGTCTAAATGTTCTGTCAGGATGTAAGACGAAGGCTGTTCACATACTCACTGAGCAGGAACTTGACTCTTCTTGCTTTAGAAAGCTTTTAATTTTTGCTCATTTTCTCCCAACACACTTCAGATTGGTCATTTCTTATAAATACATGGTCATTGTGACATTCTAATATGTTTTAATGAGTATGTTTTAAAAGTACTTTACATAGGTTGTGGCAAGTGGCAAAAGCTAAGGAATACCTAATCAACCTGCTATGTTAGTGTTGTATATTTAATGTTTTTAAATAGAAGTTTTACATGACCATATAAACGTATTAATGTCAAACACCTCACTTCACTACGTACTCTTCAAATTTCTGTTGAGTCTCTGGTGCATTTTTTTCCCTGACTTCTGTGGTCCTTTGCTTTCATACATCTGGCTCAAGCTACGGCATATCAAAACTGAGACTGACTGGCTGCTCTTCCTATTTACTTTATAAATTCTCATTAAGGATTAACTAGATGTTTTTCAGTAGATGCAATTGCTGTGATAACTTAACAGCATGTTACTGCTTGACCCAGCACAGGAATGGAAGTGTCCAGTGCAAATTCTAAGCTAAAATAAAATTAAGTCCATGCTGGGTAACTCGACAAGGTGAACCAAGCCATGCAGCAGTCCTCAGAATTGTTTTCCTGTCATGTCAATTACAGTCAGTTTTATAATGTTCAAACACTTCCATCAGATTCGTTCAGTGGTGTTTAATTCTGATTTTGCATTTGTTGCAAGGACTAAGTATCTAATTCACTTGGCCACTGTGGATGTAGAATGCCTCATACTAAAAGGGAATGTTGATTAGCAAAAGCATTTGTGTGGCACAGCGCCAGTTTTTTCTGTGTCATCCTGAAACTCCTGCTTACAGCAAAGATCTCATTATTTTGTCTAAAAAAAGCAAATAGCATCCAAATACTATTAATCTTAATGAAAGCTTACAATGCAGTGAGGCAATTAGCTAGACGCATGGAGTACAAACTAAGATCTCAGAAAGCAGAGGTTTCTTTTAACTGTACTTCATATTTTTTCAGTTTTATAGAATGGAGGGACCTTATGCAAAAATCTGCAAGATGCAGTTTCAGAGCATGTCATGGGCTACATGAAAAACATGGTTTCCCATAAAATCTGTTTCCAGAGTCCTACTTTGCAGGATATGGCCACAACTCAGTTTGTGAAAAAAGAAAAGCCCTTGAGCCTGGAAGGGGGTTACATGCCTCTGCTTATGCATATTCCTGAGCGGAGCTGAGGTGTATTCCTGTGGGATACTTGGAAAGTAATGGGCACACAGTGAACAATCCAGACTCGATAGAATTGATCAATTTGTGAGCCAAGGATGTTTTGTAGGCAGCAGACTTCAAGGATGCTTTGCTTGTGGACACATATTTAGCTAACGGTAGTAAGAGCATTCCAGATGCCTTTAGAAGGCCTTGAACAGAATAAACAAGAAGACAAAAAAAGAAAGATGCCAATTAGAAGAACACAGGTGCGCATTCCATGATAAAGGGAACTTGGCAAAGAACCTCAATTCCACAGCTTATCTTGACCAATTAGACTGAGACAAGTTTCGCATGTTTTAGTTAATACAACCAATTATGCCTTATGTTTATGCGCGTGTACAGTGTTGTTATAACCAATCACTAGGTGTAACTAGGCGCATGGCCAGCTCATGCTAACCAATCTCTAATTTGCTTATGCGTGAACAGTAACTAGAATGAACATATAAACCGAGCTATCTTGGCAATAAAGTGGCATCTGCTTGATCATATTGATTGTGTGCAGTGTCCGTGACTTCCGCGTCAACATATTCCTGAATAGTACAAGTGGCAAATACAAATAAAGGTGTCTTGTACTTCATACAAAGGATTACGTCTCCCTGGTAGGCGTTCCTTCCATGTTGCAGTAGGGCTTCAGAATTCTCTGCTTCTGGGAGCAGCTGCCCCGAAGTGATGGGCTGCCTCCAGGCTCTGTCTTTGATACCCTGTCTTTAGATCATTGCCTTGTTCTCCGTGTGGTGTGCCTGCCAGGTGCTTCAGGGCAGTCAGCACTCCCTGACCCGGCTTTGGCATCCAGTCTCTCAAGTCCTTTACAGCTCTGCCACAAATCAGCACAATGTTTCGGTACCAGAGCAGATGGAAAGTGTTAAGCGTGCAGAAGACAGTTCTCTAATGTAGTCTGTATTGTGTATCAAATCTGTCCAACAAGTATTCATCTCTTCTAGGAAATCTTGGTTCCTGGATTATTCCTTTAGAACATCGTTTCCATTCCTGAATTTAGTGATGTTTTTCTGAGCCAGAGTTTTTAATGGTTTGGGGGCTGTTGCTGCCTTTTATGTATTGGGTATATTCTCTCTCTCTCTCATAGGATTTAGACCTCACTGCTTTAACAAAAACTTTTGTGTGGACTAGTTAATGCCTGCATTAACCTACTAGTAAGGTAGGAATTACTTAGAATTGAATTGATGTGGTTCTCAAGGTGACTTGATTTTTTTTTTGTCATCATATATGTACAAAAGTCTGTTCAAATTGAGAAGGTATTTCTGATAGCTTAGTATTCCATGTAGCTCTCAGTGTAAAGTATCCCTAAAAATGAGGTTATATTAAGAGCAATCATTTCTTAAACATTTGAAGCTGTTAATAGTAAATCTGGGAACAGGTTGCTGCTGTTACTGTGTAGAAGAATTGCTCCTAAGTCTGTATGTTTGCCATAGCACAGAAAACAGAACAGAAGTATGGTTTGCATTCTTCATTTGTTGGCATGTTTTCTCAGAGCTGGGCTATCAAGCAAGGCATTGGAAAGATTGTCAGTCCCCTAAATAGTTCTATCAGTAAAGAAATATTGTTTGGATCTAATATAATTGTAATAGTCACACATTGTCTTCAGCTAAAAAACCATAGTGTCCTAGTCCTAATTGTCCACTAGAAGTAGCATATCCTGGTCCTCTTGTCAGTTTTGCCACAGAGTGGCAGGACATTAGTCTTCCCGTGGAGGTAGACATTGTGTTGTACCTGTTTTTACAGAATTCTCGTGCATGGATCTTGGCAATTCAAGCAGTATTCGAGGTATTTTCTTGGCTTATGCTGGGAATTTGCACCTTCTACCCATTTATTAGACTTGGAGGACTTGCCAGCTGCCTTGCGCTTCTTGATTTCTTTCCTATCTTTAGTAAGAATTATTACAGCAAAAAAACCCCACCTGCCGATACTCACTCTTGACAGTTTGGCATTCTTGAGAAAGCACTGCCCTTTCTTTCCTGGCTTGATATCCATCACTCCCTGACAATGTCCTGAATTATGATTTTTTTTTTTTTTTTTTTAAGACAGTCTTCTGGGAGTGACAAAAAGCAGTATCTGAATCCAGCCTCTTCCACCTTATATCTGTAAGCATTTGCAATACAATAATATAATAAATATTTTTACTGTCTATATCCCATGTGTGCAGGAGCTGGTGTTCTGCTGTCTCCCTGCCTCACACTATTTGTGACGTGCCAGCCTTGAGCACAGCACTCCGTTTACCGTCTCTCTCTTTCCCCAGTGTTGGCTTCCATGCTGTCTCGGAGAACTACGCCAAGTGTTGGAATGCAGTACTTCCATGGCTCTCCTTGCTATCTGCTTTTGTTCTGTATTCATGCTTAAAAATCTGGGGTGTTTTCCTGTTTTTGTTCTCTGTCTTCATAATGTGACTTTCTTGACTTGTTTCCTATTTAAGTATTTCCCAAAATGGTATGACTAGGGATGTGGGGTGCATTCTTATTTTGATTCTGATTCTTTGTCTTCCATTAAAACAAAACAGAGCCTTGCAATCCTGAATTAATGGGTGCACCTTCTCCTGAGTTTTTTGTTGTTGTTCTCCTCTAGGCTTGAGAACAGTACGCTTTAGTTTATGAAGCTGGTAGAGCTTTGTTTGAACTTGATTATTTCAGTATATATCCTATGTACATTAACAGAAGTGTTTGGTTATGATGGTATGTTAACTCACTGAGCCTCATAAAAGGATTTAAGTTTGAAATAGGCTGTTAAAGGACATTCTTATTTGGTGCTGGCAGGAAATTTATGGAATGTATTTATATCGCCATTCCAGGCGTAGGGGTATTCCGAGTTGTTGCAATTGACTGCTGCTCTTGCTATTCTAATTCAAAGTAATGGAACACAGAGAGTGTAAACTCATTGCTTGTAACCCCATAGAAATTGCTGTGCTTTGATATTTGGAGAAAGTGAAGAGAATTTCCATCATTGAGAAGGTTAGAAAGACTGGATTAAAGTTGTAACTCTTCAGAAAGATGTTTTGATTAAATGTGTGCCTAGTTTTATTTGATCTTCAAAGATAAACTTCTGTTCTTTGGTAAACTGTTCTCTTTGCCAAGTAATTAAGAAATGAAAAGTAAGTTAATATTACAACTGACTGTATGGAAGCCTATTCTGTCTATGATTTTTCTTAAGCTCATTGTTTTCTGCGTTCTGGAGATGCCACAAAAAATATGCCACGTGTAGTTGGGTAAAGACTGGTGCATTCCAAAAGATCTGATGTGATACTGTTTTTTTTATTACTTAAATAGCTGTCTTCTGTGACTTACATAAATGTTTAGAATCACAAAACTTTGAAAACTAAATAAACATCAATCTTTACTTGAGCTTCTCTATTAGATAACTTGGATATGTGTTGGTCTGCTCTTAAACAGCCTCTAAACATAATTTAAGAAGGTGTGGTTCGTTCCTTCATTTCCAGTGTCCAAACTCTTCCTCTCGCTTCTCATTATGAAATACTAGTCACTGTTATCTGGTGTCTCTTAGATTGTGGAGATTTCTGAAGATGGATAGATATTTCCCACTGGACTTTTAATGCTCAATCCAGACCTCATTTGTGGAAAAACTACTTGCAAGTTTCTTCTTCAGGGTTTTTTAACTTACCATTTTTCTCCCTTTGTAATAAAACACTTGAAAATTTTAGTTTCTATATTTTGCTCAGTTTCAATCGAGTGTGGATGTATCTTTCTCGGGTTTACATTTTAGTGATCATACACATACTTCTGTGTTGTTCGCTAATGTGCCGGTCTTGTGGTACAGCTGCTGTTGTTGCTAACATGAGTTGTCTAACAACTCCTAGAGGAGACCTTATTCCACAACCAAAACTTGCTTTTGATTTAATGACTCGAAGGGGAAAATTGGATTATCTAAATATTTGAAATTGATCAAGCTTGAAAAAAAAAATTAGCATTTTAGCAGCATAGTAGTAGCTCTTGTGTGCCTCATCCTGCTGCCTTTGTCAGCAGAGATGTGCCTGAGGAACGCTCTGTCAGTGTTCCTCCTCTGGCACCGGGTGGAAGTCAGGAGCCTGCGGAAGAATACAAGAATAGAGCAACTATGTAATGACATGTCTCAAAAACTCTACCAGGCCCCAGTGGGTATGGGTTTGGGGGCATTTTACACAGCTTCTGTTAAAGTGACACAGGGCAGGAATAGTGGTTTAGGGATGCCAAAGCCTGTGGACAGGCTGTGAATTTGGGTGCAGATGACAGGGTCTGCAGTCATGCCAGCAGTTGCTCAGAGAACCAGTGCCTTGCCACCTTCTTCTCTCAGAATCCTCACCTGGAAAATACTCCTGGCTTAACTAAAAGCACTGTTAGTTAACCTGTGCTTAATCTTCGTTCTCTTGTCTCTTTCCCTCAGGAATATAAACAGAAGCTTGCTCGGGTAACCCAGGTCCGCAAGGAGCTGAAATCCCACATCCAGAGCCTTCCAGATCTGTCACTGCTGCCCAATGTCACAGGAGGTCTGGCACCTCTGCCGTCTGCTGGTGACCTGTTTTCAACAGACTAGAACAAACGGTGTCCCCCAGTTTCCATTATTACCAGCAGAAGTAAGAAGACTCTGGTGTTGACTGGAAATCCAGTCTTCCAAGATCTACAGTAGGAAGGAACTTGCAGACCCTGCTTTCAACCTCTTGGCTGCTCATGCTCACCCTCTCTCTGTGTACATGGGCTCACGTTGAGGGGAGGAAGAAGAGCGAGTTTTTGTGAGCTCTAAAGGGAGTAGGGATAGTCCATATAGGCAAACTTTTCTCATATTTTTCCATACTCTTTAGTTGCTGTTTGCTCTTAGCACTTGTTACCCCCAACAAAAGTCATAAGAATCATGTACATACATACCTGGAAAGTTTTCAAAGAAAGGTTGACCATATAACATTTTTCCCCTGTAAAAGCATTGTATTATTTCTGAATAAGTCTTGTCTGGTTTAGTTGGGTTTCTGAACCTCATCTCTGAGAGCAGTAGAGTGACTGGTGGGCTTGGGGGGAGGGGGGTGGTGTATGCAGGTACTGTACCATGTCGGTGTAAGAAGGCATCTACTGAGCAGTGGTACAGAGAAATATTTTTCTTAAATCTACAGTTCCTCATACTGTTGTGGGACTGACATGAACATAGTTCTTATTTGGCATGTACATAAATTGAAACTCACCACAGGCAATAAAAATAAGCAGCTTTTCTTTGTGAATTAGACATAGCTTCATAATTCACACACTGCTGAGCGATGCAGAACTGGATATTACCTAAATGAGAGTGGAAGTAAATTTTGTTCTAGCTACCTTAGATTTATACCACATTTTTCCTCTTCATTATACAAAATTAGATGGTCACAGAAGCTTTGGTGTAACGAACTGAGAGGTTGGAGTGGTGTATTGCAACTGTTGATATCCCTGTGACAGGCACTGTCTGATCTACTCTCAGGATGGTTACATTAAAAATACTATTCTATAAATTCTCTCCATAGCTTTAGTGAAGATATTTGATGCACAGAAGTTAAATGTGGTATAAATATTTATTTATATAGAAAATAGACCCATATATATGCACATATCCTGTATGCACATGTATCATGTCCATGCATGTAGATATTAGAAGGATGTACTTAATTTTGTGTCACAGATTATTGCGAGTTGATTTTTATAATTGGGAAAAGTCAAAAAAAAAGAAGAGGAGGAAAGAAGGCAAATTTAAAATGCTCTTAATTCCATTATTTTGCTAGCTAATGTTTTAGGTGCCATGGATGTAGTTACATTTCAGTTTGTGTGTTAGGTCTAACAAGCTGGACTGATCACTGAAAACCATTCCAATTTGGATAACAATTCTGTTTAAATTTAGCACCTCTCACTGTAAAACATTTTAAGTTTCTGGAAACACTTGATCTGATAATACAGGTTTTGTAAAACAGAGGCTGAAATTAGTTGAAGTGATGTGCTGTGTTTGTGTCTCCCTATAGTCTTAAGCTGCTGTTGTCAAAGACATGAGAGGAAACCTACCTACAGAAATGCAAAGCTTGTTCTGCGTCCTCATTAATTTATTTTACAGGGTATTCAGTAGCCTATTCAGCATTCAGTTAAATAATACAGCATTTTTTGGTCATTAAGTTAAGAAGCTCACGTGCTTTTCTTACTGAGGCTTCATTTTGTCCTTTTTTTAAAACTCCTTGCACCCTTACTGCCCAGCCAAGAAATCTGTTTTTTCTCTTAGTTTACAGGAACTTTTCCAGTGGCAGAACTATTCTTTCCATGAATTGGTTTGATTGTACAGCCTTTTATGGTCCAAACATTATTTAGATAAAGCACTGTACGTTCTCTCTGCTTTTGCCAAAACTGAAAAACAAAAAAACCCCCACCAAACCTCAAAAACCCAAACCAAAAGACTCATTTCTATCCTGTCTCAGCTCATGGAGTTACCCTGAAGCTGTTTTAACTAATAATGATTTTGAACATTGACTGAATGTGTATCCATTATAGGACAAAAAAAGCTGTCTAAAAAAACCCTGATGTAGACAAATGTGTTGACATCTCACGCTGTTTTGGGCAGATCTTCTGTGAGAGAGTTGTATGTTGGTTGGTTTTTTTTTTTTGTTGGTTTTTTTTTTAATTGAAATGTTTTGATTTTTTTTTTCCAAATATATGTGTGTGTTTTATTTTGCTTAATTTAAATGAAGTCTTGTGGTTTTTAATTTTATTTGTTTTACTTTTTGGGCAAAGGGCATCTGGTGAACTGGGTGACGTTCTCTCAAGGTTAAACAGATTTCCCCAAGGTGTGTCTTTTTTTAACAAAAGCTTAAATCTGTATATGAATTGATTTAGGAATTAATTTAGACATATAGGCTGCCATTTGTGACAGCAGTATATTCTGAAATGTCTCATAGATATCTATTTTTGAATAAAGAGGGTGTCGTTGAATAGTAGTGGTTTTACTGTTTTTTCCACAATGCAGGTGTTGCTCTGGCACACGATAGGTTTTGTTTTGGGGTTTTTGCCATCTAAAGTCAGAGGCAGTGACTGCTGAATGGTCCTTACGTTAGAGTTTGTAGATGTAGACTATCATTTGTTTGTGTCAAGTTACAGGCATGCTTCCTGACAGCTTATAAGCCAAATCAATATGCAAGTTTCTCAGATGATTACTGCAACGAACAAAAATAAAATACGTTCCCCTGCACTAATGTCTGATTTGAGGGGCACAAGGTGCAGAAGGCTACCTTCTTAATTCATAAATTAAGTTATATGGAGGTCATGTAAATAATTACTCTTAAAAAAGTGCAAAGAAACAAACAAAAGCCAAACCTGGAAGCCAGGAAACTGGCTTTCCTGCACAAGCATCAGGAGCTGCTGTTTCAGCAGGGTCTGTGACACTGTGTAATCAAAGCCTTTCTGCTTTAGAGGCAGGGGGTCTTCACATCTTACTGGGTGTTAATTCTCTTAATTCTCTTAGAGGTTTGGGGCGGGAGGTTTAGGGGGTTCTTTACTCCAATAAACTACTCTGCAGTGGTCTCTTTGGGCAAACTTAGTGATTGTTTCATGTGCCTTGGAGAGTATCTGTAAAGCTGCTTACATTTTTATACCAATTGACAAATCTTCCATGAAAGAGACTATATTTAGTACTACTTTCATAAAGGGCTTGCAGAAGTTTGATATACAGTTTTCTGTGAGCAGGAGGGAGTCTGATGTAATTCCTTCCAGTGAAAAGCCACCTTCGTATCGTGTTTGTAGGAACTAGAGTGAGGTTTTCAAAGGCATAAAATGTGACTAGGTACTGGATGTCCTTTCTTGCCTTTGAGAATCTGGGGGGGGTTTTGTCGATTTTGGTTTTTTGGTGTGTTGTTTTTTTTTTTTTTTTTTTTAAGAACTGAAACAAATGCCTCCAAAAATATTTGACTGTTATGTGGCTTTCTATGCAGTTAACTACTTCAGTGCACTGGTGTGTGCTGTGAAGGGTATTGCTGTATAACGAACTAATGTTGGCTTATGTGTCGTAGAAGGTAAGAACTTGATCCTAGTTAACTAACATGTAAGTCTGTGTTGTGGTTTAACCCCAGCCAGCAACTAAACACCACGCAGCCGCTCACTCACTCCCCCCCCACCCAGTGGGATGGGGGAGAAAATCGGGAAAAGAAGCAAAACCCGTGGGTTGAGATAAGAACAGTTTAATAGAACAGAAAAGAAGAAACTAATAATGATAATGATGACACTAATAAAATGACAACAGTAATAATGAAAGGATTGCAATGTACAAATGATGCGCAGTGCAATTGCTTACCACCCGCCGACTGACACCCAGCCAGTCCCCCGAGCAGCGATTCCCTCCCCCCACTTCCCCGTTCCTATACTGGATGGGACGTCACATGGTATGGAATACACCGTTGGCCTGTTTGGGTCAGGTGCCCTGGCTGTGTCCTGTGCCAACTTCTGCCCCTCCAGCTTTCTCACTGGCTGGGCATGAGAAGCTGAAAAATCCTTGACATTAGTCTAAACACTACTGAGCAACAACTGAAGACATCAGTGTTATCAACATTCTTCGCATACTGAACTCAAAACATAGCACTGTACCAGCTACTAGGAAGACAGTTAACTCTATCCCAGCTGAAACCAGGACAGTCTGTAAGGTCGCAGGTTATAATGGGGATGACAAAGCAAGGCTGGCATAGCCTCAGAGCAGTGGAGGCTTTCTGTGGAGGTGGTGAGCAGTTGCGCTGCCAGGCGCCCAATGTCTCACCCCAGAGCAAGATTGCTGTGGGCTTAGTCCAGTTACTGCCTCAGCCAAGTGTTGATACGTTCCCTAGTCAGTTCTAAACTTTATGTATGTTTAAGATTAGATAGAAAAAGTATAAAATGCACCTCATGCCATCTGAAAAAAAAAAAAAAAAAAAGACCTTGTAAAATGTGAATGAAATGTCACCATAGACGCTGTGACAGTCTGGTAGTGGAGTGAGACTGGGACACGCGTTTGCCGGTGATTTCGCTTGCTTTTAAGGAAGTGCCACAGGTACCTGCTGCCTTTTTCCTGTTTGAACTTTGCTATGGTTTCTAAGGTTGGGGCTCGCCAAGTTTCCTAGGGCTAGTTGTATTTTAGAGAGTTTTGGATAAACAAGCAAGGAAAATGAGCCAGAAGAACTGGGAAGCTTGGGAAGCCTTGGAGGTTCAGTATTGCTGCAGTACAAAGATAAATGTTTTTGCATTAGCACTAAAAGTATTGGTTTTGTTCCACCTTAGAAAGTAAATTCTTGTCTCCATAGGCAAGTAATATGCAAGTGAAGTTTGAATCAGTGGTTTATAAAGCAGAAGGATAAAAATGTTTCTGTTAAAATATGGAAAGTAAAGAGTCTCAGACTGACAGCTTTGTGGTACAGGAAATACCGGGGGGTGGTTTCACAGTGCAGGAGGCTGTTTGATGGACGATGGGGAGGGTTGGGGGTAGAGGAAGCTGGCGCGGTTGAGCAGCACCTGATTTGGAGAGGAAGAATCAAAGTTTGAGGGTTTGCGTATCTGCAGGCTTAGATTTTGCAGCTTTATGCTTGCTGTGAGAGGGTCTAGTACGTGCCGGGGAGGGCCACCATGCTGGTCAACATGCTGACCCCACGGGGAGGCTTGGTGAGGTGTCCAGCTTAGGGCTTCTCTAGCAAGTGCAAGTTCCATATATAGTGAAAAGAAAGGTCGTGTGGAAAGAGGATCGAAAAGAAATGGGTGTGAATTACAACGTAAATGCCTTTGTGTCTTCTAGAGAGCTGCTGCAGCCTTTCCCTTCTCCTTCCTTCCCCTTTTTTTCCACTTGCAGGAATAGTGTGAAAAGTCTGCTGGAAGGCAACAGTAGGTGGAAAATGGTTTCTTTATTTGTATTTTTAGTAAAGGCTTCCCACAGCACCATTTAGCAAGAAGTTTAAT
Source organism: Harpia harpyja (assembly GCF_026419915.1). NCBI lineage: Eukaryota > Metazoa > Chordata > Aves > Accipitriformes > Accipitridae > Harpia > Harpia harpyja. The sequence continues at coordinate 29,673,132 of NC_068940.1, forward strand.
AAAGGCTAATACCCTACCAAGCCTCTGCATATGCTAGAGCAGATGAAACTTCATGGTTATGCTGGTCCAGAATGCAGGAGGCTTTTAATGCAGGAGCCTCCGAGGCCCTGACGGAGGGGATCAGTGCTCCCGACTGTAAAATGCCCAGCGCAGGTAGACAGCACAGCGATGCGAAGGGTGGAAGACAAGGCGTGGAGGTGGGCTTCACCCACGGAGAGAGTGGCAGCACTGGGAATATGCCCCGTATCCCGTGCTTGGCATCCCCTTGTTCTTGTTACTGAACTGCCCGGCTTCTGCTGCGTGAATCAATGAAGCAGCCGTTCCAGTGAGATGATGGGACATCTGCCACTCTAATTGCCACAGCAGATGACAATCATCTACTCCGCTGCAGTTGTCAAATACGTTTTTTGAGGTATTTTGTGTGCTGTCCAGGCGATGGAGGCTGAAGTGTGTATTAATACAGAACACCCAGTTGTGTTCTCCCTGCATCTGCCTCCTGTATTTTCTGGCACAGAGTTAACTATGAAACATTTTTCTTCACCTAAAACTGTAAGTGTCTTCACAGGTTTTCTGATGCTCTGGGGTGAGAGAAGCTTAATATTTGTCTTGGGAGATTGAGTAGCTTCAGATAGGTCTTCTGTTTTGTTTTGATCAGACGCACTGCCAGCAGCAGTGGGAAAAACACAGAATCTCCTCTCAGCTTCCCTTTGGCTGTGTTGCTGTGGCTGTTCTGGGGTTTGCAGAGGAACCTGGTGGTGAAGCGCTGCAGATACCCCTGCCCAGATGTGGCAGCAAGCTGCTGGGGCCGCTTCTCTTGCATCCCTCAGCAGGTAGGAAGCCAGCCAGGGATGCTCCATGGGATCAGCCAGCGTGGGTTCCAGTGGTGCAGCCCCGGGAGGGAGATGTTTAAGGTAAACAAGCACTTTGGGCACAGAAGTACCCACCGAGCACACAGCAGCCTGAGCTGCAGGTGTTTTGCAGCCCCATCGAGCCTGGACCCTTGAAAGTGGTTGCAAAACATGCGTCTCAGGGTTTTCCTCCGCGCAGGGATTTGATACGGTACTGCAGTCCGGCTGGCTCACTGTGGTCAAGTGTCATGCTGCTGCTGTAATGAGTCAGTGTGAGAACTAATAATAAATTATAAGCACATTTAGGGTCTTGTTTTTTCTTTCTGGGAAGAGAGAAGTGGCTGACGGAAAGCACACCCATCTGCTGCAAGCGCCTGGCTGGCTCTCGCCAGTCTCCTTACTGGTTTGTCTGTGTAAGTCCAGCCTGGGGGACCTGCCCTGTGGAGCAGAGGAGAGCCGGGACCGAAACCACAGGGCTGGGCTGGTGGGCTGTTCGCTCCTGGGAGCTGCGTGAAGGGTTCAGGCAGGCACAGAAAGACTGTTTGAGTTGTAACTCTACTTGATGGCCACGCTGAAAGAAGCGTCTCTCTGTGGTGTCTCCTGTACCTCCCGTGGTCTTGGAAAAGGGGGATGGCTTCCCATGGGAGCTCTTGCTGTCTGGGTTTTATTACGTGTTTTTCTCTCACTGCTTGCTGGTGCCTCAGGTGTCCCGTCAGTCCAGTGATTGTAAAAACACGTCTGAGTTTGCGGAGAAGGAAGGAGAGCTTTGGAGAGGCAGTGGGATTTGAAAATCTCACAGAATCGCACTTGTGCACACTCTGATTTATGGTAGTTTGTTCTAGTCTCGATCCGTCAATGAAGGTAAGTTAAAGGTCCTCAAGTCTGAAATGAGTTTACAGTCGCTTCCTGGCAAGTCAGCATCTCTGGCAAGCTGAGATGTATTAATAACCTCTCCTCTACACGTAAACTGTCTCACGTTGCTTTGGCACCTGGGCTAATGCTGTATTACAAATTCTCCCATGCAATGGATGCTGTAAATATTTAATTTATAATTTATTACTTGCATGGCAACAGTGCCAAAGAGTCTCATGGATGTAGCACAGTACAGCGTTTGGGGAGCCAGGGATGCGTGCAGGGAAGCTGTTCCCAAGCTATGGCAGCCGACCATTTCCTGTTCTGCCCAGGAAAGGCCCTGCGGCGGCTGCAGGACCGGTCACGCTGTTCTCGCAGTCCTTAAAGGATGACTAAGAAGGTACTAAGAAGGTACGTGGGGCAAACACTCGTGGGCTTGACGGAGGTGCCTTAAGTAATTCATTAGGCTCTGCAAACAGTCTGGAAGGGGTGGTGGTTGCTGGATAATGGGGGAGAAACCAGCCCTAAAGAGAGCCAAACCCCAGAGCCAAACTGTAAATGCAGCATTTGGAGTCTCTTATGAGCTTGTTTCTTGTCAAAGCAGCCTTGCTCTGCCAGGCCTCAGATGGATGGGAGTGACCTTCAGAAATAGCTGTGCTAATGGTTATTTTATCAGGACCCAGCTTCGAACCAGAGGAGCTGCCGGTTATTTTTAAACCAGGCATTGAGCAGCTTGAAGCCTGGCTCAGCAGAGCTGCGTGTAACAAATGCTCTTTAAAGTAAGGCTGTGCATCATCGCTGGCTCTGAGGAATGTTCCTGACAAGGGAAGGCAGCGCCGGGTTCACGCTGTTAACTCCTTCGGGCACCGCAGCTCCTTTGTGGCTGGCTGTGCTGCTGGGACTTGTGTCTCGGGGGTTGATGCTGCCAGAGCTGGGAGCCGGCGTGGTCCCCACCGCTCGCCCTCCCGGCTGCAGGAGGAGGAGAGAGTCCCCATCCCTGCCTCTCCTGGAGCTCCTGTCCTGTTCGCACACGGCGGGGTGGGCACACTCAGCTTCCATCTCTCAGGAGAGCTGCTTATGGCAGCTCCTCAGCCCTCCTGTGGGCCGGACCCTTCCTCCCCTCCGGCATCCCCACTGCAGCCCCACGGTGGTCCCAGCTGCGTTCTCTGGTTGCATTTGAGAAAAGCAGGACGGAGAGATGTGGTGGTTAAACCTCCACAAGGTAAGGGGAGAAGGATCACATGGCCATCCTGGAGGGTTGTCTTGAAAGATTTTGGCAGCCAAATAACCCGCTGCCATGCACGAAGCCAGAGCCCGACAGTGCCTACCTCAGCCCCTTGGCTGGAGCAGAAGCTGAGGCTGCTGCCTGACCCCAGGGCCAGGATGGAGCACGGGCAGCTCCTGCCAGTCCTCCTGTGGGGCGAGCAGAGCCAGGGCACTGGGATGTCTGGCCGTGGACCCCCTGCCAGGCTCGGGAGAGGCGAGCAGCTGTGCCTAGAACTGCACATGGAGATTTTTTCTTGTCTTCAACAGAAAGGGAAGCTGGAGGACAGGTTGTCCTGGGTAGGAAATGCTCCCAGCTCCCCATCCACCCCAGATCGCAGCCAGGACTGGAGACCCCGACAGCCACCGGCAGTGTCGGGGTGACTGGGACCAGCCAGGTGTGAGCTCACCGAGCAGGGTCCCCTTGTGCTACAGACTGTCCCCCCATTCGGGCCGGTGGTGCCTGGGCCGGGTGCATCCCCTCTGCCTGGGGCTGCTGTGGATTTGGGAACCCTTGGCTGCAGCAGGAGACCACCAGTTCTGTAATGGCTTTTCTGGTGCTTGTTTAACAGGGGCAGGGAGGTTCCCGCGATGTTCACGGGGAGAAAGCAGGAGGGTTGTGTTCTGGTGTGAGAAGTGCTTGTCTTCAGCAGTGCCTTAACCTGTTCCAGGCTTGAGACAAATCCCTGCCCTCCTCCTGCATCCCTGTGCTCAGCCACCCCTTTTCCCTTGCTCCCAGGTTGGGTTTCTTGTGCTTGGGCTGCTGGCCTGCGCTTTCTCCAGCTGCGCTGGCAGCTGCCCATGGGCAGCCCTGACAAGAGCCTGCGTGTGCAAAATCTGTTCATTTCGTTTCCTGTACGGATTTTCTCTCCTGGTCTTTGTGCACAGTCGCAGCACCGTGCCATTCCTGCTATGGGAGAAACACTCTGGGAATGCATGGCATCTGCGTTAGCCCCTGCGGCTGTGCTGCATTGGAGGCTGAGCGCAGGTTTACCCCGTGCCGTGGCTGCTGCCGAGTCGTGCTGTGGGACTGGGAGAGCCGTGGGGGTCACCACTCTTTATGGGTACAACCCCTGAGCTGCAGAGCACCCCGAGAATGCGGGGCTGTGCCGGCTCTGCGGCTCAGGGTGGAGGGAGGTGGCTGAAGTGTAGCCGACAGCATGGCTTTAGTGCAGCAAAGCATCGGCCGCAGCAATAAATCCACAGCTTCAGTGCTGGGCTGGGGGTGAACTTGCCCCCCACCCACTCAGGCGCTGGGCGAGGAGCTGCTGGGCGCCTCTGTTTGGAGAGGATGCTCAAGAAGAGCCGGGATGGCTTTAAAAGTGAAAAATACAGTTTTTATTCAGTGCTTGCATAGTTAATTCATGTCAAGGAAACGTCCTGTCCCTCACTGCACAGTGTTTCCAGTGACAGGAATGGTTATTAAAGCAAATACCCTGCTTTACCTATGCAGTAGGGTTATATGCAGTATGTATTTCTATATAAATAGGTTTGTTATATACGTATATAGCATATGAACAGCTTTGTGCTCACAGTATACAATCTTTTCTCTACCAAATTGTGTTCAGAGAATTGCAATGGCATGCGTGAGCACAGCTGAGGTGCAATCAGTGCTGGAGAAGGTTGTTCGGCTGTTTGGTCTATGAAATGGGCGCTGTGGCCCGGGGCTGTCAGTGCTGCAGAAAGAGGAGGGGGCTGGCCGCTGCGGGGCTGTGCTGGGCTTGGGGGGGCTCTGGGGGTCCCTGCTGCACCCAGGCAGGGGGACAGGCAGGACGGGGACGTTTCCACCCCGTGGGGCAAGGGAAAGGCGGTGAAGCGAGCGGCTGGTGCAGGGAGCCTCCGAAAGCCCCCGGCCCCGCTATCCTGTCCCTGCTCCCCTCGCTTCTCTCCCCGCAGCACCGAGCGCTCCCGGGGGGGAGCGTGGCACCGTGGCCGCCATGTCGGGGTCAGGCTGGGCTTCGGCAGTCGTCCTTCCGCGCGCTGCTGGGACCGTCTTGGGCTAAAGCGAGTAGGGGGCCGGTGAGCCCCCCGAGCGGGAGGGGAGGAGGCAGGGTCTCTGCGGCGGGGGGGGGCGGCCACGGTGGCCACTCACTTGGGCTGGGGCGCGATGATGACGTTGCGGTGGCCCTTCACCCCCGTCAGCTTGTCGCTCTCGAAGTCCACCACCAGCTTGCGCAGTCCCGACTGGCTCGGCACGAAATCCAGCCTGACCTTGGTCTCCGCGTGCGGCTCCACAGGCTCCTCGCTGGGGGAAGGCAGGGGGTCAGTGGGGCGGCCCCTCTCCCTCCCCGTGCCCGGGACCCTGGGAAGCAGGGACCCCCCCCCCGTGGCATGGCTGAGCTCCCCCTCCCCAGCGAGGCATGGGGCAGAGATGCTCCGAGCCCCTGCGCCCCACAGGGACCAGCACGGCCCCAGCTCCCGCTGTGCCCATAGCGGAGCCGGACCCCAGGGCTGCCCTCCCTGGGGGGCGCCGGGCACAAAAACCTCCCCCTGCCCCGCTCCCAACGGCCGGGTGAAAGGAGGAAAAGCTCTTACAGCTCCTTGGTCTGCTGCCCATTGGTGAGGCCGGCGCCCTCCGCCACGAACACGCAGTTGTTCAGGGGGGCTGGGAGGGGGTTCACCAGGCTGATCTCCGCCACCAGCTTCCGATTCTGCATCGGCTCCCCTAAAATCTGCAAGCAGGAGGGGTTGGAGCCCCAGCACCGCCATGCCTGGGGGTCACGGTGCTCCCCCTTGCCCTGAGCCTGGCAGGTCCCTGGGGATGCAGCCCTGCTCAGCGATGCAGGACCTGCTGCCCGATCCCCACCGTGGTGGGGTTGCCCCAGCCCCAGGGCTCGGGTCCCTGGGACCAATCCCCCAGGATGATTGCAGCAACCTCCTGTCAATGGAAAATGTCCCACCCAAACCCATCCGGGACAGGGTGCTGGGCCCTTACCCTGATCTTGATCTCCGGATTCTGGATGTAGACATCCCTGACTGCCACGACAACATCGCCGGTCTGGTACTCGGTGAGGAGAGCCACCACCTTGATGAGGTTGTCCTGGGTCAGGCTCTCCCCATACTTCTCGTACAGGATGCGCAGGGGCACGGTATTCTCTGGAAGGGGAAGCAGAGCCGGGTCAGGGCTCGCCCCCTCCCCAACCCAGCGCCCATGGCCCTGGGCTGGCACCCGGCTGCTGCTGGGATGGTCTGGGCTCTCCAGGAGCTTCTCCAGGCGCTTTGCAAGGATGGGAAAGTCTCAGGGGAGCCGGGAGTCCTGCAGCACTGGGAGTACCCCTGTGGGGAAGGGGCACTGTGGGGTGGGCACGGCACCGTGAGCCCACAAACAAGCCTGCGCTGGGAGGTGTCAGTCCTAATCGCTTCCCAAAGAAAACAGGTTATAGTTAGCTGTCATCAACCCCCAAACGAGCTGCAGCTACCTGCAGCTGCTTGCCCTGTGCCCAGCTGGGTCCTCGGGGTGCTGCTGGGGTGCTGGGTGCCGGTGCTGGTGCCGGTGCTCCCACCCATGCAGGGAAGCAGGGCTGCGAGTGCCCAGCTTGGGGCAGCGGGCAGGGACCCCACAGCCTGGCCAGGGTCCCAACACCCAGCACCAGAAGGGGAAGGAGCCATGTGCCAGGGCAGGACCCTGGGGATGCACCAGCACCGGGGTCCCAGAGGGGCTTTGCCAGCCCTTGGCAGCCGGTGCTGGCGGCGGGAGGCAGCCCGGCTCCCTGGCAGCTGCCCTCGCTCAGCTCTGAGCGTGATTTATCCCAAAGCCCTTTAGGGACTGGGCTGTCTTGTGCTGAGGGTGGGAAGGAGGCTGAAGGCAACCAGCTGCAGAGCTGTCTTGAGGAAGGACCCCAGAGAGGCCGTGACCGCTGGAAGCAAAGCCTGGTGTTCCCGGGTCAGGACGTGAAGTGCTGCAGCACCGGCTGGGGCTGCGGGGAGAGGGACGGGCTCAGCACTGCTCCGGCTGGGATCCCTGCACCAGCACAGAGTGCAGGGGTTCCCTAAAGGCTGCAGGCTGGGAAGTCCTGGGGTCTATATTCCCAGGCGGGAGCTGGGGGGAGAAGCTTCAGGAGCTCGTAATTAAAGCTTCAGAGAAAATGATGTTGAATTAACTTGTGGACAGGGATGTTAAAGACCCTAAAGGCCAGCGGGGATCCTCCAGCAATGCACGGACCCCGCTGTCCCCGTCCGGCCCCACAGAAGGCTCCAGAGCAGCTCTTGCAGGTGCTGGTACCTGCCGGTGCTGGCACCGTGGGGAGGGGGTGCCAGCGTGAGCAAAGGCAGCGTCCTGCTTCCCTTCGCAGCAGCGACAGTGGGCACATTCGTTATTCCCTTCATGCAGCTCAAGAAATAGCAGAGTGCTGAGTGCTGCATTTGTTACGGGCCCTGTTAGGAGAGCAGATCTTGGCGTAGATTAAAAATTAGGCCATTCCAGGACAGCAGATGTATTACGTTTCCAAGCCCTGAAGGGTCTGTAGAAAACTGACATAAATCAAAACTCTTGTTTAATTACCAGGCGATAACGCTAATTTGTAACAAAGGCAAACAAAGGTTCAGCCAGCCCACGCCAGGAGAGCTCTGTGGCGAAACACCTGCGCAAGGAGAAGATGCTGAGAGCTTCAGCGCTGCCGTGACCAGCCTGGCCGACAAAACCCAGGGCTGTCTGCTTCCCCCCAGCCTGGGACCATGCTATCGGAGCTGACCCGGGGTCAGTCCCGCTCTCCCTGCCTGTGGGAAAATCCTGCCAGAGACACCAGCCTAGCCCAGCTCCGGCTTGCAAAGCGGAGGCGTGTGGAAGAGCAAGAGAGGGATGGACACGAGTGCAACAGAGCGCCCTGGGGATGGCAGCCTTGGGATGCACACAGCTTGCTCCCTCGGCATGACAGATGCAATGGCAGTAACTTTTGTCCTGCTCTAAATGCCTTTCCAACCCCCCGCCTGAGCAATGTTCCTTATCCTTTCATCAAAGATTAAAAATCCCCAGTGGTAGATAAATAAGGAGGAAGCCCTGAAGGAGGCATCGCTCACTGAGCAGCCTTGTGATGGAGCTGCAGCTCGCATGAGACCCTGCCAGCCTGGGGCTTTGCCCACCAAGGCGGTTGCTGGTGAACGGTGGTGATGCGGCACGGGGCTGCCGGATGGATAAATGCCCCGGCACTCGCTCTGGGTGCCGGCTGTCCCTACTGCCCAGCCCCAGGCCATGCTTTAACACTGCCATTATTGCACAGGATTAAACAGAAACCTCTGATTGCTGCCCCATGCCAGCCCAGAGTGTGCTGACCTGATGAACCAGCGGTGGTGGTACAACTGGAGGGGATACAACAACCCCTGCAGTGCTGGGCAGTGCCAAGCTGGAGAAGCAAAGACGGGGAAGGCTAAAAGTGAAACCTGGCCCTTGGCTTACACCATGTTTTTAGGGAGGCTGGTGCTGACTCCCAGGTCCTGAGCGGGGCTGCGGGGCTCTGTGCAAGCCCGCTGGTCCCATCTCCCCGTGCCAACCCCCTCAGTGGGATGAGCCCAGCTCTTACTGCTGCTCAACTGTCGTGCGGGTGGCTGCGACCAGGGTTTCCCCTCTGGAAAGCTGTCGGTGCGGAGCCCGGAGCCGGTGGCAGTGGCTCTCTCCCACGGGCTGTGAGGGCTGCCCCAGCCCCTGACCAGCACGGTGGTGCTCTGGTGGGGGGACCCATCCCCAGCCCCATCCCTCGCCCTGGCACCGTAGCCTCACCGCAGACCCCGGAGATGCAGTTGAACACGGGAAGATTGCTGACCTGACCCCAGCCCTCACCAAAGCATCCTCTCCTCACTGCTGGCGGGTCTCTTACCTGCCCGGGGCGCGAGGGTGACGTTCAGCAGGTCCTTCATGCCGCACTGGGGCCCGACGGTGCCGTTGTAGCTGGCGGTTCGAGCGCACAGCATGAGCCTGCAGACTCGCTCTGCGTCTGTGTTGTTGTTGATGACGGCAAAGACGTCAAAGTCGCAGCCGTTGTTTGCGCCCTCCGACAGCTTGATCTTGAGGTGCAGCCCCTCGTCCTCCTGCCTGAGAGAGCTCTTCTCGTGCTCTGCCTTCACAAACACTTCTCTCTCCTTTTCAGACCCTGAGGTGCATGGAGAAAACCTGTGTTTCCCAGGAGGTACCAGGAGGACGTGGTCTGGGCTGCTTTGCCCTGATCCCCGGAGCCCTCCTGGTGCAGTTGCTGCATTAATTAATCATTCCCCCGCTTTGTTTCCCAACAGCCACCCCCACCCCAGGGCGTCTCTGCCCCCGCTGCCGCCCCGTACCCTCCGGGTACTTGTAGGTGTGGGTGATGTCCTCCCTGCTGTCCCTGCCCACGCTCTTGGTGCTGATGTTCTTCCCCACGACCGAGGAGTGGGTGCTCTTCTTCTGCGACCCGTCACGCTGCACCACCCAGTACACAACGTCGGCGTTCACCTCAGCGAAGACGAAGGGGATGTCGTACTTCAGCTGCAGGTCGCCCTCCTTGATGGCTTTGACGGGGGCCGGCCCGCAGCAGAAAACCCCTGCAAGGGAGCGGAGACGCCGTCACCGCCTGGGGTTCGGCCGCCGCGGGGGGCGAGACGCCGTCGTGGCGAGGGGAGACCCTGCCGGGTCGGGACGGAGCACCTGCGCGGTGCACGCCGTACCTTCGCTCTTCTCCTGGGGTGTCGGGTCCAGCGCCTGCCAGCCATCGTAGCCGGGTGCCAGGTCCGGACGGGCCATCCAGGACTCCACCCAGCAATGGAAATTCCTGCGAGGGAAGCCAGGACATCGGGGCCTCAGCCTCTCCCAGTGCCCGCTGGGCTCCGGAGAAGGGCTGGAGAAGGGACAAACGCTGCCCCGGGGGTGGGCAGGCTGGGGTCCCGCCGTGCCGCTCACCAGATCATGTCCTTGGAGCGCTGCTCCTGCTCCCCCGTCTCGTTGAGGTAGCGGTCGATGACCAGGTTGCCGTTGGTGTCGTGGGCCGAGTTGTAGTTGGTCACCACCCGGCTGGGGATCCCCAGGCACCGCAAGACTGCGGGGAGGCAGGGCAGGGTGAGACGGGGGTCCCGGCACTGGGGGTCCCGGGTTCGCATGGCTCCCGTCCCGGGCAGCCCCAGGTTTGCACAGCCCTGCGTTTGCACAGCTCCCATCCCACGGAGCCCTGGGTTTGCACGGCTCCTGCCCTTCCCTTTTCCCCTCAAAGGGGTGCCCGGGGACTGATCCCCAGGACGGGATGGTTCCTGCAGTCGCTGTGGGACTCGGCGTGCCGCGGGCGAGATGGGTGGCACGCGGCACTGACAGTCGGCTGGGTTTTGATACTGCAGTAGAAAAAAGGCACAAAAGTGGCTGCGAGTGCTTCTGAGGGAGTGCATGGGCAGCAGCGCGCTGCAACCTCTTATTTAATCTCACAGCTGCCTTTTACTGCGAGCAGAGCTCCCTGGGGAACAGGGAGGTAGTTATAACGCTTCAAAGGAAGGCTATAAACTTCTGTGAGTCGCAGAAAATCCACTTTAGTTTTCTGCTATTTCTCTTCTCTAAAAAGGATCTCGTATATCTGCGATATATAAATGCACACGTGCACTCATGCAACCCCTCAAGTGCAGCGTTTTTCTCAGGACGAAACCATGCAAGCGCGCGCAAGTGTGCTTCCCAACAGAAGTAAGCCTGGAATTTTTCTTCTCTTTTGCCCCAGCCCGACTGCCCCGGTGGCAGTGAAATTATTTTGGTCTCAGTGGATTTATGACCTTATTGCAAACTTGACCTTAAAGCCACTTTCCTTCCTGTGCTGAGCATCCAGTCCCTCCCCCTCTGCCTGGCCCGGGGGCAGCACTAATTGAAAAGCCAGAGCCCTTTTCTATCATTTTTTCCCTCCATTTCCTGACAAATTAGAATAACAGAGAGCTTAATTGCTAAGCAATCATTCCAGGCTGATTGTAATCAGCCCTAGCTGTTCTCTTTGCTGCAGCACTGGGAGCGGTGCAGAGGGCCCGGGGTGGAAGCCCGGGTGGGGGGACACGGGTGACCCCATCCTGCGGGGAAGGGGAGACGTCTGCTCTCACCGGTACACGCCACGGCAGCGAAGACCCAGCACTGGCCATACTTGACTGGCTGGCAGCCAAACTCCTTCCACCTCTTGAGAATATCCACGCTCCCGATCCAGGCCATCGGGCTCATCCCATCTTCGTAATGGTTGTCCCACCGCCCTGCCAGCACCCCGCGGTCCTCGTCGTTACAATTTACCTGTGGCATGACAAGAGGAGGCTGGTGAGGGAGGGAAAGTGCCTTTTGCCAGCTCACACGTGCTGTCACACTCATGAGCCATCCTGGAGCCGTGCAAGAGCTCACCGGGATGCAGGCGGTTGCGGTGCAAGAGCACACCCCGGCACGCTCTTGCACCACGGCCGCCTGCATCCCAGTGTGCTGGGGATGCACAGGTGAGAGAGTGGGTGGATGGAGAGGCCGTAATTGGGATGTGCTAACTGGGGAAGGATTTTAGAAACATGTCCTCCTGCCTGGGAGTTTGGGTATGATTATCACCTGCAGCAGCCAGCGAGGAGCAAAGGTTGCTCCTGGGATGATGCGTGCTCACCTCTGCTATTTCTTTCCTCTTAAAAGAATCTTATATATACGTGATGTAAGAGCAATAGCAGGAAAGGTTGTATAGGGGATGCGAAACACGCCGGGGAAGGAAACTAGTGTAACTGGAGGGGGAATGGCAAATGCCACCTCTCTGTCACAGCTGTAGTTGCGAGCTATAGCTGGGGGGGGCGTTTGCACCCCAGGGAACGTGGGTTGTTGGGGAGCCTGGGGACACCCTGCCGGGCACGCTGGTGGCCAAAACCCTGCAGGACTCACCATGGCGCTCACCACCCTGCCGATGTACACGGGGTCGTTGCGGCGGGAGCAATCCCTATTCTGGTCCCTCAGGAATTTGGGGTTTGTGTCCAGCAGATTGAGGCAGATGGACAAGATGTCATCCTCGAACTGGTGCAGAATGGGGAGAAAAGGTGTGTGAGGTCCCCATGGTGCACAGGGGCTCTCCCGCCTCCATCCTCCCTCCCTGGCTCACCACGATGCCCTGCAAGCGGAGCTGCCGGGCACACGGGGGTCACGCAGCCCCCGGGTCCCCTCCCCAAGCCAGCACCCGCTGAATGACTTTCCCTGGTTCGTGCCACCGCGACGAGGGGCTGACGCTGCGGCCGGCGGAGGTTCAGCCTGGGAAGCCCAAGGGCGAGCTCCCGCCCTCGCGCCGGGGCCGGATCCTGCTTCCTGCAGCCGCCGCTGCGCAGGGGTCAGGCACGGACCTGACCTCTGGGGAAAACCACCTATTTCCCATCACCGGGTGAGTCACAGCCTTTCCCCGAACTGAGACGCAGATCCTGCGGGGGCCACGCGCACCCTTGCTCTCGCCAGCTCCGCAGCCCCTCCAGAACAGCCCGGAGCTCGGGGAGGGCGGCCGGGGCTCCCCCAGCACTGGAGCCCAGCGCGGCAGTGGGGGGCTGCAGCTCGGGGCATGGGTGCTGCCTTATCAGCACGGCCGGCACGGTGCCGGGGAGCGCGTTATCGGGCACCGGCTCCCGGCGCAGCGTGGCCACCCCGATTAGGGGCGCGCGCCCCTGGGGCCCCCGGGAGCCGTGCAGGAACGTTCCCTTCGCTCTGCCACGCTTCGAAGTCAGCACGTTCCCCTCTTGGAAAGGAGATCTTGGTTGGCTTGTTGCACTGTTGCGTGGCAGGGCCAGATCCTCCCCAAGGTGCTGGCTGCATTCAGGGTGCACATTCTGGGCTCGGCTGGGGGTCCCGGGGGTCCCTGCCCCACTCACCTGGCCGAAGTTCCAGGGGGTGGAGGTGATGTAGTCGCGGGCGCCCTGGTAGATGAGTCCCTGCTGGGACAGCACGTACTCGCCGCGCTCATCCTCATCTCGGAGGAAAACCGTGTCCTCTGCGGGGAGAGAAAGAGATGGGGACGGGGCTCTGCCCCGTACCCCCCGGCCCTGCTCAGGGTTCCCCCTCCCCAGGGATGGATCTGGTGGGAAATGAGGCAACAGGGGCTTGGAACTGCTCCCATCTGAAAAAGCTGTTGGAGAATTTCAACCCAGTTTGATTTGAGCTGATGGGAAGTTTTCAGCGGGCTTGTGGTTTTCCATTCTTTCTCATTTCTCTCTTTCTTTCCTCCCTTTTGCTTTATGGAGTTGGGTCTTTTCCCAGGAGCGAAAACCTCCCTGGTGGGAGAAACGAGCAGTGGGAACTGGGAGAGATCGCAGCTGAAGCCATTTTGCTCGCACAGCAGTTACTGCTGGAAAAATCACTATTTACTGGAAAAGTTTTCAGTAAAAAATCCAACGCATGCATCTCCAGACTAGCACTCGACAGAGCCCTGGGCGAGTGAAGCTTCCCAATGCCCCTTATCTTGGCAGAGCCAGCACCGAGCATTTGGGATTCAGGAAATCCACCGGTTTGGCCCCGGTCTGGCCGGGTGGAGCTGGGAGCAGGGCAGCACAGGACTGCTCCTCGGGGCAGAGGAAGGACGTGGATAGATAAAAATCCCAGCTGTTGTTTGCCCAGGGTCGTTAAACCCTGCAGCACTGAGCCTCCCTCCTCTGTCAGGCTGCCCAAATTTCACTGGGACAGTAACGTCCCTGGCAGCACCCAGAGCTCGTCCCTGAGCCGATAGCAGGGGTGGGAGGGGCTGGCCAGATGGGGGCAATGAGGAGCAATTAGGGGTAATTAGGGGCTTTTCCTCTGCCCACCAGGCTAGGAGCTGCTGCTGTTGCTGCTTAGGGCTTCACACCAGCACCACAGAGGTGAGCTCCCGTGGGGCACCGTGCGGTGGGGGCAGCCTGGAAGGGGCATTGGGTGTTCGGGGTGCTGGCAAAGGGGCTGTGTGTGTCCTGGGGTGGGGGATGGTGCTCGTGGCCCTGACCTGCTGTGGGGACCGTGTGGAGGTGGAAGCAAAGTGTGGATTTCTGCTTAGACCTCAGCTCAGGACAGGGTTTGGGGCACCTGGGGTCTGCCCCGGCAGAGCTGGGGGGTGGCTTGTGCTCACCTTGCCTGGGAACCCTAGGTCTAGGGAAGGTGAAAGCCTCACCTGGGTGCCAGGCGTTAAAGAGCAGAACGAAGTGCCCGATGTGGCAGCTGGTGCCCTGGTAGCCGGTGGAGGTCTCCAGCATCAGGCTGTAGCGGCCGATGCAGGCGCTGGTTGGGGAGCAGAGCGAGACGGAGAGGGAATTCCCGTCCTGCTGCTGGACCACGGCGCTCCAGCCCGATTCCTCTGGGAAATCGGTCACAGCAAAGTGGGACCTGGTTCCCGATGTCTCGATGGGGCAGGGCCCTGCCAAGAAGGAGCATGTCAGCTCTCCTGGTGCTTTAGGGGTCCTGGGAGCCCCACGCCCAGGGGGCTGTGCCAAGGGGACCTGCCCTGCAAGCTCCCCGCAGTGTTCCCGTGCCCTCCGCCCTGCGGCGGCTGCCCGGACCTCAGCTCTTGCAACCCAGGAATGTTTGCTGTTTGGTTTGTTGGGTATTGGGGGCGTGGGGCAGCCCAGCCGTGAGAAGCTCAGGCATGTCTCTTGCTGTTTGGGAAGGGGCAGGAGGGAGGCACTCGCCCCACGAGTGCCCCAGGGCCAGGAGAGCGGAGGGGGTGCTTGCCCCAGTGCCCACCCCAGGGCCATGTCTTCTCCCCTCAGCTGCACCCACTCCTGCCTCCGCTTGGAGCGGAGCTGCCAAGTCCCCGTGCCCGTGTAGCTCCATCCTGCTACAGCCCATGGCGTGGGGGGTCCCGGCAGAGCCCGGCCGCGAACCCCAGAGCCCCCATTGCCGGGGTGCTCTCGGCAGGAGCCCCGCTATGCGTGTGCAGCCTCAGGCGTTGCTGCAAACATCCCACGATTAGCCATTACATCAGTGGCCGAGGACAGCGTGATCCCTGCCGGCCCCTCCGAGCTCGCAGCCGCGTCCAAGCCACCTGCGCCCAGCCGGCTCCAAGCACCGCTCCTCTGGGGAGCTGTGATGCCCAGCCCCGGCCAAGCGTGGCTCTGCGGTGATGCCGGTGCCTGGGCACGGTTGGCCGGCAGCCGGGGCAGTGGTGCCGCTGTGGTCCGCTCACCCCCCCACCCCCCGCCAGGAGCACAGCCCCAGGCTGGTCCCCTGCCAGCCTTCGCCCGCAGCGTGGGCAGGACGCCAGGCGAATCGCCAAAAATACTCATGAACTCATGAGAGTGACACAGTTTCTCCTTTCTATCCTTTCAGGGAGGCCGGGTTGAGCTAACCCTGTCCTTTTGGCAAGGGTCAGCCTGGCCCTGCCATGGGGACAGGCAGCCACGGGAGCCTGCCTCATCTTCCTCCTCCTCCCTGCCTGCAAAGCCCGCAGCATCCCCCCACGCCCCAGGCGCCTGAGCAGGGCTCTTCAAACACGGCCACTTTAAAAATACAGGCTCTATTCTTACACGGAGCCATTCCCCTCTTTCCTGCGGGAGGTGGCAGGCGGCTTCGGCAGCTTTGCTGTCCCGGGGGAGGACAGGTCTGGCAGCCCCTGCCCTGACAGGGATGTGGGTCCAGCCCCAGGGAGGGACAGGCTGGGGCCACCTCCAGTGGGGTGGCATGGCCATGCACCTTTGCGAGAGCCGAAGTGTCTTTGTGAGAGCCGAAGCACCTTTGCCCCTTTTTCTGCAAGCTCCGGGGCTGCATTCCAGCCCGATGGCAGCCGCCGCCAGCCCATGCCTTTGTCCCGGGAGGCTGCGCCATGGGGCTTCGCCTCACTTGCAAAACCAGCCTGGGATTGCCTGGGATGCAGCACGACCTTATAGAAACCCGGCGAGTCTGAGGGTGGACCCCCTGCCATGGCTGCCTTGGGACTGGGGGGGGCAATGAGGGAGCTGGGTTTGTGTTTGTCACCCCGTGGCAGGATTGGAGCTTTTGGGGGGAAAAGAAAAAGAGCGTTTTACACTGCGAGGAAACCCGAGTGCAGTTTCGCTTTGAATTCTAGCCTGGTTGACTCAGCAGGATGCTGCATCTCCAAAATAACTCTTGCCCAAGAAATAGTTTCCTCCCCCTTCGCTCCGAGCTGGTGGGGGCCGAGCCCCTGCCCTGCGCCTGTGCCCAGCTCTGGCCGCAGGAGCGACATCCCCGTCCCCGCTGTTCCCAGCGGGCTCTTGCCAGGGCCGCAGCAGCAGGAGAAGTCCCCGGCAAGAGCCACAGGAACCTGCCTGATGCTGCGCCCGGCTCCCGTGTACCGGCTCTGGCACCGCTCGGGGGGGGGCTGCGGTGGGGCTGTGCGCTGGGGATGCTCGATGGGAACACTTCCTTTCTCCAGGGTTTGTGTTTCCTCAGCAAACCCCGCTCCAGGGATGTCCGAGTGATGGAGGAGGGGGGGGAGCAGGGGCGGCTGGGTAAAAAGACCATCTGCAAAAGTGCTGTGAAACCCTCTGGCTGAAAAGATTCGCTTTTGCTGATGTTTCTCAGAAGGGCAAGAGACTCGGGTGGGTTCCCCAGCTACAGCCAAGGCGCTTCCCAGTAAGCTGGCAGCTCTGGCACGTCCCTGAGTCTGGCTTGGGCATGGGAGGAGGAGGAGGCGGCGGCTTTTTGTTTTATTTCTTTATCGCTTCCCTTCAGCTCTCGTTACGGGGCCGTGTTTCTACCTTTCCTCTCCGTCTTGGTATAAAAGCTGTGCACAGCACCAGCCTCTACCGGGAGGAGATGGGGCACGTTCGGGGACTGTGTGCGACGGGGCACTGCCACGTGAGCACGGGGTGAGCCCTGGGGCAGGGGCAGAGGGCAGCTCGCCCTGTGGCATGCAGGCGCTCGCTCGTGGCGTAGGGCACGGCGTCACTCACCCGTCTCGACGTTGAAGGCGAGTTTGTCCACCCCCTCCTCGTAGCCCCTGCCCGAGAAGTGCAGGGTGATGATGAAGGGCTGCCCTCGCCGCACCACCAGCTGCTGGCAGCCCATCTCCACCGTCCGGTGCTCCCGGCCGTTGCGATCGCGCTGCAGGTCCCATGTCTCCAGCACCAGATCTGCAAAGGCAGCAGCGTGTACAGCTCTCCCCTCTGCCGCACGCTCCCAGCCCCAAGGTGCGGCCGTGCCCCACGTGTGCAATTGCTCTTATCTCCACCCCGAGCCCTGGGTTTCTGGACCTTGGTGCCGGGGTTTGGCAGCCTCCTCTGCCCAAGCCGCCCTGTCCTCCCCCCGGTGTGCCTGGCACAGCCCTGGGCTGGGCTCTAAGCATCCCTCCTGGAGGGGTCTGCAGGCTGGGCTCGCAATCGTGGGCTGTGAGCCCACCGGGGCAGAGGCAGCAGTTGTGCAGCCAGCTGGCAGCCGAGGTCGCAGCGAAGCGCTGCCCTCCTGACCAAGCTCTCTGCCATGTTTTTTGTGCTGTGGTGCTGCCCTCCACGGTATCACCACGGAGGAAGGGCACCGTGTGCTGCCAGGGCTGTGCCAGGTCCACGGCTTACGGCATCCAGCACTGGAGCAAAGCCCAGCGCTCATCTCCGCTTTCTGGGAGGCGTGGGGCCCATTGGCCAGGGACTGCTGTCTGTGTGCCCCCACCCCAAACAAGCACCGCTGAGCCTGGAGAATGCCAGGGATGTTTCTGTGCCTCAGCCAGGCCGAGGGCAGCTCTCCGGCAGCTTTACTGCTCCGTGACTGCTGACAAATTGGTGACACTGACTGTAAATTCAGTGACAAAGAGGGTGTCTGATTCCCTGGCCTCGGGCGCTCTGCCTCCCAGCCCAGGCAGGGCTGTGTGCCGGAGCAGCCGGCGGCCGAGTCCCCGCTGCGCTGGAGCGATGCGATATCATTCATCATCGCTTAAGGCCGGTGACCCTTGTGTGCTCTGCTGACCGATGAGTTAGTTGCCAGAATAAGCAAAAGTGTTTAGCGCAGGAGAGCACGCAGTGAGCTCGGCGCCAGCCAGGGACCGAGGCAGTTCAGAGGGGCGATGAACAGCTCGCCTCCCCCCATACCATGGCTCTCCCTGGCTGTGCCCTTCCCAGTGTCAACATTAGTGGTCACTGATCCCTCCTTGGGCCAGTGCCAGATGGAAACAGCTGACCCTGAGCTCGCTGTTCCCACAGCTAAATGGAAATCCTGCTCCTGGCTCTCCAGGCATGGGGACCGTGCGGCATCCAGCCCAGAGAGGCAGTTGGGCTCATCACTGGTCCCCACCACACTGCAAGAGCTGCTGCAACAGCTAAAACTGTCCACAAATAAGGGCAACATCCCTCCAGCTGGTCCACTGGGACCCTGGAGCAGGGACA
This sequence comes from Harpia harpyja, assembly GCF_026419915.1. Taxonomy (NCBI): domain Eukaryota; kingdom Metazoa; phylum Chordata; class Aves; order Accipitriformes; family Accipitridae; genus Harpia; species Harpia harpyja. The sequence goes on from NC_068940.1 coordinate 29,691,305, forward strand.
GAGCACAGAAAGGTCCTTTCCCTTGCCACCTCTCCCTTTGTAAGCAGAAGCATGGCTCTGTGCTACATACAGCACATGAACTGTGTGAGTGTGAACCTTGCTGACACTGAGCCAAACTTCTTGCATCTAAGTGTGTTAAGAGAGCAGGACTGGGGCTTCTCCTTGTCCCAGTCACCCAGGGTTATTGTCCACAGTGGATTTAGCAAAAAGCAGATTTTTCAAAGCATGGGTGCCTCTTCCCAAACTGATCAGTGCCAAGAGATGGGCATGCAGGCGGCAGCGGCGTCCCAGGCAGCACCACACAGGAGCAAGAGCTGCCTGGTGTGTAGTGGCTCAGCTTCGTGCCAGGAGCTGGCGGTGCCTGTGTCAGTGCCCGACCCAACGGACCTGTATTGGTATCGCTGCTGTGGTGCCGGGACAGCCCGCGGCACTGCTGGGCACTGGAGCAGAGCGATACCGTCTCACCCAGGGGACTGCGCGCCCATCGGTATCGCACAGTCCCGTTTCCTGGGACTTTGGAGACAGCTCTGTGGGAGGCAAGGGGTTGTCTTTGCCCCCCCTAAGCTCGGAAAAGCCACCCGTGTGGAGGGATTTCTGAAGGCCAGAAGCATTACTTCTGACTGAGCCTCCAGAAATCCTCCTTAAACCAGGGTGGGATGTAGGCACATGTTCCTAGTCCAGCTGTCAACGCTCTTCTCCGAGAGCACTGAAAGCTTTAAATAGCACCAAACTTCATTCTGTAAACACCGGCGGCTCCCCGGCCAGCGGAGAGCCCTGCAGCTGCGGTGGGGGGACGGGACGAGGACAGGCCCCGCACGAACCCCTGCTCTCCTCCTCGTCGCCACCTCCGGTTCGCTCCTTCCCGTTCCCCATCGCCCTTCGGTTTACCGGGACTTGCGGTGAGCCGGCTCTTGGGCCGGCTGGCAGCAAAGCGACCGGGCGGGCAGTTAATGGCCGAAGGTGCCGCCGAGCCCCGGCGGAGGGAGCGCTTCGCTCCCGGGCGACCCCGCGCAGGTGCCGGGACGGCGGCGGGGGGAGCTCCGGGGGCCAGAAACCCCGGGCACCGGCGGGAGGGGATCGTCCTGCCGTCTTACCTTCGGCCATGGTGCCCTGCACCGGGGGGTGCGGGTGCGGGTCCTGGTCCTGGTCCTGGTCCTGGTCCTGGTCCTGGTCCTGGTCCTGGTCCCGGTCCTGGGGGAGCTGCCTCTTAACGCCCGCTGCCCGGCCCTGCCGCTCGCTCCATTTATACCGCGCCCGCCGCCGTCGCCGTGCACACCCCCGCGGCCGGGGATGGCCGAGGGAAAGCAAGGGAAAACAAAGTTTCCAGGAAACGGAGTGGTTTCGGTCCCACCTATTTAAAACACATCCCCCCCCCCGCCCCCCCCCCCCCCCAAAAAAAAAAAAGCCGTTGGAGGTTCAGCTCCCACTCAGAAGAGCCGGGGCTAGCTCCTGCCCCAGCTCTTGCCCCAGCTTCTGCCCCAGCTCCTGCCCCTTCCCCTGCCTGCAGGGCACAGTCCCTTGCTGCTGGCCCCTGGAGCCTCCCTGGGCAGAGGCTGGAAACGCTGCCAGTTAAGAGGAGGAGAGGAAAAAAAAAAAAAGTGGGGGGGAGGAGAGGGGCTGTGCAGTTCACACCAAGATGCCAGAAACTTGAGGAATGTTTTCTCCTTATAAAGTTTTCTTCCCCCGTGCCTTATCTCCACACCCGGCCATATCTGGCAAGGGATACAGTGGCTTGGGATTGCAGCAGCCGGTCCCCCTTCCCGTAAATGCATCCCTAAGAGACAGAGTGGCTGGAGGGAAAATGTGCCTGAAACTGCTGTTTGAAGGAAAATGCGCTGGAAACCTTGCTGTTTGCTCTGGGGCATGACGCCACGGGGAGGTGTGCACAGAGCAGGGAACGGCGCTTTCCCTGGCAGCCCTTGCCCCATGCACTGGCTGTCCCTCTCCTGCCCAGGGGTCTCTGGCCCCACGGGACTGCTAGCGGTGCTGCCTGGCCTGGCCTGGCCCTCCCTGGGCACCCCAAGGGTGACCCAACACACTTGAGACCACATAGCAGGGGCAGAGACCCCAAACCTCCATGGGGTCTTAGGGTTTGGGATTGCCCTCAGTACCTGAGCAGTGGTATGGCTTGTGATGAATAAGGTCTTGAGAAGTTTCACCTCTGAAGCAGAGTTTATTTAGTTACTGGGTTTTCTTCAAGTCACTTAAGCTGACCCGGGCCAGGACCAAGGATGGGTTTTGTTCCTGGAGGAGCCCCATGCCAACCTTCTTTGCCTGGCCCTTGGCCGTCTGCGGGACACTGCAGCCCCTGTTCCAGAGGCAGCTGCATGCTGGAAACCCTCCTCACCCTGACGGGTCCCCTCCTGCTCTCCCAGACCCCTCACCCTGTTCCCTTCCCAGACCCCAGGAGGTTTGGTGGTTCATGCGTTGCTCCAGGGCTGCTGTGGGTAACGAGGACCTTCTTGTGGATGGCAATGTCCTGAAAGTGGTTGGGGTCCGTCACTTGGTGTACTCAGGGTCACCCACAGGGCCCCACGCGCAGGCTGTGCCCCAGTAAAGCCCTGCTGTCTTGGGCTCTCTGGTGTCCCGGTGTGCCCTGTTCTGATCATGCAACCGGATCCGCTCCCCCGGCACTCAGGGCAGTCCTGGCAAGGGGCCCTTGGCCGCAGGCGATGCTTTCTGCTCAGGCATGCCCACAGCACTGTGCTGGGAGGGTTTGCAGCGAGATGTGCAACTCCTCCAGCTCCACAAAGGGCTTTTTGGTACAGACAGTGTCACAGTAAGGTCTGACCACGCCAAAAACAGATACCCAGGAGAAGCTCCGCGAGCCAGGGACTCCCAGCGTGACTGGACCCCGGTCCCGCCGCGGGGGGCACGCGGCTGATCTTGCAGCAGCGCTGCCCCGTGTTACCCGGCGTGGCAGCGGGCAGAGGGGCCCTGGAAAGGCAGCGTCCCCGGTGAAGGAGCTGAGCTGGTGCCGGCGCTGCAGCCGTGGCCGGCGGATCCCCCTCCCGCATCGTTGTCTGTGAGGGAGGGGAGGGAGCTTAGAGCGAGTGCAGCAAATCCTCGCTGAGCAAAAGCTCAGGGCAGCTGGTTTTAATGAAAGCCATCCATGCACCGCTCCAGCATGTGTGTGCACAGGCTGGGGCGTGCAGGTGGCGGTGAGGGGAGACTTCGCCAGGGGCACTGCTGGTGTCAGCACGGCCCTTCTCACCCCCACAGCCACTAACCTGGAGCAGTGCCCACCTCATCGTGGGACAAACCCGTCAGTGCACCCCTGCCATTACCACCAGGTCCCGCTCTCCTTGCTCGGACTCAGGAGGAACCTCTGAAAATACTGCCTTCTTCCTCCTCCCAGACCCCTCCGTGCTGGCAGCGTGGGCAGAGCTGGGTTGAGCCGTTCCCACGGATGCAGGGTGGGCTCACTGGCGGTGGGGGTCCAGGGGCTGCCCGGCTCTCTGGGCATCAGGTGCGCAGGAATCCCTCTTCCCTGCCAAACCCACAGTCCCGCCGGCAGCCGTTTTCACCTGCCCCAAGCTGGCCCCGTTCCCAGGGCTGCTTCCTGGGCACAGGAGCCATCGGCAGTGATGTGTGCCAGTGTGTTTGGGCTCATGCTGGAGGGTGCAGGGTCAGGTTCCGTCTGTACAAGCCCGCTCTTCCTCCCTTACCCTGTGTGAACTTTGGATGCACTCAGCAGCCTGAGGTCCCGCGCTCGGGATGTATTTAATTTGCTCCGGGTAACGTGTGACAAACAGCCCGTAATGGCACTGTCTGCCGCAGAGCGCGTGGAAACAGACTTCTCTCGCTTGGCTCAGAAGCAGGAACACTTCATCGCCCTGAGGGGTGTTGGTGTGTTTGGGGTGCGCAGGGCCGGGCGAGCCGGGGTGCCCGGCGCTGGTCAGGCTGTAGGGACTCATTTCTGTCTGGTTTTCTGGCCAAGCACAGAGCTGGAACAACTGACAGCGTCTGTCCCTGCTCTGGTACCTCTGTCAGAAGTGACAGGAGCTGAGTGGCTGGCTGTCCCCCGGGGCTGTCCGGGGAGCCCCAGGCTTGGTCCCAGCATCTCAGTGAGGGGAAACCTCCCTTGTTTCCGACTTTAGTGCCCACTTTGCTCACCACCATGTATTGCAGAGGCATGTCTGCCCAGGCACTGGAAAAAGCTGCACATGGAAGGCCAACCACACCGATGGCGTTATTTTTACTCTCCTTAGTAAGACAAAGTTGCATTAAGAGGGTGTTTGCACTGCCGGATGCCCAAAATAACTCCTCGTTTGCTCAAGGTGTTCAGCGGAGGACGGCGACTTCCCTCGTACCCGCCCCAGTCCTGGAGCTCCTTCAAAGCATGCTGGTTTCTTGCCTTCCCCGGTCCTGCGCGGGCAGAGCCTCTGTTTGCTTTCCTGGGTGTGTGCTGGGGAGGCTGGCAGCCCCCGGCTGCGCCCGCACATCCTGACTCAGTCTCTTGTGCAGGCAGATAAACAAGCCGTGAAAAGGGACAGTGTCTTCCTCTGAGTCGCCCTGTTGTCAACCGACTTTTAACAGATCTGCCCGTTAGCCTGCGTTGCCTTCCACCCCGGGGTGTTCCCCAAAGCGTGGCCCTTGGCAGAGCCACGAACTGCTGCCTCCCGCACCTCCAAAGCCGGGGTGACCCCGTCTGCTCCCCACCTTGTGTGGTGACCCCGCCAGCTGGAGCCCCTTGGCGGGGAGCCCGGCATCGTCCCATCCCTACCCCAGGCTCCACGCTGGGTGGCGGGTCCAGGAAGGGGGCGGCAGGGCTGGGCTGTGACTTCAGGAAAAGGTTAAAGGGTGAGAAAGTGTTTTATGCTCGCGATGACGGGGCCAGCAGGGAGAATTTGTGGCTGACCGTAGGGATCCTGGCACGTAAGGCGTAGCAGTTACCCCTTGCGCGCTGGAGCCGGAGAGGAGCTCTGATCTGCGAGCATGGAAAAATACTTCAAAAATGGGGGAAAAAAACCCTGTAGCTGCTCCGTACTTGGTAGGGACCAAGCCGAGGGCTGTGAAGCGGTGGCAGACATGGCCTGCAAGGGCATCGCAGTCCGGGATGAAGGAGGACGGGCCGGCAGATGGGGGAAGCTGGGGTCGGTGACTGTGGCACAGGCAGACACCGTCGTTCGGGGCAGGGGCAGCAGCTGGCTCTGTGCGGGCATCACTCCTGTTTTGCGGCTTTTGGTCACCGCTGCAGTGACCAGCTCTGGTGCTGGGCAAGCGGTTGAGCGAGATGGGCTCAGCGTTGTGCTGGGGCTCCCACGGCGGCAGGGCTTCGGGACCCGGCACAAAGGGGCTCTTGTTCCCGGCTGCGTGCAGCGGGCAGTGCCGGCAGGGCAGGAGGGGGCAGCTGCCCCCCAGGCCAGGCAGTGTAGGGAACGGGCAACCTTTCCTTTGGGAGGAGAAGTGGCTTTTCCAAGGAAAAGCAGATTGTTTTTCCACCTGGCACAGCCAGGTCCGGGGAGCCCAGCGTGCTCTGGTGTCGCAACCATGGGGCATCTGGTGGGCGCAGCCTCGCAGGGTTGAAGCACCCTCTGGTCATGAGGCACGAGGATGGATGTGCCGGCAGCATCAGATGTGGTCCTGGGCTCTGGCTCACCGCTCTCCGCACATGCCGAGCCAGAGGCTGTTACCGAGAAATGCAGAGTGCCAAACCAGCATCATCTGCGGAGAGGTGAGCCAGCCAGCTGATACACAGCTTCTCTGGAAAGCCCTGGGGAAAGGCACTCCAACCCGCTTCTGAAGGGGGGGTTGAGGAAGAATTTGTTATGTCACTGTCTTTGTTCTTAGGCCGAGTCCGTGTTTTTGTTTAAAAGAAAGGAGAAACACAAACCTCTCTTGATTTATTGGGTCTCTGACCTTGGCGGGGGGGCAGGAGGGCTGGGGCAGGATTTTCCTGGCAGGGCTCCCGCGGGATGGGGCAGCCCTTTCCCACTGCCCCACGGCGATGGGACCTGCGGGCGGGCGGCAGCAAGGTGTGCAGGGGAGATGGATTCTCCGGCCATGCCAAGCCTTTCTGAGCCGTGGCCCCAGGATGGCCACGAGGTCGGTCCCAGCCGCTGGCAGGGTCCTGCGGCGTGGGAGGGTGGGCTGCGGTGCTGCACGGGATGGACTCCTGTCCACTGCCAGCGGAGCTGCGAGCGAGGACACGGTGTTTTGCAACCTGAACTGGTTGAACCTGGTGCGAGCTGAATTCCAATCTCCCGGTGTAATTTCCCAGCAGTTTGCTGGAAACCCCCCAGCCCTCCCACCCCCAGGGTGCCTGCCCTTGCGAGGCACCTCTCCCCAGTGATCCTCCGCCACCCTCATTGCAGATGGGCTCCGATGGGGTTTGTGGGAGGAAAACAAGAAGGGTCTGCACTCCCCAGCCATGGCTTTGGTGTGTAGCATGCTTGTGTTCCTCTGCGAGTGCACGCGTCTGGATTTAAATGCCTGAAGCTGCGTGATTCCCAGGACTCGCACGTGAGTGATGTGCTTCCCCCGTGTGGGGGGTCACCTGCGCCTGCCTGTCCCCTCAGCGGCTTCCCGAGGTGGGCATCTGCCGGGCCCCGGGGTGAGCGGTGGCACGCTAGTGTTTTCCAGCTGTCCCTCGGGATGGGGCACCACTGGGATTCTGGAAAGCAGACAAGCTGGAGTTACATTTGGCCCTCGGAGTTCGACCCTTTGGCATTACCTTTCACCCTTCCTGTTTTCCTTTGGTATTGCTTGTTTCTTTGTTTTTTCTTTTTTTTTATGGCCACCCTGCAGCTCCCCAGGAGCACCAGACACCTCGGCCTGATGACGGGCGAGACCCGAGTTTGCTCTTTCGGAGCAGGAGCTTGGAGATAACAAAGCTGCTTTGGGACATCTCTGCTCGCTGCCGCTTCCAAAACTCTCGCGAAGCCGAGGATGGAGCTGCGTGGCTTTGTGTTGCCGTTCAGCTTCCTCTTGCATTAAGGGCTCCCTCCCTCTGTGTTTACCTGCTGAAGCCAGACCCGGCGCCTCGGTTGCCCCCCAGGAGGACAAATCCAGGCACGACTGTGTTTCTGCTGCGGCGTGAGCCAAGTCCCCATCCTGCACTTTGAAACGCTCGCGGCTGTTTGTGGCTGAGCCCTAACGCCAGGAGCTGCGTAACAGGAATGGGCCCACGGCAGCTCCGCTGGCACCAGAACTGCTGGGGGTCCTGTCCAGGGGGTTTGTGTCGTCCCACTTGTGGTTTTCCCTGTGCCTTTGCCTTGCCACCCATCGTCCATGCTTTCCTCCTTGCCTGGGGAAGAGGAGGGCAGTCCCCTGCCCTGGGGCTGGTATCCTTGCCTGACCCACATCCCGTCTCTGTCTGCAGGTTGGTTTTACCTTCTGCATCTAACATTTATTACCTTTTTTCCTTCAGAAAAAAGTATTTCTCCAAGCCTTGTGGGAACTCACCTCCACGGGCTGGGCTGGCTGTGGTGTCCCGACGCTGCCGGACCCCCGCCAGCCCAGCCTCGCTGGACACCCCCGGCCAGCCCATGACTAATGATTTTGCCATTTCATGGGTGGGAAAGAGACATTGATTAACTCCTGCACTTGCCTTTCTGGAAAGGTTATAGCTTAATTGGTCAGACGCAGAGTCATAAATCACGCGCTGAAGGATCAGCAGAGATAAGAAAATTTTTGCAGAATGTTGCAAAAACACTTTTTGGTAGGAGGAATCCAGCTGTGCCCACCCAGCTGTGGGAGCTGAGGGCAGCTGAGAGTGCAGGGCTCCTCCGAGGAAACAATTCGCCCTCCAGTGAGGGGCCGGAAATTCTCCCTTCTGTTATCAGTTAATCTCAGCACTTGCAAAATATCCTTTTTTTTTTTTCTTTTGGAAAAAGAAAAACAACAGGAAAGCCATTGTTTGCTTTATTCAGAAGAATCTGAATTCCATCTGTTTTAGAAGATGATTCTGTTTCTCCATGGGAAGTGCTATTCCCCTAACCTAAAAACTAAAATTTAAAAAGTCCCAACTTTTTCCTAGCCAAGGAAGGCAGTGGAGGAGGGAGAAAAAGGCTCTTCCCACCAGGGCAGAGGGAAGCAGACTGATGGCAGCACCTTCCCGTCCTGGGGACTCTGGCTGGTTCAGGCATCCCACCACCTCGGGCAGTTCCGCACAGTGCAGGCTTGGGCGAAGGCAAACACCGGCCAGCACTGGCCCAGCGTGGGGGTCCCTGCCAGCCCAGGGATCCCCCTGGCCCCAGCCCCAGGGACCCGCCAATGCTGCTGGCCAAGCGCTTGGAGCGGGCAAGGAATGGCATTGCAGATACGGAACATTTATTATTCATGTCAGTAATTATTTCTTCCCTGATTCTCCCCAGCATTTTACTGAGGAATTAGGACGTTAATATGAGGAATCTCAAAGCCACGCTGCAAACATCGCTATTACTGCTGCCGCACTGCTGCTGCTGTTGCCGCTGCACTGCTGCTGCTCAAAAATGGCAATTCAGAAAATGCCCCCAACTTGCTGGGTTTGCCCCAGCTCACCGGTGTCTGACCCGCGTCTTGATGTGCAGCAGAAGAGGGGCTCGGTATGGCCCCCAGCATCCATCCTGGTGGTGCCTTCTGCTCTCTGCCTTGACTGGTCTCTCTCTCCCAGCCACCAGGCGTTTGCTTTGCCTGAGTTTATTTCTTAAACCCCACATCCAGGTCTTCCTGGATTTACCTCCAGCTCCTTGCAGCCTTTGGGGCAGCCTGTCCCTTCCCAGCCTGTCCTGGAGCTGAGACCCGGCTGTTGTGGTCAGGTCACGGTCTGAGTCCACAGAGCCTGACAGCCAGCAGGGATGGGGGTGAGGGGGTGCTCCCCTGCACAGCCTGGGCCCAGGTGCCAAAATCTCTCCAGGCAAGGTTAGGGGATGCTAAGATGCAGAAACTGGCTTTGCTCCATGTGTGGTGATGATAAAGAACAGCAGCACAGATTTGAGTGCCTTTTCAATGGGTTCCCAGGAAACCGGCTATTTAAACAGAAGTAAAATAAATTAAAAATGCTGAGCACCTCTTTCATTTCAACGCGGAAGCTAAAATAGACATTGCTTGCCCCAGTCGAGTAAAGAGGCAACTTCCCGACATAGGGCCGTGAAGCCCAAGGCTTGGTCCCTGCCACTCCTGCCCTTCACAGATTTGGGTCATTTCAGCCTCTGACCTCGTATCACCACTGGGGATGGTGCAGGGGAACAGCAAAGTATAAAACATCTTCTGGGGCACTGGAGGTGTTATTCTTAGAAACAAGCAAAGCACCTTGGAATCAATACAAAGTTTTACTTGTGGCTGCTAGAGAGATTTCATCTCTTGAATTATATGATGCGATAGACGAGATCCCAATCCGGCTGCCACCCTATGTACCAGCAGCTATCTGTCCACAGCCAGGCTGAACGGCTCCCAGAATTAATTAGAATAATCAATCCCAAAAATTACAAAAGTATTGATTAGCATTTTTGTCTCTTCACAGCCTGGCAGTGCTGTGACTCCGGGAGCATTGCAGAGCGATAAAAAGCAGCCTCAGCTGTGGATGGAAGATGCTTATCCAGCAACATCACGTGAGTGTAGCAGCAAGGGGTTTATATGCAACGATGGCATCACCCAAACGCTTCCATGCAATATTATTTCAGTAATAATATTCTCATCCCTCTTCCTTGCTCTTGTTCAATTTACACAGTGGTTCATTTTTAAAACCTGTCTTATTTACTACTTTCCTGGACACAGTAAGAAAGCAGGAGCGGCGGAGAGGGGACCCTCCGCACCCGCCGATGCTGGGTGGGCTGATGCAGGCAGCTGCCCAGGTTTTGGGCAGCTTAGCCCCAGCAGACCCCGGCTGGTCCCAGGAGCTGCCTTGCCGTCGCACGGGTCCCCGCAGAGGCGTCCCTGCCCGGGAGCCGGTGTGCCTGCGGCGGCGATGGTGTGCGCAGCGCTCGTCACCAGCGCGCAGTCTGCCTTTCCCAAGGGAGATGAGTAACGTGGACGGCGCGTCCAGCCCGTCAAGGCACTGGCACAAGCCCAGGGCGGGACGTGTGTGCTGTGCTGGTCGCAGGAGGCTGAGCTCAGCCGCACGTGGCTGATAACAAGGACTCCTGAAGCCACGGGTTTCTGTCAAATGACAGGCAAAAATTGGTATCCAAAGAGGAATTTCGAAGGCGTGCTGCTGCTTCGGCACACTGCAGAGGCGAGTGTGTAAGGGGATGATACAACAAATCAGCTGTTTGTAGAGCAGAGAATTGAGCGAGGGAACCGTCAGGCTGGGCTTTAAATGCTTTTGGAGGTAGAAGAGATTTTTGGCTCTCGTGATGAGCTGGATGCCATCCAGGTGGGCACGGCTTTCACCAGCCGTGTGTGCGGGGCTGGGGAGCAGGCACGCTCGGCTGGCCGGTGCGGGGGGAGCCAGCCCCAGGCAGCTCATGGGGACGTCGGGGCAGAGGGGGGGCACATCTGTCTGCTCCTTCTCCAGATTTATTTGCTACATCATCTCTGCAGAAGGGGATTTCTGAAGCCCTTTAAACTCGCTGCAGGGCCAGATGGTTAGGCACGGGTAAATATCATAACATGAAGAGGTAGGAAAAGTGGCCTGGCTGGGGTGTCCTTGGTGACAATCAGGACATGGTGTTGATTGGCGAATGGAGCAAAGCCGGCTGGGTTCACCCAGGATGGATCATGCAGACCTCCCCCAGTGTCTCTCTATGATAATTACTTTTAAGCCAAAAGGAATAGGATGGACCTTGGCTAGCGGGATTTTGGTGAAGCAGTGATAGAAGTGCTACTAGGGAAATTAGTGTTTGAGCGGGAGAAGATGAGAGTTTAAAAGAACTGAAAAAACAGACAACGGGTAGGACTGGGAGCAGAAGCGATGTGCGGGAGGTCCCAGGGCAGTGTCTGGGGAGCAGGCTGGGATCGGTCTTCATTAACACTGTCATTAATGGCCTGGGCAGAAGGAGCGTGGTGCCGTGAGGGGCGGCTGGGACTGCAGCCTCCAAAGAAGAGCTCAGCGGGACTCAGCATGGGGATTTGGCAAAAACAAGGCTGAGGGGGGGTATGAGTGATGCTCGCAAACACTGGGCTGGGCAAGTGCCCTTTGCTGAGGCACAGCATCACGTGGGGCCGCGAGCCATGACTGCGCCGTGGCTGGGAGGAAGAGAGTGTTTTTCTGGAACGGCCTCTACGTGAGATAGTGCTTTTTCTACGATGTCTCTTGATTAGCTCATGATGCGACTGCCTGGGGTGGTGGGCGGCACAGCGCCCTGGCCCGGACAGCCTGTCCCCCGCCTGGCTTCGCCCGCTCCCAGGTGCCCAAACAGGTGGCGTGGCTCGGTGGGACATGCCCCCAGTGACGGGATCTCTGGGGACCCCAGGCTGTTTCGGACAGCTATCGGCGAGGTCGCACCCATCTCAGCCAGATCCCCAAGGCTTTGGGACAGCGCGTTCCCAGCGAGTGGGGAGGCTGGGCAGGATGACACCACCCTCGCCCATGTACTGGGGAGGACGTAGGATGGGAGCGAGAACCAGAGACGGAGACATTTAACCCTTACAAAAGGGAGAGGGACTCATTCTGCAAATGGCTGCAGCCTGGCAGCAGGGACTAGCAGGTCAGGGCACAACAGGGACGAGCCAGCAGCGGTTTGAGCAGGACCCTCCTACCGGCAGCGAGATGCTGGCGGTGGGCAGGAGACCCAGGCTGCGGCCACGGGCGGCACGGGTGGCACAGGAGGCTCTTGCGGTGGCACCGGCTGCCTGTTGGCACTGGGCTGGGGCAGCGGCGGGGAGCCTGGGCGAGCAGCCCGGCACCTGGCTCTGGGCAGGACGTGGCTTTTTGTTGTGCTCCACGAGGACCAAGCCGGGCGCTTCTCTTCAGGTTTATTAACATTAATAACATTAGTCCTACATTAACGAGTGCACACGAACAACATGCCTGCCATTGTTGCTTGGCTCGGGCTGCAGCAGCAGCATGGGGGACGGTAAAACCGCCTGGCAGAGGAGGGGAGCGCGGCAGGGCCGGTGGGCAGAAAAACCTCGGCACAGGTTTGTGCTCCCATGGGATGCTCTGAGCATGGCTGCTGACTGCGGGGAACCCTCACCACTATCCTGAGGCAAACCTGGCACTTGTAGGGATAAATGCACTTTAGGTGAGGATTGCAACACACCTAGTAGATTATTAACAGACCTTGTGAGGCTGGTGATGGGGTTATTGCCGTTCCACAGCGGGGTGAATGCTAAGTATGGGGAACTGAAGGATCCTGGGACCGAGGGTTGGACAATGTGTCCCAGTGTCCCACCTCTGAGCACGGGACATCCAGTTGGTGACCGAGAGACTTCCACAACTGGACAGAAACAGCCCCTACTAGAAGGGACTGGTTTTACTTGGCATTTGCTTTAGCTGGACTCTCGGTGTGATGGTTCTCCAGGTAAACAATCTGGGAGGGCTTTTCAGAGGGGCAAGGTGGTCTGGGATTCTGGAGGTCCCGGGGCAAAGCCAGGCTCGCTGCTGGGGCTTCTTCAGTGGAGTTCTGCGAGTCTGAGTCTTCAGAAGAGAAACTGCTCTGGCTGGAAACCTGGAAGTACTGGGTGGCTTCTGCCTGATTCTCTGCAGGCGGACCGTGTGTGCCGGAGGCTGAGACAGTCCCGTGGGGCACAGTGGTGGGACACAGTGGGTCAGCACCTGGAAAACGCGCCCAGGGAGGCAGGGTGAAGGAATGCCTCTGAAGGGGCTGGCTGCGCTCCTGAGCGAGGTGTCCTGCAGCTCCTAGGCAGGCTCCGCTCTGCGGTTTTGGGAGGGAGGCATCGGCAGAGACGCGACTGTGAAAGGCACGGTCGCCCTCCGGCCCCTGCTGGCAGCGGGGCTGCGGGAAGCTTGGCTCTGTGCCCACCGTGGGGCCAGGAACGCTGCTGGCCCAGGGCTGTCCTGGTCCCCGGGGCTGTCCTGGCCCCCCGGTGCTGGGCTCCGGCTGCTCCGCCGCCCCCCGGCCCCCCGACACCACTGGCTCGGGGCTGGCGGTTGCTTCGCAGACCGGGGTTTCCTTGCAAGGGGCTGCAGACCCTGAGCCGGGGGGGCTGAAGGAGTCTCCCTGCCTGTCGGCTTGCACTCCCCAGGCCTCCTGCAGCTCTGCCAGCATCTCCTCCAGGATCTGCCGGGTCTCCTGGTACCTGTGCCGTGCCTCGGTCCAGGCTGCTAGCCCTTGGCTGCTCTGCATCCTGCGCACCTGAGCCTTCATCTCCTGCAGCTTCTCCAGGGCGAACTCCACCGACAGCTTCTGGAAGGAGCTCTGCAGGCACTGCAGCGCCTGGCCCTCCCCGCGCTTCACCCGGGCTGAGCACTGCCTGCAGTCCAGCTTCAGCCCCGTGATCTAGAAAAGAAGGCAAGAGCGGCTGTTTTCACGGCTGCCCAGCTGGCACCGGGTCCTGCGGGAGAAAAGCCCACGCGCCCACCTTGCTGGAGAACCGGCCGAGCTCCCGCAGCAGCTCCCGCTCAGCCTGCCGCCGCTCCACCTGCCTGTAGAAGCTCATCAGCTTCGTCTGGAAAAGGGCTGCAGCCACCTGAAAGGGGTCTGCCTCGGGGAAAGCCGCGTCTCGGACCTCAGCCGCCTCCTGACACAGGGCCAGGCCGTGCCGGTACTGAGCCTGCAGGGACGGCAGGAATTCCGCGCTGGGGGAATGGTGCTGACCTGCTGCGCTGGGACGTGTGTGCAGGGTGAGGCTCTCTGCAGGTCAGCACTCAGTATCGCTGTCAAAGCTATCTGGGAAAAGTTTCTGGGCCAGCGAGAAGAAACAAAGAGAATGGGGATTCTCCAAATGTCTGCTCTGTCCTGGCTTGGCTCAAAACGCACAAAGTGCATCGTCCTGTCCCGAGTGGGGTCACCTTGCTTCGTCCTCCCTGCAGCGCGTGTAACTAAAGGGCCTCCATATCTAGGGGTATGGAGGGAACAAACCCTTGCCACCACATTATCTGTTGTCTGATGGGATGTCCAGGCTCCGCAGCCCGGCCCTGCGGGAGGAAGGGGGCTGCAAAGGACAGAGCACAGGAGGGGTTGGGAACAGCAGCCCCAGCCCAAAGCACGCCAAGAAGCAACGCAACCGCCCCCCCTCGCCAGGACAGGGCTGCCCAAAGACCCCAACAAAGCTGGGCTTCAAAACTGCAGCTTGACCCAGCCAGCCTGCGGACACCCGGTTTTGCTCAGAAGCCTCGTTCCAAACCTGGGGGTTTTGGGCTGATTGTATTGAACTTCGTAACGACATTCGAACATTTCCAATTTGGCATTTTCAGTTTCTGCGGAGTGCCAGGCAGGGGCCGGAGCCACCTAACAGCGCTGCTGGCAGCGATACCCTAGGCATGCGTGTTACAGAAAGTCCCCTCAAACATACTGTTGCCTGGACGAGGAACTCATTAAACCGCTCGGCAGAGCCCTGGAAGCTGTCGGGGCTCCACTCCTCGGTGCCCATCTCCTGCAGTCGTGCCACTGCCTCCCCGTCCAGCCAGCACCCGAGCTGCGAGAAAGAGCGGGGCCGAGGGTCAGGCGGGACTGGCCGCCGGCCGCAGCGCTTCCGCAGCACCTCCCTTTCCTTCCCCGACCGGGGCATCCCATCTCAGGCGTGGATACGCAGTCACCCCGTAATTAAAATCAAAGCTCAGGCAATCCTGTTATTCTCTCAGCTTCCTTTGCCATCAAAAACCGAGGAAATGTGCCCAAAATGCTCAGCTGTGGGAACACCGCAGAGGACAACTTCAACTTGCTGCTTCTAGAGTGGCACCCCGAGGATGCCCAACTGACCTTGCTGAACTTGGCCTCGAGCTCCCGGACCTTTTGGAGGAACTCCAGGCGCTCCAGGCAGCTGTTGGACTGGGACACCAGGTTGTGAAGCTCTTCCTCCAGCTGGCTGTACAGCCCCTCGGCCGACTCCATGCTGGTCCTGGTGGTCGGGAAGGAGAGGGGCCGTCAGTGCCGGCTGCCGCCGCGTGAGCTGCCGGCTCCTCCTGAAGACGCCGGCCAAGGCAGCTCTCCGGTGGGCAGGAGCCTCTGGATGGGGCAGCTCCCTGGAAGCTGGCGCTGGCACGTGCCCACCCAGGCAGCCAGGAGCCAAGCAAGTGGATGGCCAGATCCCAGCAGGTACGTGGGGTCAGGAGCCGACCAAGAGACCTCCTCTCCACCCGCCTCGTGCATCCTCAGAGCCCAGCCGGGACACGAGGGCACTCCCTGGGATGCACTGGGCTCCAGGCCCTGCATGCCAGGCACGCTGCAGGGGAGCAGCACCCTGGCCCTGCACGTGCCCTGACATCTCCCCATCCCACGGAGCAAGCTGGACGTCAGGGAACATGGGATGGGAAAGTGTTGGCTGTCAGTGCAGCCCAGCCCAGCCGAGAGAAGGGAGCAGAAGGGAGCAGTGGGATTAGTGCTGCATGCATGCACGGACTGCTGGACATGTGCATCATCGCCGGACATGTGCAGCGTCGCCGGACATGTGCAGCGTCGCCAGACATGTGCAGCGTCGCCGGACATGTGCAGCGTCGCCGGGGCTTGGCCCCATCTAGTGGCTTTGCCTGAGACCAGCCTGGAGGGCTCGCTGAGCAGCCCCGGAGCCTGGTCTGAGGGCAGGAGACCCTCGAGGGACCCGGGCACCTTCCCCAGCCGGGATGACGGGAAATCCTGCCCAGGGCTGCCCGAGACGCGAGCTCCAGGCTCGGAGGGAGTTTGCAGGGCAGGAGGGAGCACGGTGCCAGCTCCGGGGTGTGCTGGAAAGAAGCTTTTTCTCATGGGGACTGGGCTATCCCTATGGAGGTGGCTCTGTTGGCCAGTGGAGGAGGCCGGGGGTCCCTGGTGTTGGCACCCCTCTCCCAGCAAAGCCGCCCCCTCCTACCTGACGTCGGCCGAGGTGCTGAGCCGGGTGGCCTCCCTACGCAGCCGGGCCAGCACGGCCCCCCCCTCACGCTGCACGCACACCAGCTGTGGGTCACTCAGCACCCTCCGCATCAGCTCCTGGTGCCTCCCGATGCACGCGGCCGCATCCTGCGGAAAGAGGGTCGGACACGCATCTCACCTGGGGCCTCGCCTGGCATCTCCGGGGCTGCATCCCGAGGGATGAGCAAAGGGGACAGCCCTGCAGCTGGCAGCAGCTGGTATGGGAGCGATTGCACCGAGTTTCGGGGAACCGGGGCGAAATGTCACTGTGTGCTGGACTACAGACGGGCTCTTTGGAAAGCCCTACAACCTGTCTGTTACCTGCGTCCCCGCCAGCGCATCGGCGCTCCGCAGCTCCTGGATGCAGCTCTGCAGCAGCTCCGATGCCCGCCGGAGGCTGGCTGTGAAGGGATGCAATTTCTGCGGGTGGGACACACAGCAGGTCAGTGGGGCCGGGGTGGCTGGGCAAGCAGCGGGGCAGGAGGGCAGCCTGCCCACGAGGAGCAGGAGGAAGAGGAGGACGAGCAGTGCCAGGCCAGAGCAGGAAATACCGTGGGGCACCAGGTTAAAGCCAAGGAGGAAGGGAGCGTGGAGGTGGATGGGCAGTCACAGGCAGGAGAAGTCAGAAGCAGGCAGGAGGGGGTTGCCCTCCTGCGCTCGGGGGCTCTCCTTCTCCCTCCCCTCTCCTGGGCTTTCCTGTCACTTTTCCAGGGATGCCTGTGAGACACGAAGCAGCGGTGGGGACGGAGGGGCACCGCGGGGAGGTGAGGCGATGGCTAACGGCGTGATAACAGACACCTGGAAGAACTGAACCCACTCGCCGTGGCAGTACGGGAAGGTGCCATCCAGCTCCTGTGTCAGCTGGGAGCTGTCGACGTAGCGGCCCAGAGCCTTCAGCGACGCCAGGGTCTCCACCTGCGGGGCACATGGAGCTTGTGAGCACTGCAGGACCATGCCAGGTCCCTCCCCAGGGACAGCCTGGAGCAGGGGGCACAACCCAGTCCTACCCCAAGCACCCTGCCCAGTTAACCCGCGCCGTGCAGCGGCCCCGGGAGCGCAGCGTGCCAGTGCCGGCAGGGCTGAGCGCAGCGTGCGGCAGCTCCGCTCGGAGCAGCTCCTGCCGGCTCCGCGGTGTTTGAATGCATGGGAGATCGCCGGGACTGCAATAATCTGCCATGACAGCCAAGCTAGGTGATGAAGCTCATTAATATTTCACATTACATTAATTAAACTGAGCAGCACTAAAAGAACAATAAACCCTTTCAAGTTTAGATTTATTATCCCAGCGCCTGTGTCCGGCCACTGGAGGTAACTGGGAAAGCGCTTGGCTGCCCTGGGGCAGATTTCGCCTGCCTGCGCAGCCCAGCCAGCCCGAGGGCAGCATCTGCCTGTCCTGCACCCAGCACGGGGTGGGGGGGGACCTGCCCCAGCAAGGTGCTGCTCTGCCCAGGGTCCCCGAGCAGGGGAACTGGGGTCTCCAGGTGAGGGGACGGAGGGTCCCCCGAGGTGGGAGGCTCCTTTCACCCTGGCTCTGCTCTTCCCACAGGAGACAATGTGGGGACAGGAGGAGGGGACGGGGACAGGGACAAGGACAGGCTCACCTGCACCCCGGGCAGCCTCTCGCGGTGGGTGACCAGCTCCTTCTCGGCCAGCAGCAGCACGGTGTGGATGCAGCCCGGCGAGATGCTCTGCGGGAGGCAGGGAAGAGTCACCATGGCAAACCCCACGGCGCAGACCTCGGGTTACCCACGGTGATGCCAGGGCTCGGTTGCCTGAGTCGGCTGAGGCCGGTGAGCTCATTACAAAGGAAAAGGCTCCCGAGCTTGCTGGCGTGGGAAATGGAAACGGGTCGCTCGGGCCATAACCCCATCCCAACCACCAGCTCCCTGGCAGAAAGGACCCGTGGAAAGAGCCCTGTGAGCAAACCCCTTCACTCGCACCAGCGATGCTTCTCTGCGAGGGGAGCGTCAGGGCCGGCATGGGATTTATTGGACAGGCTGCAACCAACCTGAAGCCCCGAGCACACAGAGGCAAAGGGTGCTGTGGTGGGGAGGACCCCACGGCCCCCAGGACAGCACAGGGCACTCCCACAGCACTGCCTCAGCACCGGCATGGAAACCCTGCCAGGATGATTGACTGTCACTGCGGAGCCGACTACCAGGTGAGCTCAGCTAGCAGGATGCTGAAGGGGTTTGGGGCACACCGCGGTGTCGGGCGATAGTGGGACCGAGGCCAGATCCTGTGGGGCTGGGAAGGAACCTTCGGTCCCAAACCACCAGTGCCTCGCAACTGGCACTCGAGGAGCTGGAGAGATGCGAGCGCCGGGTGTGAGCTCGGTTTGGGGGCTGGGGGAAACGGGGTCTTTGTGCCCTGTTGGGGGATGGTCTGCGCCACTGCAGACGTGCTGAGAAATTAGAGATTTATCAGCAACTTTGGGAACAAAGCAGCGGTGAAGCACTGCCAGACCTACAGGGAGTCAGGAGGCAGGACTGGCCACGGGGGAGCAAGCAGCAAGGACATGGGTTGTCTAGACCAGGGCATTGCGGTGCAGCCGCAGGCAGGCAAGAGCTGCCTCGGTTAAATCCGCACCGCGATGCTTACGGGTAAAATCTGTGAGTAAGATAAAAACCGTGGCCCCAGGCACGGCAGCGCAGGGGGCTGTTGGAGAAGCTGCTGCCAGCCAGGCAACTGCATCACGCAGCGGGTGCAGGGGATGCTCTGAGGGACCCCCAAAGGGCGGCAGCACTTGCTCCTGGGCAGGAACCCCCCCACCCCGGCACCTCCATGGCACCGGCATGCAGACCCCGGTGTACCTGGACGGAGCGGAGGGCTGAGAAGAGGACGGGAGCAGGTGGCTGCTTCCTGGCATCCACCACGACAGTCAGCCCACCATCCTTCGCTTCTCGCCTAGCAAAGGGAAATACAGCGAGCAGGAGGCAGATTGCACCGGTTAGAAGCGGCACATAAAGTGGGGGTCCCTTGGGCAGGACCTGCTCAAAGCCCCGTCCCGCAGCCCCGCACCCCCGGGCAGCAGGGTGAGGGCAGGTGACAGCCTCATCCCTGTGGGATGCCCCAGCCGAGGGCAGCGCCAGACCTTCAGAAACACGCGCTTTTGGCAGAGCCGTGGCACAGGGTCCTCGGGGATGGCTGCGGGCGGGACCGGGGACATGGTGGGGATGCGTGGGATGTGCCCAAACCAGCACGTGCGGGATGCTGGGCATCCATCCCGGCTCGGCGCAGGGGCTGCTCGGGACCCCCAAGCCGGGATGCAGCCGGAGGGTCCCCGGCATCCCTTCTGGCCCTTACCTGGGGAGGGAGCGGAGGTAGAGGATGAGCCTCGCCAGCTCGGCAGCCGAGCACCACGCAGCCCCCCAGGCGCTGCCACTGGTGGTCACCTGCAGCAGGGTCCTGCCCAGCCTGTCCGAGCTCCCTGCGGGGAAAGGGGCGAGTGACCCCTCCAGCAGCCGCCCGCCGGCTGCAAACTCCAGCCCTGAGCAACCCCCCGCCGAGGGGCTGGGGCTCCCATCAGCCTCGCTGCTGCTCGCCAAGCAGGAACGGCTGCCGAGGGGTGCGGGAGGGGGCTCTGTCCTGGCTCGGCTCGGGGGGCTCAGCCCGGGTTAATACTGCGCAGCTGTGGCAGCGCAGCAGCCGCCCCAGTGCAGCCTCCCCTGGCCCCTCCAGAGGGGCAGCGCCGGCCCCCAAGGGCTCTCGGCACAAATGCCAGCCCTGGAAATGCCAGGGCAGAGCTGCTGGGGACATTTTTCCTGAAAAAAAGATGGGTTTCGTCCCTGTTTTTCAGCTCTTGGGAAAAGGAAGAAGCCAAATGTTTTGTGTTTGGCAGCTAAAAGCTGAACGGCTTCATTGGGGAGGAATGGTGTGGGAGGGCTGGCTGCAGCTGGGAACTGGGGCAGCTGCTCAGAGCAGACTGCTTGTTTTTATGTTTTTAATTTTTTTTGCCCAGCTGAAAGGAGATTTTCCGCTTGGGGGCTTTCTGGCCTCCAGCAAAGCCCTGAAACCTTCCTCCAGAATACCCTCTCCAGCAGCACGGCACTTTCCCTCTGGAGGCCTCTCCCGACATCCCCCCGAGGGTCCCGCGCTGCCAGCAGTACCTGGCAGGCACACGATGCCCGAGCGCAGCAGCCCGGTGTGCAGGTCCTGCCAGGCCGGTGGCTCCCAGCCAGGGGTGACGGTGCCGGGCACGGAGGGACCGTTCTTGCAGCTGGTGCTTTCCAGGGACCGTTCCTCCGCAGGGGCAGCGGCTGCCGCATCCATACCTGCCCGTGGGGACAGAGGAGAGAGGAGCTGGTGACGCTCAACGAGGCAGAGAAATGCAAAAGCTCCCGCAGAGCCCGGGCAGGCACCGCAGCCCCACTCGGACGGTACCTTTGCTGGCTGGCTTGGCTCTGCCCATCCTGGGCGAGTAGATGGCAGACATCTTCTTCCTGGCCCCTTCATGCTGGCTGGTGGCTCTTTCATCCCCGGGGGCCACCCCGAGCCACGGGCCCTTCAGGAAGGAGAACTTGTGGCTGGAGCCCACGGGGAGCCGGGGGCCGCCCTGCCGTGCCAATGCCTCCGCCGGCACGCCGGGACTCGCTCGGCGGGGACGGCGGGCGAGGAGCGTGGGGCTGCCAGCCCCCCTCCCATGCTGCGTGGGGGTCTCATGGGAGGTGGTGGGGGGCGGCTCAGGGCTGGGGCCGTCCGACTCCTCCAGGATAGCTGCCATCAGCCCGGGGCCGAAGCTCACCGGGTTCTGCAGCGCAGCCAGGTAGGAGTCACGGTGGCGGCACCGTGGGCTGTGTGGCCCCGGCTCCCGGCTCAGCTTCCTCCCCAGGCATGGGGTGCAGGGACCCTTCTCCAAGCTTGGCACCCCCCGTGCAGGGCCAGGCGTCTGCCCCCGGCCCCCCGTTCGCCCAGGGGAGCATCGCCTCGGCCCCAGCCCCCATCGGCCCTGCCGGGCGGGCGGGCGGCAGAGACTGGGCCAGGAGATCCAGCTGCTCCTGGGAGAGCTCCAACAGGTCCACGTACTCCCCCTCCAGGTTCTGGCTGATGATCTCGCAGAGGCTGGGCACGGCCAGCGTGGCCGGCTTCTTCCGCAGCCCAGCCTGGTCCACCTTGATCAGTCCCGGGTATCTTCCCTGGCTCGACTTCCGAGAGGTGACCTTGCAGCCTGGGATGGTGCCCACGACGTTGCCGTAGGGCGCCGGGACGTCCACCGCGCCGTGGTGCACGGGCGCGCTGGGTGCTGCTGGCTCCGCTGCGGTTTCAGGAGCGGGGCCGTGCCGGGCGCCCGCGGGCACGCCATCGGCTCCAGCCTTGGGCTTGTCGATGAACTCCGGCGTGGCAATCTTGCTCCACGGCAGCGGGGCAATGCCGTTCTCGGTGGCCACCAGGCAGGTGTGCAGGGGGGTTCTGGTCCGGTCGCCATTGATCTCCTCCAGCCACTCATTGGTGAAGAGCAGCGCGTAGGCGGCCTCGGGGACGGGCGTCTCCTCCACCGTGCGCAGGTCGTGGGAGAGGTGCTTGACGGTGATGCGCGCCAAGTGCTCCTCGCAGGGCTCCGCTTGCAGGTAGAAATCCCCGGGGCGCAGCAGGAGGGGGTTGAGCGGCGCGAGGTGGACGACCACTTTCTCGTGAAGACACAAGGGCCAGCCTTCATGGAGAAAGATGCAGTTAAAGTAGGGAGCCTAGGAGGGAGGAAGAACACAGCGCGTAAGCGAGAGCCCCCGCCGGCTCCGTACCCTCCTGGCCAGCCCCGCGCGGTCTCGCTGCCAGGCTCTGCGCTTCCCGCGGTGGGGACCGAAGAGCCCGGTGACCTGATGGGATGTCCCTGAGCCGAGCCACAGCAGGGCCCCGCAAGCCCACCCTGAGCCCTTGGCCATTCCCGGGGTGCCGCATGCTCCCCACGTGCCAACAGAGGGGAAATCCCCACTGGAGCCTCTCCAGGGGCGAGATAAGGTGACCCTGGAGTCCCTCCTCCACCCTTATCGCGGCGACGGCATGTGCCAGGCTCTGTGCCGGAGATGTCCCGGGGAGCTGGGCACACCACGGTCCCCTCTGCGGGGAGGGGAGGGGGACAGCGCAGGGCACGGCCGTGCAGGGTGTCACGCTATAGGGCAACCCCCCCGTGGCCAGGAGCGGGGCGCAGGGGCACCGCGGCGTGGGGGGGCATGCAGGCTTACGCAGGCTGCCTGCCGCACGTGCTCGAAGAGGCGCTTGGCCGGGATGAGGAACTGGAGCAGGCAGCAGAGCCCATCTCCCCGGTAGCTGGTCTCCAGCAGCCGAAACACCTGGCCCAGGACGGTGGGGGCCGTGGCTTCGAAGGGGGGGTAGAGGGCCTGGAGGGCACTCTGCACCGCCGCGTCCAGCGACCCGGCGTCCTGCGGGAGGAAAGCGTCGCTGGTGGGGAGAGCGGCCCCGCAACGGGACGCCGTCACCCCCCACGGAGCCTGCGCCCACCATCCCACGCTGCACCGGCACACCGCGTCTCTGCCGGGTCCCTGGTACGCCCACGCTGGCAACGCCGCTGAGCTCAGGGGGGTCCAAACTGTCCTGGGCTGGAAACTGGGGAGGAACTGGGTGTCGAGCACGCCAAGCACCGTGCAGCCGGCGGGCACAAGCACGGCCGGGTCCGGTTCCCAGTGTTGGGCTGTGGCTTAAGAAGTCCGAGATGAGCCCCAAGCGCAGCCTGCCGCCCCGCTCGAGAACGCTGGCCGTGCAGAGGCGGAGGAGCCGCAGCAGCCAAGGAGTTAAGCCGAGCCAGACGAGGAGCGTGGGGATGTGCTGGGCTCAGCGGCTCGCTGTAGGAATGCAGCGGATGGGAGGAAGGACAAACATCTGAAGATGGATGGGGTGTTTTGGTTCAGACTCATCGCTGAATTCGCCGAACTCAAAATTAGTCCTCTGAGCGTTTTCTGGGAAGCGCTCTGCTGGGTTACAGCCCCCTCCCCTGCGCCGCTTCCAGACCGGGACGAGGACGCTGGTTTTGTGCCACGCACAAACTGGTGGCTCTAAGTTTGCTCTCCCAGCTTTGCCGGAGACATCGGCTGCGCAGACCCGGCTGGCGCAGTGGGTACACAGAGGGAAGGCAGCAGATGGCTCCCGTTAAATCCCAGCTGCATTACAGCCAGCGTGGGGGTGACTACAGACATGGCTGCCAAAAGGAGCCCATTGGCGAGTGGGAAAGACAGAGGCTTCTCCAACTCCTTGGGGGATATTTCTGCAGGACAGGCTCCAATAAACAACAAATCAGGCTGGCGCGGGTGGGCAAATGGCACCTTTTCTGCTGGAAATGGTGCTGCTGCGGGAGAGATGCAGGTTTCCACATGGTGCAGGGTCAAGCCCAGCCTGGCCAGCTGGGGATCTGCCACTCTGCAGCGGGACATCTCTCCTCCTCTTCCTCCTGCAGAGCGTGGTGTGTGCTACCTCTGCCAGCTGCTGGGTACCAAGGAGCCCCTAGCTCTGCCACAGGCTGCAGCCCACGGCAAAGCCGAGCCCGTCACCTGAGGCTGGGCTCCAGATTTAAGGGTGGACGGACCCCAGCACCGCAGGCAGCCGCCACAGGGATGAGCATCCTCCTGGCAGCTGGGGCAGCTGCCAGGTCCTGCACCTTTGGCAGCCACGGCTCACCGTCATCCCCGTGCTCCTGCACGGGCATCCGGGAAATCAGGTGGGATTAGCTGAAGGTGGGATTAGCTGAAGGTGGGCGTTAGTTTCAGACTAATCCCTGGCCTGGGAGCCCATACAGAGACAAAGTGGCCTTGGTTAATTCAGCTTAATTAGCTTTAATGCGCTTTAGCTAAAGCACTTTGCAGTCAAGCTTTGGTTAATTCTTGACTTTTTCTCCATGTCTCCTCACAGGAATCTCCTGCCCTTGGGCCTGGCAGGAGAAGCCATGGGTCCTGGGCAGAGCAGAGGGAGACCAAGTCCCTTCTTGGTGCCCCGATCGGCAAGTGCATTCCCCTGCCAGGCTTTCTGCCATTGGACCACTGGTGTTCTCACGCTTGGTCTTTGCACAATTCCTAAGAGAGACAGACGGGAGACCTTGCTCTGGAAAAGCCCCGCTGCAGGGTAAAGCCCAGCTCCCCTCTCCGCCTTGCTCCCGCGGGACCCCGGCACAGCCGCCCGCTCCCAGGCACCGAGCCCAGCCGGGTGCCCACCGCCTCCCTGCCTGGCACCACCGAGCTCGGCTCCTTCCCCATCCCAGCACGGAGGTGAGGAGCCGCCGTCTGTAACAGCAAAGGGGGATCCGTCCAGCTCCTAATGGTGCCACGCGATGAGCCAGCGCTGCCCGCCCTGCCTGCGCTTGCCTTTGCCAGTGCCCGCTGCACGGAGTCACCCTTGCGCAGCCCTGGCACATCCCCAAACCAGCTCTTTTGAAACCAAACTAAACTCTTACTTGCCGAACTCTTGTGGCACTTAAAAAAGCAAAAGAAAACAGAACGAGTAGCCAGGTCCCATGAGACCGGGGCTGCCAGGGCTCTGCTCTGGGCAGGCTGCTGGGGAGGGCTCTGTGGGGCGGTGGGGGGCACAGGCCACGGTCTGACGGGGTGAAGGCGCACGCTTCCAGTCAGCCCCATCCCACACCCACCGTCTCTCACAACAGCATCCCCCCCAAACCCCAGAGCAGCCTTCCCCGGCTGCAGCACACGTAGCCCAGCTCCCCGGCCTTGCCCAGTCCCGCACCTTGGCAGCTGGGGAGAAACGCCTGGAGTTTGGGTAAACCGGCTGGGATAAACTTGGGGCGTCTGGGAGAGTGGACAGCCCTGCTGCGGGGGGAAAAAAGAAAACCTTGCAAATCATCGCCAAAACCCCAGAGCAAAGGGACGCGCCAGGGGATGGATCGGCTGAATAAACAAAGCTGCTCCCCTGTCAATGGAATAAAACCGCCCAGGACTCCATCCAGCAGCGGGGACTGCGTGAGCCAGCGTCCGCAGAGAACTACTGACTGATGGAGGCACCAGACGTAGTCTGCGTAGTGCTGGGGAATATTTTGGCCTGGAATGACTAAAAATGTTTTCACTGAGTGTCACAAAGCTCTTCATCACTGAGGGAGGATTTTGGGGGAACCATGGTACAGCGGCTGAGGCCAGCCCAGCTGGGGAGCCGTTAGAAATCCAAAAGCAACCAATTAGCCCACGTCCCTCCGCCAGCTGCGAGGGAGCGCAGAACCGAAACAAAAGGCATTAGGGAGCATAAGGAGATTTACATTTGCAAAGCTATTTCCATTTTAATAAGCCAAAGTGCTGTTAAATAGAGATTGATATTTCTCCCCAAATACCCATATTTTTTAAAGTGGTTTACACCAACAAGGCGAGCTGCACTTTGATGTTTTGGTGCTGTGAAGTTAACTCGTACCCAAAGCCACAGGGTGACTCAGCTCCGTCTCCTTTCTCCCTCCTGCTCAGGAAAGAATGAGGTTTGAGTGCCGGGACCAGCCCTGAATAACAATTCTTCTCCCTCTCCTGCAGCTCTCGCTGTCAGCAGCTTTGGCAGGGCACGATGCAAACGCTAACCAATAGCCCCAGCCCGGCAGAGCGGGAGGCCAGCGCTCAGCCCAGCATCGCCTGGGAGCCCGGGGCAACGGCGTGTGCCGGCCACGGTGACAAACGAGATGGCCAGCCCCGGGGACGGATCCGTTGAGCGTCCCGTACCTGCGTGCCGGGCACGGTTCACGCAGCAGCACGCGCTCGCTGCACCCCGTCCTCCCGCCAAACTTTCCGAGGAAGTTTCAGCGTCGCGGGCGGCAGCCCCGCAGGCGCCTGCCACCTCCGCCATCGCGCCCGACCTTCGCCTTCGCGCCCGACCTCCGCCTTCGCGCCCGACGCCCACCCCGTGCTCGGGAGGGCCGGGGGCCCGCAGGTGCCCGCGGGGGCCGGGGGCGAGGGGGGAAGGCCGGCGGAAAGGATAGGAAAGAAGAAGGAATTACCATGTGTACTGGGAAGCGGCAGAGGGGCCGGGGGGGCCCGCGGCACCAACTCTCCCTTCCCTCTTCCTTCCTGGGGGGCCGAGCGCTGCCCTCCCGCCCGGGGCTCTCCCGCCCGGCTCGGCTCGGCTCGCCGGTCCGCGGGCGGCTCTTCGCCGGCCGCCGGCGCCTCCCCGAGCTGCGGGCGGGGGCGGGCAGCCCCGGCCCCCCCGGGCTCCGTCCGCGCCTCGTCTGGGGGAAAGAAAAAAAAAAAAAAAAAAAAAAGAAGGAAAAAGAAAGAAAAGGCGAAGAAAGAGCGAGCGCGGCGGGGCGGGCCGGGGGAGGGGGCTGCCGGGGGGCGGTCGGGAGCTCCGCCGGGCCGAGGGGGGGGGGGGGGGGGAGCGCCCGCCGTGTGTTGCCGAGGCGGCGGGAGCTCCCCCCGACCCCCCCGGCGGGTGCCCCGAGGCGGCAGCGGGCGGGGGCGGCGCCGGTTCCGTCCCCCCGGGGGCGTCGGGGGCGGTACGGGGGTGTGTGGGCAAGACCCCCGGAGAAAAAAGCAGGAGGGCGGCAGCCCCCGGCGGGTCCTGGCCCGGCCCCCCCCGGCCCGGGGCGCTCCGCCGTGGTCCCCCCCCTCGTTCGCCCCCGGAGCGGCTCCGGGCAGCTCCTGCTCCCGGCTCGGGGGATCCTTCACGGCACCGTGTGTGTGTGCGGACATGCCGGCGTGCTGTATTTGTGGCGGTTTCCCTCTTTTTAAATAAACACAGGCCCGTGCTGGTAGGAACCACCAGGGCTGGTCTGTATTCAATACAGCACTTCGCACAGCTCGGAGTTCCCATTTCTGAATTGGCCTGAAAGCACAGCAGAAGAAAAGTGTCTCTTACGGCTCTGGATGTTTCAACGACAGAAAGTACCCACTTGAAGGCAGAATTATGTGATTTAGCGACAAAAACAATCGGTGTAAGAGCCAAAGCCACAGATTTGGTCTATCCTAACGCAAACCACTGCTGCTCGGCACAGCTCTTCCATCCCCGGGCACGGTGTCGAGCGCTCTCAGACCCTCTGCTCCCTGCTCAGGCTGAAGCCATGTTTGCCGTCGTCTTCGTGGGCACGGGCTCAAGGACGGGACCAGAGCTGGGACGGGGGAACGGGAGCGGGGACGGGTGGGACGGCCACAGCGTGGGCCGCAAGCTGCCGGGGTAGTCTCAGGAACGAACGTTTGTCCAGGGATTAGCGAGCAGCCAAAGGACACGCTGTGAAAACAAGCCGAGACGGGAGGAGGTACAGCTGGGTTGCTGGCATGTTTGGAGGGAGGACGGCGCCAGGGAGGGCTTGCGTTTGCTTCCCATTTCCTTGGGAGCAGGAGAGAGCCCTTTCGTCACTGGTATAGATCATGAGTGCTGCAAGGGCTCAAGCACCAGCAGTCATGCTGGGTGGGCAGAGGCTTGGCCGTGGGGAGCGGGGCTGGAGCACCCAGCGGCAGCCCACCGCACGGCTCCGGGCCCGCAGGCACTGCCACTGCTCTGTGCAGGGCTGGCCTTTGGCTCAAACCCCATCCAAGCTGTTTGCCCGGGATCCCTAATGCAAACTGGGGTCTGCTGGGCCAGCTCCTCCCCCACCAGCAGCCAATTGCTCCTTTAATTGCATTAGTTCACATACTCTGCTTCAGCCTTTTTATAGTTTCTCTGAGTGTGAGGGGAGTATGAGCTCATGCTCTGACCTTCTTTAATTGCATGGTTACCTCTGAAATGAGCCCAAGAACTTGCTTTGGCTCATGCACCTTCTGACAGGCACCGGGGCTGGGCGAGGAGGCTGCAGGCGGGGAGGAAGGCAGTGTGACTGACTGGGTCCTGGTACCAGCAGGTAGGATCCCTTTGTGTCACTGGCACTGGTGGGCAGCAGGGGAAGGATGCAAAGCCAAGCCCAGAGGGACCCCCTCACCCCCACACACTGTGGAGTGCCCGAGGGCAGCAGCTCCCTGCCTGGAGCCTGGGGTGCTCTTATCAGCTGCACTCAACTGGCCCACCCCGCAAATGCACCCAGCGTGGCTGGATCCAGTCCTCCATTCCTGCAGCACCCCAAAGCAGCTCCCTGTGCCCTCCTGTCGCCCTGAGACAGCAGAGCTTGCAGGTGGGAATTGGGGTGCTGGGGACCAAGCCTGCCCAGCCAAAGACAGAGTTCCTGGGTGCCCCTGCCACCCCAGGGCCCCTGACCCCATGAGCTCACCCTCCTCTTTTGCTCCCTTTCTCCATGTCCTGTTTGTCCCGAGCAGCTGCTGGGACAGGCTGTATATGGCCTCTTGCCCTGCCCCTCCGCCGGCACAGAGCCACCATTCAGATCCCCCCTCAGGCTCTGCCTGAGGTCACCATTCCTGCATTTTTATTTTTACTTTTCTGCAAAATCATCCCCCTCTGCTCTTTGCATCCCCTTTTGTCTCCCACGAGGCTCCCAGACCTCGTGTCACTAGCTGGCGTGCTGTGAGAGGAGCCCGTCTGTCTGGGGGCAATGGCAGCCCTCTGCGGATGGAGAAGACACACTGGCTGCAGCGCTGGTCCCGGGGGGACTCTTGGGATGTCACCGGGATGTTGGGGTGGAGGGAGGGCAAGGGTGGTGGACCCAGCATCAGGGACGGTCTCTGGGGCTGGGCTCCTGCTGGGATCCTCATCGCTTGTGGCCGTGTCCCTGCACCCAGGGTCCTTGTCTGCCGGGCGCAGCTGCTCGCTGTGCCCCGCAGGGCTCCTGCTTCATTAGCTCTTGAGTCCCCGAGTATTTCCATTTGCCTGTTTTTGATGCAGCGGTCAGGGCTGGCGTCAGCACCGACCCCATGCTGGCGGAGAGCCCTCCTGGCTCCAGGAACAGCCGTGGCCGGGTCACGCCGATCCTGCAGCTGGGAAAACAACAGCGGAGGAGCCCCCGCGTGTTTCCCCGGCTGTATTTTTAGATGCTGCTGGATCAAAGGTTGTCAGGGACTCGCAGGTGACGGTGGGCAGTGTCAGGCTGGTGGTGATCCTGTGCACGTGGGAGCAGGCAGGAGCCGCACCTCCACAACATCTCGATGCTGACTGTTTTGCTGAGCTCTGGGTGAAGTCCCTGCAGGTCTAGGGATGACCATGGTGGCCACAGGTCCTGGTCAGAGCCCTGTCCTGTTGGTAGCAGTGAACTTGTCCTGGCTGGAAATGGATAGGGGGGAGGTTTTATTTCTGGCTATGGACTTCTGTTTTCCAAGTTCCCCCCAAAACCAGCTGGGTTGCTCTCACTTTTGTTGCCAAGTCCCCCGGGTTTTCCCCTGCGTTTCCCCAGCAGAGTGTTCTCCAGCCCACAGCTCTGCCCCGCAGCTGCAAGTGAAAGCCTGATGAGTGGCAGCAGCGATGCCTCTGGCACCAGCACACGCTACCCAGGCCCTGGGGAATTCCTGGGGTGGTTGTGGCACCGTAAGAAACAGATGCGGCCAGATTTCCTTGCAGAAGGCAAACGTGTCTAGGTGTTCTTGCTCGCAGCCCACGGAGCAATAATGCCAGCCGCACTGTTCTGCATCTGCCAAAGCCGTCCTGAGGACAGCTGGGATGCAGCCAGCCCTTGCCAGGGGCTCACCTGGGATGGGGCTCGCTGTGGCAGCAAGCCCAGTGGACCCGAGCTGGTGGCTGCTGGGGATGGAGCAGGGCCACAGCCCAATCCCCACAGTCATCGTCCCCCCCCGGGGAGCCCAGCACACGATTGCAGGGTGGTTTGGGCCATTGCATCATGCAAGAGATGCGGAAAGAGCTGCGGGCAGGATCAGGAACTGCCCGCACGTGCTAAGTGTGTGGGGCCAGAGAAAGCCCTGACCTGGGGAGCGGGGGGTGGCCTGGGGACAGCAGGGAGCGGGTCCTGACCTGCAGCCCTGGCTGAGGGACAGCCGGCAGCACAGGAGAGGGACTGCCTGCAACTCCCTGCCCTCCCGGCCTCTTGGCTACCGTCTGACGATGGCCCTTTCCTGCATGTACAGCCCAGCAAACCCCAGCCCAGCTCCAGCAGCCCTGGGGGGACTAGTCCTTCCCCAGTGGAGCAGGACCCGTGCTCCTGGGACTGGCAGAGCAGCCCGTCAGCCGAAGCCTTTTCCCCTCCGAAGGGTCAGGTCGGGCAGGGCAGGATTTCATGCTCAACTCACTGCTGGCATCCCTCGCACAAAGCACTAGCGGGACCAGCCCGCATATCAAGCGTTAGATGTGGTTTCAGCTGTTCCTTGCCAAACATGGGAGTGTTTGGTCAGGGTTCGTGCTGTTTGAAGGGGTTTTTTTCAGTGCAACTTTAAAATTTGCTCAAACCCAGAAGGAAGACTTTCTGGTTTTGCTTCCTCTCTGTGCTGCTCCTTATAAAATTTCATTTCTCCTGATGGAAGAGGTTCTGGTTCCTCAATGCTTGTCCTGAATGTCTTAAATATTGTTTCGAAACCACCCTGCTGAGATGTGGTGTCACGGATAGGAGGGTTTGCGGAGCTTCTCCTCCGCACTGAGCAAGACCCAGCAAAGTGCTGGTGACGGGCAGCAGCACGCTCGTAGAGCCGTGGAGGCTGCAAGTGGGGATTTGGTCCTTTAACCTTCTCCTCTGCTCTTGGCTGCTTCTTTCTGGGCAAAATGAGCTCTGCCCATGGGCTCCTGGCCCCCAGGGATGGATTGGGGCTGGCACTGATGGGAGGATCGCAGCCCCTGGATGCTGTCTAGCTGCCCAGGACACATGGCTCTTCCCTGGGCTGTTTGTCCCTCTTTGGCAGGCACCGTCAGCACCAGACCTGCTGCGTTCCTGTGTCCTTGTTTTCCTGCTCCGGCTCTGAGAGCCGACGATGACGGCAGTGCTGCTCTCCAAAGCCGTAGCCACACGTGCACATCTGGTGAGTGTTTGCTGTGTATCTGCCAGGCAGCCCGCAAGTGTTGCGGTCTGAAACTCTGGGGAAGAAAGGCAGAGTGGATCCGAGAGCCTCGACCTCTCAAGCCCTGATCCTCCATGTGCCAGGTTCCTCCAGCACAGATGCCCCGGGGCTCCACTCACGCTGTCCCTCAGGGCCTCCTGGGGCTGCAGCCATGCCGGCTGTGCTTGAGCAATAGCTGCATTTCACAAGCGCTTGGTTCAGGGATGTTGCCTCTGGCAACCAGGACTTCCCTGGATCCAGCATGAGATCTGCCTGCATCAGCTGCCGTGGTTTTCCTGTGTCCGGTCCTGCCACTTCCCCAGTGAAAAATGAAAGTAACTTAAATAATTTCTTCTTCCCTCACCTCTATCCTGCAGCCCTCATGGAGGGTCTGGCTGGCCCCACTCTCGCCGCTCACCCCTGCCCAGCTGCACCCAGCTCCCGCACCCGTCTCCAGCCATCGTGAGCCCAAGAGCTGTGACATGGCAGGGCCCCAGAAGTTTTGCCTTTGGGGCTTGTTCCCGGTGTGCTGGATGTCTCCTCCGATGCACGGCTGCTCTGTGACAGCCCCGTGTGGGGGGCTGGAGGTGCAGGGCACCCCGCTGATTTAGTTGCCCCCAGTGCCCTGCTGCAGCCACCCAGCCCTGGGGAAGCTGCTCCTTTGCCAGCCCTGCTGGGTGCGGGGGGACTTCAGGGTCTGCTCGCAGGGAGTAAAAGACACTGTAACTTGTTTTCTTTAGCCTTTGCTATGCCCCAGGGCCGCCCTGGTTACAACCGGTACCTTTGGTGGGTCTGTGCCGTGATAGCATCACCTAATGCCCAGGAGCGCAGAGCAGACCGGAGCCCGGTGGGACAGGGGTGGGGGGCAGCAGGGCTGGCAGACAGCTTGAGGGCAGCCCGGGCTGTTCCCAGCCTTTGGTCGGCACAGGCAGAGCATGCAGCGAGAACGTAGCCCCATGGAATGCAGCTGGCAGAGCCGAACCCGTGCCCGCACCAGGTCTGCTTCACTGAGCACCTGCTGCTGCTGCA
Source organism: Harpia harpyja (assembly GCF_026419915.1). Lineage (NCBI taxonomy): Eukaryota > Metazoa > Chordata > Aves > Accipitriformes > Accipitridae > Harpia > Harpia harpyja. Next base: position 29,722,989 of record NC_068940.1, read on the forward strand.
GGCAGGGACCCTTTGCACCCAGTGGAGAGCTGGAAACTGAGCTGTTGCCTCCTGGTTTTTGCTAGCCCTTCTCTGCCTGCGAGGAGAGGCACCGGGTGTGCCACTGGGTGCAGGCGTGCCATGCTGTGCCATAGGCGCAGGTGCCACCGGTGCAGAGGAGCGTGGTGGCGGCCGAGGAGGAAGCCCTGCGGCTCCGGAGAATGTGCTGCGTGGGCTGCGGCAGCAGCTCTGCGTGCCTCCCTGGCCTATGGTTCCTGTTTTGGCACGGATATAAAGGCGGCGTGGGCAGGGAGAGCCCAGCAGGAGCGCGGTACCGCGGGGCAGCCAGGATGGGAGCGCAGAGCCTGGCGGCGGCTTGCGGGGTGCTGGCTTTGTGCCTGGCCCTCACCGGGGCCACCAACCCCGGCTTCGTGGTGAGGATCACCCAGAGTGGATTGGACTATGGTGGGTTCGGCTTCTGATCTCCCTCCTTGCAGATGTGCTGGCGGCTGAGGCGCGGAGCTGGGCGCCTGCTTGGAGAGCGCAGTGTCCTGGGGCAGGATGGGGGGGATCTTTGGCCGCGGGTGCCAAATGCACCATCGCCTGGGGCTTCCTGCTGATGTACCTGTCTGCCCCCCACCGTCATGGAGACCCTGTGAGGGTCTTGGGGGGCTGTGCCCAGGCGGTGTCGAGGGAGGCACAGGGCTGGCAGGGCAGGAGGGTCCCACTCCCATGGCACGGGTCCGGGCAGCTGAGCTGTGAGCCCTGGAGGAGTGAGCTGCGGAGGAGAGAGGAGGGGGGGAGCTGCAGGGGGGCAGTGACGGAGATGGATGGGCCCCACGCTGGTTTTATTGAGGCAGGCAGAGCCCCGGCTCCAGCAGAGCGCTGTTATGGATTGAAATACACTGTGTGAGAAACAGCTCATTTACCCGGCAGCTCTGCCAGCCGTGTGGGAGAGGAGGACGTGACTCCCCTTCCCAGATGGATGCAAGGATGCAGCACCCGCTCAGGTTGTGCTGCTCTCTGGGACGTGTGCTCCATCCAGCTTTGCCCACCGGCGCTGGGCATGGAGCAGCGCGGTGCCCAGGACCTCCCGCACACCTCGCACAGTGCCCAGTCCAGAGAGCGAAGACTGGGACCTCTCCCCCCTTTCCGTGCTTGGCCACCACCTTCCCCTGGGGCTTGCAAGCAGGCGGGAGTGGGAGTCAGGCAGGTTGCCTGTGTGCTCACAGGGCTCCGAGCACAGAGATTAGCTTTAAAGATAGCCTGAGAGGTGGAAAGCAGCCAGGGCATCTCCTGGATGTTTCCTTTAACCCTTTTGCTGTGCGCCCGGTGCATGCTCCCAGCTCCTGTGGGAAGCGCGTGGCCGTGATGCTCTTCCTCATCCCCTGCAGCCCATCAGCAGGGGATCGCCATCCTGGAGAAGGAGCTGGCCCAGCTGAAGCTGCCAGATATCTCGGGTGACTTTCGTGTCCGGCACGTGGGGAAGGTGCACTATGAGATCTCCAGGTGAGCCCTGCCAGCGCCCTGGAGTGGCTCATTGCCCCCCCCAACCCATGTGAGGGGCAGGAGGGCTGGGGGAGGACAGGAAGCCCCCAGAGCAGCGAGGACCATCCTGTCCCCTCCACAGCTCCCAGAGATGTTGGCCCTGTCCTCGGTGCAGGCAGAGACGCTCCTGCCCAAAGGGAAAAAGGGAACCGGGGTGACGGCACTCTGGGTGCGGGTGGGTTTTGCGCAATTGAAGCCGAGGCGGTGGAGGTGGCCCAGCCCCTGCGGAGGTCCCAGCTCCCCGCTGCCCCATCACCTCTCCGCTCCTGCTGCGCAGGGTTTCGAGCTGCTGTTTGGATGGCTTCAGGGACCCCATTTCCAAAACACGCCACTTTGCGCGTCCCTGCCAGGCATCACTTTGCTGCGGCAGGACGGGAGCTGGGATGCTGCAAGTGTGGTGGTCCCGCTCCCTCCCTCCCCAGCTGTGTGCCCAGGGGTGAGGCACCCCTGTAATGTGACTTTTCTCTTATTTTTTATTTATTTATTTTTAGATTGGACCTTCGCAGTTTCAACTTGCCGTACTCGCGGATTTCCCTGGTCCCCAACGTGGGCCTGCAGGTCTCCATCTCCAATGCTTTCGCCGAGGTGGATGGGAACTGGCGGGTGAAGATATACTTCATGTGCGTGCCCAGCTTCCCTCTTGCCTACTTAGGCGCTTCACGCTGCGTCTCCCTCTCCGGGTCTGGACAGGCTTTTTCTCCTCTCCATCTCCCTTGTGTTTTGGATAGCTGTTGCTTCGCTCTCTGCAGATGCGCTGACTTGTCTTTCCCACAGCCGGGCTGCAGCCGCTGTATTCCCGATGCACGCCTGGGAGCCCCTCGCCCTGGGGGACCCCAGCCAGGTTTCCGTCCACACCGGGAGCCCTCGGAGCTGGCCATGCAGTGTTTATCCTGCTTGCAAGTGGTTGGGGAGACAATGCGAAAGCCGTCTCCCCTCTTGTGGCACCTGGGGGGTGCAGGACAGTCCCTCGTACTTGCTTGTGCTGGGGGGCACCTTCCTGAGCACCCGCAGGGACAGACCTGAGCCGGGACTGGGGGTGGGCAGAGGACGCTGCCACCCGTACAGCCACTGAGATGGATAAAACGGGCTGGGAGGCAAGAACAAGGTGGACAATGGACAAGCTGTGCATGAACTCTCCTGTCTCTCTTCCATGTCCCCTATTTGCTTTTGATCCTCTCTATTTAAAGGTTACCTCTCCTAGTTTATGTTCCAGTGAAGTTTGGTTTCCCTGAGTTTCAAAACTTTCCTGGTCTTCTCTGGGTGCTCACTACAAGGGAGAGCCTGAGCTAGATAGATCCATCCCAAACCTGACTTGGGGTCCCTTTGCCAGGACTTGGCATTGAGAAATGTCCCTTTCTCATCCTCCCCTCCCTGCAGCCGGGACCACGGTTCATTTGACCTGAAGGTGGAGAATGTCTATATCAAAATCAACCTGAAGCTGGGCAGCGATGCCTCTGGGAAACCCACCATTGACACCTCTGACTGCAGCACCCGCATCTCCAAAGTCCGGGTACACTTTTGGGGCAAGCTTGGGTACGTAACTTCACTGTGAGGCCTGGAAACACTGTGTGTTAGCCTGTCTGCCATGGGAACGTGGCTTCCAGGCCCTGGTGCAGGGAGTAAGATGTTGGTATCCGCAGTCCCTTGGAGGCTGCCTGTTCTGCCTGCAGGCTGCCTGCACTGGCACACCACTAGTCAGCTGTCTCCGGACTCTTGCATATACTTCTCATCCAGATGTGCAACTGAATGAACTTAAATCTGGCCTGAACTTATCCTGCTGTGGCTGCACATTTAAGGGAGATTTAAGACAGTCACTAGACTTGTGTGCATGTGGTTTACAAGCAGGTCCGTTTGCAAATGTAAATGCTGGGGCAAAGCCAGACGCCAGATTGGTATGGGAATGACGTTCCCCAGTGTCTCGCATCCCTAGTGCCTCCCTTTCCTGGGCAAATACTTCTGCAGCAACCTCTGAGCTAGAGAAAGAAGGACTCCTCTCTGTTTTTTCTCTGCAGATGGCTTTACAACCTCTTCTATGGCGCTGTTGAGTCCAGATTCCGGAATATTTTGGAGAGCAAGGTATGTGAGCAAAGGAGGGCAGAGCTCTGGTCTTTAGCCCTCACTTGTAGCTGATGTCCTAGAAGGATCGGAGCACATGTAGGGATTTAACTAGAGCCAGAGCACATGGGTGTGTTGCCAATTTGGTGAAAACCAGAGGAATGGGCATTGCTAACTACAGTCTCCGTAGTGGCTCAGGCTGAATTCAAAACCTGCAGCCTTTGCCAAAGCCCAGCGTAATTGGTTCCTAATTAACAAAGACTTTTCTTTCCATGTGGTCAGCTAATTAGATCCTATGCCTCAGCCAGACTCAGTGTAGCAGAAGAAACCTGATCAGAGCTGTCCTTTGAACGGCTGCACTCCTGTATGCTTTGGGGAGCAATGGGGGAGAAATTCTCATTTCTGGATTTCAGATGCTTGCTGTCTTGTTTTAACGGGGTGCATCAGGGAGGCCCTGGTACGGGCCGCCCGGTACAAAAGCCTACATGCAGGAGACCTGCAACAAGACATGGAAACAAGCTGTTAGCAATAATTACTACAAGGCTAACTGGCACGAGTTACAGCCTCCCTGGATGTGAACCTTGCTCAGGAAGGAGGCAGTTGGAGAACAAGCAAATCCCACTCCCGCAGCAGATCCCATCCTGCCCGGGCACTATTCCTGATGCCAGGTAGTGGCTTTCCCAGGGCCGCTGGGAGCTGTGGCAGCAGATGGGCTGGCAGCAGGGGTAAAGCTGGGGCTCAAAGGCCTTTTCTGCTGTTTTGCCTCCTGGAAGGAGGGCAGCTGTGGAACTCCGAGAGGACCTCTGCGCCTCCTCCGAGCCCTCTTTGCCCCACACATGTTTCTCAGTGTCTTTCTCCATGTGCGAGATGGTGCAAGGGGCAACGGGCAGGAGAGGGCAGGGGTTGGGAGTGCTCTGCACCGGGACCCCGGGGAACATCCCGGTCCCAACCCAGCCCTGGCAGCCCGTGTCTGCCTCGCGCTCTCGCTGCACACGCTGGGGCAGTCCTCGTGCCCCCAGTGCCAGGGGGACCCGGCCACTGGGAGATCCCAGTCACTGGGACTGGTGCTGCATTTGCCCATCTGCAGCTCCGTCCTCCCAGGCGGTGATGGGGCGTTTCCAGCACAGACAGAGGAGTATCAGCTGGGCACAGGGAAGAGCAGCAACCCTCTGTTGATACGGCCATGCCCAAAGCTCTGTCCCTCCCCAGCGCTGCACAGGCAGCGGCTGTGTTGCTGTCGGCGTGGTCGCTGCTCCTCCGGAGCTCTGCATCTTGCCATCAGCTGCTGCAGGCTGGATGCCCGGTCAGACAGATGATGGCCTGATCCTGCCTGGCGGTTTCTGTGCCATTATGGGGAAAGCATTGCAAGAGAGCTTGTGCAGATTATCTCAGCCGTCTGCAGGACTGTGCCCTGCAGTAAATTTCCTGGGCTAGTGTTTAGCCTGCAATTAAATCCCCCACTAATGCCGAGGCTTCACCCGCGGATGACAGCAGCAGAGGGATTTGCTCTTCTGTCTTGGCAGCACAGAGCTGTAGGAACTCAGGACAGCTCCGCTTTGTTGGTGCAATTAGTGCTCCTGCCCCTGCAGGAGTGAGTTAACTCTTTCAGTTGCTCTGCTTCGGCTAAGTCTTGGCTGCTCAGCACAATTCATTCCACCATGGGCCGCAGGAACAGGCTGAGGGCGCACATGAGATTCTTTCCAAGCAGCTGAACTGTGCTTTGGGAGCTTGCTGTAAGCAGATATTTGCAGGTATAAACCTTGCTTGTATCTTGGACACTTAATTAATGTGCCGTCTGATGAGTAGAGACAAATATCACTCTGTGCTCTTTTATTTAAGCAGGCTTTTGCAAGGAATAAAACTGGCACTGGGCAGCAAAGCAGAGTACGGCTGACGCTTTGACCCCGGGGGTGTGAATGGGCTGCCCCCGGCAGAGCTGCCCCTGCTCACCTTCGCTGTCTTTCTTGCCCGCAGGTCTGTGAGAACGTGGTCACGTCTGTGCGCAGCGAGCTCCAGCCTTACCTCCAGACCCTGCCAGGTACCGGGCGGGCGGGGGCTGCACAGGGTTTTAGGAGCAGTTCTTCCTAATGTTTCCCAGCCATGAGGACAGCGTTGTATCTTGTGCCCCCTCCCCATTTCCTTGTATTTCTGCACCCAAGTTGGGCTGGGGAGTACTACATCAGCAGAGATTTGTCACTGTGCTCCCTGTCCAGCCGCGGAGACGGCTCGTCTGCACGCAGCCTCCAACGAGCCGTGCCCTGGAGCTGGTGGGGGCATGGGCTGCCTTAGCCAGGGGACCCAGACCCTTCCTCGGGTCCAGGAGTTAGTCTGCATGGCTGAGAAACAGGAGGGAAATGTGATCTTTAGCTTCTAAACAGAAGCAAGCACATATGAACCTGGTACTGAGCTGTTGCACCAGGAAGCCCGGGCACGGCACTGGATGTCGGCAGAGGCAATCTGCTCCTGGCTGTCCCGTGTCTTCTCTCCCTCGCTCATCTGCCTGCCTTGTGTTTTACAGTCACAGCCAGGATAGATGACAAGGCCGGGATCGATTACTCCTTGGTGGCACCCCCAACTGCTACCGCCCAGTCCCTGGACGTGGACCTGAAGGTGAGAGGCTGCCCTGGGAAAGCTTGATTTGGCTGATGCCATCGCCACAGGCAGGTGGGGAACCAGGTTTAGGTACCTCCTGCAAATGCTGTTTGCCAGCCAGCATTGGCGGGTGACTCCCACCACCCTCTGCTCTCCTGCTTCACCTCTCTCCCTCCTCACAGGGCGAATTCTTCTCCCTGGCCCACCGCTCCACCGTCCCCTTCCCTCCGCTGGCGCTGGCCTTCCCCCCGGATCACGACCGTATGGTTTACTTTGGGGCATCCAGCTACTTCTTCAACACAGCCAGCTTCGCCTACCACGCAGCCGGGGCTCTGGTCTTCGAAATCACAGACTCCGTGGTGAGCAGCGCAGGTGGGACAGGGGCTGTGCCCGCGGCTCTGGGCAGTGGGTTCAATTTGCAGAGGAGCTCCGGTGGCAGCCTGCGGTCTCAGAGGACCCCCCCAGCGAGCTGCCCAGGGGGCTGAGAGCTGGGGGCCGTGGGATGGGGCCGGGGGGGGCTGATCTCGCCGTGGGCTCGGCCGTGCCGCATCGCCCCGGCGTGACTGTTCTCCCCCCCACAGATCCCGAAGGGCATGGGGTTCCACTTGAACACCTCCACCTTCTCAGCCTTCATTCCCCAGGTGAGTGGTTCCAGCCCTGCCCCCCCAGAGCTCCTGCCGCACACAGGCTTTGCTCTGTGCAAGGTGGTCTCCCCCAGGAACGGGGGTTTGTGCCGCTGTCCCTACCCTCTCCCTGCTCCTCTACAGCTAGAGAAGATGTATCCGGACATGCCGATGAAGCTCAGGCTGTCCGCCCCTTCTGCTCCGTTTCTGAACATCGGACCAGGGGGGCTCTTACTCAAGCCTGTCGTGGATATCCAGGCTTATGCCATCCTTCCCAGCTCCAGCCTGGCTCCTCTCTTCCTCCTCAGCCTGGTGAGTTTGGGCACAGCCTTGCAGCGGTGACTGTGGTCCTGGCTGGGCAGCTCCGGGTGTAGCCACGGCTCCAGCTGACGCGGTGTGTCGGTGAGCTCTCCCCTGCTTCTCAGCGGGGCAAAGATGTGAGTTTTCACTGTGCACCGTCCTCCCACTGCCTTCAGCAATGCTGAGCCATCGCTTGCTGAGCTCCTGCCAGGGGAGGTGCTGGATGCTGTCCAAAATCAGCCCAGTCCTGGTACAGCTGGGGTGTCCCCAACAGAAAAATACCTGAGCTGACTAATGCCAGGTTTAATGCTGTGTGCAAACGTGCCCCTGGATGGGCAGCGGTCCCGCTGCGTTTTGGCTGGTCGGAGCCGTTCCCCCGGGTGTCTGGTTTGGGGTGAGGTGGGGTGAGCACTGCCGGAGCTGTGCTCTCTCTCCCCAGACAAGCAATGTGTCTGCTGTCATCAACGTGAAATCTGGCCACATAGTTGGGAACCTGACTGTGGGCAGGTACGGAGCGGGAGCAGCAGAGGGCTTCGCTCGCACAGCGGTCTGAGCACAGCCGCCGCAGGGCAGAGGGTGGCTGGGGGGTGCTTCTGGGGGCTGTTCTGTTCTGGGATGGAGGTGAGGTGGGGAGGTCCCGGGGATGTGGACCTGGTGGGGAGGGGATGAGCTGGGGCTGAAGGGAACAGGATCTGCGTGGCCATCGACGGGTGGCACCGGGGTGGGAACTGCTGCCTCCATTGGGACAGCCTTCACAGCACCACTTCTGTCTCTGTGCAGGTTGAGGCTCTCTCTGAAGCATTCGGATGTTGGCACTTTCCAGGTAAGCTATCCTTGACCATGACCAGAGCCCCCAGCATGGAGGCGAGAGCCTGCTGGGGGCCAAGGAGAGGGCTCAGTCCCCCCTGGCCCCCAACATGGGACCTGGGGGTGCACCCAGGACCCCACATTGACCCATAGACACCTCCTGTCTGAGCCTGCAAGACTGGGAGAGGATGCAGAGCCAGATGCCATTGCTTCTTTCACCCCTACACTTCCCACCCTGCCAGCGTGACCAGACAAAGCCACTGGTCTCTGGCGAAGCATGTGCCCATCCCAGCTCCTCATCTCATTTCCTAATTATCCTCCAGTGCCTGGTCATCTCCTCTCCTGGAGGTTAAAGCTCTTTTCCTTCCCCCTCTCTCCACTCCCCAGGTGCGAATGCTGCAGTCCTTAATGAACACCATTGCTTCCACTGTGCTTCTCCCGAATCTTAATGGTGAGAACCTGCTGGGGGGAATGGGGGGTGTTAGAGTAGTCACTAGCCATGTCGCTCCATCTGAGCAGGCCCAGCTCACTAATTAAATCCCTGTTGCCAAGCCTGATCGGTGGGTAAAGCCTGCAGGAGACAGCAGTAAAAGTGCCTGGCAGAGGCAGGCTGCAGGCTGCAGCGTGCGGGAGCCTCTCGGTGCTGTGACATGCATCCAGCAGTGAACACAATGGAAAAAATGAGCACGACGCACATCCTAATGCTTTCCAGACCCTCTCACCGCTCGCTGCTTCTCATGACTCCCCAGCAATTCGGGCCGGAGCGGGGCTGGTGGCTGCCAGGGGCCCGGGGGGGGGTGGCACAGTATAACATGCAGCCCCCAGCCCTTCTGTGGAGCTTGGGAGGAATTTCCTCTGCCTACCCGGGGAGCAGCGGGGGTGAAGAAAGGGCCAGGGGTAGGAGGTGGCTGCCTGCTTTGCATAGCCTGCGCTCCCTCTCGCTCCCACTCCCACCCCAACGCAGCCACGTGTGTTGTCTTTTCCAGAAAGGTTAGCTGAGGGTTTCCCTCTGCCACTGCCGGACAGAATACAGCTCTCCAATATCCTCGTGAGGTTTCACCAGGTGAGTGAGGGGGAGCACCCGGCCCCGGCTGGAGCCTGTCCTGCCGCCCCCAAGCCCCCCGCCTGCCGGCACAGTGCACAAAGCCAGTTCCCCCACCTGTGCTGGGAGGTGGCAGGCAGTGGGATGCGCTCGGTCGGGGTCCCAGCAGCACAGCCACAAACCAGAGCCCAGCTTTTCTCATCTGCGTGGTGGGGGTCTGGGCTCTGCACCCCCGCGGCAGCACCGCATCGTTCTCCAGTTCTTAGACCGGGGGCCCGAATTTCCCACGATGCTTTTTATAGCACGCACAGCTCTGCAGCAGGGTTAGCCCCGAGCCCCCACCTTCCCTGGCTGGCAGAGCCTGGCGGGACGCTGCGTGTGAATACAGAGCAGCTGCTGCCGGACACATCTGCCTGTGGTGGGACAGGCAGCGCCTGCCAGACGGGGTGGAAGGAGCTCTGCCAGGTCCTGGGGAGCGGAGAAAGCCCCTGTTGTGGGAGACCTTGGGGAAGCCCCCGAGGGGTTGCCACGACGGGGATGCTGAACAGTTATGGCGAGGCATGGCTGTGAAATGTCTTCAGAGCCCTTCCACGCCTAAAATTAGGCACAGGGGCTGGCAGAACCACCCGTGCCCATCCATCCTCCCTCCCCGAGACGGGGTGGGTGCCGGGGAGCGTGGCTGCCTGCGAGAGAAAGCAGCTGCCAGGGCCCGTCGCAGCCCCACGCTTTCTCTCTTTCTCCCAGAATTTCCTGCTGCTTGGAGCAGACGTCCGCTATCAGCCTCTGGAATGGAGATAAGGCGACGAGAGGGACCTTGAGTGCCAAAAAAAAAAAAATGCCCCCTTCGCCCCTTCCCTCCCCCTGGCCCTGCTGCCGCAGCTGAAGACCCCCGGTTCTGCCGCAGCGTCCCTCTCCGCCCGCCTCGGCCTGGGCAGAAGCACCCCCGGGGGCTGAACACCACGTCCCCCAGCCCCAGCATCACCCGGTGCTGCTGAGAACTGGGGGTCCCTGGCCCCCCCCTCCCCTCCCGCTTCCCCTCTGCCAGGGGCGGTTGGTGGCAATAAAGGCGGCCGGCGCTGGGATGGTGGCTGTGGGGCTTCTGTCGCTGTCTGAGCCTCTGGAACCTTCCCTGGGCCCTCCGCACCGGGCCCGGGGACTGCTCGGGGGCGGCCGCGGGGTGCCATGAGCTCCCCCCCCCCGCCTCCGCCAGCGGGAGGGCAGGCGCCCGGGAACGCTCGTTTCGGCTCTTTTTATGGCTGCGGTCGGTGGCGAAACGCCACGGAACACCGGGTTTTTCATCGTGGTTTACACTTTCCCGCGGCGGGGCCGTCCCCGGCCACCCGCGAAGTCCCCCGGCAGAAGGACGGGCCCGGCGGAACGGCGGCGGCGCGGAACGCAGCGCCGAGGGGAGGGGGAGGCGGGGGGGACCGCTTATGGCGGCGCACGGTGGGGCCGCCCTCTCGCCGTTCGCGCCCTTTCCCGCCCCGTCCGTCCCTTAAAGCGTTCCGCCTGGCCGTCGCCGCGGTAACAGCGGCCATGCTGCCCTGGAGGCGAGCCCTGCGGGTGGCGGGGCTCCTCCGCTCGGCCGCCGCCGATCCCCGCCCCGGGACCTCCCGCCGAACGCGCTGCGGGCCGGGCGAGCGGCCGGTGGGGCGCGGGGTCGCGCTGCCCGCGGGGCCGGACCTGCGGCAGTTCCTGAGGGGAGCCGCCGCGGGGGAGCCCCGGCCCGAGCCGGGCCCTGTCCCCGGCACTGGGAAAGGTCTGTGGGTCTGTGCCGTCCCCCAAGCCGCCCCCGCTCCGCGGGCGCTGCTGAGCCCTGCGCGGCGGTCCGGGCTGGCGGGGTCAGCCGTGCCCCGCGGCCGCGGCCTTGCCGCCTGGCCAAGGGCGGCCGTAATGGCCGGTGCGGGCAGTGGTGTCCTGCAGCCGGAGCGGAGAGTCAATGTGGCGTGCGCAGGGGGTTGTTTGGGTGCTTTGGGGGCGCCCTGAAGGGGATTTTGGCGTTAGAAGAAGTCCAGCTCGTTGGCCACATGCTCACTGGTGTGTCTCCCCACGCCCTGAGGATGGGTTGGGGAGTGGGTTGCTCTGGCACCTCTCTGCAGTCCATGTGCTGGGCTGTTGTCCGCGGCCGTGGCAGAGTTATCAGGCTGTGATGCCCTGGGGAGAGGGGTTTCAGTTCACTAAATGGTATATCTCCGTAATAACACAGCTTCTGCTTCTCTGCAAGCCATAGCACAGATCTGTTGTGTTAGAGTGATGTGCTCTGAGGTACTGGGCTTTCCCAGAGTCCGTCTTTATTTTTGGTTTATCTTTTCTGCAAGCGAAGGTAGCTTTTGTGCTGCTTGCTTGACTCTCTCCAGTGGTGGGACTGGAGGTTCCTTCCTACAGAAAAGGTCATAGAAGCAGGTTGTAGATGAGAGCTGAGGCAGGTTTCTGCATCACACCACCTTTGTTGCAGTGTACCTGGAGACGTATGGCTGCCAGATGAACGTCAATGACATGGAGATTGCCTGGGCCATCCTGCAGAAGAATGGCTATGCGAGGACAAAGGAGTTGGATGAGGTAAGGCACCTTGGCAGCTCTCCTGTAGCGCAGGCCTGTGAGGGCGTCACACCACTGCTGTGCCTGCGAGTCTTGGCTTTTGTCTGGAGTGCAATCCTGCAGGATGTTGATTTTTTGCAGTCTAAGTTCTGTGGAGTAAAGGAGACTATTTAACACGTGTGCTAGAAAGCTGCGGGTTGTCTTTTTTCTTTAAACGGCTGGGTTCTCTCTCAGCTGGAGAGGGATTGGACACAGCAGGACTCAGCTTTGTCTGAGTTCACCACTACCATTTAGTGGAAGACTCTGCTTGTCTTCTGTTAGTTTCTTGCACCTTTGTTTGTTGAAACCCACCACATACTTGGGCAGATCTTTTTCACTGAGTTAAGTGAGTTTTACAGTCTGCCTCTTCAGGTTACCTGAGCAGGGCATGAGTACTTACTGTTTGGCTTTTACAAATTCTTCTTCCTTTTTTGTTGTTTTCAATTTAGGCAGATGTGATTCTCCTTGTCACCTGTTCTGTGAGGTAAGGAAACTTGTGTCACTGCTGGTTTTGGACAGCTTTTAAGGAATTACCATTTGAAAACCAAGGCAATAAATGTGTTGTGTGAGGAAAAGAGCATACAGATGTGAAACTACCTGTTTAGTTGAGGGTAGAGCTAGCTGATGCTACAATGTATAACATTAATTGTGCTATGAATTGCTTTTCTATATAGTGAGAAGAAGTTCTTTGGTAGCGTAAGCTCTGTGTGTATGCCATGGGCAGGTAGAGACCTGCACAGATTTGTGCTTTAATGATTTTTTTAATGTTGTTCTGTCTTATCTTGAAGTGACTGTCTCTCTAGTACAGGGTCTGTACTTCAGAAATTTGGGAAATACGTTTAGGGGCAATTTAGGATATAAATATATAGGGAACTTTGCTTGTTTTTTCTGAATGCAGAAGATATAGAATGCTCATTGTTACTTGCAAGGCAGCTCATATTGCAGGCTAAGCTCTGCAAGAGCTTAGTCCCTGAGTTGTTTCTACAGTGCAGATGCTCCCAAGTGAGTGAAATGATAGTAGATAAGATGGAGTCAAGACATAATCCACACACCATGAACGACAGTTACATGTGTTTTCAGCTAGATCCATCAGGTTGATGATTCCTCGTCTTTAGTTGAATTTTCCTCTTAAAGCACTTGGGCTGCTTCAGGTTGGAGGACCATTAAAAGCGCAACAATCAGAATAACCACTGTTTTCCTGGCTTCCCAGGGAGAAGGCAGAGCAGGCTATCTGGAATCGCCTGCGGCACCTCAAGGCGCTGAAAGCCCGGCGGCAGCAGGCTCGCTTACCTCTCCGCATCGGGATTCTAGGTACCTGGCGGGATGTGCAGCCGTGGTAGCACACACTGTTGTGCCACATCCCATCGTGCTGCGTTTCCTCTTCCCCTCTGGTGGCACTGAGCCTTTCCTGCAGGGTGAAAGCAGCTAGTGAAGGGGTGCGGAGGGTGGGCACTTCCTCACAAGGACCCTTCTCCTTTGGCGGCAGGATGCATGGCTGAGAGGCTTAAGGAGGAGATTCTGCACAGGGAGAAGCTAGTCGATATTGTGGCAGGCCCTGATGCATATCGTGACCTTCCCCGGCTGCTGGCCGTGGCAGAGTCTGGCCAGCAAGCTGCTAATGTCCTGCTATCGCTAGATGAGACTTACGCAGATATTCTGCCTGTCCAGACTAGTGCAGGTGGCACAACAGCTTTTGTGTAAGTACCTTTCTTTCCTGTGCATGTTTCTGTGGTCCTGGTTTGGAAATACTGCTGTGCGGAACAGACATGACAGTGACAGCAGCTACCCAAGAGATCCAATGCCTGGTTGCACTCATTCCCAGCAGCCCAGAGGCATGAGTCTACCAGACTGTGTGTTTGCTGCTTCTTTGCTGTCTGACTGAGCCCTGGAGGGACTGCCCCATGCTCTGGCTGTCTGCGGGCTTCTCTTATTCTCCTTTGAGAACGTTGATTGTCTAAGCCTGATGCTGCACCGAGTGATTTCTGTCCCACTGACATCTGTGCCTTTCTAAAGTCTGTGCCTCTCATCCCCTGCCTTCTGCTATGTCCTGCCCCAGGTTCTCCTATTTAATTCTGCTAATCCTCCATGCGTTGTAACTTCTGTTGGTTTTGTTTCCATTTGTTTATTTTTGATAATAAGATTCCCAAACAAGAAATCAGACTCTGCTCAGTGTGGCCATAAAGTACAGAAGGACAGTATCACCCTCTGTAGGAATAGGATGCAGAAGGATCTTTCTTCACTGCCAGATTGCAGTGCTAGTCTGTGCCTCATTAGTTGCTTTCCAAGTTTCTTGGAAATGTGCACGAAAAATTAGGAGCTATTTGCTAGGGGCAAGCAGAAGCCAGCTCTGGCTGGAAGGATGCATAAGGGGAAGCTGCAGAGCTGTGTTCAGAGCTGGTGCTGTGTGTGCTGCAGGCCAGGGGAATTGGCTGTAGGCAGCAGTGCTGGGCCAGGTCAAAGCAGGGCAGGATGCAACATGGATGATTCTTCCAGAGTGATCGTAGTATGACCTGTACTTTACCTCTCGGCAGATCTATCATGCGGGGCTGTGACAACATGTGTAGCTATTGCATTGTGCCCTTCACCCGTGGCCGTGAAAGGAGCCGCCCCATCGCATCCATCCTGCAGGAAGTGCAGATGCTCTCGGATCAGGTGAAGCAGAGCCTCCTTCCCACCTGTGCCCACCCATGGGAGGAAGGATGGTTCTCAGTGAAAGTGTTTTCAGTGGTACCTTTGACCAATGACATCGCCTTTATCTGTAGAGATGAGGTTACCATAGGGTTCCACCAGTGGCTTTTTGATTCCCCCGTAATACTCTGAGACAGACAGGGAAGGGAGGGCTTCCCTTGGAGACTCCTCCTTGAAGTAAGAGTAAAAACATGGCTGCCCTTGCACCTTAGCCATCCTGACCGGGTTATATTTTTTTCGCCTCTGTTTATCTTTGTAGGGAGTGAAAGAAGTGACCCTTTTGGGTCAGAACGTCAACAGCTTTCGAGACATGTCTGAGGTGCAGTTTCAATCAGCGGCTGCCCCAGTCCTCAGTCGTGGCTTTAGCACAGTCTACAAAGCTAAACCAGGAGGCTTGCGCTTTGCACATCTTCTAGACCAGGTTTCTAGAATTGATCCAGAAATGAGGATCCGTTTCACCTCGCCACACCCCAAGGATTTTCCTGATGAGGCAAGTGTAAACACCTGGATCTCTGCTTGCAGGCAGGCAGGCAGCTCTGAACTGCTAGATGTGGGCTGTGCTTCCTTCCCAAAGGGAACATGGAATCGCAGAAGGGGAACAGCAGCTCCTGAGAGGGGAAATGGTTATGCTAAAGCCAGCAGATTTGCAATTTGCTGGCTTTTACCTGGGGAATACTCTTCCCCTTGGCATCCTGGTAGAGTTGAGCTGTCTATGATGTTGTCTCCTGATTGCCCATCACAGGTCCTGCAGCTTATCCAGGAGCGACACAACATCTGCAAACAGCTTCACCTCCCAGCCCAGAGTGGAAGCACACGAGTCCTGGAGGCCATGCGACGAGGGTGAGTGATCACCATGTGGAGTCCTGTGCCTTGCCCTCTGATTTAGGGTGCTGGTTTCTCCTCGCCAATGTGGTTTTCTGATTAGCAAATCCACGTGTTGTTCATCGCAGATACACAAGAGAAGCATATTTAGAGCTTGTACACCATGTGCGTGAGTCCATTCCAGGTAGGGGCTCCCTTTATCTTGGTCTGAGCTCAGCATTCTTGAGTGAAGTGTTCCTCTCTTCCTTGAGGGAAGTGTAAAGCAGTGTCTCTGTTACAGGAGTGAGGTTAAGCAGTGATTTCATTGCCGGCTTCTGTGGAGAGACAGAAGAAGACCACCAGCAGACCCTGTCCTTGCTGCGGGAAGTTCGCTACAATGTAGGCTTCCTGTTTGCCTACAGCATGAGACAGGTGAGTGTGGGACCTGATGGAGAAGACTGTTACCTCTGGACATCTCACCTAACTCCTGAGTGCTGTTCCTCACAGTAAGACACTAAAAAAAAAAATCTATTGAAAATGACACCTAAAGACTCATTATATTGCTAGATTGTTTTTTTGCTGCCATGCAGCCCTTCAAGGGCATGTGTTGCTGCAAGTGCTGCCTTTATGCCTGAAAGGCTTCCAGCTCCCTTTTGTGAGTGTAAGGCTTGATTACTGATTGGGTGACCTGGTTCTGCAGATGTTCCGGAGTGATTGCAATGAAACAGCCATGTCTGCAGAGACCTGGCTGCAGGTCCATTTTTCTTTGTTGATGAGAAATTGTGCTGATGTAGGGAGTCTCTGTCAATCGAGTCTGGTGAGAACTGGTGAATTTTCAGAAGGTATTTCCATGAGAAGAGTGGACAGTTGACAAGTCTCCTTTAGAATGCTCCCCATAGTGTAAGATGCTGACGGGGAAGAGGACAGAAGGTTGGGAAACATAAGGAAGCAAAGGGATATGGGTCACGTTTTAGCACATGGGACTAGAAGTAGTAGAATCCATCGCCTGTCTTTGTGGACAGACAGGCAACAGATGCATCTCACGTGGGAGATGCAGCACTTCTGCTTCACACAGCCACTGATACTCAGCGCCCTACATCAAACCTACTACCAAAAAGGTGGTGCAGGAAGAATGTGAGGAAATCAAAGATGTTGCTGGTGCTTAGCACCTGAAAATGTTCCTTGAGGTTGTAAATACAAACTGTAATGCGTGGAAAGCTGTTGCTTGAAAAGCAGCCAAGCTGGCTGGGGTCAGACAAGGTTTTGATCTCAGACTGTCTGGTTATTCAGGGGCCACACTTGCTTTGTCTGTTTACAGAAAACCCGGGCATATCACCGGCTCCAAGACGATGTGCCTGCAGACATAAAAAAGAGGCGGCTGGAGGAGCTCATTACTGTCTTTCGAGAGGAGGCTGCAAGAGCAAACGAGGCGATGGTGGGCCAGTCTCAGCTGGTGCTGGTGGAGGGGGTGAGTGTGCCTGGAACAGAGTTGCACTTCTCGCCTCTTGCCGGCCGAGAGGCTCTTAGGCTGTACACAGCAATCGTCACCTTCCCTTCTCACTTTCCTCACACAATCCTAGGACTCCAAGACCGTGTCTTCACACTTAAGCAGACAGCCTGATTTTTCCAGAGCACTGAGCTGAGCACAGAGGGATGGGGTACGCCAGACATGTCTCTGGGCAAGCACTGAATTAGTGCAGGCTTTGAAACATTGCCTTTGGTGTGTGGGTGTCAACACAGCAGCTCTGGCCCTAGGACTTTGTTACATGGCATGCTTAACAGTGTGGAATGTGGATTTAATACTGGCAATAGTGCTCAATTAATTCCTGAGGCAATAAAGCCCAGCAGTGAATCAGCTATTGCCATGCAGGTAATGTTCCCTGTCCTCCTTTCAGCCCAGCAAGCGCTCTGCCTTGGAGTTGTGTGGGAGGAATGACGGCAACATCAAGGTGATCTTCCCTGATGCCGAGATAGAGGATGCTGCGGGCTGCAAGGCTCTGGTCAGAGCCCAGCCAGGGGACTATGTGTTGGTGAAGGTGACCTGTCTGCAATGCTTGTTTCCTTGGGCTCTTTTCCTTGCACAGTGCTGTTCTCTAGAGCAGCTGCTGCCAGAAGAGCCTAAAATTAGAATGGATCCTCCTCAGCCTTTCTGTTCCTGAGGACTGTTGTGCTGTTTCTTTCAGGTAACCTCTGCCAGCTCTCAGACCTTGAAGGGAGTTCCGCTCTGTCGTACTAGCCTCTCCCGCTCTGCAGCTTGTCATTGAGGTATCCCTGCTGCCGGTGGACAGAAGCAGCACATTTTCCCCAGGAAGAAACAAGGAAGTTTGGTCAGATGGAGATAGGGTAGAAACAGGGAGATATATGTGTATTAGAATATGTATATGAAATATTAGTAAAATATATATATTTCTGTTTTGGCAACAACCTACCCCTCATAGATCTGTGCAAGTTTGTAGGCAAAAGGGATGGAAGCTGTGTATGGATTTGCCAAACCCAGGTACTGTGTAATCTTTTGTTTTCACTTGCCCTCAGGCTTGGCCCACCCTTGCAGTGCTGCAGGTCTGTCCTCTGACTTTGATCATGTCCTCTCATGCAGCCCAGCTTGGGAAATTTATGTCTGCAGAGCAGGTCATTCCTACTAGCTCAGTTGAATTTAGGAGTTGCAAAAACTGGTAGTGCCTGGAAAATAAAGCTCCAGTAACTGCTGGAGAATGGTAGGAGTACTGCCAAAGGGGAGGAAGAACTCAGAGAACAGGAGAAGATTGTGATCAATTCTTTCCAAATATTGGTAACTTCCCTATTTGCAAAATGCTTGGAAAGGGCAAGTAAGAACCTGCACCGTGCCTGTGTGATGGAATATGGCACTGAACTGTGGAATACAAAATGGTGTTTAACATGCACAAGTGATGCTTAATCTGTTGTATCTGAGGCCGAGGGAATGCAGCCTTGCCCTTGTACTGGGGATATCTGGATCTAGGTTAGAGAGGTTTTCCCTGTCCCCAGGCCTAAGGGGCTGCATGGTAAGGACTGGCTGCCAGCCGAGGGTTATCTCTAGCCTGTTAAAACTTTAGGTGCAGCTTTGTAATCCAAACATCTGTGGATGTCCTTCCCTTTGCTCACTAGAAGAGAGACGTGGTTGTACTGATTTAAATGGCCAGTAAGTTCCTTAAGTGCATCTTACAAGAGTTTCTTGTTTTTATCAGCCTGTAGCTAACTGTGGCTGCACTGTGTCATATTCCAGCCTGGTCTGCTAAATTCAAACAAGTACCTGTAACTTGTAAGTAAACTCTTACGAGATGTGAGAGTCAGCCCTTTTAATATAGGTAATCATTAGTAAAAGAATTCATTGTGAAAGGCTCTATCCAGTGACAAATTTTGAAGGAAAAGCTGATCAACTCTTACAGAGAAGTCACAACATGAATTTGCAGAATTTTAAAATAAACATAAAAGGGTTTTGCTAGAAAGTCTTCTCTCAGCTCTTTCTGGAATATAATTGTATCTCTTTGAAAACAGCATGGTTCACTGAATATTCATTAGACCTTAGTTTAAGAAACAAACACATTATTATTATCTCAGAGCCGATTCTCTTCTCATAGAAGTGAATCTGCACGATCCTACTCATCAGCGTGGGTTCTGAGGTGCTAACGAATACACAGTGCCGTTCTGTTCTCCTGCCTCCAAATGGGAAAGTGTCTTGGGCCCAAATTCACAAACCACGTCTTAGACTTCTGCTGCTTAGTGAGCGTCAGCCTTTGACCAGTGGGTTTTTAAGGACAAGGCAGTGAGAAGCTGTTTGGTTTGAAATACCAAAGGAAGCAGCAGGGTGTATAAGCATCATCCCTCAAAAGTGGCAGGCACTGAAGCCAGCGTGCTTGCTAATTAGAACAACCAGCTAAGTGGCCCAGTTTTAACTGCCCTGCAGCATCTCTTCCAGCTCATTTTCCCCATGCATCTTGAAACCGTGGCCCAAGCCAGCACCCCCTGAAAAGGGGCTGACACCCACTTTTCACTGCTCATGTTGACCTTCTCCCCAGCAGCACCTATTCCAAGTGAGAAATGCAGACTGCAGTGTCCCTCCCCACTCCATCCAGTTTTGAGGCCAGCTGCGGTCGTTTTACAATCATTATTTTAAGAGCAAGAGACTAATGAGGAGGAGAGCTGGGGTTTACGTTTTGATGAGAAGGTGATAATGCTCACTGCACAAACTCCCCAAGGAGCTGTAGCGCTTACCATTTGCCTCGCCTCCTTAGTTTTTATAGACCTCGGGAATGAAGGCTGAGGTTTTAAGGCAGCAAAGCATCCATTAGGAAGCGCTTACAGTGACCTTGGAGGCTGAGTTAGTCTTTTGGCACTGCCTGAAGTCAGGAATGTTTTTTTCTCGGGGGCTAGAGGTGGGATGTAGTTTCTGTATCTCGTCAGGAAATTTGCTTCCTGAATTCAGTTGTTGGGAAGGCTGAACTTGTGTATGGTGTTCATTCTGCCTTGTGCTCATTCTTGTACATTTCTTTTCCCAGCCTGAGCAGGGATGAGAGTCCTGAACTCCACAGGACTTTAAATCTCCCACACTGATTTATACCTGTGCCTTCTACAATTGGAAGCTGAAGTGTTGCGGTGTTTTGACATATCTCAGTGATGGAAGGGTTTGTTTTGCTGGGATTGATGCTGTAAGACAGCTGTGGGTTCAAACCAAAATACTGGTTAGTGTAAGCGTGCACTGTATCTCTGCTCTGTAGAGAAACATGGGTCCAGGAATCGGTACCCAGGCTTGGTGGGAACATGACTATCTGGGATTTGTTACCAGCAAAGAGGCCTCCTAGGTTTTTATTATCCAGAGTGCAGTGTTTAAAAGCCTTAATTTCAACCAATTTTTGTAAGAGTCCTCATGAGATACATTTTGTAATGAAGGTCAGTCCTCACCTCCAGTATCCCAAACTCCTGGAACAAGTTCTGGTGTGTTCCCAAGGAGCCCCAGGAGACAGCAGCCCTGTTACAGTTTGAAAGCTGGATCCTAGTCTTGTTCTTTTGGAAAAGAGCTGCAGGCAGCCCCTGCCAGGCTCCAACTGCTTCTGGGCACCGGAGGAGATGTTCCTCAGAGGCAAAACGCTACCGGTTGGATGCTGGGTGGTGTTTTGTTCTAGGGATGACTCAGAAGTCTTCCTCAGGTCAGACCCACAACTCTAAATCCCTCCTCACTGTGCAGCCCCGGTGGCGTTCTCTGTGCTCAGCCTTCCTGTATCCACTCACTTGGGATGGAAACTGCTAGCAATAACACCACCAGACCAGAAGTCACCAGCCTCAGGAAGTTAAAAAAAAAAAAAAAGGGAGCAATGGAAGTATTTATTCACATGGTTTTGGGGTTATCTGCTTGCTCTTTCTGCTCTTTATATTCCTATGGTTCCAAGTTTATATTCCCGGTATCGGGCAGAGTGAATTTCCCAAGTGAAGGAGACCAACCAACTTTTAACCCTGCCCTGAACCATTCCCACAAAAATGCTGTGTTCGGGTCATGCCCTGGAAAAGGTACAGAAAAAAATCACAGCAGCGATCCATGTCCAGGTCCTTTGCTGAGGCAGATTCTTTAGGTAAGAGCCAGGGGATTAACGGGATGTATGTGAAAAGGACAGAGCATAAGCTTGAAACGCCTTTGGCGAGGAGCCCGAGAGCCACACTTGCTAAAGCACACTAGTGCTAAAGCACACTAGCCACACTAGGTGCAAAACTAGACCAGGCTCATTAAAAGCCTGTGGCCAAGGTGGTGAACCCTCACTTGCCATCTGCAGGGCTGGGCACCGAGGGCACTGTGGGGGAAGGTGGCAGTCCTTCAGCAAACGAACCGACCTGCTAGAAAAACAGCTTAAACTCCATCCGCTCAGAAAAAAAGGCAGGCAGCCTCCAGCCTGTGCGAGCCTCTGGGGACTTCAGTCGGATGCCTAAGCGAGACACGAAACGGCCCTTGGGACGCTCCTGCTGACTTGTGCTGTGCTGGGCACAGGCTGCGGCATCGCCTGGGAGCCCTCCCGAGTCGGGTCACCGCTGTAGCTGTGCCGGTAAAGCACCGGCGCCTGGGGACACCGGCTGGTGACTGCAGCTGCGGCCCTGTCCAGTATTACCGGTATGTAGTGATAAAAATTGGGGTTTAGTGCTGCTGAGAACAGGTCTGTGCTGTCAACCGTGCCCAGGCCAGCCAGCTGCAGCGACAGCGAGCGTTCCTGCCTGGGGCGCAGGATGGCTCTGCTGGGCTCTGTAGCCTCTGCCCTGTAACTTGTGCCACTCGGTTTGTTTTAATCTAGTTTTTCATTAAAGCAGAGTCTCATTCTGAGCGCAACCTCTGCTGCCAGAGCAAAGCAGCTCTGGGGACCCATTCTCCTTCACACCTCTCTGACTCCCCGACTCCCTCGAGTGCCTCCTGATTTACAGCAGGATGGGGCTGGGCTTGTAGGTAAGTGTTAGACATCTTAGTGTTACACAGCAACTCACAGTGCTAGTAACGGCAGCGCTGGTGCTCTGCCCTGTCGTGCAGCCTCTCGCACAAGCAAGGAGGCACGTTAGTCCCTCCAGCCTGTCCCGCTGCTGCAAAGCACCAGGATTTATGCAGTGTCCTGCCTCCCGCGCTGGACGATGTGCCGGGCTGTGGTTATATCGGCATCTTGAGTGCTCGGCCAGTCCTTTCGGGGGTGAGCAGAGCCCTGCCCAGCCTCACCTCTTCAACAGCTCCCTCCTTCCCAGGGAGTTGTCCCAGCGTCCCTCTGGAGAACACACAAACTTTTTTTGCCTCCGTCCAGCCAGTTGTGCCCCAGTTACACCCATGGGAAAACACCTATCGAGGCATTTGGGAGATCAGTTTTCTGAGCACAGACCTGAAGTGCTGGGATGATATTTATTTTCAGGCACTAGCTGTGCCCTGAGGCACCTCCTGACACCGGGATTTCATAACACACAACCTGCACGCTTTCCTTTTCTGCTCGCAGTGTGTGTTGAGTGAGGCTGGACATCACCACAAACACACAAAGAGCTTCACGTGGTAGAAAGGTCCCTGCCAGAGAGAACAAGAGCCCGTTTGTTCTCTGCACCCCCATCACACAGCCCTAAGGAGCGAACCTGTTTGTCCTCAGGTCTTGGCTGTGCTTACAGAGAGGAGGGACAGACGGCAGCGGGCGCTCTGAGCCAGTGTTCATCTGCTCCTCACTGCCGTTTATTGGCCTAAGGACAGTCTCAAAATAGATGCCCATCGTTGTCTACGCTACTCCTACGCAGCCTTGCTCCCTTCTCCAAGACGCTCTGAGCAGTTGGGCTTTTCCCAGTGCCAGAGCCGGCTGTGGTGTGTCACATCCTTCCCCAGAACCACCAGTGGTCTGCAATCTGTTTTCCCTCTGCATATCAATGAAGCTGGAGGGAAAGATTGACGTTTTCCCTGATGGCAGCTTGTAAGCACAGTTTGCTTTAGGTCAGCCGAAGACCTCCGCTCTGCTGAAACGGTGGCAGGTGACGAGAAGCATTGACTCTGAGCGATGTGCCAAGCAGCCTGCCAGGCTGTGCCGGGGGTGAAACGCTTTCCTTCCCTTTTCTCATGGGTTTTCACTTTAGCAGACAGGCTTCATGCACTTGCCAGCCCTTTTCCCCCAGGCCTCCTCCTCCCCCCTCCAGCAGCACTGCTGTGGGCAGGTTTCCTTTGGTGGCTCTTCATCACCATTGCTGAAGCTAGCTCTTTGCATAAAGCTTAGGGATTTAATGCAACATAAAGAATTTTTTAAAATGTTTTCAATTTCTAAAATTAGTTACATCATTAGTTCAGTCCTTTCTGGAACTGGCTGCAGTCAGGTTCCAGCAGGAAGGTTACGCCGGCTCCTTTGCAGCTGACGGTGAACTCTGCTATGCTGGAAACGCAACAGGGTCTCCGTCGCAGCAGCGGGCAGCTGCCGGGTCCTGCTCACCTCCCCTGTGTCACCCCACTGGTGTCCTCCCCTCCCCCGGCCAGCCCCAAGCTGCTCTGCAGCCCAGCCAGCGCCCGCTCCCGCCGGTAGCGCCGGGGCTGGCGTTTCCGTCTGTCTCCGGACCCTCCCCATGGCAATGCGCCTTCCTGGAGCAATTCTGGGCTGTGAACTGAATGTCAATGACAGAGGCGCTGATGGTGAATGGCAGCTCCGATTTTTCAGGGTTTTGTGAATTCAGTGTGTATCTTACAAATCTGTCACAGTAACTGCTGTTCTCTGGGGCTTGGGAGTCCTGTGGCTTTCCCTCCTCCCTTGTGAGCAATTTATTTCCTTTACTGACAGCTAACTATTGACTTCTCGTTCTCCTGAAGATGAGATGTCCTGTCTCATCAGGTTTAAATTAGTTTTATCTTTAGACTTTCCTATTAATAAGCTCTCATCGTGGTGTCATTACTTGATATCTATTTTCTGATGTTTTTCATTAACGCCTCTATATCTTCCAGATATTTTTTCAAGTATTTTTTTTCCTCTGCTGGCTGAGTTATTTAATAGTCAGGCATGGATCAGGGACGTGAAGATGGTCAGACGCCGGCCAGAGATGTGCATGGAGTGTCCCGGTGCCCACCGTCCGGCTGCGTGTGCAGGGAAGGGCGATGGACTGGTGATGGGGCTGGCGGGGACGGCTACGCACCCCCTTGCTCGGGCTCTCTGCACCCCTCCAATCCCAGGCTGAGCTCTGCCACGCCAGGTGCTCTCAAGAACATGAGTCCATAAAGTAAAAGTAAAATGCTTCCCGTGTGGCAAAGGTGGTGCAATTCATTTGGACAGCTCTATTGGACTGTCTCTGGGAAAAAGAAAGACTTTCTGTCGCAGGCTCCCTCCACCCCCAGCTCTCGGTGTGCCTGCTCCCGCACCCTGGCAGCGGCTCCGGCCCTTGGGTGATAGCCCCAGCACTAGAGGCACCTCTCAGCTCCTATTTCCCACACAAGACCTCCTTCGCTCTCAGAAATCTCGTCAGGGACGTGCCCCGGGGACGTGCTGGGTGTTCAGGACATCCTCGCTGCGGTACCCCGGGGTGCTCCGCGACCCACGCAGGGACGGGGACCGGACAGGGTAGCTCTGGGATGCGGGGAGAGCTGGAGCAGCAGCAGCAAATCGTGGGAACATGGGCTGAGCTGAGTGTCTGCTTGTGATCTGCGCTTCAGTGTTTGGCATGGAGATTAACAGGAACGTTGATGTTTTACCTGGAGAACTCACAAGATCAAACAACAAAGTAGGATTCAAAACAGCATTTTGCCTAAAATGTCAGAATTTCAGAGAGCAAAGCAGCCCTCAGTTGAGAGATGGCCTCTCTCAGCTGTGTACTGCGTGCTGCAGGATGGACTCGAGCAGCGCAGCTGCCCGGTGCGAAGCCCCCCGCACACCCCCCCGTGTTGCAGGGAGCCCCCAGGGCCTTTCTGCCCCCCCAAACCTTTGCTGTGCAGGAGATACTGCAGCTTCTCTTTCGCACTGCAAATACAACTGCTAATGGGGAAATTCGGGAACTTGTTTTTCCACTGGGGAAAAGACGACAGTGCAGTGGAAGCCCAGCACTGCACATGGTAATTTGGCTGAGCCGATGTCAGCTGCTGACCTGCAGAGGGGAAAGCTTTTTTTGGCGTGGCCAAAGCTGACGCCCTCCTCCCCTGGCAGCAGAAGCCCTTGATCTGAGCACCGTGCAGTGAATCGATGCTCGTGGTATATTGTAATGTGCCAGCTGCATGGGGATGGTGCAGTGCCTCATGTGCCTGGCAGGTTCTCATCCCTGTTAGCAGAACTTCCTCTAGGAAATTGGAAGTGAATTATTTCACGTTATTTCAAGAAGCCCATGACTAGGATCTCTGTTCCTGCTGGGTCGGAGCCACCTTCCCCAGCAGTCGGGCTGGTGGGAGCTGGTGCTGCCCCTGGGAGCACGGGGACAGGCAGGGCTGCCAGTCCAGCTGAGTGCCTTCGGCTTCAGGGATTTTCTTATTGTATATTCAGCGGTGTCAAAAGCAAAGCCCATTGGTGTTGAAAACACCCAAATCTCCTAAGTCTCCTTAAGACCAGGAAAATGCATTCCCTGGGCTTCATTCCCAGGAGTTGTTTGCACGGGGCAAGGCAGGGTAGGGGTGGGAAGCGGGGCCGGGTCGGCTGCGTGGGGAGAGGATTAATGCAAGAACAAACCTCATTTTCCTATGTATCCTTCTCACATTAGCTAGGAGGAGAAAGGTGCCCGATTCCGTGAAAGGAAACCCTGGTATGACAACAGCCTGATGTACAGTGGCATTTCTAATAGAGCTATCAGGGTGCTTCAGGGACGCTCCTGTTCATGGTGTGTCTGCTATCTGCAAAGTCAGGTCGCAGAGAATTAGCTTGCCCAGCCCCTGCTGTTGGCTTGCATGCAAAAATTACACAGCAAACTACGACCAGCTGCAGAACGGGTAATTTGCAGCAGTGCCTACAGCACTGGGTTTAGGCTGATTAATATTCAGCGCACTGCTGTGAAAATGAAAAGCCAGACAGAATTGTCCTCCTCCCCTTTCTGCATCCATGAAGATGCCAAGGGTAATGGCTGAAGCACAGAAACAAAAACAAGATTCACTTTCGGTCAAGCTGATACAGGGTTTCTGAGCCTAAACAAGATGCTCCATTCTCTTTGGGTTATTTAGCCTCATCTTTTAACCTGTTTCTTCTCTTTTTTTTAATGTTGTCCTTCTGTTATTTATTTACAGGAACTTTAAAAAGGAATAGTGGGAGGTTTTCTTTGAAGCTATCAGAACAAAACAGTAAGCATTTCAAAAAAGTTTCTCCTTAAAAAAGGGAAATGTTCTGACATTTTAAAAAAAGAATCTTCCCATGTTTTCTTATTCAAACTCCGTTTTGAAAAGCCCTTCTGCTGGGAAAATTTTCCCCATCCCATGCTCAGAGGAAAGCACAGCACAGGCCTGCCGGGAGCAGCGGTACCCGCTGGCAGAGACCTGGCATCCTCCAGGCAGCAGGAAGACGTGCCAGGGCTCGGGGGACAAACCAAACCCCCGCAGCTGGCTGGCATCCTCAGCGCTCGCCCTCGCCAGCTGCCTTTCCCTGCCCCGGCCGCAGGTGACAGGTTTCTCTCCATCCTCCCAGGGCTCTTTCCTCCCCTCCTTGGGTGGAACAGCCTGGGAGATGCTCAGACCCGCTGGTCCTGCTGTCCCACCCGTGTACGGTTGAGGTAGGGCTGGGTGCTCTCG
The DNA here is from genome assembly GCF_026419915.1 of Harpia harpyja. Taxonomy (NCBI): domain Eukaryota; kingdom Metazoa; phylum Chordata; class Aves; order Accipitriformes; family Accipitridae; genus Harpia; species Harpia harpyja. Next base: position 29,749,183 of record NC_068940.1, read on the forward strand.
TACAACAAAGCAGCTTGCAAAAGAGGAAAGCAGAGGCGCGGTAAAAGCCGAGGCTGCTGTTTGCCTTCGGGGCTTTGGTTTTGCATTTACACAGGCCAAAGTAAACCCTCACCCGGCAGTCCCAGACCTCATGTTTTTCTGTTGTGCAAACAGAAGCTGGATGAGAGCGGGCTGATGTGCTGTCAGAGCAAAACCCGCGAAGGCAAACACGGATCGAGGCGTTGCCGCGCGGGAGGAGCTGGCATCGCTCCGAGCCGTGCTCGGCCACGCACTGCCGACCCCAGGCCAGGCTCCGGCCACGCGGCTCTGCCGGCCAGCCACACGCCGACCCTCCCTGCGGGCAGCCACCACAAAGGACGGGCCATGTGTCCCGGCCGCCACGGGGGGAAAGAGCGGGGTAAGAGGAGCCTCGGGGTGCCCTCGACTCCTCTGCGATGCCCCTGGGCACCGGCTGGGGGAAATCCTGCACAAAACCACATCGGTGCCCTTGCAAACAGGGCTCGCAGGGGTCTGAGCTGTCCCAGAGTCACTTGCCCTTGCACACCGGGGCCAGGCGGCAGGGACATCCCCCGTGGCACCGTTTTACATTAATATCGGTGCATCAGACTGGTGCGGGCTGGTGAGGCGGGTGCTGCCGCCGGCTCCGTGGGGCTCGTGGTGGCCGATGGCCAGCTGCCCCCTGCTCTGTGGGAGCAGAGGTGGGAACCACCCCGCTAGCACCGCGCCACCTGGAAGGATTTGCTTTTTGGCATTTTGGGTCTAGGATTACTGAGGAAACCTTTACACCTGTCTTTGCAATTATTCACAGCCAGCGAGCCTGGGTTGGGAACTGGCACTTTCTTTAATCCTGCTCCTTCTGTTTCCTTAGGAACTGGAAACCGAACGTGCCCAGCGAGGTGTTACGTATTAGACAGCTTGGGCCAAGGCAATGCCATCCATCCCTGGTCCTTCCCCTCGCAGCTCTGCCGCTGCCATCGAAGGACATCCGTCCGTCTGCTCTTCACCTTTGTGCTGCTGAGCACACGCAGTTCATTGGCATAAAGTTCGATTTCCCGGAGCCCCCAGAGCATCAGTGTTCATTGCGAGAGGCAGGAGGGATGAGGGATGCGCCAGCTGCAGCCTGGTGGTGCTTAATGCCCATGTCTCAATAGCATCGTTACCTCTGTGTTTAATTGGCGGGGGGGGGGGGGTGACATCCTGCCCCCCACTGAAGTCGGGCTACTCAGGGTATCATCGCTCACTCACAGGCGGCCACAGGCAGGTAAAAGGAGCGAGGAGCAGCAGGAGAGGCTGGGCTGGAGTCCCTGGGCATCGGGGGCACCTTGGTCACCCCATTGACTTGTGAAAATGGCAGCGAGAAACTCTGAGGTGTTTAGAGAAACATTTAGACTCCCGAACACTCAGCTGCGGCGTGCAGGAGCTATAGGTTAGGCTACAGGAAAATGGTCTTTCCCCAATGAAAATTTTGTTCTTTCATGAAGAAAAAAAAGAAAACTGAAAGCTTTTGTTCACAAATCAAATAATTCTGTGGGGAACTTGAGCTGAAACACTTGACTTTTGGATCAGCTGCACAAGAGCTCTTCACTCCCCCAGTTGGGCCTTTGCTCCCCAGAGCCACTGCTGCTTGGCAGAGCTGTGGTTTCTGCACAGAGCCAATTTAGTACAAAAAAACCCCACTTTCTGTCAAACCCAGTTCAGGTGTGAAGTTTTGGAACAGCACTAGTGCCAGCTGCAGGGGCCAGGGACAGCAGCAGACACGTTACCAGCTGGAATGACAAACTGCAAAGTAAGTCAAGGGTAAATGCCAGGTGAGAAGCGGGTCCCGTCCTCCAACCAAGGCAGCGGGATGTGAGCAGGAGCCCTGGTCCTGGGAGCGGGGGCACTGGGGAAGATGCTGTCTGCAAACCCACAGCTCACGGGACCGGGTCTGCCCCGCGCCCACGCTCGTGGGACCTGTGATGGGCAGAGGCAGAGGAGGGTGTTGGTGCTTCCATCAGGGATGCCTGGCAGAGCCAACATGGGCGCTGGGAAGTGGCCGGCGGCTCTGGAGGCTGCAGGGCTCGGGGATCTGGCACTGGCCCTAGCAGCTCTCGCCGTGCAGCCGTTCTGCGCGGGGGCTGCGGCACAGCCGACCCCAGGACGTGCGTCGATGCGAGGAGCAGCCAGCAAGCCGCCGCGGCCGGGAGCGAGCTCCTCCTGCGCCCGAGAGCTCGCCGGCCCTCACCAGCCGCTCACCCCCGGGGTCCTGGGGGTCCCGGCAGGGCGTGAGGGACGTGTTTGTTCATGTCAAACAGCTCCCAGCTCACTGGCAACAAGCGGGGAGCAGGAAGAGAGAATAAACAAACCAGCAGCTCAGGGACAAAGGCAGAATAAATCTGCATAAATACAAATGAGGGGAAGATTTATTTCTCACATTGACCACCTTTCTGCAGCTACTTTAAATTACGAGAGGTATGGGTCCGACAGGGCTGGGCAGGGCTTAGACCCGGCTCCGAGGCTGCAGCTCGTTGTCGTTCCCCACCTTTCCAGCAGACTTCTCTATTAAATATTCTTTGCATGTGAGTTACTCCTGTAGCTGATAGGAGAGATAAATAACAAAACCCTTGCAAATGCAAAAATTCTTCGGCAGTTTGGAAAGAAACCAAATCGCGTGCTGAATGCAGATGAAGAAAAATCCTTTTTATTCTAAGGAGTAACAGGAGGGATGTGAATCCACCTCACCCACAATGCAACACATCCAAATCCACTTGGAGATTACAAGACAGGATAGCATTTACTCTGATCAGTTCAAAGCATAACTGTTTGGGAACAAATCAGCTAAGTACCCGTCTGGATTAGACTGCAGGCCTTTTTTGCCTTCTTGTTAACAGTATGAAATCACTGGAAACAGCAAGATTTCCTTTTGAAATAGTAAACTAATCAAGAAGCAGAAGGAGAGCAAAGACAAAGCGTTTACACTTCATCGGCATTTGTCCCTTTTCTCTCTTCCCTTCATGGGAATTTGGCGCGGTTGGTGCAAACTCACAAAATTCTCATGGGGTGGCTGCACAGGGACCAAATCGCTGCCGCCAGCAGGGCTGTCTTGGTCCAGCACCAGGAAAGTCTCCTCTGCGCCGAGTAATGACCTGGCCCGAACCATGGCCCCAGTCCAGGCAAAACTCGGGTGTGCGTGAGGAAGGACTGGAGGGTCAGGGCAATGCCTTTGTCAGTGATTGCTGTAACAAGAGGCCGTGACAGCCAGGAGGGCACATGGGCGTGATCCAGGGCTCCTGGCTCTGGCTCCACTGCCAGCAGCACCATCGGCACAGCTAACCATTGGCATGGCTAACCGTTGGCACGGCTAACCATCGGCACAGCTAACCATTGGCATGGCTAACCCTGGGCTGGACGGAGACACCAAAGGCTGATAAGGCTGAAATGTAATACAGAAGAAATAGTGTATTTTCTTGGTTGGGTTTCTTCATTTTCACATCTGTTCTCTGTGTATTGAGTCATCTTCCTTCCTTCCCTCCTTGGGGCGGAGCGGTGGGAATCGCCCACTGGGGCACCTGGGGGGATGCTGGAGCTGAGGTTTTGGGCAGCACAGGGACTTGGAGCAGCAGCCCTGTGCTCCCCCGTCACCCCCCACTACCAGGCAGCAGGGTCAGCCCTGGTGGGCTCGTCTCACCCAGCCCAGGCACCGGCACATCTGGCAGCAGAGCTCTGAGCCAGGTCTCCAGCCAGCAAATCATCCTTACCCCACAGCGCTGCTGGCCCCACAGCTATGGAAAGCTCCCGGGATCGATGCCTATGGCTGGGGGAGAGAGACCCAGGTCAGTGCACTCCGGTCCCCAGCCCCCCTGGCCCCCCTGAGCCCCGGCAGCCCCCACCCATGGGGCCGGGCTCCGTGGTGCCTGATGTGCCGGCGGCCTGAGAGCCCCTGGCTTTATGGGCAGAGATGATTTAGTGCCCTGAGGAATACGCCTCCGGGGAAGCTGGGACGGCTTCCAACTCTTCCTGCCCTCCTCTATATATTAACTTTGCATACATATGAAGCTGAAAGCTCTTCCAATCACCTCTGCAAATATTAATTAATCCTCACAGCATCCTGAGGACCATTATTCACTCCTATTAAGTAAATATTATTAAATCCTTTTATGAGAGGTGAAGTGACTTTTCCGGGGCTGTGCAGGGCGTAAGTAGGAGCGCATAGACTGTGTCTCACGACCGTACGCCCAGAGCCACCAAGCGCGGCAAAGCAGCCACCGCTCATGGGTAAACCTGCCCATGCCTGAGCTGGGGCATGTCTCTGAGGACCAGGGACCCCGACTGCCCTGCAGCACTGCTGTGCCGTGTGGGGTGCAAGCACTTTGTGGGACCACCCTGAGATACAACAGCACCCCGTGGCTTTGGCTGCGCCCCAGGGCCACAGGGACCCATTCCCCACTCTTGGCCACTACCCACGCCAGGGCTGCGTCCCCCCGTGCAGCCCTGCTTCTGTGGCTGCTGCCCCTTTGTGGTTCACAGACACCAGCGGGGATCCCCATTGCGGCATCGGGGCTGGACTTACTCTGAAGGAGCCAGTTGATGAAGGCGCTTGGGAATGGGGAATTCTGCGAAAAAACAAGGTGGCATTCAGGCGTGTGACTGCAGAGGCTGTGGCAGGCAGGAGGGCAGGCAGCGTGGGGGGACCAGGGATGGGACACAGCCGTACCTGCAAATCCAGCTCCACGAACTGCCCAGACTTCACCGGCAAATCGGAGAGGGCAGAGTGGATTTTCCCCAGGAGCCCAAAGGAGACAACACCTGGGGAGAGGGAGAGGCCGAGGCCATCAGGGCTGGGCAGAGCTGCTGCCTGCCAGGAGCCTGCCGGAGTGCTCTGCCTGCCTGGATCTGTGCGGGCAAGCGGAGCATCTGGCAGAGACTGGGAGACCGTAGTCCTTGCCTGGCCAAGTCCCCAACACCAGAGGAGGAAAAACCCCTCATCCTTCCCGCAGGTCTCCAACCTCCTGGGATTCAAAGGCTCCCATGAAAGCCGCTGTCCTGGAGCTGCCTGGTGCCTGTCTCATCACGTGGGAAACGTTTGGGCTACTTGGGGACAAGGTTGCTTGCAATGAAGCAGCAATTGCGTCTGTGCGGGATTCAAAGTGAACAGAGCTGGGGAGGGAAACCCCCCCGTCTCTGTGGGGCTGCAAACCAGGGGTCCCAGCAGAGCCACCTCTCTTGGCAGCAGCTTGGGTCTGGCCCCAGTTAGAAAAACAACCATGAACACATCAGGATCGTGATTCTTTCGTGATGTCAGACAGCAGGGGAGTGAGCCAGGACTGTGCCACCCACAGCAGCCTTGCCAGCGGAGCGGAGCTACTCCTGCTCGGTGCAGAGCAACTCCTTCTCCCATGGCTCCGGCTCTTCCGAGGACACCCGCTGCCTGTGGAGATGGCTAGACACGCAAAACTCAAGTGTCACTCTAAAAATTAATATAGAAAAGAAAATTTAACAACTTACGGTTGAGGAATTGTAGCTTAATATTGATGATGCTGACCCAAATATTCATTAATGGGCAAAGCTGCAACGGTAACAAGTGGCACAACCTTGGTGAGAATATCATGGGTGTAGCAATGTGTTTCCCTAACATCGTTTGAGTTTCACAGACTTTAAATCAAGATGGAACCATCAGCTCCTAGAACACAGTTTCCTCCAAGGAAAAAGAGCAATATAAATTGTTCAGCCCTCTTCTCAAAATGGCACAGATTCCATTTAGCAGAATAAAAGATTTTCTAACAAGCACCTTTTCTCTAAGTGAGACTGTCACTTCTGCTTACCACACCATCTCAGTACCAGAAGGCATTTCAGAAAGCAATTGGTTACAAATTATCCCGTAACATTGCATGATGGAATTTGAATTACTTCTAACAAATAAATTCTGATTGTAAGAAAGATCAAGGAAGTTTGCGGAATTCACTTATGGGATGTGAGCATATGTCTGGGCATGCACATATATATGTATGTGTGCGTAAATCTGCTAGACAATTATGGCAGGAGCACTAATTTCAGCTGAAGTGCAGCTTCTTACAACGAAGGACTTTCAGCCACTCACCAGCGCAGGTACGAGAGACTGAAGAGAAGAGTTCAGCAAACTGCTCACCAGATTGGTGAAGAAGCTGGAAAGGGAAAAAGACAGACAAAAATTACCAGGGAAGTTGTCAAAACCCAGGGCTCAGCATCAAGACAAATCTGAACTCCTCTGCTGGTCTGCAATGCTGTGAGTGCCGTGCCCGTTGTCATCTCATCTCTGATGTTAAAAGATGCTGCAAGCCCACAGCTCCCCCAGGCTTTGGCAGGAATTATAGATGCTCAGGACTGTTATCTGGTTCTCAAAATCTGATTGTTAAAGTGTAAATCTGTACCCAGATTTGAGACTGAAATTTTGCTCCACTGCAAACTTGCAAAGAGCTGATCCATGGCTAGTCCTGCCCATTATTTTAACTATTTGCCCATGCACATACCAATATCCCATCCCCTTGCAGGTTTCTCAAAATAAATTGGCTTTTCTATGAGAAAATCCCATGGCTTCCTCATGTTGGATAATGGAGCTGCCATTTACCCTGCATGCTGCCTCTGAGATTTTTGCTGAATTAACCTTCTCTGCGAAGTACTGGTGGTCTCAAGTCTGAAAACTAGAGCCTGGCTGGGGAGCTTGGAGGTGAGGGATGGAGAAACCTGCCTCCAGCACGAAGTGCAGCCCTATGCCAGGGGCCACGGTCGAGCCCCAGGTAAGCCCAGTGAGGTCGGGCTCAGCTCCTGCATGTGATGGATCTGTCCCTGCAAATCTCCTTGGGGCTTCAGTGAGCAGCTGCTCGGTGCATGACAGGAGCGCGGTGGTGGTGAATGCTCCCACACTCACCCCTTCCGCAGGTTGACATTGAAGCCGCGGAGCAGGTTGCTGCAATCCTTAATCACTAACTTGAGGTCACCAGGGGTGTCTTGGGTCAGTGCGATGTGTGACGTGATGTTTGTTTCTACCGAGGATCCGCTCAGAAAGCGAAAAATCCTGAAAAATAAGGAAGTAGTTTGGAGGGTTATGGAGGAAACCAAATCAGCACAGAAGAGCAGTATCTGTGGCTAAGCTGCAAGCTTGGGCTCGGCTGGGGCAATGTTTTAGTCTCAGGACTTCAGTCAGGCTCCTGGTCCTGTTAGCAGATCATTGAAGTCTCAATGTGCAAACAGGCATGGAGGGTTTTCCAGGACAGTTCTGACTTTGGGGTAGGAAGGACAAGTCGACGTGAAGAAGCATGGAGCCTTCTCGGCACTTTCCTTCCAACACCTTGTCCACAGGAGGGTCACTGCCTCTGCTGGCCACCGAAGACTGAGACCATGCCTTTGGAGTGAGGACAGCTGGAAATGTCCCCAGGGAGAGACAGCAGCAGAGCGCAGAGCTTTCCTCACCAGCCCCTCACTCAGCATTTGGGGACATTTCTCCAGCACCTGGGAATGTCCCATCTTCCCCAGCACCTTCAGGCCCCCATGGCCTTGCTCCACTTTCTCGCTCACCCACCCTGGCAAGCGGAGCATCAGCTTCGAGTACAGGTTCAGCACGAGCTCGCCCCCGCGAAGGACCTTCCACGACACTCGGATGTTCTCAAAGTTCAGCACCTTCAACCTGGGGTCGACACCAAAGCAAACCCACTTGAGATGGCAGGACTAGCAAGACCAGACCCTACAGTCCCATCTCCTCCTGCTCATCATTTGACCTGTTACTTGTGTGGATATTCCCAGTTAAAAATGAAGGTGGGGAAGGGCCAACCCCCGCTCCAAGAAGAGCCAACTTCAAAGCAGAATCAGGTTGCTCAGAGCTATGTCCTGCTGAGTCTCAACCAACTCCAAGGGTGGAAATTCCTCCACCTCCTGGGTTGCTCATTGCAGTATCACATCATCCCATAGAGAAGGCTTTTCCCGTCTCTGGTTGGAATTTCCCCCATCGCAGCTCCTCACGTGAGCTGTGAGCCCAGGACTGGTGGTTTGTGTAACAGGGAGGATCTGGTCCCCTGGAGCACCCCTTTGGGGGAACCCGTCCTCTGGACATTATTTGCTTACCCTGCAGTGACCACCACTGGTGTGCTTCTGCTCTGACTTACCAGGCGAAGCGTGTTGACTTGCGAGGGTCTCCATCATCCAGCAGTTCGACTTCACCCAGAAGACCATTGAGACCAAGCAGACTTCCATTGCCTAGGAGACCTCCTTTTCCAAGCAGCCCTGTGCCAAGCAGACCTGTCTCTCCAAGAAGGCTTTTATTGCCAAGGAGGCCGTTGCTGGGGAGGCCATTGCCGGGGAGGCCATTGCCAAGGAGAGCACTGCCAAGGCCTCCCCCACCAAGGATGCCTGTGCCGAGCAGACCACTGCTGCCAAGTTGTCCTCCTGCAACAGTTAGACCTCTGTTACTGTTCTGGCTTTGACTGCCCAGAAGCCCTCCTCTCCCAAGCACACCCATGTCAAGCAGACCTTCCTCACCTAGGAGGCCTGTGCCAAGGACCCCAGATCTGCTGGATGCATTTCCTGCATCAAGGGGACCTCCACTTTCTTCTCCAGTCGGACTTCCTCTCCCAAGGAGGCCGGTACCAAGTAGCCCACCTTTACCAAGAAGGCCAGTGTCAAGCAATCCACCTTCTTTGCTGATGAGACCTTCACTGCCAAGAAGACCAGTAGCAAGCAGACCTGCACCAAGGGAGTCCCAGTTACTCATCAGACTTCCACCATGGGACAGATTTCATTGACAAGCAAGGTTGGTTCAGCTACGTTAGGCTGACCTGCTCGTGAGGTCTCACAGAGACCCCTGAGCACACTTGAGAAAGTTGGGTTCCCCATGGAGCCAAGCCTGCCAGGAGGCAGGTCCCTGATGAGCAGGGGGATGCTCCATGAGCCCGATGTGGCACAGGACACACCGGGACCAAGGTGGGCATGCAGCCGTCTGTGCCACGACGCTCCCCTGGGAAATGTGGAAAACCTCCGAGCTCACCGTCTTTGGGTTGCGCTGGGCTCAGCCCAAGGACACTGCCCAGGCTGACGAGGCCCTGGGAGGGGGGCAGGAGGCCCCCGAGAAGGACGAGACACCAGAAGGGCAACATCTCCTGACCCGGCACCTGTGGGGAGACCCACATCAGCCCAAGCACCAGTCCCACGACATGGGAATCAGCAGCCTGGGCACCAGTCTGGCTCTCCATCTGTCATGTGTGCCACCCGGGGGTGGTGGGGCAGGCTTCCCCTGGACATACAGCCCCCAGACACCGTCCCCCCAGTCCCGGGGGACCAGCCCGGACCCACAGCACCTTTTTTCCACCCAGAGAGGTCAAACTGCTTCTGGGTATCAGGGAGAAACTGAAGCATGGTGACATGCTGTTCCAGAGCCATGGATGTCTCCATACCTGGCTGGGCTACCCCGCTACAGAGCTGGGTGCCTGACATCACAGGGAAGCTTGGAGGGAGGAAATACCATTTTAAAGAGAGCAAGAGAGATGGAGATGAGGCAGGAGAACCTCGTAGTGAGAGAGATGGATGGCTTCCGACCACTCTGAAATGGCCCTGAAAGAAGAACACTCAAAGGGGCACAGCCGAATAAAAAATGGCGTGTGTCAAAGTCGTGTCCTTCTCTCCGTTATGAAGAACACCTTGCATTATTAAAGCTCAAAGCGCAGCCAAAATCAGACTCACTTTTCCGTGGGCAGGTTGTTTGTTTTTCTCATCTTGCTCCATTCAGGCTATGAAAAGAGCCCATTTTTCCCTGTATTTGATCTGCTTCTAGTCAAAAGAAAACACGTTCAAGGACCTTATGTTCCCGCATGAGCTGGACTTCTTGGGGTTGCAACCAACGCTGTGGAGTGTTTGTTTATGCACAGACAGGTATTTGCAAAGAAAGAAAAAGAGGCATCCGCCGAAGCACTGCCGTAGGCCCCAGTTTAAGGGAGCACCCGCGTGCACAGCCCAGTCCCGAGCCGGACACCCCGCCTTGTCTCTTCTGAGAAAAACAACGTATGGGCTGCGGATTGCAAAGGTTCAACACTGAGAAAAAACATTATTTAGGTCAGACTGAACAACTTCTTTATCTGTTCCAGATACTTAAAAAAAATCCCTCTATGACAGTTCTCGGCACAATTAAATTAGACTTTAATTCACTAGACTGTCTTTCACATTTTCCCTTTGATCAGCATGTAATGATGCACAGCTCCTGTAGCTGTGATTATTGAACAGGAGAGAAAGATAGAGGCTTGAGCAGCTTCTATTGAAAATCGTGTCAAATAAAATCAGTGGGATTTGTTGGAGGGTCTCTGCAAGACGTGCATAGCATTGTAAAAGGATACCAAAATGGTTGTCAGGTCTTTTAGAAGAGCTCTTAGAGAGAACACGTGACAAAGTAGACAACTATCTCCGCAGTTATTAACAATATCTATTGGGTTGCTACCTCCTTGGTCACACGCATTTAAGCAAGCTCAACATTTTGCATGTGCAAAACGCATGTATGGCTTTGCAGATAAACACTTATTTTATACCAGCTGAGATGAGCTCTGATAAGCTGAAAATTGACCTGAATTGGTCACCAAGATCATGAAAAAAATCCTAGTCATTTCTGCTAGCTTAGTCATTATAACAAACTTAACGACAACAAAAATAAACATGGAATTTGACAAGCAAGAGCTCTACTAGTTTTAAAAATTAATTTTCATAAAAGATTAAATGCTGCTACAGAAATCAAAGGAAAACATCATTAAAATTCTTGCTTTTAAAGGCAAGTTACACTTTCCTGTAGGTCGTCTAATGGGAGCAGGAGCTCTGTGGCCACGGTACCTTAATGCCGCTTACCTGAGCCCTTTGATGTTGCGGTGCCGCTGCCTAAGGCATCTCAGCGGCGGCTGGCAGGAGCCGCTCTTATACACCCGAACTGCAGGAACAAGGAAAGTCCAGGGAAAGACGAAGCAGGGATAGTTCCTGCTGGCTCTCGAGTGTGAACCCTGCACCAGCCTGACCCCGAACGCCGCACGTAGCAGCGCCGGACCGTGTCCAGCGGCACCCGGCAAGCCCAGCAGCTCACCCCCGTCCTTTTGGGCTGGGTGCCATGCCTGGCCGGGGCACGCTGCCACCCCGCTCCCCAGGGCTCGTCCCCTCCTGCCCCCTTTGCCTTTCAAGACAACGCATGCCTGGGGCAGCAAAGTCCGAGGGTCCAGCAGGTCCAGACCCCCACAGCCCCTGGGTGCTGGGGCAGGGGCTCACATCCCCAGGCAAGGGATGCTCTGGATCAGACCCCATCCAGCCAAGTGCCGCGCAGCTCCCTGTACGTGGCCCAGGGTGGCTGGCTATGGCAGGGACACGGGCCGTGGCGCGGGTGGCTGCTGCTGCTCACAGCTACTCTCCCGAAGTGACCCAGAGTGGAGCAGGAGGGTGCTAGCACCCAAAAGCCCCCGGCTGCAAATCCTCCCCACATGCCCAGCCCCGCTGAAAGCCCCAGACCCCACTGGGAGAGCAGTCACCAGACCCACGTGTGTCGCAGGTGCCTGGTGTGGCTGTGGCCGTGGTGCGGATGGTGCCGTGCTTTGCAGATGGTGCCGTGCTTTAGAGGCAGCAGTGGGTACCAGCTCGCAGCTGCGGCAGCAGCTGTGTCCAGCCCAGGGCAGCTCTCACTGCCGAGGCAGAGAGGTGGAAATCTATGATCCCTCGTTCTCCCTCCCTCTCCTCTGCATCTCCAAATTTCCACAGGACACGCAGACCCCAGAGCATCCCCTGAGCATTGCAGTTACTATGAGACAACCTCAGAGCAGCCGGGGCAAAGGAGGATGCCACGGGGGGCTGGGGTGCTCCCAGGTCTCTGCCTGAGTAGAGGATCCCCGGGATGGTTCGGGGCAGCTCTGCTCCAGGGGATGCTCCATCATAATCAGCAGAGCACGAGAGTCTGAGGACAGTGAGAGGTGAGCAATTACCTCCCAACAAGTTAATTACATACAGAAACAGCACAAGGCTGACATTAAAAAAAAAAGTTACCACAAACCAAAGAGCATGTGGATTTATGGGGTACCAGATGCGCTGTGAAAACTGCCTGTCACCCAGAGGTAAGCAGGAGATGGCTTTGCCTCCAAGAAAGATCTTGGCAATTTAAAGGGGGCTTGAGAGACAACAAATAAAAGAAAATGGGGAAATAAATACAGAGGAGAAGGAAAAGGAACATGAAAGATGACAGAAAAACCCGAGTTTGACGTTCCAGATGGTTTTCAGGGTGGATCTGGACTGGACAGGGGCAGGACCATCTCAAAGACAGCAATATTACAGCCATCCCAGCTATTCCCTTTCACCCCAGGAGCAAGAAGCGGCTTTAGAGCCTTAAATTAGCAAAGGCTTCATTGCTTCAACAGGCAGCTGAACCGCGGGAAAGAGCTTGTGCATAAATAAACTGTGCGGTTCATGCAGAGTTCACAGGCATCAACGGGTGAATTACACCCGTGTCCCTGAGAGCTTCCAGGACAAAGCCCCAGTAAAGCCTGGGGCAGGTGATGGTGTGAGGGGTCCTCAAGATGACCAAGAGACCCCACGGCTTTGGATCCAGGCCCTGAAAAGAGGCCGACATGCCTGGGTCTAAGGCAGCAGTTGCTGGCAGACAGCTCTCTGCCCACCCTGAGCTGGGTGTTGGGTGGGCACAGCCGGGGCTGGGCAACTGGGCAGGGGGCTGCAGCCCTCCCACCCACAGCAGCCGGGGTCACCAGCACTGTGGGGTCTGTCCTGAGCCCCTGGGGTTCACCGGAGCTGGCCAGCCCCACAGACTCGAGAGGGCTGGTCTTTATTAAACCTGAGCACGAGAATACAAAATACACCCGCATCCTTCCGAGCACCCACAAAAGAGTCCAAAACACAATGTTTGGAGGCAAAAACCACCTGTGTTCCTTCTGTTCCAAGCAATGCAGGCAGGATGCAATATTTGCATGGAAAAGACCAAGCTGCTGTTTTGCTGTGTTAGGTACTAAGAGAAATGCAGTAGGGATCCTTCAGGCAGGCTGGCTTCCCATCCCTCCGGGGATGGATGGGGAAAACCAGGGGTCCCTTCCCAAGCCGGTGTCCCTGGCTCACGCCGACAGCACAATGAGATCCTGGCGAAGCAGATGGGTTACCTTCCCTCTGAACATCCCCCGTGCAAGTGACGGGCGCTGCCTTTGCTCCGGAGCGGAGCTGAGGTGCCGTCGGGAGAACCTTGGGGCACAGCTGAAGCACTTACCTCGATGACGTCGACGTCCGCGTTGGTGAAGTCGATGTTCAGCAGCCTGGGGAGGGGAACCCCTGCTCCCAGCACACCTGCGGGTCACAAGCCAGCCAGGCTCAGTGCCGCGGGAAGGGGGGTCCCTGCCGAGCTTCTGCCCGGGGCTTGGTCCCCAGCTCCATCCTCCCTGTGTGCAAACCCCTCCCTCCACAAGTGCAAGGCTCTCCGGAAAGGCTTTGTGTCATGGGACTTAGCATGTCGGCAAAACTTATTGTCATTTTCTCCTGCCCGTGTAAGCAAAAGCGGCAAGCAGCAAGCAGCCCCGTGGGGGGGCTGCAGGGCCCCTGCTTTGTGATATGCGGGTTCGCCTCCCGGCAAAATGCTGCCATCTGAAATGAGCCCCCCCGTCAGCGCAGGTCAGTCCCACTGGCTCCTATCCTATACGGCGAGGTAAGTTATACCTGCATGAACTTGTCATATAGTGTACAGTCTGGCACTCATCAATCCGTGGATAAGGCATAACAGCTTCCTTACCGTTCATTGCAGGCAGGAAGGCAACATCGAAAATCTGACCAACGAGCATCTCCAGGCGCGAGACCTGCAACAGGGAGGGGGGGTCGCTTAGTGCCATCAGTGGTCCTGGTCCCGTGGTCAGCCTGGCCTCACCCTGTCCTCGGGCACATGGGGATGCTCCGCTCACACCAGCTAAAGCCGAGCTGAACCCTTGGTGGTCCAGCTCCACACCTGTCTAATGCAAACTCCCAATTCCACAGAAATTGGACTTTAAGCATTCTATGGTCAATTTTTAGTCCCCGGCTAATGCCATTCCACAGGCCCCTTTCCACTGGCATTAAAGCTGCCTGCAGTAACCACCTCTGGAAACCAAATGTGCTCTATCTGCAGGTATCTTGAGACGAGGGAGCCCAGGATTCCTCCCAACTTTTGCTGTCATTCCCTACAAGGCATGGGGATGAGCCTCCCCAGGCGCATCCCAAGGGGACATTGTGGACACGTGCGGGGTGTCCTGTGGTTCACTGAGGACCCAAAACCTCTCCCTCTCAGTGAGGATTTTTTCTGAAAATTGCTCATGGATCATCCATGGAAAAAAAATCCATCTCCAGAGGTGAAAGAAAGGTGATCTTCAAAATACAACACAACTGTTACACCGTAATTGGCCCTTATTTCTCCTGAGCCAATATCTATCAGCACATTGCTTTCTGCAATGGATTTCGAATGTTGCTGAGGCTGCTCATGTTCTTACATCAAAACCACCAATGGACGAAGACACCAAGGAGAGATCAGCCCTGCAGGAGGAAGCAGAGGTGAGTGAAATCCAGGCAGTTCCTCTAATGACCCAGTCCTGTCGATGCCCTCATTGTTGCACAGCCCAGGAGGTCCCACATCCATGGCCACCCCTGGCCACCCCCCCAGATGAAGACCAGGGTCCTACTTCTCCAGGCTGACGCCGATCTTCAGTTTGTTGTCCTCAACTGAAAACCAAGCCAGCAAGGAGGTGTCCTGCGGTCAGACAGAGAGGTCAGGGCAGGGGTGGCTTCTCCAGCCCTTGCCCAGCCTTTGCCCAGCCACATCACGTCGGGTGCAGATCCCATCTACCGGCACCCCCACGCCTGCCATGCTGGGAGGGGGAAACTGCAGGAGGAATTTCTGGACAGGCTGTTCCTTCATACATACAATATTCAGAAGGCAGAGAGACTTCTGGACATCATCTGGGTGGATTACCACCACCTCTGCTGTAGCTGTGAGCTGGATCACACCTTTGTTTTTCTTTAAGGTCACCACCGGTGCTTCAGGGACTGCAATTTTCAGCAGCAGTTCACGTGACTCAGGGTATGCCTTGAAAATCTGTCAACAGCCAAAAATGGAAAGTTTCTGGTGGCTGTAACCAGGAGCCACAGAGCAGGCTGCCTACTCCGGCAGTGTTTGCACAGTGCTGCTCGCAGGGGGCACATCTTTGCTCCAGCCCAGCGAGTCTATATCTCAGCTAGCTGAAGTGAAGTCAAGCTAGCCGTGAGCTCAGCCCCGTGGATGCCCTGAGTCCCGCTGAGAGCACCTCGTCCTGGCTGGAGGAGCACAGACAGCCCCACATCCAGGCGGACAGGGCAGCTACAAGGCTCGCCTGTGACCCGAGAAAGCTGCGGAGGATGGGGTGACAAACCAGGCTCTGGCCCTGCTGCGGTTTCCAGTTTTGGACCCGAGACAGAGCTCGTTCACTTCCCTGGGATGTCTGGGATGGTGCCTCTGAGAAGGAAGGGACGGGGAGACCTCCCCCACCTCTGGACGCTGCTTCTCTGACCGGGTTCCTCGCAGTGCAAGGGGGAACCAGGACTCACCGCGGGAACCAGGGCTCCAAGGGTCGAGGTCGTTAGCGGCGGGAGCTCAGGAAACTGTGACAGAGAAGACAGAAATGCTGCCTCTGTGTGTGGTAGTTTTCAGCAGAATCTGCCTTCACCAGTAATGAGCCTTTTACCACATGGTCTCTCACACACATTTTTTCACCTAAGATAGCAGAGACCCTGATAGATGGTACAGAGGTGGTAAAGCATCGCACGGTGGGACCAGCCTGCACACTGCGTGGCCGACAGGCCTGAGTCCTTCCAAACCCAGAGGCAGGCAGTGCTCCCCACTCACCATGCCGGTGGAGACGTCCAGGTCCAGGGCACCCTCCTTCTGCAGGACGGAGAGCACCGAGCCGAGGAAGTTCACAGAAAGGCCCAGCTGTGAGGAGCTGGTGTCTGCCATGGGTGGCAGGGGTGGCATGGGGACCCGTGGTGGTGTGGGGACAGTTTCTGGCTTTCCCAGCGGATAGTCCACCAAGCCTCCTGCCGCTCTCCCGACGACAGTCTGGAGTTACAGGGGAAGGAAGCACAGGCCAAAATGTTTGCAATATTTGCCTTTATGGTTAACTTCATGTTCCTTCAGTGTGAAATCGCTGCACGCACGACCACGCCAAGTCAGGCCCCGTGACACTTCCTTCTCCAGAAATTCATGAAATGCAAACCCTGCTGCACTCTCCCATGACGGTGGCAGCAGCAAGAGCAGGGCACCGAGCTGGGAACTCCCAGAACTTTCCACAGCTTCCTTGGAGCCTACTGCTCAGGTGTAGGTGGCCCAAGGAGACCTTCCCAAACCCAAGAGAAATATCCCAACCCTGGTACATAGACAGAAGGAGAAGATGCAGGACTTACGTTCAAGTCTACCTCAAGGAACTGGCCGGTTACCAGGGGAAGGCTGGACACGGTGTACTGGATACTGCCCAGCAAACCCAGGGGCACCAGTGCTGGGGGGAGAGGAAGGGAGTCAGCGATTCCCTGCTGGGCTCGGGTGCGAATACCCCCTCCCCTGCCCGGCAGCTCTTTTTCTTCCAGAAGGGCCCTGGCTTGCAGCTGGACTCAGGGCAGCCACTTGGCCCCGGCTCCGAGTGCTCTGTGCCGAGCGGTAATGCCGCAGGAGACGAGCAGTGCGTGCCATGGCTGCAAATGGGGGGGGACAGCTCACAGCCCCCGTTGATGCCACCTTTATGCACCCAGGGGTCTTTCTGTCCATTATTAGAGACAGAGAAAGATGAGACGTGGGGAGAGGAGCGCATCCCGCAGTGTGCTGGGGCACTGCTCCCTGGCTGCTGCCCGGGGGTGATGGGGTCTGGGCAGGGAGCTGCTGGGGGTCCCCGCTCCCAGTATGGGGCAGACCTGGGGTATGCAGGATGAAGTGGGGGGGGGTCACTGTTCCCACCTGGGATGCAGCAGCAGAGGGGAAAGCGTCACAGTCCTCACGCAGGCAGAGCGGAGGTGACACGAGGGGCAAGGCATGGGACCCACCAAGTACTTACAGTTCACAAGACCCAGCTGGTCGTTGACGAGTCCCAGGGCGATGTCGACCACCGGGCAGAGCTGCAAGAGTCAGGGAAGGACAGTGGGTAACCTGCGTTCAGAGCCAGACAAGGACACGCAGCCCAGCTCGGCTCTGCCTCGCTTTCCCTGGGGATGGGAGCTCCGGGCGCATGGGATGGCAGTCCCCGCCGGTCACTCCATGGTGCTGCTGAGGCTGCACCAGATCTGGATCTGGCCCTGGGCACCTTGCCCATCATCAGAGAAGCAGGGTGAGGACTGGGTCCCAGGAGCCCATGTGGGATGGCTGGACAGACCCTGGCTTTCAGGAGGAAGGAGGCATTCAATTAGCCCATAACAGTCCAGAGCATCACTAGAAACTCCCAGGCATTGGGCAGACCTGCATCGGGCTTGCTGATTTTGCATTTGGGAGGAGGCAGCAGCTTCTCCCAAGCAGGTGGAGACATGGCATGTGTCCCCCACTAATCCCAAACTACTGAGTGGGCGGGTGGACGCAGCAGCCCTGGGACAGCAGCGGTGCTCCTGGACGCAAGCGATGCTGTGGGGAGCTGCACCGCAGCTTTTCAGACTCATTGCTCCTTTCCGGGATGGAGTTTTTCTTCTGACTTACCAGATTAGGAAGAAGTCTGTTCAGGACACTTGCCAATAAATTATCCACAACTGGGAGCAGGCTGTGGAAGAATAAAGGAGCACCATGAAAAAAACCTGCTGAAAAGTAAATGGGTCTTGTTAAACAATTCCCTGTGAATAGTGTGGAGCGCAGACCTCCCGGAGCAAGGCAATTGCAACAGCAAAGTGAATTGTGTATGCTTGGATTTTGCATGAGATAAGTGTAATTTGCATCCCAAAATAGCCAGTGGGAAATTTAGTGCTGCCTTTTATCTACTAGTGTATAGTCTCCTTAAATGAGCAGAAACAACCTCAGCCCAAGTGGTTTCTATGATTTACATACCACATACTTATGTCTCAGAAGACCCCGTGCAATGTCAGTTAAATTGACCTGTGAATGTGGCACGTGGGACAGAAATGTCCCTCCAGGACCTCTGTGGGGTCGTGCAGCCCTCTGGGACAACATGTTCATTTTCTGCGGCTGCATGAGGGGCATGCAGGGACCACGACTGCCAGAAGCCCTTTGCTCAGCCCCGTGCCATGGCCGGTGAGCGACTGTCACCTGCAGGGACAGTGGCTGCCAGTGTCACGGTCACCCATGGGATTGAGACACGCAACGGGGAAATGCCCTCGTGCGTTTGCCGTTCTGCAGGTGCGGGCTGGGGCCAGCAAAGCCCGATGGTGAGGTGGCTCACGCCGGCAGAGAAGGAAACCTCCATCACTCACCCTCTCAGGAGTCTAACTTTAATGCCACCAAGAAGGGTATTGCATCTTTCTGTCACCAGTTTGGGGTAGCCCGTGCCATCCATGGTTAGCCTGACCCTTGATGTGATGTTGACTTCCACTGCGATGTCAACCAAACCCAGGAGGCTGTGCAAGGGGAAGGGAGCAACCTTCAGAGGAGCAGCCTCTTCCCGGAGAACAGGAGCAGTGTCCCCCCCCAGAGACACCCCTCGTGGCAGTGCTTCCAGCGGGCCCAGGGCGCGGCTGGCACTGCCACCAGCAGCACCAGCACGAGCCCGACCTACCTCTTGGCGTTGAGGGCCAGCCGGGTGTAGAGGTTGAGGTGGACACCGACGCCAGGCAGGAGCCGCAGGGACACCCTGGGGAGCATCAGCTCCATGATCCTCAGCCTGCAGGGACAGCGAGGGGACACCACGAGTGGGCTCTGAGCCCAGCACCCCCCCACCCGGGGTCTACCGCTCACACAAAGCCACTGCTCAAGGGGTGGGTGGGTCAGAGGCCATTTAGACCAGAAATGGCAGAAGACACCAAGTTTTCTCAGTTATTTTCCTGTTTTAGTTATTTTCCAGTTTTATCAGAAGCTTTGTTCTAGTTGCCTTATTATTGCTTGTGCTTCTGCTTGGTGCTGGGCTTTAAATAAGAGTTAAAATGGGATGGCTGCAAACAAGTAAGCATTGGCAGCGGTGGCACTGGCTGCCCAGGGCTGATGCGTGGTCCGATGCACCCTCTAGGGGCAAGTGCCTTTCAACTACCAATTCCTTTAACTTCCCTTGTGTAGTTCAAGAGGCTCTTTCGCAGCCAGCGATGCAAACCTGGCAGGGCTTCCAGGCAGCATTTATCTCAAAGCAGCAGCTCCAAACCAGATCTGAGCATCTACTGAAGCATCACCATTGCCCCCTCGCAAACAGCACTGAGGTTGCCCCCCCGCAAACAGCACTGAGGTTGCCCCCCTGCAAGGAGACTGGACGGTGCTGTCCTTACCCAGTGAGTCCCTGGATGGTGCTGAGCAAGCCGCCTTCGCCAAGGACGCCGAGCAGGCCACCGCCTCCCAGCAGCCCTCCTCTGCCAAGAACACCACCGGGGCCACGGAGGATCCCTGCCATGCCGAGGAGACTTCCGTCACCGAGCAGACCTCCTTGTCCCAGCGCTCCTGCAGCAACCCCTGCAGGGATGCCATCCCTGGGGACATCGCCACCAGCTGCCGGCCAGCCTCTGGGAGAGTTTTTGGGCTCCCCCCCGTAGGCGCCTCCACCCAGCGAGTCACCGCTGGCATCGCCCCCTCCACCAAGCAGACCACCAGTCAGCCCCCCCAGCAGCCCTCCACCACCACCGCCCAGCAAACCACCAGTAATACCACCAGGCAGACCACCACCACCAAGCAGACCACCACCCAGGAGACCTCCTCCGAGGCCACCCAACAGGTCTCCACTTCCATCTCTGCCGGGACGTCCGCTCCCGAGCGGCACCTCTCCGAAGGCACCTTGGAGGACATTGCCTTGCCTGAGTGAGCCTGTAAGAGCTGGAAACATCACCCGCCATCAGCTTGTGTGGCAGAGCTGCCTCCCCGGCCACCACTTCAGCCTTCGAGTGGGGACCGGCAGGCAGCTGCCAGCCCTCTGCCCACACCATTACTCGTTGTGCTCTTCAAGCATGGGTTGTCGAGGGGTTTGTGCTCTCCATTACCATTGCTGCCTATCCCAGTCCCTAACTATCCCCTGTCAGTTTTCCCATATATGATGTAACAGAAAGGGCTTTGGGATCTAGGACAGGAGGCACCTTGTTAAGACCTGTATAAAGCAGCTCACGGGAATTTGCCTGCAGCCGCACCAGGTAAGGCAGCAAATGGTGTGGCAGAGGCGCAGGGGCTGGGCACTGATAAATCCTAAATGTGAGATAATTGAGGTGCTGTGTGGCTCACACCTCCTGAGCAGTGCAGGCTCCCAGGAGGAGCAATCCCCCACATGAGCAACGTCTCTTTCCTTTTAGGAGCCTGGCCAGTTGAAATTTTAATTACATAAAAAAATGACTACGGGTTCAGTTTGGAGGGGAAGGTTGGCATGCAAGCCTCCTGCTCTTCCATGTGCAATTCCCTTCCCTTCCCCAGCTGATTGGGCTGTGCTGGTACAAGGGCATCAACCCCCAAGGATCACTGTTGGTTCCTGTTTCCCAGGATCCCGCTACAAGGAGGCAGAGTGACTCACCATCGCTTAAAACACCTTTACTGAGCCTGAGGACGGCATCTTTCGGCTGGCTTAGTGATGGGGTCAGCAGGGCATACAAGAGGGCGATGCCCAGAACCAGTGGCATGGTGTCTTCTGCTCGGCTGGGAGAGCTCTGGGTGCTGGCAGGACCTGGGGAAAAACAACAGGAAAAGAGTGGGAATAGGCTGGGCAAACCCCTGGAGACGAAGGGGAGTCAGATATTTCGAGCTGGGTGAAAATTTTTCAGTGACTAGAAAACATGAGCTTTAGGAGGACCAAAACAGTTCACGAGTTAGAGCGACATTCGGCAAACAGATCTGGACACACACAGAGAGGGGGGTGTCCGTACGCACATCCTCAGGGAATTTTTCAAGCCAGCTCCCGCACAACCCCAGCACCTGTTTGTTTATTCTTATTTATGGACACCGCGGGCAGCCTGCTCCTTTCCATCCCCGGTCACCATGACATAATTTTAAACTTATGGTATGAAGTCATTATTCATAACTTATAGAACACACTGAGCTCCCCTCGCTAATAACCGCCCTGTGAGTAGGTATGCAAATTAATGTTGCAATTATACAAGCAACTCACATTTGGAATAAAGCTTTTCTTTTTAAAATGGAATGTTATAAACTTATAACAATAAAAATAATAATAACAACCTTAAAAGGATATTGCAACACAAAAATTCCCTAAATTTTTTTGTCAGATGAATGTTTTTTAATTCCGAGAAGGGTTTTCATTTTACTATAACAACCTTCTTGCCTGATTTTTCAGGCTAGTCACTAAAAATAAACCAGAATGACATACCTGCATTTCTACCATTATAGGTATTATTCCCATGTTTTTTTCTTGCTCACCAGAGTACATTGTAAGGCTTGTAGGTAAAATGGTGGCTCTGTGCCCCAAGCTTACAACACCCCATACCACTGTTTTGACCATCTTTCTTTACCTGGCCTTATCCTGAATTTCAAAGCCTGGCTTTGGTCTGCAGTGCTCAGCTCTTGGTCAAACGGAGACCTTACAGTGGTCCATAGGCACCTCTGCTTTAACATGTAGGAACAGTGGGTCCTTATATAGCAAAGCTGATGCAGAAAAAGTGGAAAGATGCCTAAATTGTAAAAGCTGGGATAGTGGATTGAGTGTATAAAGTAGCATTTGTGGTTTTAATATATTCCAATATAAATAAAGATTTGTAAAACAGGGAAAAGCATTGAGCAACAGGTTATTGGATACCCAGTTACCGGGCAGCGCTGTTACCCAAGAGCCCAGAGCTAAAGCAAAGGAGAAGGAGCCCGAGACTCTGCGGGCTGCAGCACATGAGGCTGCTGCTGACCCTGAAAGAGCCGTGCTGGAAAATCAGCTTATTCCAGACAAATCCCCACTAACACTTGCACACAAGCTGTCACACACAAATTACCATAGCAGAGTAATTTTTCAAGTTTCCAGCGAGCATGTGGGGAGGGTCCAGAAAAGCACCAGGAGATTTTTATCTCCTTTAACGCTTGACCCGAGAAGCAGTTTCTGAGGATCATCCCACTCGTCCTGGCAGCCGCCAACCGCTTCCTGGCAGCCGGTATTTCCTCAGCCTCAGAAGAGCCCCTGTGCGGAGGGACATGCCGCTCCACATCAGCTCCAGACCATAAGGGGGCTTTTGTCCTGGTGTTCTCAACACTTAATACCTTTGTGAGATAAAACAACCTGGTGCATCTTACACAATAAGGGGATAATATGCTCCTGAACAAAGCAGTACGAAGGGGTAAGCTCAGTTTATCTGTGCCTGGCTCCGTACAGAGCCTTGCACAACAACCACCGCCGGGCTCCACGTGGGACATGCTGCAGATGAGCCTCCAGCAAGGAGCTGCTCCCCATGCGACAAGGGCTTCAAATGAGTCAGAAATATCAGCAAGCGCTTTGCTAAATCCGCGCTGGTTTTGCATTGCGAGCACCTCCTCTGCCCCTCATCAGCCTGGCACGAGCAGCACCCAGCCGGGCAAGGGATGGGCTGTGGCAGGGCACCCATGTGCACCAAACCCCTGCTCCCATGTGAGCTGCCATTTCACACCTTATGGCACAGGCTGAGCTTCAAAAACACTTTCTGTAAGGTACCGGCTTGTTCGCTATAGGTACAGCCGCCTCTTCAAGCTGCGCTGCCTGTCCGTGGGCCATATGGCATAGGGGCACGGTGGCGACAAATGGATGCTGGCAGCCAGAAACCCATATCAAATAAATATTAAGAGAGAGAAATACTGAGGCAGTGAATGATTTTATTGAAAGAGCAATACGAGAGCAACCTTTATGCTTAAGAAAGAGCTCTGCTTCCCAACTATGGATGTTAAAAGTGGCCACAGAACCCCCCCCTAACATCCACCAGCTGAGCAGCTTTCCCTACCCCGATGCCAGTCTACACCAGGACCAGCCGACCAGAGACCCTCGGGCCACGGCAGTAACACAGGGTGTTACTCAAGGGAAAATGAAGATGGAGACAGCAGAGATGAGCAGGGCTCTGGGGCTCACGGTGCATTGCCTGCCTCAGACAGCGAACAGGGTCAAGGGTCCTCCCGAGCAGGATCTTTTGAGACTGTTCTGGTTGAAAGAGTCATCTGCCTGAGAGAAGCAGCACAAAAACTATTCAGTTTTCTCATACAGATTTTCACCAGCTTTTCCCTGTATCCCAGGTGAGGTTTTCCTGTGGGTCCACACCAGCAGAGGGACCTCCTGGAAACCAGGAGAAGCCCATGGGAAATGGGACTGGCCAGAGTGGCGCGGGGCTTTGGGCTCCGCAGGTCCCTGCCCCGGGGTGGGCGCAGCCCCCACTCCCTGGGAAGGCATCACTGTGGGAAATGCGATCCTTACATCGGTGATGTCAACCTTGGCGTTCCTGAGGCTGGTGTTGAGAATGTTGGGCAGAGGGACCGACACACGCAAGGCATCTGCAAAAGCAAGTGAAAGCATCTCGTCACTGGGGGGGAACCAAACGGAGGCAGCGAGGGAAGGGGGAGAGCCCCAAATCCGACTGCGTTTGAGAGAAGGGACCCAGACCCTGGCCATACCGTTAATGGCAGGTACATATGCAGCAGCAAGGACTTGCTTGAGCCATCCTGCAAGCGGGGAGACCTGCGGGGGAAGAAGACATGTGTCAGTACCAGTAGAAGAGAGCAACAGTTAGTGGGAGGAAAACAGTGATGTCAGGGTTATCAGCTAAGTTCTGTCACTGCAGGATGCTCAGAGCCATGAAACGCAAACGCTGGAAGCTTCCTTCAGTGAAACTCTGCCAGGACTGAGGGTGGGGGGCTATAGCAGGACATGGTCTTTGGGTAACAACTTCTCTGTTATTCCTCCCCACTTCCCGGCACCCCCAGTGCACTGCCAACAAGTGAACATATACATCCGAGTGTCACCGCTATAGGGCACAGGGGATCGACAGGGCAGACAACAATTGGCCTCTGCCAAGACAAGGAATGTGAAGACTGAAGAATAATTGTCATTTTGGTTCTCCTTCCCTACACACAGTCTCTGGCCAACACATCGCTCGCTGCAGCGCCTCGATCCAAAGCAGCGTGCACTTACACTGAGAGGGTCGAGTCTCAGGGGTGCCCGTGTCAGGTTGATGCTACAAAAGATAAAAACAAGGCAGAGTCGGGGTGCATTGGGTGCAGCCCTCCTCCAGCTTCCGAATGCTGCTCAGACCCTTTCACGGTCTGGCATTTGTCTCACCCACATAAAGATACATGGATTTTGAAAATAGGGCAACTTTTTTACAACTCTCTCATCACTTCAGACATGCACTTGGTCTGAGGTTGGGGAGAGGAGGCAGGAAAGCTCCAGCAGCCCTTTACATCCCTACCACATCTACACCGCATTCCCTGATCACTGCCACCAGACTCATCTTGTCAGGCTCCTGGGAGCATCCCCAGGCAGAGCCCCCCCTGCCCACAGCAACCACAGAGCTCGGCTCTACCTGTCAAGAGCCAGGGAGGTTTGCAGTTTGCCGTTGGAGACCGATGGGATGATGTTCAGAACGATGTCCTGAAATTGGAACAACAGAAGAAATTAGGTTATTTCCCTGTGTAGCTCCCAAGACTGAAAAGAAAACCCAGAGTATTTGTAAATAACCCATTCTGAGAAAAACCACCTGTCTGAGCCTAGAAAGTGCTTTTTTTTGACGGATGGCATCATGCATTTCTCTCCCCAGGGTTCACCCTTCCTGTCTTTATTTTGTATTATTCCTTAAACATTTCACTTGCACTTGTTACGAGCATTTTAAAAGGATGGGGCACCACCATTTTGAAGATGTAGTAAATTCAGAAGTACAAGTATGACATGGCTAAGGGCATGACAAGCCGAGGGGATGCCAGAGAACAGCCAGACTCACCCCTTGCCCTGTTTCAGAGGTCTCATCCCCCGGGACCCCACTCACCGTGTCGAGGGAGAAGAGAGGCTTCTGGGAGGACTGCAGGAGGGGACTGAAGACGTCGATAGAGGCTTTGAGGGTGGCAGTGGCTCTTCTGTCCCTCACGGCCACCACCGGCTTGTTGGCCACCCGCACGTGCAGCTCCAGCGGCAGAGAGCCGGGGAGGACCTTGGCGACCTGCACGGGGCAGGGGGAGGTCAGGGCAACGGGGGGGGTCTTTGCGTGGCCAGGGTGGGCGTAGGGTTGGAGATCAATGTGCATGAAGGAGGTGGCTGACCTGGGGCATGAGCGGCAGGAGGGCAGACGTGGACAGCGAGATGCTATCGGGCACCTGCAGGAACGGCACCAGCGGTGTCGGCGGCCAGGAGGGTTTGTGCAAAGCCCACGCTGGGCTCGGCTGGACCCCACCAACAAATACAAGCACGCGGTGGCGAGTACCCTTGGGTCACCCAAGAGCCACCAGGACCCCGACCCAGCCCCGGGGAGGGGCGTCGTGACCTACCATTGAGTCGGTGATGCTGAGGCTGAAGGCTCCCTGCCCCTGGATGGGCTCCAGCAGGGTGCTGAGGGTGCGCTGGGAGAGCCTGAGCAGCGGCGGGTGGCCGGTGGCTAGTAACAGCGTGGCTGCGAGTGGCGGTCCCTGCGTGGAGGCCACCACGCCACCTTCCGCGTCCCCGACGAGGAGCTGCAGGGGACAGAGCAGGGGAGGGACGCTGGTGGGGCTCGTAGGGCTGTGGCCACGCTGGGCACCCTGCTCGCCCGTGGACCTCGTGGAGAGGCTTCACACGGGGTGAATCGACACTTCAATAAACCTGCGGCTGCTTCAGCCTGTTCTAGCACAGGCAACGGCTGCATCTGCTGCAGCTTTCCCTTCAAAACACTGTCACGTCTCCCAGTCGGAAAGACACATTGCCAATATTTTTGGCCTGATTGTGGTCCCTACCAATTACATACCAAACTTTTACAAACCACTTAGAAATGGAACCTGCTTGTGAATGGTGACTACTGCTCCTGTATGAAATTAAGCTTTTCTGATTAGCAACTGTGAAAGTGCTATAATTATGCTTAATTAAGCAGCCTCAAGCCAATCTGCCTCATGCTACCCTCAAGGATTAGCAAGTAAAAAAAAAAGGTAGAGACCCAGTGATGGCATTAGCACAGCCATGGCCAGACCACACTCATCAGTACCTCCCAGTGAATGCTTTCCTGAAGACAGCTGGAATAAGACAAGCCTTCGACAAATAGCCACCACATTCAGATGAATTATCCAAACCCACTAAGTCCAAGGTCTTTGGGCCAGGGGAAGCGGTGGCACTTACATTTAGATCCAGCTGGATGGCGTCGCCGCTGATGATGGAAAAGGGGGGCAGATCTCCCAGAGTCCCGAGCGGGAATGCGGCTGTGGGACACAGGGAGGAAAGCCTTTAAGATGCAATGAGAGGGGGATGCTCCCAAATCCCGTGGTCCCAAGAGATATCGGAACCAACAGCGGCTCCTGCTCACAGCATTCCCAGCTGCACAAGCCACTAGAAAGCATTATTTTGCAGCAAAAATGTTGTTTCTAAAAGCAACAGTTCCTGAAGTGGCTTTCTGCAGGAAAAACTGTCTGCTGCTGCTCTGGGGCAAGGGAAATTGAATGCTGTACTTGAGCTGAGACTTGTGTTTTTAGGAAGTTGTTAAAATATTTGTATTTACCCAGTGTAAAAAAAGCAACCGATCCTAAGTGCAGGGGGTCACGCAGGAGCAGAGGAAAAGGAGGGTGCCAGCACTTACGCGTCCTGGAGCCGAGCAGAGCGCTCACCACGTTGAGCCTGCTGTTGACGATGTTGCACCCCTGGGGAGGCAGAGGACAGTTAGAGCCCCGGGACCCGCAGCACCGGCAGATGTACATTGCATTAACACGCGTAGGAAAAACCAGCTCTGCCGGGGTTGCGCGGCATGGGCAGGAGCCGCTGCCGGGCAGGGTTTGGTGGGACGCCCCGTTACGGCAGCGCTCGGCATCAGGCAGGCAAGTGGCCCCGCTAAGCCAGGGTGGGTTTCTCCTCCCGGGCAAGACTTGCTCACTGCAACCGCTAAACCAGCGCGTCTCAGAAACCTGTTTGCCGGTGGTACCTGGCACAGGCGATGGTGCAGGCGAGGTGCCGGTGCCCGTCGGCGGGGAGGTACAGGCTGACCTCCCTGGCTGAGCCCACAGCTGTGCAAACAGCCGCGTCCGCGGGGGCTGCCTGCCCTGCCTGCTCTGCCTGCCCACCCAGCACCGTGCTGATGGCTCGCGTGAAGATCGCTTTGCAGACTTACCACCTCACGCAGGACATCACTAAGGAGGCGTTTTAAAGGCTGATCCAGAAGTGGCACTTTGGGTCTGGGTAACAGGAAAATAGGAAATAAAAACTGATGTAGATTAATGGCTGGAAAATAAAAGTATTTTGCACAAGAGAAATATGAGGCCTCACTTGCACTGTCCAGGGCCGCATACAGTGCCAAAATATTACCAAAACCAAGCCTTCTGAATCCAGCCCGGTGCTAGGTTCCCAGCACAACCCAGAAATATTCTTTCTTGAGCCCAAATTTTAAAAGAAAGGTCAGCTGTTCCCCTCCGAGGCCAGCAGCCGGGTATTTCAGCCTCCGAGGCATCAGGCACAAAAGCACTGCCTTCGATGGCCAGCAGCACCAAGTTTTCCCACTGCCACAGGGGCCACGTGCTGGCCGTGAGCACCGTGCTCACACGGATGCCAACCTCTCACGGAAGCCTACCTCACACGGATGTTTATGTCCAAAGTCTTGCAGTCCTTATTGCTCTGGAGAGCCGCCCACTTGTCCTGGACCAGCATGACCACGTCTGCTTCCACCTGCACGCAGAGCGCCCTGCCCAGCGCACTGCTCGGGGGGCAAACACAGCACGCAGCTCAGGAAATTTGCTGGCCGTTTACTTTCCAAAGAGATGGTGACCCCCCCTGTCCTGAGCCATGCCCCTGACGGACACACCGTACCTGGTGCTCTCTACCAGCAGCTGGGTGTTGAAGCCCACCTCGTGCCCAAAGCCTGGCAGGGAGCGCAGACTTATTTTGGGGAGGGTGTTGTTCACAATTTTCAGCCTGGATGGTTGAAACAAGGCAAAGGCAGTAAGTAGCACATTTGTACAGTGGATGCCCTATCCCCTTGGTCCCCAGTGCTGCGGCCGATTGCGGAACCGCAGTCTCGGGGTCCTCTCTGCCCTGGATCAGCAGGGATCCCGACCGGCCAGGAGCAGCTTGTGGCACATACAAGGCACCCTTGCATAGCAGGCACATACAGAAACTCCCAACAGCTGAACCCTCACTTATGAACCTGCCCAGGAGGGGAAAGAGGGGGCCCCATGTGTTCAGACAGCAGGCTCCAGACCAGAGCCTCCTTTCCCCAACGTGACCCAGACACACAAAGGGCTGCTCAGGGACACCCATGTCCCACTCTCACTCACCCTGTGAGATCTCCACCATTTCCACCAAGAAGATTGCCAACGAGACCATCTTTTCCAAGGACACCACCTTTTCCAATGAGAATATCAAGGACAACATCAAGGAGACCATCAACAAGACCATCTTTGCCAAGGAGACCATCAACAAGACCGTCTCTGCCAAGGAGACCACCAAGGACACCATCTCCACCAAGGAGTCTGCCAGCAACACCATCTCCGCCAAGGATTTTGCCAGTGACACCATCTCTGCCAAGGAGACCACCAAGGACACCATCTCTGTCAAGGAGACCACCAAGGACACCATCTCTGCCAAGGAGACCACCAAGGACACCATCTCTGTCAAGGAGACCACCAAGGACACCATCTCCGCCAAGGATTTTGCCAGTGACACCATCTCTGCCAAGGAGACCACCAAGGACACCATCTCTGTCAAGGAGACCACCAAGGACACCATCTCTGTCAAGGAGACCACCAAGGACACCATCTCCGCCAAGGATTTTGCCAGTGACACCATCTCTGCCAAGGAGACCACCAAGGACACCCTCTCCACCGAGGAGACCACCAAGGACACCATCTCTTTCAAGGAGACCACCAAGGACACCATCTCCACTGAGGAGACTGCCAACAGCACCATCTTCACCAAGGACGCTGCCAAGAGGACTATCTTTTTCAAGGAGACTACTGAGCAGCTTGCCGCCAAGGAGACCACCCTGAAGCTTCTGGAGGTCACGTTTGGCTAGTGAATGTTTAATATCTGAAAAAAAGGATAAGAGGTCACTGTGAACTATGTGGACTCAGCATACAAGCACACTGTGTCAGCCTGACTGTTCCTTCCCCTCCACTGTCCCTCCATCTCCCTCTTTATACAACAGGGGTGGTGGCACCAGCCACTGTAAAGTATCTGAAGTGCCATCTCCAAAGTGCTTTATAAATGCAAATTACCAGCATTGCCACTACTGCTGAATGGATCTGGACAGTTTCTGATTTTCTGAGCATGGTCAAGAGACAGAAAGAGCAGAACTGGTCTCAAAAAAAAAAAAAAGATAAATCCTGTCTCTTCCATACACTTACCATCTACATCCACTTTGCCAACCGAGGACATGATTGCAAGTCCTTGTGAAGGGGTCAGCAGGCTGCAGAGAAGGAAAACAGCCCAGAACGCAGACATCCTTGGTCCTGATAACTGTTGAAAGTGATTGCCATCAGTGCAATGCTGGGACAGTGAACACAAGCCGGTGGAGGGAGGAAAGAGGAGGGTGGAGGAAAGAAAAAGGAGGAATGACTGTCAGGGGAGACAAAATCAGAGAGGAAGCTGCTGGCATCTCTCCCACCTCCTCACCACACTGGTAGGCACAGTAAAAATCCTGATGGCACTTTCCTGCAGGAGGAACGAGAACTTCAACAACGGTTGCTCCAAAGACCGACTCTCACAGCAGCCAAGTGAAAAGCAAGCACTTGTTCGCTTGTTGCTGTTTTAATCCCTCAGCGCCGGTGAGGAATGTTGGTGACTGATCTGGACGATCTGGGGCACATCTGTTCTGGGTGGGAATTTCTCCGAGAAACAAGATCCTGTATCCCGCATGATGGGAACACAGGACGTTTCTGACAACGTGATCATCTCTAGTCACGGAAAGAAAAGCAATGGCATCTACACAGGGCAAATGCACCAACATATCTAGTAAGGAGAGCATCTCCTTGTTTGAATGTCATGATCTCTCCACAAACATCAAGCATCTGAAGCTTCCCTCTGCATAAAAGCACCTTTTGCTAGAATTGTAAGAAGGAGAAAATAGTTTTCAAAGTTTCAGTGTCATTGAAATATTTCTGTGGGACCTACAGCTTGAAGTCGTTTTTTTTCTAAAGAACCATAATGAACTTCATTGCCCCAGATCTATTTAAATGTAAATAGCACATCAAAAAGGGATCAAAACAAGTGTGAGAGGTCTAATTCACCTTAGCTAAAAATCTATCACAGATAATAGAGTTTCACCAAAAATAATTTAAGTGATAATTGTTTATGAAAACCATGAAATATCCTTTCTTCTTCAAGGACTGCAAATACAATGAACATGCATGTCTGTTCTTAAGAAACTCATAGTGAAAGCCGCTGCACATTTTACTTGTTGGAGCATAATTCAGGCAGGCAGCAGGCAAGAATAACAATTTTTGTTAAAAAGCCAATACTCCCAAATGAACATTAAGGGTTGTCCTTTGGGAAGCATTCAGGTTTGCAGAAGCAGAAGCTAAGAGCACACTTTCAGAGGAATAAGTTTGCTTTTACCTGACCAAGCTCTTGAGTGCGAGGCTCTCTCCAGCCGATGTCCCTGTCTTCTGAAGATGACCTGCATCAAGCATCTTCATATATAGAGCTTTACAGCAGGAAAGAGGCAAGCGATGTCATTGAGGACATCCAGAATAATTGCTGGGGAGCAAGACAAACAATGTATGGTTTCTGGTGACTTCCACTGCAAATATTTCCTTAGAGATGTTAGGAGTTAGGTAAATCATTGAGCAATGACCCATAGGGGCAGAGGCAGACTTGGCCAGCTCTGGGTGCCAGTCCGCACACCGCTGCCTGGTTTAGTACATCATCCTTTCAGGCTTGCTCTCATGTCAAGATGCGGACATGGCTGAAAAGTCATGCCCTGATAAAATACTTTTTTGTTTTCAAATAAAATTGAGGTTTTGACTGAAAAAGGTGTCAAAACACTGGCCACCCCTCACTGTTATGTACTTCTACAGCTCTCAGTGCTGCAGTACTTAGCACTTTACCCTTGCAGTAAGCCCATGCAGTGGGGATGTGCCACACGTTACGGGTGATAAATGAAGGACGAGACAGCACCTTTCTCAGTGTAAAGACAGACTGTAGAGATAGTAACAGAGGCGGGTATTCACCACCCAGGCCAGCAGGACATGCCCAGCATTCCCATCCTAACTTTCCTACAGACTGTGACCTTACCCAACTTTTATCAAAGCCAACAGCACCTGTCCAGTGACTTGAACAGCTCATAATCTATTTGATAATTGAGGAAAAGCAAGTATTGAATTGGGAAGGAATAGTGACACCGTGATAAGGCATATCAATTGGGTGTCATGGCTTTATGGATACCCTGAGCTGACAGACTCTTCGGAGACACACCATCTGATTCAGAAATGCTGCACTGGTCTAACTGCCATGGCATTATTTCCAGGTCCATCACCTCTGCCTCAGAGCACTCCAGGAGGACTGGAGGTGGGATGCGCTGTCACAGGGAGATGCTCTTGAGAGCGTGATGCCATTGACGATGAAGCCAGGGAGCTCCCAGGCTAGACCCTGTTGGCTCTGGATCATTTTGAAATCTTAGAGGCACTGCTGATCCCAGTGTGGGCATATCAAGAGAGGTGGCCTCCCTGCCACACAACCCCACACAACAAATGTGCTGCAGGAGAGGAACAGCCATGCAACTGCCCAGGGTCAGCTCTGTCCAGGCCCTCACCCTCTCAGATTTCTGGCCAGTTTTTTTCCATGCTGAATACTTGTCTCCCACGTAGTCCATTATTGCTTATTTACTGCCAGATAATTTACTGCTACAGGCAGGAGAAAAGGAGAAAAATTTCTGCTGAGCCAACATGTCATGTGCACCCACAACCATGCTGGCTTTCTCCGTTTCACCCCGTCCTGATCCCAATCACAGGCACTGCATGGATACACGGAGCTGTTGCCTCAAGCTGTACCAGAGCAGTAGCTCTTTGGGGCAGGAAAAAGAAAACCCTCCTCTGGGGACCACAGAGCAAACGTGGTCCCCATGTGCGGATCACAGCGGCACATGTGCGGATCACGCGGCAGAGCGAAGGCTGTCCGTGGCGGAGGGGAGGATGCATCGGCCAAGGGGACAGTGGTGAACTATTCACTCCCCAACGTGCCCATTAATGACCAGGGTGGATGGGCTGCTCCTCAGCTCTGAAGAATAATAGTCCAGAAAAATGCTTGCTCAGAGTTAATACTTTCTGCAAACTGGGAAATAAGTATTTCTAGCAGATTAGCCAGCTTGTGTCACACATATTAATTCCAGCTTTAAAAAATATCTTAGCTAAAGGCCAAGGAAGGAATGGCGAAGGTGCCAAAATACTTAAGGAGTTGTCACTCTCCTTGCAACCTGATCAGCCAGGCACCTTGGGAGCACAAAGCCTTGCTGTCATGGCTAGATCATGACATTTGATAAGGTGGAAGAGAGTGTTAACAAGATGGTATTATGTTATCATCCCTCCTGAATCACTTTATACTTTGGGCAATCACTGTACGAAACCTGAATTACCATAAAGACAGACCTGATAATGGTCAGCACACAGTAAAGGGGCACTTTGGCACTGCAGAGAATAGCTTCTGAGCAGTGACCTTTCAGGCATGACAGTAACTTGGCCTTTCACCAGTTGTTGCTGAATGCAGAGGTCTCTGACAATTAAATATTTTGGATAAACCGAAGCAGATTCCCATAAAGAGAATGACATCGCAATGTCCAGGTCTCGCTAAAGTGACTTTCAAAGCCCCAAGAACACAAAGCCAAATCACTGTGTGAGGACAGAAACACAGACTAAACCAGAATGGACTCAGTCAAAGGGGGAAGAATAGGACTGATGTGAACAGACGCTGCTTTGACACTCGGATCACCTGGAAACTAAGATGTAAGGGCAGGCAGTCAGAGGGACACAGCCCCAAGAAGCGTTAGAGATCTTGACATTAGCAAGAGGGTAGTAGGCTTTGGCCAGTGCAGGTGATGTGAAACTTATTAGCCCTGGCTGAAAACGGAGACAGTTCTGCTCTGCCCTCCCGTTGATGGCATCATCCAGACATGGCCTTTCTGCCTGAGGAAACTGTCTCTGCAGGAACCCCTGAGCCAGGGCAGTCTTGGTTTGCTCTTTCATTCCTCTGGGACCATTAACTGTGAGACACTGGTATATCCCCTGCTGCCGGGATCAGGGCTGCTGGGGTCTGCGTACAGCTCCGGGGGACAAGGCTGGTGCCTGCACATGTCCGAAGGCTGCCCCTCCACCAAGTGCCCCAGGGCATCAAATACAAGTTATGTGACAGTGCAGCTCGACAGTGCAGTTAAGTGTTTCATAAAAAATTAACTAGGTGCCCCCTGAGATTTCCAGCCTTGATTTCTCCTAGGAGGGCTGCATACAGATATTTTGATTCCGCTTTTGTTGTTCTTAGGGAATTCAGACTCAAACTGTTCGATTGTTTATTAGCTAATGCAAGAACAATAAGGGAAATCTCTTAAAAAATGTGTTTGGCATTGACAATGTTTGCAGTGAAATGAAGAGAGAAGGCACCATAAACACCAGTCCTCACGGGGAGCTGGTTTTATGGCTGCTTCCCTCATTGCTTAGGACTCCTGACGAGGACAATTCCTTACAAGCGTTGCAGAACAAATGCCTGCTGGGTCTGGCAGCACACACAAGAAAACAAATGGAGTTCTCAGAGCCTGCCTCACAGCAAGATTTTCTTGGGGACGATTTCTTAAAAACACAATGATCTTTTCAAAGATATCCTTAGTTCTGCACCAGCTACCTGTCACCAGGAAAAAATGTTCAAATCATGTCAGCTCAATGAAATCAGGATCGAAGCTGTTTATTGACTTACTAACGACAGATAATTATCCAGCAATCAGTGAACTATACGCTTGGGATCAATATCTGCAATGCAGCCGACAAACCACGATGCTAGGCACTTCTGAAATATTAAAAAACACAGGGAGATGTCTAAATACCCATCTCTAACTCATTCCAAGCAGTCCTAATCCCCACACATGACTGCAGACACTCTCCCCTCCTCTCGCAGCACAGGCACCCCAGGAGCTGGGGGGTCCCCTTCTGGCACCCCCCTCCTGCAGGAGGTGTGGGTGCTCCACCCTGACGGCAGCCCACACTGCTGCCTGCAGCACGCTAATGCACGTGCTCTTTCTGGTGCAAATGTGATTTATTTAGGGACCAGTCCTTTCAAGAAATACCACCTCTGCCCAGACATGCCCAGCTGGCTCCACTAGATGCACAACAGGCCAGAGTCTCGCTGTGGGGTGGTGGGGTCTTTTTATTTCAGCTTGTGGAGTCAAACTACTGAAAAGTGAAGGAAAGAGGAAGAAATGCCCCAGGAACACCAGCACCCTTGCTGCTCCCTCTCCCACCTGGTCCTGGTGGGTCCTTGCAGTAGTGGCACGCTGCAGCCGTACCTCAGGTCTCCGTGGCAGGCACATCCAGCACTAGAACATTGTGCAGATCTAAAAATCAAAAGCACATGGGCAGGATTTAACAGTTGCTTCTGTGCTCAGATGTGACGGACTAATGGCACTAATTCCAGGGATGATACAGCAAAAGCACCGCGTGAGTAGCCTTTCGGTGCCTACCTCGAACCTGCTGATGCTCGTCCGCTGGTAGGTGATGCCCTCCGCACAGCACCCCTGGAATGAGTGGGAGATGCTGTCAGAGGTGCTCCAGCTGCAGCATCATGAAAAGCTTTCCTTTTCAGAAGGAAAATCAGCAGGGCTAGAATTGCCGGGTTTTGTATCTTAGCATGAATAAAATTTCTGCTTTTGGCATACTTTCCATACGAGTTAAGCAGATAAATGGAGGTTCCAGGGTGGGGTGGTTTTTTTTAGACACTTTGGCTGTTTTCAGGCATGGTAAAGAGGGATGTGTCCATTTTTGGAGACTTCAGAAACACAAAGATATTATGAAAACTGTTACCGGTTGTTCATGGCAAGTGATTTTGATTTTGAGAACAGGAACAACATTCAAAGGGGCTTCAGGGGAGAAGCCTGCACCCTTTGCAGTGGCTCTGCTGTGGGCGGGCAGCCATCTCCTGCCTCTGAAGGAGTGGGCATGCCGGAGCCCCGACCAGGAGGCATTGCCCTCCTCCAGCACCCACTGCAAACCCCACGGGTGCAAAACAGCCGGCAAGCGATTTTCCTGGCAGAGCCACTCACAGCCTTGAGGGCAGGAAAAGCATGCAAGATCAGCCAGGCAATGCCATTTCCAAAAAAAAGATAACAACAGTCTATAGGAAAAGAAATGAGAACTATTTCCCCCTTTCAGATAGCGAATCCTCAGATGAAGCCATAGCCGTGCTTACTGTTGATCAATGGCACATAAGCCACATGAATAATATCTGCCAAAACTCCTTTCAACGGAAGCTCCTGAAACACAGAGAAGTGGTGTAAATCGCCCATCGCTCCGTGTGCCAGCAGCCGCGTCTGCCGGGCTCACCCCATCAATTCATCCAGCGCCCTCTCCAATCACAGGAAAACTGCTAAGGTCCCCCCGAGCTGAATGGGAACATCTGAGAAATTCTAAATTTCCATGAAAACTGGCCCAGATGAGACTGTCCCCAGCCGCAGCAGCACTCTGCTCTCTGCCCTGCAGCCGGTGCCAGGCACCCAGGCGCGCTCCTCGCAGCCCAAAGCCCTGCTGCAAGACAGACCTTGTCAGCGCTCACCCTCCCAGGTGTCTCTATCTCAGCATCAGGATTAGAGGGAGATGAGGAGATTGGACATCCAGCGCACACCACCTCCACCCAGCCCAGCCCACGTTCCCACCCAGCTGGTGCCGCAGCGGGGAGAATTACTTGTGGCCAAAATTCTCCCACAAATGAACATGGCGCATTATGAGGAGGGCCCCCTTCCAGAGCATTTGTGCCTGTGGGCAAATGGTTTTGGCAGTTGGTTTGTCATTTGTAATTCCTTGAAATGTTATTCCCTGAAATAACATTTCAATCTTCAGCATTCACTTTGGTTTTCTTGTGGGTTTTTTTGTAACAAATCTGTTATTGATAATGAAAGCACCAGGATGGGGCTCCAGGGAGTGAATTCCTGGTACCACATTACAGAAACTGACAGCACGGAGATTCACAGCGGCAACCCCAGCCCCACGCACAGCACAGACTGCCCAACTCACGTCAAACATCCCGAGGGAGGAGGACGCCAAGGCCACCCGAGACAGACTGCAGGGAGAGGAAAGGCACGGCGTCATTCGCCTCCCGCAGCCCCCCGGCAAGCTGCCCCGTCGCCCTCAGCAAACTCCTCACCCAGATCTTGGCCTCCAGCAAACCTCCCCCTTGCACCAGAGGTGCCACGGCTCTGCCAGCCTCCCCCCAGGAATGGGGGGCTTCCCACCAAGAGCATCTTCTCCACCCTGAACCAACTTCAGCTCTTCAAACTTAAAGAGCAAAAAAACCCAAACAGGTTTTAGGTCAGCTGGATTATGTCATGTTGACCCTCATCTATGTTTAAATAGCTGTTAGTATAAACTATAAAAACATCATGCAGAGACAGCAAAGGTTCCTTCTGAAAATGCAGGGGTGAGATGCAGCGTGTGATCTCCCCAGCAGCCCAGGGACTGTCACTCTGCTAGTGCTGGCACTGGGGACCAGCAGTGGCGCTACCTTTGCAGAGCGAGGGAGAGCAGCAGCTTTTCTTCTGCAATGGCAAACTGCACCTCCAGGTTGCTGTGCTGCAAGGGGAAAAGGAAAGGGAGTCCCCACCGGGACCCCGGTTCCCCCCACCGCCACTCCAGCTCCACGGGACCCCCCCAGCCAGGCATCTTCCTGACAGACGTCCCTGCCCACTGTCCCGGATCTCTCGCTCTGGTGTTGGTGCGGGTTTGCTGGCTCGGGGCAGGGGCGACCACATTCAGCCCTCGCCAACTGCAAAAGGCTTCAACTCACAATATCCAGGACAAAGAGGGATTCGGGAGCAGAGTCTGAAGGGGAAACCCAAAACTCGGCGGTGCTGAAGAGCTGCACAAGGCTTTTGTCTGGGGTTATGGTCACCACTGGTGCTTTCTCTTCTCGCATTTCAATCATCACTGGCTGTGATGGGGGCAGCACCCTGGAAATCTGTGGAGAGTCAAAGCAAAGGGGTGACATCCCCTTTCCTTCCCAGTTCACTGCTCTGGGGATTATCCTGGTGGGTGCTGAGCATCGGTGACATTCACCAAAGTCAGTGGGAGTCAGTCAAGCTGGTCCATACTGCTCAGTAGTATGTCCCTTAAATAATCTTATTACTAAAAGTTTTACTAATAAAATAAAGAGATCACCAGTCTGACCTTGGGGAAAATGTTCCCAGCATGTCTTTGTGAATGGACAGCAGCTTTATCTGCTGCCATAAGTAGCCTGACATGACCCACAGACCAGTAGGATCCAGTAAAGTCCACCCACCTTGGGGATGAGGGCTCCCAGCATCGTGGTCACCAGTGGGGGAAGCCCAAGAACCTGTTGAGAAAGTGCCACGGGGCAGGGACTTAATGCACTCACTTGGGTGGGAGGGAGTTTAACATGGGGAAGGGAAGAGGCATAGACAGAGCATGGATCTGCCTTGAACTTGAGTGTAGATGACTTTAGTGGTCTCTTGAGGAAAATCTCAAGCCCAAATCACCCACCATGTTATTGCTGATCTCCAGGTTGAAGGATGTCTGCAGAATAGAGAGCTCAGCACTCAAGAAGTTTGCAGACAGGATGAGCTGGGTAGCAGCATCCCTCTTTGGTGGCAGAGAAGCAAGAGACGACCGGTCCATGGGAAGACCAACCTCTTTTCCCTCCTTTTGGTGGAGAATGGTCTAAAAGGACCAGTAAGAGGAGCCATGTCAGAGAGCACAGGTACATTTCCAGGACTTGCGTTTGGACCAGGTACAAGGTACAGGATGCTTTGCTTTGTAGTGTCAGCAATGAAACAGAGC
This sequence comes from Harpia harpyja, assembly GCF_026419915.1. Classification (NCBI taxonomy): domain Eukaryota; kingdom Metazoa; phylum Chordata; class Aves; order Accipitriformes; family Accipitridae; genus Harpia; species Harpia harpyja. Next base: position 29,787,386 of record NC_068940.1, read on the forward strand.
AATAAACTCCATAGAAAACGATGAGCCAAGGAAGTGATTAGGTGATATAATGCAACCTGCACATGTCTGCACCCCTTCCAAAGCCTCTGCTGCCCAAGGCTGAGAAGGACAACACCTCCGAGCAAATGGATGTCAGAAACCACCGCTCCAAGAGCCGGCACCAGGCAGCAGCACTCACCTTCAAATCCAGCTCTATGAAAGTTTCACTCGTCAGTGGGGGGTTCAGCAAAGCATATTGGAGGGTCCTAGCAGTCCCAAGAGGGATCTCGGCTGCATGGAAGCAAAGCGGGATGCTTAACCAGAAGGTGCACGCTCTGCGCCACGGGCAGAGCGCTCACCAGTGCCAAACCACTGGTTCACCAGTGCCATGTGCCATTTACGGCTTCAGTGGGCTCCTGCCTCCCTGCCAGCCTCTGCGGTGCCAGGCATTTCCAAATCTCCACCAAGGAGGCGGTGGATATTCATGTGGCCCCTGTTGGGGATTGTCCCTGCCTGATGCTAGTCAGGGCTCAGCAGATTGTCTATCCCCAGTGATAGATCTGCGCTTTCCCCTTGCTGGGGGAAGGGAGGGAGATGGGTGGGATGGATGCCAACTTACAAGTCATGGTGGTGAATTTTGCATTCACACGGTTGAGCACTGCATCCACGGCTGGACACAGCTGTAGGGCGAGAAGAAAGGTGTGAGAAAACATTGCACAGAGGCTTCTGGTGGGAGCAGAGCTTTGTGGCTGCCAGGCCAGTGCAGCTCCCACCCTGAAGCACCAGGACCCTTCACTATTAATTATCCAGACAAGGGCTTGCCTCAGTTTTCTCTGTCCCTGGTTGAATTAGGTTATTCTGGAGTAAACCTGCCTTAAGCCAAGCAAAGAACAGGGCCAGAACCCCCCCAGATATCTGACTAAACCAGACTGACTTTATGACACATGTTAAGAGGCTGCAAGTCCGCCCTTTGACAAGCCTTTAGGAAGAAGCGTGCTCAGCATCGAGATCAGCTCTGTCTGAGCATCGCATCCCTAACCATCCGGCTGGGACAAGGAGGCTTTAGGCAGTGACAGTGCCTTTGCTGCGGGTGTTGACTGCATAAAACTAGTAATTGCTTGAAATGCTCCCTTTCACCAGCCTGCAAGCTCCTTTGTGGGGCAAAACTGTGAAAACCCTTACAGTGCAGTGAGGAAGAGGAGGAGATGATCTCCGGGAAACAAGGATGGGAGGAGGACCAGACTTACCAGACATGGCAGCACTTTCTGAAGGGTGCTGTCCAGAAACTTGCTCATAACTTCGGGCAGCACGCTGGGCAGAGACAACACATCAGCTGACACAGCCATTATGCACATAGCAATAATTATTTATGAAAGATCAAAAGGCAAGAAAGTCAAGCGCTAAAGAAACCTATCTGGTATGGATTAAGCCAAAATATGCCTAATGTCTAATAAAAGATGTTTTCTTTCTTTACAAACCTTTTCTCAAGAATGCCATCTTCTGGCTTTAAACAAAGCTAAAGGCTTCCATGCCTAAAAGAAGCTCTGATATCCCAGGAGTACAGCACTTAAATGAGGACTGATGCCAAAGATGAACATTGCATGGAATAACACAGGTAGAGCTGGCATAAATTTGCCCATAAAACATTTTGGTTTTCTTAGTGGAAAAAATGAACAGTTAAAAGTATTTGTGTTCTGTAGAAATCCAAACCTGGAGACTGAAAGATTCAACAATGCTGTTACTAACCTCTTAGGAATTATTAATATTGGCAAATCATCAGTGTTGTCCTTTGGGACTCACCTGCTGGGGACCTTGGTTTTAACGCTAACGAGAGCGATGTGGCAGTTCCTGGAGCTGAACCTGGGGATGTCCGTGGCGTCCTGCCACAGCCGGCTGCTGGCCGTCAGGTTTGCGGCCAGAGCGATTTCCATGTTTCCTCCTATGAAGCAGCTCAGAGCAAAGCTCGGTCACCGCAGAGCAAACCCCTGGGAGAGAGCCAGCCCACCCCAGCCCTGGCAGCGGATCTCCCCCATGGGCACCGGCTCCTGCTTACCTTTTCCCAGTGATGGTCATTTGGACTAAGACGGCCATGAAGAGCCCCAAGCCCGGCGAGAGCATCAGCGATATCGCCGGGGGACGGAGATCTTTCAGCCTGTGGGAAAAAAACAGAGGAAAAGATCTGGGAAAGAGGAGCCTGCAGAGCAGCCAGGTTGGGCTGCTTACATCAAAGTTGCCTATCACTGATATTGCCATCACTATCTTTATTATTCCGCTTCTTGTTTAAACTTTCCATCTAAAATCACTTTTAAATTTAGAAACAAGTTCTTCCTAACAAAAAGATTGCACAGTTCAATTTTGAAAAAATTTGGAAAAGAAAAAAAATGTTTTGGTGTTCAAAATGTCTCCCTGCTGTCACTCAGCACGAATCTGCAGGATGGAGGGCCAACTCTGATCCCCCAGAAATTCTGGGTTTCCCTCAGGATATTATTGACAAAAGCTGGGCACCCCCGGCTTTGAGAGCAAACCCCACCCGGCGCTGCAGAGCCACTGCAGCAGTCCCCAGCCGACGCTGAAGCAGGAGCCGACGTGCTTTGTTGCCTTTAAGTTATAGTTTCTCCATGTATTTGTAGACACAACCATGCAGAAAATCACTGGCTTTAATATCACACTTGTTAGTGGGGAGTGATTCGTTTCTGCCTCCAGGCTGACACTTCCCAACCTTCTGCTTTTATTTTCTCATTCCCAGGCTCAGGCTCGTGGTGTAAGGCTGCTGATCATCACTCACCTCGAGATGCCTTTGATGGGTTTGGCGTTTGCCTTTTTTTTTGCGGCTTCCTCTGCCATTTTCTGCAGAACATCACTCTCATTCAGAGCAGTGGAGACTGCTGGAAGATTTGCACAGGACGAGGAGTTTAGCACAAAAACCCCCAGGGAGGAGCCTGTGCCAGAGGGTGGGGGGACTCAGCACTCCCCACTGTACCCTATGAAACATCATTATTAACATATTCCCATTCCAGCACACCCAGGTACCATCAGGGCGCTTTGCATGCTGTAAATTCGGATTACCAGCGATCTCTGCTGTAAATTCGGATTACCAGCGATCTCTGCTGTCCCTGGATAATGGTTGGAGCTCAGCGGGCGCAGACCGCAAGGAAGCGGCTCCTGCTGCGGATGAAGGGCAGCGCCCGGAGCCCGCCTGCCCGGCGGCACTCGGCGGGGATGCACTCGGGGATGCTGGCTGTGCAGCAGCGAAAGGCGGCTTCCTCGCTGCGACACGGCCGGTGCACCGCTGCCCGCTGGTCCGCACGGACTCATGCCCGTGCACGGACGTTAACGTGGCTGAGCACTTACCGCGGTCAATCGTTCCAAGGTCGATCCTGATGACGGCTCCTGGGCCAGCAGCTCCTCCTGACCACGCCAGCCAGCCGCCAAGGAATAAAATGCACCAAACCCTTGACATCTTCCGATCTGGTACGGCTGCTCACAGAGCTCCAGGGGCGGCAGAGGCTTACAGGACTGTGTGGGCTTCAAGGGACAGAGAGAGGCAATGAGCTGGGGACAGTTCCCAAACCGCACATCAGGGGCTAAGCGCTGCACTCATGATAGAGGAAAGCGAGCAGGGGTCTGTGCAAGCCTGGCAGAGCTACACTGGCCAAAACACAACCTGACTACAAGAATCATGCCCCAAAATTCAGACGTCCATCAAGACCCCAGAGCAGCCCCATCAGGACATGCCTGTGTCCTGCACCACCCGCCCCGTGGTCGGTACCCAAGCAGGGCACTAGACCTTCCACTTCCACAAGTACCAGAGCTGCTCACGATGCCTAAAACCTGCCGTAGAGAAAGGGCTGGAGCTGCCTGATGGAGCACATGGCCCGCTGGGTCTCAGGGCTACCCCAAGCCCTGGCTGTAGGAGCGGCAGGAGAGCTCATGGCTGTTGGCCATGGCAGTGGCACAAGGCGTGATGAGCCTTTCCACAGCTATCGACATGGCTCTACCAGTCTGCTCCGGCTTGGCATCCCACTTCTCCCTTGCCCTGGAGAGAAATGACGTAGGCTGCTGCACCTCACCACGACGGGGACTCCCGCAGGGAAGGGCCCTGTCGTCACCTCGCCCAGAGAGTTCCCAGAGGTTGTCCAGGCTTTGTGCTGATCTTCTGGAGAGAGGCAAGAAACAGCCTGCATATAAACCGTGACCGAGAAAGAGGAAAAACAAAAGAAGTAAAAAGCTGGGTAATTACTGTGGTGTAAGCTAATCCCCAAGTGTTTCTGACATCCGCCAATACAAATAATTTCACTAATAAATTTGGAAGTCCAGGTAAGCCCTCAAGCCTTGGGTACTAGGCAAGTGCTCCCAGCAGGCTGAAACCAGGGCTCTTGCTCAACGCCCAGGAAGAGCCAACAGAGACTTGCACATCAACTCTGAATGAAAAACCTGATCTGTTTAATTACATGGTACAGGCAGAAGTGGGGGTGAGAAGAAATCTAAGATGTGCAATGGTAAATTCTGCTTTTGGAGACACCCGTGTAACTGCGACTCTCAGGATGAGTGGCACTCGCTCCCCAAAGGTGCATGAAGCTTGTGCAAATGCTGGGGGAGGACATGAGATCAGCTGGTGGAAATTGTGGAACCCAGTGGAAATTGTGATAATCTCAGTAATATTCTTACTGAGTTCAGCCAGGTTGGAGTGAGGCTGAGAAGAATCATCATCTGCTCAGAGAATGGGCTTCTCAGCCCCAGCCCCATCCCACCGCGGGAGAGCCATGCGTCCCACCAGACAGCACACAGGCTGCACGAAGCTTTCCTCCGGGCTGGCCACGCTGCCGCTCTTGCTGTGGCTGCCCATGGACCAGCCCTGCCCGAGCTGGGGCTAGTGGCCACCTCGGTGTCCTCACCCGTCCCCTCCCGGGTACCCTACCCAGCAGGACCCGGCTCTGGGAGTTCACCCTGGCAGGATCCTGCAGCACCAAGTAATTTATTTCTTCTCTTCATTTCTGTATAAAACGTGTCATGAGGTTTAATCTGCCATCACCTCCCTCTCAGTGATGTACTCGGTGGCTCTCTGCTAAGCCCAGACAGGGAGATTTACATCTTATCTAACAGGAGTGCAAGATTTATAGATAACTCCCAATAAGGAACGCATCATGTCAGAAAGACACTTTTGTGCTAGTAACTTGATCAGTCATTATGCTATAAGTTGACATCTAATTAAGCCTCCAAAGGGATCATTGGGTCCAGAACAGCTCTTCAGGAGGAGAAAATCCACCTCTAAGCACCACGGTGCCATCTCGTGCTGGCAGCTTATCCCCAGACCCTTGCACTGCTGTAAATGATAATAACACTCCACAGATAAATCTCCAGTACTGCCTTGAGAAGAGCTGCTGATATTACCTACGCTGGAGCAAGGTATAGCAGGGGCAAATTTCCTACTGCTGCTCTAAAACACAGCAAGGACTTATTTCTCAGAGACTTTTCTAGGTTGTGTCCCTGTCCCTACCAAAGTCAGATGCCACAAAATGCCTCCCATGTCTCCAGGGGACTTGTCTGCAGGTTACAACCTTCTCAATGGATTTACTTCTCTGAACACATTTCTTGCCTCTAAATGGGCTGCATACATCAGCGTAGAAGTGTAAATCCTGCTCTCCCTCAGTAGGCTGCTAGGCGTATATCTTCATATTTCCTCTTGACACTGCTATCTGGATGCCTTCAATGGAAATGCACAACGTGGCTGAAAGTCTGCTTTTCTTGGCACTTCTCTGTCACGCTGAGAAGAAAAGCAACACAGTGCTGGTGAGAGCCAAAGGCTTTGAACATGTCAAGATGCACCTGGAACCAGCACCCAATAACTCACTTCACCGATGCACAAAGGACAATGGTTGCCTCCCCGGGCAGCAGGTGTTTCAACAAGCGCTGAACACCTTATCCCATTGCCAAGGGATTCAGACAGAAATGGGCAATGCAACCCTCTCTGCAAGACTGGTCATGCCTCAAAGCCTGGATCACAAATATCGGGGGGGGGAAGTCAGAACACGAAGCACGAAGGAGAGCTGGGTGAGACCATGGAGGATGCGCTTACATGGCATTTGCAGGTAGTCCACGCTCTGTCTTCCAGACCAAAAGGAAGCCAGGAGAACACGATGGACCCCAAGCACAGGAAGGAGAGCGACTCTGAGTTCCTTCCATGAATGCTTTCACTGCTTGTAGAGACATTACCAAAGAGGATGGACACCACCCACCATTTTTTCTACCAGTTGTAATAAATATTGCCAGTGGCTTTTGATTGGGAATGGGTTAAAGGGAGGAAGGAATTATTGCATGTGGGCCATTCCAGATGTTAGAGGAGATAACTTTTTAAAAAAAAAATGATCTTCTGTCTTGTCTAAAAGTTACTGAACCCAACAGAAACACTCCTGTTGCCTTCAACAGACTCACCCAGGCCTGATGGAAATGGAGGGCATCCTTGATGAATTGCCAAGACCTCCTTCAGCGCAATACATGCAGGTCTCATCCCTTCTGGTCTGGGCTGCCCAGCCGGGAGAGCGACACAAACCAAAGCAGCTTCTTGCTGGTGTGGACATGGTGGCGGCTGTCCCTGTAGTGTTCAGAAGAAAGCATGGCTGCTTAGCAAAGAGACCGATGTTCGCTTTCTAACAATGTCGGATTTCTTGGCACCCTCCACCCAGAGACCTTTCTTTGTGCTCCTCAGTAACACCAGAATGAAGGCAAGCTGCCCCAGCACCTGCTGTTCAATATTTCACCTCGCTAGGTCAACAGCGAATGTAATCAAGTATATGGGGAAACAATTAAAATGGTATATAAAACAAAGTGTCCACACAATGTCCTGGTTTCCAGCCCTCTTTGCCAACTTCTGTCCCATCAGCTTTGGTTGTGAGGATATATAAAGCCAGCACAAATCCTTGGTGGGGCCACAGCAAGACACGAACTGAGTTAGAAGAATGGGAAGACTGGCCAGGAAAGGTAAAGATGCATTTGCAAACTAAATAGCTTGATATAGGCACTGCTTGTACTTACTTTGGTGTGTCTCTGTAAGGGTGAGTTCTCATCAGAAGTCCACCCTCTGCAAAATCTGATATAAATCCGTATGTTTTCTGCAGGTTAAACTTTCTGAATTACTTGTTTTCTTAATATTGTAAGAGCATTACAAGCATTATAAATAATTCCCAAATGGTTTTCAGAGAGGTAGCTAACACTTTCACCTTTTTATTTTATTTCAGCCTCCTCCATAACTTCCGTTCATTCCTCAGTTAATTTTAGCTCCTGTTTATCTGCTAGTTTTATACCAGTTGTAGGCCATTATATGCTCTTCAGCAGGCATAATATGGCTGCAAGCACCACTCTAGCTTACGGACTTGCCGGGGGTTTTCAAGGCTGAGCCTCCTTAGTTAGTGCTTTTAAATGCCCAGGCACCACACGAGAGCTATGCGTTGTTATTGCACGAAAGCTGCCAAACTTGGGACCGCAAGCCCGACCCAGGAGCAGATCCGCAGATCCGTGGCCGGGCTGGGGCCACGCCGCTCTGACCGAGCTGCTGCGGGTGCCCTCCTCTTCCAGGCATTGGCATGGCGAAGCTCCTCACCCTGAGCATCCTCCTGAGCCTCCTGGTCCCCGCTCACACCACCAGGTCACCCGACTGCGGGGGCATCCTCACCCCGTCAGGACTGAGCTATGGTAAGTCTGGACCCCGTACCTCCCCCGCCGTCAGCAGGGAGGGGAGGCAGCAGCATCTTTCAGTCCAGTGACAAAATACCAAACGCTGTCACCAAAAACTTATGCCATTAATCAGCTCGCTTTCATCATCCCCTTTCTATAGCTAGTAACAGGGATAGTTAGTAAGGGATAGAAGGGTGTCACCTGGGTGGATTTCAGTCTGTCCATCTCTGTGCATCAGACCACAAGCTCTAGAGAGTCTCATAAAATATCTGCCTTATTTTACAGTTGCTGAAGTTTCAAAGCCACATGCGGAGACAATCCTCAAGCAGGACCTAACGGCCCCGACAGTCCCAGACCTGTTTCTCGGCTCCCCAAAGCCCAGCGGGTGAGTCTGCGGCTCTGCCTTGCCCAGGCTTTGCCACCGTACCACCAGTTCATGCTGGCGTTTAGCCGGAGTGCTTTGAATATCATCACAAAAGGCATTTTGCCAGCAAAATCCTCCTGGAGACAACACAGCTGTTTGCCAGAGCGGTTTAGAAATGAGCTCCTGGCTCCTCCGTTGGGTTCTAAGGGCAGCGGCCCCAGTGCCACCCTCGGGGCACCGAATCATCCGTGCACTGTGCAGATCTCACGGACTTTGGGGGTTTGCCTGCTGTGAGAGCAGCCAGGGATTGCACATCAGTCTGTGCTGGTCTCCACCTTCATTTCTGCTCCAGCAGGAACCCAATTAACTCCGTCAAAGTCACCGAGCTGTCCCTGTCACTCATCCCCGACACCGGGCTGCGGCTGACCATCGATGTGGACCTTGGCATCACGCCCTCCCCGTGAGTGCCACGGCCGCGGGGCTGAAAGCAGCCCAAGCTCCCGGCCGGAGCGATGGGGCTGCATCCAGCACCTGCCGTCTGCCTGTGGGAGCAGGGGGGGGCCGAGGCAGCCCCCACGCTCCAGCCTCCGCCTCTCCTCCCCTGGCACAGCTCGACCACCAAGGTGATGAGACTGTCCATCCTGGCGGACCTCCACGTGGAAATGAACCCCGAAGGGAACCTGGAGCTGGTGACCTCTGCCTGCAAACCCACCGTGGAGGAGGTGCAGAGCACCGAGGAGATAGAAAGGTTGACCCCACCGTTTTCCTTGTTATAGGATCTGGGTAACGGGGGAAAAGAAGAAACTGAGGCACAAGCGTTTCTAGGCAGGAAGGTGGTATGATTAAAATCTGCTCACTGCCCTAAAAGCTTACAAAGGTTAACACAAAAACTTTATCTTCACGGGAGGGACTTTGTTCTGCTTGCAGGGTTGGTTTTCCCCCATTTTAAAAGAGTTTCATTCTCTCATAAGGGAGCAGATCTTTTAGTGTAGCAGGAACATTTTTATTGCAAGTCCAACGGCAATTCTTCAGTGTTTTAGGATTCTGAATGGTAATCATAGCTTAATAGATGATAGAAAATAACGGTAATACTGTCTCTGGATGCCTTTTGTGTCAGATAAAAGATGCTCACCTACCCTTGGCTGAGCTGGTTCTCGTCTAACTTCTTCCGTTCTGTTGTTTTCATCCAGCAAGTCCTCCAGTTCAGATGTGGACAAGGAGATTAACATCGATAAGGTAAGATAAAGTTTGTAAAGGCATGAGACAGAAGACAAAGTTGTATAGCTGTGTAAGAATTAGAGCACTTTAAGTCAACCTGGTGCTTTGCCAGGTCTCCCCCGCAGCCCTGCACGTGGGGCAAGGAGCAGCAGCCCCGTGGCCACCCAACGTGGGTGTCTCCTGGCTGCGGCACGGCTGGCCGGTGGGGACACCTGTGTCAGAGGTGTTCAGGGGATGCCCAATGCCAGCAGACCCCCCGTGTTCCTCTACCACCTCTCTTTTTTGTTCTTTATTCCATAGATTTGCCTGGAAGTCTCCAAATTGCTGCTTTTACCAAATGAACAGCTGATATCTCTGACAGGTAAGCACTTGGCTTTTAGTCCCGTTTCAGACTAAGGGTTTTGGGGCTCATTTTGGAGCAGGTCACGAGATGGGATGGGGTCCCACCTGGCAGCAGAAACCCAGCAGCATCGGCTCCACCGCCATCATCTCCACAGGGACCTGCTCCCCTGCCTCTTTCCCTGTCTCTTTACTCGGGGAAACCCAGACTCTCCCCAGCCCCAACCTGCCGTCACTGCTCCCCTCCTCTTTCTGAGCATCCCTCTGCTCGGTTTGCAGCTCAGTTCCCCATCACGCCAAGCTGCCAGGTCCAGTACCTGCCCCTGGCTGCACCCGTGTTCTCCAAGCAGGGAATCACCATATCCTTGCAAGTAAGTCCTCCCTTTCCAGCACTCACAGCCCAGCTCCAGGCTTTGGGAGAGCTGCTTCCTCCCAGTGCTACGTGCCCCAAGACACCTCAAACTTTTTCTTCTTGCCCGTGTCCCTGCAGACGACTTTCCAGGTGGCGGGGATGGCAATCCCCCTGCCAGTCAGCCCCGTGCCGTTCAGCATGCCCGAGCCAGTGAGCTCCAGCCCTTCCCACCTCACCCTGGCTTTCTCTGAGCACTTCTACACCAGCCTCTTCTTCGCCCTGGAAACAGCTGGAGCCTTCAACATGACCATCCTGGTGAGTAGAGCAAGCAAGCAAGGAAGGAGTAGAAAATACGCATTTGGAGGGACAGCCCTGCCCCACAAATGGTTTGGAGGAGCCGTGTGCCCTGCAAAGAAAGGAGAGTGTGTCTCCGAGCACCCATGGGATTCACAGCCCCTCGCCCCCAGGCTCCCAAAAATATTGCTGGTCTAGTGATGCATGGAGAATTTGCCACAAAAAGTAACCAGAACACTGCTCCTGGCACCTGCTGGTGTGCAGGAAGGCTCCTGCACATATCTGTGCATGGCACAGTGCTCACCACAGGGTCCACACAGCCATGCTGGACACGAGCCCCAAGCAGCTGTCAGTCAGATCACAACCTGTGTTTTGTCTTTCAGAGCCCACTGACCACCGCCACCGTAGCACAGAAGATTACTCAGGTTCGTTGCTGTCGGTCCAAGAGGCACGGCCCCAACTTGGGCAGTGCCCCCCAGCCGCCTGCCCACCACTCCGAGGGTGCAGGGGACAGCAGCCGTGCCCAGAAATAACCCCCCTCCCTCGGCAGATGGGCTCCCTCTTCCAGGAGGACCTACCGGTGATACTGCGAGCCGTGCTGAGGAGCTCACCTCAGGTGGTGCTGGAGGAAGGCAAGGCAGCCCTGAAGCTCTTCCTCACCACCCACATTGGGGCAGGATCACCAGCTTTCCAGAGCTTCCTGAGTGTGAACACGGTGAGTGTGCTCCGTAAGCGTGCCGAGCGTGTTTTGCAAATGTGCTCTGCGAGCATGGGGAGCGTGCTCAAGCTGCACATGGGCAATGCCCTTTGCTCCGAGACCCAGCCGGATTGCAGCCGTTGCAAGGGGCTGATTTAGCCTTTACCTGTCGCAGCACTCCTGGTCCCGAGCAGCGTTTGCCTCTGCTGCATAGAGCAGGTGGCAGCACACAGATGGGTTCATCGCATCCCACTGTTCAAAGCTGAAACGGGACCGTTTGCTCACTCTGATCCTGCCCTCTCTTTTCCCCTTGCAGGATATATCTGCAGGACTCCTCCTTAGCATCACTGACACAAGGATGACAATCTCCGCAGCGGTGATAGAGTAATGAACCCAGCCATGCTCCGCACCCTCGAAGGGGATGCGTCCCAGTCATAGCAGGGAAAAGAGAGGCAAAGTGGTCTGGGGAATTTCTTAGCTTTTATGGTTTGGGCACTGCAGAGGTAGCTCTATCCTGAAGGAAACAGTGAGACTCCGGTGACGTGGTTAGAGAGAAAGTGGAAATTGCACCCGTCCACCCTCTGCATTCAGCACAGCCATATACAGGCGACCGGCAGCAACACCGACCGCCTCTGCCTGTTCCTGCCGCACCATCGGCACCGCTGCCGGGGAAAGCACACGGTCAACCACCCCACCTGCAAACACAGCCTGCAGCTGGGGGAGCTGCAGCGTGCCCGGCCACGGCAGCGCCTGCGGCTGCCCACGGTTGCAGACCCTGGCCCCGCAGCATCCCGCGCCCCAGCCCACTCACCCCAGGGCAGCCTGCCCGCTTCAGCAGGGTCCCAAGAAAGCTGTTCAGTCTGGGTCCTGGGGGCCAAAACATCCTCAAGCCCTTGCTGCTGTGCCTGGGGGGGGGGGGGGGAATTAAGGCTCCAGCCATCTGCTCAGATGTGCCCAGGCACCAAGTTCACTGCTGGCTTGGCCCTGGACTCAGCCGTGCTGTTTGGGGGAACGTGAAAGTCACTGGTTATTACAAATTATTACAAGCAGCTCCTATGCTGCTCTTTGTTTTCCAGGGATATTGAGCTCAGCCTGGCTGCCTCCGACGTGGGTCCTGTGCCGGTAGGTGCCCCCAGTCATGCACCCCACAGGTGACCGACCAACGGCCACGTCCCCTCCTTGCACCGTGCTGCTGTGACTTGCTGAATGCAACAGCCTCTGCCTTAGCACTGTCCTCTAACAGCCTGGTCACCCTCAGTGGTACCAGCCAGCTTAGACTGCCCTAAACCACCCTGGGCAGCAGTTATCAGCAGGGAAATATTTACTTTGGGTGCTCGCTGCACCCTGCAGAAGGGAGATGCAGGTCCATGTGGGATGAGGAGAGGTGCAATGAGCATCAGGACCTCTCTCTTGCTGGTCCCTGCCCCTCTCCTGCTTTAGAGTCACGCCATAAGCGAGCTGACTGTGGATTTCCCTTTGGCAGGCTGCCTTACTGGAGGAGTTATTTTTGCCCACAATCCGTGAGGAGGTACCGGCTCAGATGAACGGTGAGGAGCCGACAGTTTTGCAGGGGTGCTGCCACACTGGGTGCACAGCGAGGACAAAGGCAGCACCCAGTTGGCAACTTTCCCTCTTTTTTTTCCTAGTGGTCCTGAGTGAAGGCATATTCCTGCCCCACGTCTCCAGCTTTACCTACACTGACATCAGCGTCGTGATTCACAAGGTAAGAAAGAAGACATTTAAATTGCTCCCTGCTATGTTTGATTTAAAGGGAACCCAGGACTAATGCTTACCTCCTGGCTCCAGAATAAATCAGAGCCTGCTCCTCTAGCCCTGTTAACCCGCAGAACCAAGTTTCATCGCTTTAAATAGGCATAGTTCCTCTCTAGCCCCACTGACACGAGCAGTAGATGTGTTGGAGGGGCCATTGGCCGGCGGAGAGCCCCGGGCAGGCTGACGTGAGCCACATGGGCACTTTGCTCAGCCCTCGTTCCTCCCCTCGCTTAGGACTATGTCTTGGTCCCCTGCAACCTCGAGCTACAGGCGAGGACTGGAGAGCAGACCACCATGGGCTGAAGTCTGGTGACCAGAATAAAACAGCAGCAAAATTGTTCTGTTGACTTAAGTCATGCTTTGTGTTTTGTCACTGCTTGAAATGCTGAAAATCTTCTTTCTTGCTCTACCAAAACAACGCTTTCTCAGATTTAGGATAACAGCATCATTGCACCAGTGGCTTTCTCTTCCAGTCCTGCTCTTGGTATTTTTGTTGCACAAAGAGGATGGAGTGTAACAATGTTCCATACTTTAATTAAACTTCTCTCTTTCATACTGCATTTTCTGGTATGACTATTGACTTTTTTCCCCCTCAACAATTTGTACCCAAAGACAGATGAATTTTGTCTTGCTAAGAACTGGTACCAGTACAGCTGTTCAGACCTTACATTTAATTAAGGGAGCATGAAAATTCCACTAATTTATAAGGATGCTAAGCAGCCCCCTGCCTCTCAGCTGCAGAATGACATGGCCCCTACCAACAAGAGATCTTTCATCTGCTTTTCCTCCATTTCTCGTGTTACTATGGGAACATTACGGCTGGTGGTTTTCCCTGGGTCAGAAAGAAGAGGAAAAGAAAAAAAAAAAAAAAAGCAGTCTGCACAATGGTTTCTAATTTTAGACTTGAAGGCAGTTATATTTTCAAAACTATTCTTCTGACAAAGCTCATCACAGAGAAGATGCTGAATGAAACGTGACTGCACACATACAGACAGTGCCACACGCCGGCTCGGCACATGCCCGCCCAAGGGCACCAACGGCTGCATTTGTCGATATTGAACGCTCTCTCCTACTGACCAAACGCGCCTCTGCACTCAAGAGCTTGTTCAGGAAACTACAAGGGGGGGCGGAAAACCCACAACAGACTTGAGTGTCCAAAATGGAAGGGTGGGCTGGTAACAGAGCTCCGAAAGCCGCTCGAGTCGCTCCATCGCTGGGGGCTGTTGGCAGCTGCCTCCGGACGGGTGAGGGCATCGCTGTGCCGATGCCCAGGAAGAGCACCCTTACTGCTGACTCTGCAGCTCTCATGTGAGCTCTGCAATGGTGATGCCCTTGAAACCATATTAATTGTATATACATCTGCTTTCATTTGCAACAGCTATACGCTTCATTTCTAGCCTCTAGAGCTGCTGAAAAGCACTTCAAAACCTCATATTTCAGAGACTCAGAAAAAGGAGAGCAAACAAAACAAGCCAAGTTGATTTACTATAAGGAGTAAAAAACCCTGAAGGTTTATATGCCCAGCTCAGGGACCTGACTAATGGTTTTAATGCCCAAAGTTGGCAATAGCGGGAACTGCTCCTAATAAAAGTTTCCTGGTAGCGCTGCAACCATTATTCTTTGACTAATATATCTTAAACCAGTTTTCCAAAAGGAATAAGCTACAGTAGTAAAAAGATGTATTCATCCACCAGTGGATATTCTGGCTTTAGATTTTAGAGCATGGCTCTGCATCTCTAGCATAGGGTTGGGGTGACAGGAGCTGCACACCCTGACTCCCAGCCGCACACATCCTACCTAGGACCAGCTGCAGGCTTGAAGGCAGAGCTGGCTTACGCTGGAGAACTGGGGTCTTCTGCTGCTCCCTCCTGTCACCCGATTTACTGAGCCCCCCCAGCACAGCTGCATCCACAAGAGACAGCCAGTGTTGTCCCCAGCAGTCATTTTGGATTCACCTGGAAAAAGAAATGCTGAAAAAAGTGTTTGTATTAGTGTCCTTGGCATAAACAAAATCCATCACTTTCCTTGGCAGTATCCCAGGGTCCCACAGGAAGAGCCGCCTGGTGAGACACGGCTTCCCTTGCTGGAGGCACATGGAGCGGGACGTGACAGCCGGACAGTTCAAACGCTGGAGAAACAGAGATGAGCCCCTTCGCCAGCCCCTGTGGAGCAGCAGAGGGATGAAGCTTTACCAGGACATTGCTGGAACAAGGGCTGGAGAGCCCGAAGTCCCACGCATAGCCCGGGTAGAGCAGCCAGCCCATCGCACCCCACTCCTGCTGCTCACCCATAAAAAGACTTTCTAGCATGTCAGGGTGCTGGCATGCTGGAAAATGACTATTTAGTGGGTTTTCCACTGTGGACAGGATTGTCCCAGTTCTTATGAATTCTGATTTGCAGTTTGCTGCTCTGGATTTACTCCTGAGCCCACGAGCAATTCAGAGCACTAGATTTACAAGTTGCAGAAGTAACAAGTTACACCAAGGAGATGCTGCCTTTTCCTTTTGAAAAGGTTCCTCTGCTCCTTCCTGCCCAGCCCTGTGCAATAAACGGCATGACGGAGGCCAGGCCCCGGGAGGAAAAGCCGTTTCCATATGCACAAGAAGACTTTTCCACTTCTCCGCCATCCCAGGCTCACACAGCCCCTGCCCTAGCTCTGCGAGACCATGAGCTCCCCAGTTACACACTTCCCACTGTCTTTTCTTTCTCAAGTCAAACAGACCCCTGGGACAGTGACTGATCACAGATTACTCTGTAGCATGCCAGCAAAATTAATCCCCTCCAGCAAACCAGAATGCACACAGAAGTGCTGGCCAAAAGAGTGCACAAAAAAGGTGCTAAACTTTACTTACTGTACAGAAGGTGTTTGCTCAGGAACCAGAACAAAACCTTGTACAAACAAAGCCTGTTATGCCAACCTGCGGGCAAAAAGGATTGATGGAGAAGCCAAGCCCAATCAGTCCAGTAACCCCGAGGTGGCCCAAAGCAAGCTGCAAGCACTCCGGCTGTGCGGCTGCCAGCGCAGGTCAGCGGGGCTGCTCATCCTGCCCCCCGGGGAACGGGGTCACACAGCCCCCCGAAACCCCGCTCTGCCAGCACCGCGGGCGTACCGGCGTCAGAGAGCACGAGCAGCAGGGGCTGAAGCTCCCAGCTCATGAGCACGGTCCAACAGCCCACGGTGTTCCCTCTTGTTCACTCCACGCTTCGCAGAAACTCCTCACCCGTGCGGTTTAGCTGGTGCCAGGGCAGCCGCAGCACGTTGCTTGAGCGGGGAGTCCCATCACCACACAGGAGCATCATTTCTGCCTGGGGACAGGGCAAGGTCCGTGTTACCAGCAGTCGAATGGCCTTTGGAGAGCATGGTCCCACCAGCACCATCAGCCTGCACAGGGCTGGGAACCAAAGGAGCCATTCAGACTAGCCAAAACACTGGTCTTCGGTGTTACCGTGTACTTCAACCCGCCCAAAGCCCCTCTGCTGTGACACAAGACATGCCAGCCCATGCCGTGACAGTGTGCAACACCCAGTTTGTCATTTGGCACAGCACAGGAGAGCTCTGGGTGGTTTGCATGAACTGGGACTGCCGACAGGTCCAGCACGTCCTCTGCTGCGTTCAGTGATTCCTCTGCAACACCTCACTGTGATGCTGGAAATTAATGCAACAACCAAGGACTTTGGCCCGGCAGATATAGCACTATTCTTACCTTTAGGCAGAAACGTAGAACAGGATATTGCCCCTCTCCATTACCTGATAGGCGCTAGACTTCTTCCACGCATCACCCATGCTTTAGCAGTGACATACCACCGTTAGCTTTGGGGACACTAGCAACAAATAACACACTAGTAATAACATCTAGTGCTGGAGAAAACAGGTGTTTGAGAGGCCATTTAAGAGCTCAGATTTATTTATTTTTTACCCAGAATCATTTGTTTTTCTGCAATAAAAAATGCCTGAATTCTTTTCCCTGTGACAGGCAGAGACCAACTGACTGTTACATCAGTTTAAGCAGATGTGGACTACTGCAGGCAGATGGGTGTGCTCCAGTGTTATCATACTTCTCAGTTATCTGGTAATGAAGTTTTCCCTTCAGGTTCTATTAGGAAATGCTTTATGACCTTTGGAAATTCGATTTCATTCTGATTTCTGCTTGTGGGTTAGCATTTGGCCAGTAGGTTACCTGGCCAGGAGCAGCCACTGAAAATCCAAGTGTTTTTTTCCTCAGGAGGTTTCAGTGGAAAAAGTTTTCCAACTGAAAACCAAAATATCAGTTGTCACAAAGGAACCAGATCCCATAGCTGGAAGCAGGACGGATACCTGCCCTGAGAAGCATCAGAAACCAGAACCTCATTCCAAGCACTAAGAAAGTAGGAATCTTTATTAAGAGAGTTACATGACAAATGTATCCTGAGCTCCCACTCAGCACTTCATGCCCTTCTGAACGTGGATGGTGACATTGACTTAGAAAGCCATAAGCAATTTTTTCATTATATCAAGAACAATTTTCCCTCAGAACAAAGTTAACAATTCCACTGCAGCATCACATGCAACTGCTATAACTGTGACCCCAAAATCATGCTAATTCCTCTAAATAAATATTTGTACACAGAGCTGCCTAACGGGTTTTGGCTTATGCAAGTATCTTAGTACTCACACAAACCAATTAACTTTAAATTGTCTTAAATGTTATCAAGAATCTTGAATCAAGTTTAGAAAAGAAAAGTAGATAATGCCATTCTTGATGTTCCATCCCCGCTGGTCTGTCTTCCTCTTTCTCTGCCCAGAAAGACCTCTCCGTGCCTTGTACTCCCCAGCTCACACCAGAACCACCAGCAGGCCCTGAAGAAGTGCAAGGAGCGACAAATCCACGTTATTTCCCGACTTCGAGGGATGCTGGTTCACAACAGCTTGTTAGCAACACACAGTGAACATAAAACCCTCTTGCAAAAATCCTTATGACAAATTTGTAATAAGGGGGGCACAGTACCCTTTGGGAAGTGTCGGAGAATATCCCGGCTCCTCTGGGACATCTCCAGGATGCACAGGGCTGGAATTTGGTGCAATTCAAGACACTTTGAATGGTGCCACTCGAAAGTTCTTGCCAGACCCCCTGGACGCACATCAGAGCTGCTCACAGAGAGTTCTCCAGAAAGGAAAGGCAGCCTGAATGGGGGAACCAGGACCTACCCCAGAGGGACTGAACATTGCTCATTGCGTACTTCGTTCGATAATGCTCATGGGCACGAAGTACTTGGGCAGCATTTTCTGAGCTGAAGGAGGTCAGACAGAGCAACCCTTTCTGGCCTTTCAAGGCTTAAAATCTATGGCTCTTGCACACTAAACCACCACTGGCAGGGTCCTGTTACAGGACCCAGCTGCTAGAAACAGTCCCAGTGACCTGCACCGGTGCCTTGCAGGAAGAAATAGCCCTTCCAAACACTTACCGCTAATATCTGAATATCCACCTTTATTAAGGGAATGCCCAGAACATTTGGCAGAGGGATCCCGATGCCCAGAGCACCTGCAGGGGACAGACAGGTCCTTACACACCGCCGGAGGGGTGAGCCCAACTCCCACCCCACGACAAAGCTGCTCCCGGGGAGGGTGAAGGGAGCAGAGCTACTCAAGAGGCACGGACTGCAGCACCACCGCACGCGATGCCTTTTGGTTTTCCTTACGTTCTCTGCCACTAACTGTTGCCAGGACCCTTAGGACTGAAGCTGGGGTAGATGGTGTAAGAATAAGGTTGGGACTTTTAACTACAGCCTCAAAATGGGGACTGCAGACCTTTAGTTGCTCCAACTCTCCTGCTACAGCTTTCAATCGTGCACACATACCCATCTCCCCTCCTCAGTCAAAGCACTCCCAATGTTACAGCTATCCCGGTCACCTTACCATTGATAAGAGGCAATAAGGTTTCCGCCAGCAGACTGCTGCAGTGTGGCTTCAAGTTTGAGATCTGAACCAGAGAAGGAATAAGCACGTGAGCAGTGCTGCCAGACAGATGACAGCGGCAAGCACAGCCCAGCGCTGCGGCTGGAAGACAGCCAGTCCTTGGGACTGGAAATCACTTCCCACTGACACAGCAAAAGAACAAACAGTCCCTCTTTTCTTTAAAGCGAATCTACTTTTCTTCCTCGATTTGTATTTGGTACTTCCTTTGGGAAACCTTCTACCAGGTAAAACTCCTGCTGGAGCTCTGTGTAAGCTTTGCCCAAGCAGGGGTGAATAAACAAACAGAATTCAGGCTTTATATTTGCATTATTAGAAAAGGCAGAAGAAAAAAAAAGAAAAAAGCAGCAAAAGAAGAATTGCTATGACCTACAAAGTAGAGCAGCTAACAGCAAAGACCATCAAGCAGATGTAATCCATCACAGCCAGGACACGTTACAGCATCACACAGCGACCGCGTGTGTCCGTCCTTCCCCAAAGCCACAGGGCACAGCGCTTGGCCGCTCTGCCCACCTAGGAGAGCCTAGACTGGTACAAGAGACTTACGTTACTGATGCCAACATCAGAGGACTCCAAGGAGAGGGAAGTGCTGCAGGGAAAGGAAAGCAAACAGCACGTCAGATGCCAAGGCACTGGCCAGAGCTCACAGATCCCTATTGTGAGACCGCTGCCACCTTCTAGTGCAGCATTACTCAGCCCATGGGCAAGGGATCCCTGCAAGGCATCCATAAAGGGGTCACAATATTGTAACACAAGAAGCAGGCACTGCCACACTTGCAAGAGAGAAAAGAAAATAGGAAAATAAAAGCTTCACTTAATTTTTATTTGCTTGTAAATGAAACAGCACTGCAACAGGGCACACACCAGCTCCTGGCTTCCCTTTCCCTCTCCCGTGCCCAGGTAGTTATTCATCTTAGGAAAAGGAGTCAGCTCCTGTTTAGCTGAGAGCAGAGCTTCTAGAAAAAGCATCCAGGCTGGATTTGAAGATCATGAGCTCTAAAGAATTTGCTACAGCTCCTAATCTATCATTGCAATCACACATCTCCATAGCTAAAACGTATGCTTTATTTCCACTTTGAATTTCTCTTTTCTACTTCTATTGAATCTTGTTATATCTTTGTCTATTGAATTAAAAGCCCTGTGATGCATTTCTGTTCTCTATATTGCTGCATACAAGCTATGCCAATGTTGCTTCTCAATCTAGCTCTTTGACAAGCTAAATGGCTTGAAATCCTCAAACCTTACACTATAAGGAATGCTTTCCAACCTTTAATCATACCTTGACTGGCATTAATGACAGTACTTTCCTTTACTCCTTTATCACTCATGTCCAATATCAGACATCTCAAACTACTGCCCAGGATGAAAGTCAAGCTGACAGTCTTATAATTATTCAGGTTACCTCATTTCTCCTTGTTATAAAACTGACACAAGACTTTTCTGCCAGTCTCCTAAAACTTTCCCACTGCTGTAATGTTTCCTGAAAGTCAGCAATACCTGTCCACCTCATGCCATCAGCCAGGTACAAAATTCTCAGATTCAGGAAAGGAAATGTCTGTTTTACAGGCATTGAAAAACATTTCAAGTCAGCGGCTCCGGAGCTAACGTTGCAATGCGGAGAATGTCACCAGCCTGTAAAAGGGCAGCACTGCCCGGCTTTGTCACAGCCAGGTTTGTGCAACGCTCCTGTCCCATCTGCCATAGTTCCAGCAGCTCCAGCAGTGCTGTGTCACCGAGGGACACACTGTTAC
Organism: Harpia harpyja; assembly: GCF_026419915.1. Classification (NCBI taxonomy): domain Eukaryota; kingdom Metazoa; phylum Chordata; class Aves; order Accipitriformes; family Accipitridae; genus Harpia; species Harpia harpyja. The sequence continues at coordinate 29,807,774 of NC_068940.1, forward strand.
AGCACTCAGAGCATCCCTGATGAATTGCAGCCCTTCCTGCTGTCCTGCTCTCTTCTGGCCACTGCTTCCCAGAAAACTCAACCTGTACCCTGAGCTCCGGGAAAGCCGGAGTTTCCCAGCACGGCTGAACACCCAGGGCTGTCTCAGGGGAGCGAGCAGGCTGGGGCGTTGCAGCGGGTTTTGCTTCGAGCACCCCTGCGCAGCTGCTGCGGGGACAGCCTACCTGCCCAGGGACAACCCCAGCACCAGTCTGCCTCCAGCCATCGACACGTGGGTGTTTAGACCAAGGTCCTGCAAGCAGACAGGGAGAGGATCAGCCCGTGGAGACGTCCCCATCCCAGCTGCCAGTCACTCGGCTGGCTGCACGCTTCACCAGTTTGAGGTCTTTACATCCACACTTACAGCCTTCAGCAGCAGGAGGTTGAGGATGGGTCCATCTAAGTGCTTGATGAACACCTGAATCATGACCGAAAGCTCGACAGTGGCTTTGTTTTCTTCCAAGAGGATGAGCGGGTTCCCAAACAACGTCAGCTTAATGCTCAGCGGACTGGTCCCATGGCAGGAAGGGCACTGTGGGAATCAGGGATGCATGGATGTGGCTACCCACAGCCCACGCACTGGCCAGGCAGGGGACCGGCAGTCCGCTGGTGGACTCTCACAGCCCCTTAATTCTGTAGGGCCTCCCCCAAGGTCACACAGACCTTGGACAAGCTAAATTTACAGAGCAAATAGGTCTGGCAGCACAGGTCGGCACTCCTTGCTGCAGGCAGTAAGGGGCTGAGGAAGCAAAGGTGGACATGAAGGGGGCTGTGGCCGTAAGAAGGTGCCCGTGATGCCCAGAAAACGGGAGATGCCAGACATTTATCAGCTCTTTCTGTCAATGGCTGTCAGCTGCGAGAGAAGGTGTTCCCCTGCTTAGGGAGCGGGAGAAGGTTGGCTACAGCTGATGGCACACAGGAGAGCGGGCACCGTGCAGAGGCTGCCGAGGGCTGGGCACAAACCTCTGGTCCCTTCACCCGCTCCCCTCGGCCGGTCGAGCAGCAGGGCACCCTCAGGCTATGCTGACACGGCTCAGCTGCCGTGCGTGCTCAGCACGGCCAAGAGGGGAGCAGAAGACTGGAGACTTTGGCAGCAGCACGCTGGCACATCCAGGTGCATCACTTGGATAGCCTCGGACCTGGCGAGGTTTACACAAACCCTCGCGCCAGCAAAAGTTACTCACCCCAGCAGGAACGAGGGTTGTGATGGCTTCTTGCAGACGGCTGGCACCGGAGAACTGTTGGAACAAAAGTGCAAGCAGCCCTGATGAGCACTACAGCCGATTTCAGCAACACCCGTCCTGCTGGGGCCACCCCTCTCCCACTTGTGTCCCTGTTCCCAGACAATTTGTTCGCACACCTGGGGCCAGTCCCCCAGCATTCATTCACTCACTGTCCTCAGTGAAGCCCCAGGCAGCTCAGTCCCACGCAGACCTATATTACGGCAGCACACCGAGCCCTCTGCCTTCTCCATTGCTCCCCAGCTGCCTGGGCAATTCCTAGCTAGTCGTTAAGGTGAGAGCAACCAGCAACAGAAGGAAAAGTAACCCAGAGGCTTTCAACATTTGTCAGTGTGTAGACTGCTAATATTTCCCAGTAGAATTACAGATTGGAAGTACAGAAAATGCATACGCCTAGAGAATTGCATTGCATATACGAAGTTGCTTTTCTCAGTGACGTTTTGCAGATTCCTTGAAATGGATTACGGACCTCCAGGAGTCCATGGCATAACCAGTGCACAACTGGTTTCAACAGGTATCCCTTGGGGTGCCCATACAGAAAAAAGAACAGCTGATTGTTGCACGTGCTATTATAGCTTTCCAAAAAGAGTGGTAAGGAGGCAACTCTGGGGCTTGAGCATCTGCAAGTGAGCACATGCATACGCAGGCCCCAGAGCGGCTGCATGCCGAGAGCCAGCAGAGGCTGTGCGTGCCGTGAATCCGTGCGCAGCAGCTCCCTGAGCTGAGCTAAGGTCAGGCTGATGCCCGTCCCTTGCCACCTCCCCTGGCATGAAATACAGGTGCTGCTACACTCACGACTTCTGGCGTGCAGGTGAAGGTCTGCGGCGGTATCTGGATCAGGAGGGACAGGACTGCATTGAGAAAGCTCTGGCGCAGTCCCAAGACCAGAAGCTTGTCCAGCAGCGGAGGCAAAGCAGAGGGGGATGAGTCATGGGGGATGATGCTGCCTCCCACCTGCTTCACCGCACCCTGCAAAGAGAGGTGACATGGATGTTAAACTGATCCTTCAAAGCCACGAGGCATGCCCAGATCCTCGAGACAGAGAGTGCAGGGTCTGTGCCAGCTGAAACAGCCCTCCCCTCGCCAGCAGCTTAGGGAAAGCGTTGGACTCGGAGCAATTCCCTCTATATTTAACGGATGAAAGGAGCTGATAAAGGCCAGAGTGTGTAACTGAGGCCTTCTTAGCTAATAACAGACTTTGTCCAAATCACATTTCACTGCTTCAGTTCACCCTTGAGATTTCACTCCAAGAGCAAACGAGCGGTGAAGGTGCTGCCAGCCCGACGGTCCCAGCCCTGCCTGCCTTCCCTCCAGTGCCCAGCCAGGCGTGAGCCATCCTCGGACTCTACAACAAACTTGCACTGATACCATCTACTTGCTAAGGAGACTAACTCTGTCTAGGGGTGGTGGGGGCAAAGGCTAATCCCGATGAAGTACCTGCACTAAAGCAAGAGCAGCAGCGCTGATCGTACAGACTGCAGTGTTTGTTATTAGCCCTTGCTATTCTTCATCACTTATGTCCCATTGCTTCTCACTAGCCACTTTCTTTTCTTTGAGCTCTCCTGGTTGAAAGTACTGTTTGGTTTTTGCTGTTTTGTTCTTTTCCCACTGAGACAGAAGTAAAAAATACAGCCATTAGCTTGGTAGCATTCACCTACCACAGACACTGAATAGTGAAGGCAAAAAGCAGTAACAGCCAGCCTGCAGGCAGGGTGAGGGAGGGGATGAAAACTGCTTGACCCAACGGTTATAAACAGCAGACATGCAGTTTCAGGCAGTCTCAGGATACGTTTGCAAACAAAGCAAAAGAGGTCTTGAAGAAAAGTACACGCAGTCACTTAGTAGTGATTTGGATAAGGATCTAAATATTTAGCTAGCATTTCCAGAACAAGTCATTAGCCCAGCTCCTCCACGTGATTGTACTGGAAGAAGACAACGGCTCCCACGGGATGAAGTGAGCAGTCTGAAAGGCACCACGCTGCAGTCACGCTCGCAGGGTCCCGTCACCCAGTGTTAACTTACATCTAAGTCCAACCCAAGGAACAAGCCAGACGTAAACGGGAGGCTGGCCAGCTGGTAGTGAATCGTTCCTGCCGTACCGACTGGGATCACCGCTTCATGGAGAAAAAAAGATCATTACAAGATCAGGAAATAAGCAGCAACACAAACTCCTCTCCTGACCCTGCAGGCCACCAGCCAGACCTCACACCCACAACCAGGTCCCAAGCATGCACTTCTGTGCGATGTTCGCTGCTACTCAAAATGGCCAAAACATCCCCAAATTCAGCTTTGTGGGTTCTGCCTTTAGAATATAGCCCATAAAGAGCATCAAAGATAAAAAGCTAAATCCAAGGGTGACGTATAAAAATGGCGTAAGGAGGACCAAGGTACAGGCAGTTCACTTGGACTGCTGGGGTGTGAATTCAAGGTTCAGTAACAATCCTGCAGAAGTGCAGCTCCTCCCTGATGCACTTAAGGACTAGTCGTGGGAAAGTCCCACCGCGGGACTGCAGGGAACACGGGAAAGCAGCACCTCATCCTCCATAAGAAACGCACCGTTGAGAGTGCCCAGGAGCTGGATGTTCACAAGGTTGACGACAATATCGACTACTGGACACAGCTGCAACACAAAGCAGAAGTGCAACCGCTCAACCCTCCTCGCCACCCCTCTGCAGGGAGCCGTCACCCTACAGCCTGATCAGACCCACTCCTTTTAATCTAAATCCCCAGGGAAAAAGTGCTGCGTGGCATCAGGCAGCAGCTGGGATGCTGTGAAGGACTTGGGGGCAGCGGAGCATTCCTGGAGCTGTGGTACTACACCAAAGGGGACTGCTTTGATCTGGGGAATATTTCAGGCATCCCCTGCAGGCAGAAACACGCTGGCAGCAGCCAGGCTGGCCACGGGCATCCTTGCCAAGCAGCGCATACTAGTGACATGGGAAAGCGACACAGAAAGATGATGCAGCTTGCTGTGACCTCGTAACATGTTGTTCCTGATATTTCTGCATTTCAGCTATGACAGGAGGGCAATCTTCAGGCTTACCAAACCGGGCAAAGTTGCTGTCAGCTGGTTAAGCACTATCTCGTTTACTGAGAGGGACAGTAAGCTGGAAAGGAAAGAAAAAGAATTTCCGATCACTACAAACACAGCTCCAGGACAGGAGACCAAACGTTCTCCAGCCTTCATTTTACACACTACTATACCCTTAGCCACCCCTCAGGGACACTGCTGCAGCTACTACTGGCAAGAGCAGGAGCTGTGCAGAAGGCAGGGAGGGCAAGGAGCTGCTCCCCTCCACCAAGGGGAGAATTGGGCTAATTTCTGAGAATTGAAGGCTTCAGCACTTGGGGTGCACAGACACCATTGCATGAAAGGAGTGAGCCTCTCGCAGTGTAACCCGAGTTTGGTTGTCTCCCTCTGGTATTTAAATCACTGCTGTAGTTAAGGGAAAGTGGAGCTGTTATGAAATACCTCCATGTTAGTTATGGGAAACAAACAATTTACATGTGGAATAACAAGAGAAGAAATGTGCGGTGTAACATTTCAGCACTGCTGCTAAATAGATCACTCTGGGACGCATGCTGCCTGCAGGCAGCGCAGAGCCATTTACTTTTGATAATCAATATATTTCTGGACTATTGGGTTAGAACATGCAGCAGCACACTCGGCGAGCCACAGACAGCAGGAATGCATAATGCATCTCATTATTTATGCCGAAGCTCTGCCTATAGACCCATCTGAGGAACTGCCATGAAGTCAATCACGTACATCCACGCTCCCCCTTATCCCACAGGGAGCTCACTTCCTGCAAACCATCGCTTTAATCCTGCTAAAACTTAAAATATGACCCCCAGAGTGGGTGAACTGTGTTCTTCTATTCACTTACATAGTCTCTTTCAAACCAGCTGCTGCACTGATTGAAATATAATGTATAATGCAAAAATTAATTAGGAGAAATTCAATGAACCCGAAAAGTGAGTAATTCAAAAGCAATAAAAGAAAATATTTCCCATGATCAATTTACTGTTGCATTCATCAATACATAAAGTCAGTAAATTCTTTCTGCCAAGAATTTAATAAGGCTGAGTAAGAGATGGGACATTTGCATGGAATTACACACACCCACAGTGGCCAGACCGAAAGTCTTTCTGTGACAGCAGCCAAAGGCAGAGTATAAAACCAGGGCAAACAACGGTCCTGTTCTCCTAGAACACTCCCTGCCCTATTATTTCTACCCTTTGGGTATCAATTCAGTAGCTAAGTCTAAAGAAAGTGCATTGGAAGAAGTACCAAACCTCATACTTCAGATCTTAAAATTTCCACAGGAAAACAGGGCAAATTAACCCTCATCTTCCAACAACCAAATTTTTTGCCGGTTCCACTGAAGCAACTGTCTTTGGCAATGGGAAAGAAATTACTTCCCTAAGGCCTGGCTCTGTATCAGCTTAGCACCGTCTGTGTTCTGGCAGACTGTCTAGATCATTGGATAAAGAGAACAGCATTGCATGCAATGGAAAACATAAATGAAAACATAAATCCACAGGCACTTACCCAGAAAGGAGCTTGACCTTTATGGCACCAAGAATGCAGAGGCAGTCTTCAATGACAACCTGGACTGTGCCTGATTCAAAATTCGTGCATTTAATGTTTGCAGTAATGTTCACATCCACTAAGATATCAATTAGTTCTGAAAGAAGGCCAACCAAGCTGAAAAAAAGTAAATGGGATTGAACAGATCTCATGTCTCAACCTCTAACCAGAGAAACTCAGCAAAGCCAGTAGCAACAAACTGCACCTCCATCTCCTGCAATTCATTACAAATACCACAAGCCATCTTTTGGTGCCTATTCTGCTCTGTGACTTTATTATAGGTAAGAAACACCTAGAAGTCCATAAAAGATGCAAAACATTGCACAATAGGAAGCCTGTGGGTAGGGGTTTCCCTTAACAGCCACTATGAAACACCCCACTCACCAGTTGCCACTGAGCTCCAGCTTTGCGGCGATGGTCAGCTGGACCCCGATTCCTGGCAGTAGCACCACTGACAGCCTGGGGAGCCGAACCTTGACAAGGTGCAGGCTGCAAACAACAGCAAAAGCTGGCGCAAATTAAAAGCATCTTCTAACAGCTGAGCAGCTGTACCCACTGAGGAACCTACAGCGCCCACATCACCACGGCCACCTCCAGCTGGAGACTCGAGTATTATAAGCACAAGTATTGTAAGCAAGAGATACCAGCTCCAGGATGAGAGACAGGGTCTGCAGCTGAAACCCAAAAGAAGGCAACCAGAATCAGATTAGGGTAGAAACCAACTTTACAGAGCAGTCGGCTTTTTCCCTCTGTGGCCCCTTCCTCCCTCTCTCAGGGCTGCCGAGCATCAGAGCCGTCATTCTGCATCTGCATCCACAACCTGCAGCGCACTTCACCATCCACCTTGCTACCGCACAGAAAACTGTTATCGGGTCAGAATTTCAGTATCAAAATAAAGAAGATAACTACTTGGGCCAATCATGCCAACTGCAGCTCAGCTTTTGTCGCTTCAGAATTGACGGTGAAGGTGCACTCACAGAGAAGCCCTTGCTCTCCACTTACCCAGTGATGCTGGTAGGAGAGTTCAGCAGACCCCCTTCACCCATGATGTTTGGGAGCACAAGGCCCTGCAGGTGCTGCTGGAGAAGCCCGTTCTGAAGTATGGCATCCGAGAGAACTGGAAAACATCTCTGCGTGAGGACCAGCACTTGCAGCCGTGACCTCTCTCCACTCAGTCAGATCTGTCCTGGCAAAGGTGTCACACAACAAAGCCCCACCGCTCCCCAAAACTCCTTATAAAGTCATTAGCTGTCTCAGTGCAGTCAAATCACACAGGGGATGATATTTTACAATGTGCACTAAACCGAAGCTGCCGTTAGTGAATTAACCCGGAGGGATAGCAGTGGAGAGCATCCCAGACCTCCGACTTCAAGATTATAGTACAGTTGTGCACTACCAGAAATGACAGCAACCCCACTCAGTGGTTGTGCTTCAACTCACAGCTTGCTTCCCATTTGTAAAGGGGTTTTGTTTGGGTTTTTGTTTTTGTTTTTTTTTAATAGGAGCAACTTGAAACAAGCCTCTTTTTTTTGCTGGAGCATTACAAATGTAAACACTGCTGCTAAACTTCACAGCAGTGGTTTGCCAAACATCAGCTGCTCCAATATGGAGATGAGAAACTAAGACAAAATGAGGGAATAATCCAGATCTAGCCCTGAAATTCTGTATGGCTCTTTGGTGCTGAAACGTGTCCCAGTTCTGGAGCAGAGAGATTTCCCTGACCCATGAACCCAGTGATGGCTGTCAGAAGCTCTGAGCAAAGTCTGCAGCCCTACGGAACTATAAAATAGAGATGAAGACACTCAGGAGGTTTTACTCCACATCACGGTCCCACATAGCTTTCAGAACAAACATAACCCATGTTTTCTAGTTACCGTTCTGCATTGCCCCTGGACTGACGGCACAGGACAGACCGGACAAGACTTCTTGAGAGGGTGAGAGGAGGCCACAGAAAAAGATGATTCCAAAAAGCTTCAACATCGTCATCTCCAGAAGACTCCCCTGCTGCAAGGGAGACATCAGAGTGAAAAGTGGGGGAACAGGCTCTAAGAAGAGATCCCAGTGTCTTTATGAGGAAAGAGGTCAAGTGAGAAATCCCTCCTCTACTCTTTATCAAGCTCAAGACTGCTCGAGCCTGGGGCAGCAGGACCTTGTTCACATCCACACACGTGGACAGACTCCAAGCGTGGATCAATAAAAGCCCTTTCCTGGTTCTTTGTGACTGTCCCAAAATATTCTACGTGTTCACACACAAGAAAGCCAAACTGCTTTTCCCCTGAACCGATGTTTAAGCAGTCATTATTTCTGTGTCCCTTAGAGGAAATGTTATACATGTTTTGGTAGGGGTCTTTGCCAAGGGAAGCACCTGAGGATTATTCCCATTCTTTCTAACTTTCAAAAGCAATAAACTAAAGCTCAAGTGATAAAAATAAGCTAGATATAAAGTTATAATTTAATAATTATTAACACAAATTTACTTATGAAATGCCAGACATAGGCACATGATTAGGAGCTTGGTGCACAGCAAAATCTCAAACTAAAGAGGCCAAGCATTAGGCACACGATGCGCGCCCTTCCAGAGCTATAAGGCAATAACACTGCTACCACGCGAGTCTCCCTGCCACCACGCAGCCTTCACCAGCCGAGGCTTTGATGCATAGATGATGTTATTACCTGCATCAGCTGCAGCCAGCTGGGAAGGGCTCTCAGGTCTGCTTGGGCTCTTCTGGAAGCCGTCAAGACTCAGCGTCGTCCTCCCTTTTTTTCCTGCAACTGAGATGGAAGAAGTTGCCCTTATATAAAAACTGCAGCCAACCAGACACACCTTTTCCTCACAACCTCCACGTCTCATGAGCAGGCATCCCTCTATACTCTTGCTCTTTGCAAGCAACACCCAGCTGCCACCTCCCTTGATTTATACGAGGTAACGTCACCGCTGACTTGACCGGTTGCCGTTTCCCTTTGCGGCCTGGATCACTCGGATGCCACTTTTTCCCCCCCTAGTCTATCTCAAAAAAGATACCCTGTAATGGTGGCCCCAGTGGGGATCCCCATGCTTTGAGGAAGCCAATTTTTTTAGGAAATCGTGAGAATTACTGAAGCATCTAAATCTGACAGGAGACCAATGAGGCTGCCTATACAGGAAGGCAGTGCACGGAACACATGGGCATGGATTCAAGGAGGCTTATAGTAGGAAACAATCTGCTTTTCCCAATCCCTGAGGAGTTGTGAGACTTATAATGCTCATCCCTGTTTCAAATGCAGCACTGGAAAAATATTTTCTTGACAAAAAGCAACGTGGAGAGGTTGCAGAAACCTGATAAATGTTGGCTTTGTTAAGACCAAGCTTCAAATTTATTTCAGTCATATCTGTAAAGAGTGTCACAAATTGACGGTAAAAAATGAAGTTGTATTGAAATGTATAAAGCCAACAATAAATATAATTTTGAATAAGCAACGCTTATGCTAGCTGAATGAGCTGGGGGCAGCAGAAATGCTTATTTCAAAGGAAAAATCTCATCCCTCAGCGGACACCTTGGCTGGGCTTCACGGAAGTTTCCATTGTGCAGGGCCCTGGGAAGATCTTATCTGGGGACTTTGTTCAGGTCTGGTCACCCATGTTCAAGAGGGACGGACTCAGACAGAAACCGGGCAGCAAAGGGCTGCCGCGATGACTGGGAAACCGGAGAGTGGCCAGCGCGCTCGGCCTCATGGAACAAAGACGAGCAGAGATACGATCATTCTCCACAAACACAGGAGAGGGAGAGGAGAGGACGGAAGAGCTGCTCAGGCTCAGGGACAATGTTGGCACAGGAACAAACACAAGCCAATATGTTCAGGTTGAAGTTAAGAGAAAGCTGCTACTACCACAGCGAGTTTTGGGCTAGCTTTCTCATGGGAATACAGAAGGCAGCAAAAATAGTCTTAGGATGCTCTTCAATACCACACAAGGTGGTTTTCTGCGGTAACGGCAAAGTGCTTTCACCAAGCAGGAAGGTCCTTCAGCACGTGCTTCCAAGGGCTCAGACTCAACGAAGCATCCCATCACAGAAACACTGTATGAGCTCTTGTTTTGTTTAACACACACTCAGTCTGGACTGCATTTGGTGTGCTGGTGACAGTCTAGTCCCAAAACCAGGGAATGAAGTTAGCCCCTCTGAGAAGGCTGGAGCAGCAGAGCAAAGTCAAAACCATCTCCCTCAGAAGATGCAGCCCTGCTGAGATCACGACTGCAGTGCTTGGTCAGCAGGGAAAAAGACATGGAGCAACACTACAGCCCACCCCCAGGCCCTTCATGGGGTGCAAAGTGCAGAGCCACGCAAGCGGGGTCCCTCCTGCAGCTGACCTCCCGGCAGCGGATCCCTCGCCAGCACATCCCGGTGCCTGCATCCCATCACTGGCTCTAGTCCTGCTTTCCGCATTTTCTCCCCAGGTGTCTCAGGGTGATTTACACTTACTGTTTTTATTGCTGACTCTGCTGCTTGCCCCAGTGTGCTTTTACTGCCTGGGACAATCTATCTGCGTTTCTTCTTTTTTGTTCCCTTTCAAAGAGCCTCATCCAAATGCACAAGGCCGAGCGGTCATCATGAACATCCACAGTGAAGCGTTCAGGAGACTGCTCCAGCCTCGTACACACTACAGGAATATCACTGCTGGCACAAGTCAGCTACTGAGCACGTACAAAAGCAGATTTCCAAATGGTTTCAGACATGCCACCATGTGTGCAACAAAAACCCGAGTCGTTGTATATGCACAACACGACTGCACACTCAAATCAGATAATCTCGCAGTTCAATGACAAGAGGCAGACATCTGTGTTTGTACCTGACACACATGTATTGTACCAACAGCAGCGAGCAGAAGCTGTAAGGAAAGCAGCACATTTTATACACTGCTGTAGATATTTCTTCTTGCTGTGCGAGTTTTTCTTATTCAGTCATATCCTTTGCCTCCCTCTCACGCGCCTATATTTCATTCTCTCCTTGCAGCAGTGATTTAGATATCACTTACCAGGAGGCTGAATTCAGTTCTGCAGTGACAAGGGAATATATATTAAAATGAAGCATTGCAAGAAATGCTAGAAGAGATTATCACAACACAAATGCTGGAAAGTGGAAGGGCTTATGGAAAGACTAACACACGCAGAGGAAAGACGCTCCGGAGCAGCTTCTGGCATTCCGAACTGCCCCGAGCTTGTGGCTCAGAAAGATGGCAGGTTAAACAGCAACAGGAACTTTAGAAGACTAATACTAAAGTAAATAAATATTATAATTTATTAAATATGATTAAATTCACTGATATTTTTTCTCTAATGTTCAGAACCATAGAAGCCTAGGGAAAACTTAGGAGAATTACATACATCCCAAAAGAAAATGTTAAGCAACATTAAAGAACAAAGAAAATCAGAATTTCTCCACCACAGTTTGAAGACCACCACCACATTTTTAAGATAAATGGTGGTTTTGAGACATTCCAGAAGTTTGCAGGCTACAGGAACACAAAATTTCTTCACTGTTATGTGCCGGGGCAGGGGGCGGGGAGAAGAGTAACCTCAGCCTGTAAAACTTCATTAGTGGGCAAATAGTAACTCCCTATGAAGAATACACATAAACTGAATCCTGTCTCTTGAGGTGAAAAACCTAAATCTGATAGCATGAATTACACCCTGTGATGGAGCTGCCTTGTACAAATATGCAGCCTGTTCTCTTGCAGGGACATTTCCTAGAAGTAACTGCTTCCAGATGGATGCTGTGAACATTAATGAAACTGCTCAGTTCAAATGTCGATGAAAAGTAACTTCCCTGATGTCAGCAAAAAGAAGCCAGCTCAAGAGAAAGGAGAAAGCACTCAGGTAGGAAAATGACACAGCAAACCTCAAACTAAATTAGGCTGCTAGAACAAAAACTGGAAAAGGAAGGGGAAAAAATGAAATCAGTTCTAAACACTGACTGCACCTGGGCTGTGAACTTCCAGCCCAGTTTCTGAATAGCTGAAGTTCAGCTTTATGAACTGTTTTCCCTACCTGGCACTTCACTGGGGAATATGGCAACAATGGCAATACAGTTGGATTTGCACCGCAGTAGGTCTGCCCCCTCAGCCAGCACGTTGGTCAGTGGCAATTCAGTCCAGAGACTGGAAAACAAATGCACAGAGAAGTGTCATTTGATGCTGTATTCATTCTGCCTCATTGCAAGCAGCCTTGCTCAGGGGAGATTTTTTTCCAATCCTGTTTATGCTCAGGGAAGTGGGAGGAGGGAACCTCTCTCTGAACTCCCCAATCCAGTGTAATATGCTGAATTATGCTAACCAGAAACTCTGCGTTAGCGAAGCATCTGTCTTCGTAAAGTTACCCGTGTTCTTGTTTGGTTTGGGATGGATGAATCCTCCCAGAGCCAGACTCAAAAGCTAATTTCTAGCAACAGGATTTGTCAAAACATGAACTAAAATCTCCTAGAAAGGACCTGGAGGGTTTTAATAAGAACTGAGGGAATCAAGCCCTCCTCAAGTTTGGGGACTGGACTTTAGCCCAGGATTGTCAGAAACCCACAATCCCCACAGCCAGATTTACAGTTGATTTAGCAGCTTCCATTGTCAGCAGTCCACAAGGGCAAAGCAGCTTAATTAATACCAATCACTCTTTATAACAACAGCGAGCCTTGCCAAATCGATCGGAGGCTTGCACTGACCCAGGACCGCTTCTTAGCGCACGTACCGGGGACTTGTGGCATGTTGTGCGTGGACAGACGTCAAAAGCATCCTTTCCAGATTTACTTGTGTCTGATCGCTCACCCATGCAGTTTCCTACGTAGGGAACTCAAGAAACAGAAACATGATCTCAGGGAAGGGCCACGCAGAAAGCACAGGCAGGGAAAACAAGGAAAAGAACACGAGACTCACGGGCAGCAGCTCTAAGGAGCTGCCTGTCAAAAGGAGTGAGAACAGCAACATTGATTTCTGGATGCATCCACAATGCCGAGCATAAACAGCAAGGCAGAGTAAAATCGCTGCCATGAGATAACAACAAATCAATGTCTCCAGGAATTTTATAGACGGGAAACTTTCTGCTTCCGAGATGTGAACTGAAGTAGAATGAACGTAATGTTGTCGGCTACAGAAAAAGGACAAACTTCATTAGCCAGATGCGGCATGATGAGTTGCAGCCCAAAAACGGAGGCATTTTTGCGGACATGTCTTCAGGCCTTACCAAGACATCAGAGCTCCACAATGCAATGCTGAAAGCAGCACTGGCCAAAGGACTCCCAGGGGGAACCAAGCCACACCAGGCAGGAATGCCTAGGAAGCCCTGCAAATCCTTCCCCCGCTGCTTCGGGCAGGCATTGGTTTCACTGAGTTTTGCAGTATTTTGTCGGTGTCTGTCTGTTGTCGGCCTGCAGAGACAGAGTTGAAGTCGAAGTGCCACCCGGAGAATTTTTCGGGGGGGGGGGGGGGGGGGGGGGGCGTATCTTGCATCTTGACTTTTTCAGGTCTGGCACATTCCAGGTTTCCCCAGGGCATCCTTTTTCACCTGGCCCCCCACAAGGCAAGCTTGGCCACTTTGCCACAAATCACCTGACGTTCAAAGGCCTAGTCAGGTCAGCAGAGGAGGCTGTAACCTTCCTGTGGGACTGCCAGGAGCCCCCAGCGAAAGACCACAGGGCACGCACAGGCTCACTGCCCCACGTTTGGGGTGCACGGCCAGAAGAGCCCCCATGTATCTGCAGGCAGCCAACCTGCACTGGCATACCAGCACATGTGCTGCCTGGCGCACGCCCCAGCAGAGACACGGCAGCATGGACTTCTCAGTGATGCAACGTGCACCTTAAAGTCAAATCTAGTCCTATATTTTAAACAAATTAATCCCTTTCCTGCCTTCTTCCCATCACTTCCAATCACTTGCGCTGTGAGCGCTGTGAATGCCTCAATTCCTCCTCACTCTTCATTCTTCCAATTTATTTTTTGCCTTCCTTCCAGTCTGGAAAATGGATTTCTGTCCATTTCATTGCCTCAGAAAGTATCAGCACTGTGATGCCAGCAGAGACTTTTAAAATAAAGACAGCTATTTCCATCTGACTGAAGGAGAGCAACACAGGCTCAAAGCCGTGTTTCTGTCTTGCCTCAGGTTTGGGGAAGCTTCGCTTTACAAAAAGAAAAGCAATATTGAGTGAAATTGTCCTTGATCTTCTCTATTAATCCCTGGGAAGAATTAGCAGCAGCCTTATATTACACACATACATCTTCTGTAAGTAAAGATTTTAGGCTTTCTGTCTTATTCTCAGCTTTTAATAGAGACTCGACATGGTCTCTTTGGACACATCATCAGCACAGGTGGCAGAATTAGTGCCATGCTTTGTCCAGACATTCCTTGGGAGATACATTACAGCCCCTACAAGTAGTCAGGTGTTTTGAGTCAGCATTATGTAAATAAATGCTTATTTCTAGGAAGATACCAACTGCTCTAAAGAAACTGCAGCTGAAACAAGAGAGCTAGTTCCCATTAAACAAACCTTGCTAATGAGTTAATTATCCTGATGAGTAGGTCGGAGGTCTAACTCACCCGTATGCTATTTCCCCTCCACGGTCAGTCCAGTGTTGGTTCGTACGCAGATCCTGCCTCAGGGCAGAAGCCTCAAAACACCAGCGTGACATTGAAAGGAGAAAACAAAGGGGCATTAGAGGAGATAAAACCCGGAGCAGGCTGGAGAGGGTGAAGAATACTGTCGCGCCGGCAGGGCAGGTGGCTGTCCTGCCTCTGACCCTCTGCGGCTCAGCATCCCAATTCACGCCTACAACTGGTGCGGATAATTTTGAGTACCCATCCCTTGTCCTACTCATCCCCTATGCACCAGGGAGACATTACAGATCGTGTACACATCTTCCCTCGGTTCCCCTGTGTCGTGGTTTAACCCCAGCCAGCAACTAAACACCACGCAGCCGCTTCCAGCGGAAGCGTGCTGGGCCCATAACCCAGAGGTCGATGGATCGAAACCATCCTCTGCTACTCACTAATAAAATGACAACAGAAATAATGAAAGGATTGCAATGTACAAATGATGCGCAGTGCAATTGCTCACCACCCGCCGACCGACACCCAGCCAGTCCCCGAGCGGCGAATCCCTGCCCCCCACTTCCCCGTTACTATACTAGATGGGACGTCACATGGTATGGAATACACCGTTGGCCAGTTTGGGTCAGGTGCCCTGGCTGTGTCCTGTGCCAACTTCTTGTGCCCCTCCAGCTTTCTCACTGGCTGGGCATGAGAAGCTGAAAAATCCTTGACATTAGTCTAAACACTACTGAGCAACAACTGAAAACATCAGTGTTATCAACATTCTTCACATACTGAACTCAAAACACAGCACTGTACCAGCTACTAGGAAGACAGTTAACTCTATCCCAGCTGAAACCAGGACACCCTGCTTCCAACCTGGAGAGCAATTTTGATGCAAAAAATGGGCGAGGACCTCAGGTCTTGGAGAGGGAAACAAGGGAACGGTAGCGAGAAACAGCCACGTTTCCTCACCCCACGATGCGGGCAGTGCCGGGAGCCCGGAGATAACCCAGGGCCGGGGCCGACGCTGCCCAGACCTCGTACTGACACAGAAGCAAGCTGCCCTCGCCCTGGCGAGGTCTCCCCAGGTGAGAGACACCCACGCACGGCAGCAAGCGAGAGCACGAGGGAGAAGCCCCCGGGGACACGCCGGGCACAGGGAGCAGGGAAACGGCCCGATGAACACGCAGCGCGGGGCCGACGCGGCCGGAGCAGCCAGGGCCGGCGCCGCGGAGCCGGCGGGGCGAGGCTCGAACCTGCGGCCCGAAGGGGCCGCGGGTGGCTCAGGGCGGCTCCGCTCCGGCCCGGGGCGCTGCGGAGTGCGGCGCAGCTTGGGTTGTACCGCCCCCTGCTGGCGGCGTGCGGCGGCGCAGGCCGCTCCGCGGGGCAGGGTCTGCCCCGGGACACGGCACCCCCCCCCGCGCCCGGGGACAGGGACCCCCCGGGGACAGGGACCCCCCACCTTGTGAACAACGCACCACCCAAGGATCAGAAAGGGTGTACGGGATCAGTGCCGAGCAGCAGCAGAAGAGTTTTTGCTGAAGCCTGATGCCATTTAACGCCTGGCTGAAGCGCCGGTGTTTACTCTATTAGAGCTGGAACTGAATGTAAAGCGGTTGGGCACGTTATGCAGAAAATTATTTCAAAGACACGCACGGGATAACAGTCTTCTAAAGCAACTCACAGTAGGGTCAAATTGATTCCTGTGCACAAAAATGCAACAGGGACAAAAAAGGGAGAGATCATTTAATTCCCCTTTAACTCTGAAAAACAATTTGATGCCTATCTGACACGTTGCAAAGAACTAAGTATCAACCTAGAAAACAAATATAGCACAGTGGAGCGAGTCACACACCAGGCCCTAGTATTTCACACTACAGAGTGAAGTTAAGAAAAAAAAGAATTGGTTCAAGGCCAATTTCACTCACTCACACAGTAAAAACAAGACTTTGTTAATGTTGGAACAGCACAGATTGATCCATTAACAACATCCACTAACAAGCTCCACAGCCAGAGCTCCTTACATACACAATGGCAATATACTCACCTACACAGGCATGCCAAAGGTACCCCGCCATCTGCGAGCATGCAGCCCCACGGCACTGCGGGAAAGCACAGTACGTTACTCAGCTGCATAGCAGCAAAAAAGGTGTCATGGTTAAAAACTCACCACCATCTAATTAAAACCTAAATAAGGTTCCACAGTTGCTTTTAGCATCCTATCATTTAGCAAGAGACACCCTTTGTAAACATTTGGGGGCACAGATGCTTACAACTGGAATTTGTGCGTGAAATTGCCAAGCGCTCTGCTGAGACGTTTCAGCTGGATCACCACAGATAACGAAATGGCTGAACCACAGCACGCAGCCGTTAATATTGTCTCCAAAATGAAGAACTGGCTTCTTCAAGGCATCGCCAGGCTCTGGTAATTTCCAGCAGCCTCTGCTGACTGCAGATGCTCAGACCATAAATAATCACTACACATTTTTGCTGCCACTGATATTTTATTGCCTGAGGCAACCACTCGCTGGTCTGCCTCCAAGATAAGGCCGGGAGAGCTTCAGAGAGTTTGGGTACTTTGAGTGGAATCTTCTCAACATCAAAGTCCCAGTAGGGTTTTTAGTGAGACTTTAGAAACCAAGTTAAGGATTTTTAATGTGCCATACACCAACTAGCATCAAAGCGACAGCCATCTGCAGGGAACTGCTGTTTAACAGAGTCACCGATAGCACGGAAATAGAGCTGAACTAAACAGCTTCATCACTAGTATTTTGAGAAACTTTTATGTACAGGAGATGAGCACTCTGGAGGTTTATCTGGAGCAGAGAGTCTGAATAAAAAAATTGAGTTCCCTATTTGCCATATAAAATTACTCAGATGAAAATGAGGTCTTGAGATTCTTTGAGCTTGTGCCGTGCAGCTCAGAATAAATATTCTTATTGAATTATGATACTTCACAGCCTTCACACACAGAATCAAGGTCATCTTTAACAGTTAGCAAGAGAGCTCTGCTCTCTGATCTTTGCTATTTCAGGACACAATTCTTTTTTTTTTTTTTTTTTTAACAGCAGAAGTTATTGCTAAGCAGGGGCTACCCGGGCTGTAAGGAGAGGGACCGTGTTTAATATGACCACAGGCATCAGCAATATTGCTGCACAGGAAACACGGCCGTGCTGTTCAGACTTGGACTCTGATAAGACCGGTGACTTGTAAATCATTTTCTCCTGTTGTTCATTTCTTCCCAGGAACCACGAGCATCTTGTCACTCGCACCGAATTCTCTGCGTGCCTGCAACACCGCGCCCTTCAGAACCGGCAGCGAAGAGGCTTGTGATCAAATACCCAGGACTTCAGGGTCACAGCGCTGCCTTCGCTAAATCACGCCAGCAGCGAGGGCAGCGCCTGTACCTCAGCTGCAACAAAGAGCATCTGTTTTCTCAACCAAAATGCAATTCAGCACGGAGGAATCCAGGCGCTGCTGTTGCATTGTTAGCTTTATTGCTCTCAGCAACACAAGCTGCTTTTCTGGAAGCTGGAGCAACTATATGTTTTCTGCCAGTTACCTCTATTTTATAGAGAATAATTAAGACGAGGAAGGGCAAAGAAATGCCACTGTGGCAGAGCAGGCTACATGGCTCCCTTCTGCAGCACTCCACACCCCAAACGAATGTGAAATGCCTGCTGCCTCACACAGGTGATTGGACATTTAAAGACATAACACACAGAAAACAAAATCACGGCAGTTGTCTGTCTTGCCTGCGATACGGTAATGGCTTCAGATCTACACGATTCTCTCACTTTTTTTCGCCAAGCCATGATGCAAGGAGGAGATAAGACATTTTGAGACTTAATTTTCTAAGGAGAAAAGCAGGATTCCTGATTAGATGCCTGTTCCTTGTCAAAGAAAACGTGCACCCAGTCCTACATTGCAACAACACTCTGTCTTCCTACCCCTTCACCTTTTCTTCTTTTTTATTTTTTAAAGTAATAGCCTCTAGCATCTTTTCAGATCAGCGGGCAACATGCCTACAGATGCCATGGCCCCATTGCTGAATATTATGCTGATGACATTTGTGCAAAGCAGCAAGTCTAAATTCAAATGCTTTGGACAGCTTTTCATAAACCATTCTGCTTGGACAAAAGCAGCTACCTGCTGTAAGCCAAGAGCTGGGCAGAAGCAGGATTCCCAGTTGCCACACAGCTGAAAAATCAAACAAATATTATTAACTTAATGCCAGCCCTGGGTGCCTCCACTAGCTATCAAGGCCACCTTCGGCTTTGCTAACATGCAGTGACTTGTAAAAGGCTGAGCTGAAGCAGTATTTCATGGCTTGAATTGCTTCAAATCCCCAAGGAACAAGTGTCAGGACTTTCAATAGCTATAGTGTTAATAATAAAACAGGGACCTCTTCCAGTATCAGAGCACAAACAGTAGTTATTTCTCTTTCAAAGCTTTGATTCCTAAAACCTTTCTTACATTCAGCTTGACATCAAAACACCCATCTCATTCACTCAGACTGTCACAGGAGAATTGTGTGGTGCTATTAGAAATAGCCCTGAGGTGAATTAAGAACAGCCTGTAATGATGTTCCACTACAGCAACTTTATTTCTACCAAACCAAATAAATGAGCAATATTTTATCTGATGTGCCTTGGCTCAGCAGAGAGCGGCAGCTGCTCCCCATATGATTTATTGAATGGATGTTTTCTAAATAGCCAAAGTCGGGCTCTGAAGCCAGTCACAAAATCTCCTATTCATAACAGCCCAGCACAAAGATAGGGAGAGAGAAATTCAGATTCTGGATAGTGGCAAGTTTGGGCATGAACCATTTTATTTGCAATTTTTTCCCCTATAAACAACAACACACATGCAAGAAGCTGTATAACAAAATCTATAAATATTGATGCTCAACAGCTGGCAGCAACAATACAGGGCACAAACAAGCCTCTTGTTATACAAATGCAGAAGCAATCCGGTCCCTTTCAGTCCAGCAAGAAGTCAAGGGAACATTGGGTGTTCGAAGGCACATAGAGTGCCTCCAGGACACTGCTGGATGGAGGGTAAGGAAAGGGTGGAGGGTGGCAAGGAAATACGGACCTTGATACGTTTTTGGAAGTGGTACAGGCAGCACCTTCCAGCACTGCGGTCACACTGGGGTACAATACTGTCACATACCCAGTACGCTGGATTGCTGTACCAGTTGCCCCAGAAGAGCCAACCCCTGGCACTGTGGTGAGGTAAGCAGAAACAGAGTAAAATAGAGAAATCACATAAGCACAAGACTTCCAGCAAACAGGACTGTGGCATAAGCCGCTAAAGCAGGGATTTTTGGCTTCTCGAGAACTGGCAGGAGGAAGTGTATTTTCACATTGGCGATTCAAATATGGGATATTCTGCCAAAGGACATCTCCGAAGCCAAGAAGTTAATTAGATTCAAAAGAGGTCTGGACATTTACACAGACACTGAGGACACAGGGAAGCATCACAGTGACCGGTAACACATTTCAAGGATATTACACTTTGGTGGGCTCCAACGCTTACTCCCAGAGACTCTGAGACCAAAACCGCGAGGAGAGGCAGAAGGGTGGTTTCACATGTGCTGCAGCGTGCTGGTACCTCCCTCTGAAGGGCCTGAAAGCAATAGCTGTCAGCAAGAAGTGACAGTCCCGAACGGACAGAGATGATCCATTCAGGGTATTTCAATTATTTTAATGCCAGAGCAAAGAGAAAAGCTGACGAGGGCAGAGCAAAATCCTGACAAGGCAGCAAGTGCCTGGCGTATGCAGCACTGGTATTCCTGCCCCGAGATGTGAAAAACGCCCAAATATTTATAGCCCGAGGAATGCCAAGCGCCCGGTTCCATGCACTGGCTGAACGTTTGCTCCGGGAGTAGGAACGCCATCCCTGAACTGCCGGGGATAAGGGAGCGAGGGGCCCACTGCGCTGCACCGAAGAGACACTGGCTCCAAGAATTACCATCTGTGGAACTGCTGATAAAACATAACCAGGCTGGGAGGAAAGCTCAAATGGCATTCTTTTGTTGGCTTGTAGTTAGCATGTTAGCCCTGTCTCTAATGAAACTTCAGGGAAGCTTTAAGGAAAAAATAGCTTAAAACATTCACAAAATGCTCACAAAGGCTTGTCCTGATGCCAGTTCGAGTCCCTCTGTGCCGATTTCCAAACCAAAGAAACCTTTGATGCCAACGGGGTGCACATTCACCACAATATTTCACTCCACGGCTATTAAAAAAAAAAAAAAATTCTTTGATACTTAGCCCTCAACTAATGTACACTTAAAGAAATAAATAACCACCTGGCCTTGCCATTGAAGAGTGGCACAAACATTTCCACAAGCAGATTATTGACCAGAAGTACAGAAGCCAAGTTATAAACGGGTTAGTAATTCAATAAACAAAACAGTAAAGCATTTCAAAACAGACCATACGAACCCCATTTTACCTGCCCTCCTACAAAGGTAGTCAAATAACTATTTATGAGATTATAACTACCTATTTTCTATGCCATTCAACAAAAAGAAGAAAAAGAATCAAGATAAAAAGAGGGCATATTTTAGCTGTAAAGGATTTATTCATTCAATTTACATTTGAATCAATTATCCAGGCAAAGCTCAAACACTGCCAACGTGATTTAGGTGACTGAACACACACCATAAATAGCATAGCATTCAAGTCATATAATCCGTATCTGCAATTTCTGGATAGCTTCATGAGCAGGAAGAATATCCCGACTCACAGTGTGCCTTTATTTCTGAGGAGCAGTGTGCTGTGCTGTAGTCGGGAACAGAGCCTCTGAAACCTCTCATTCAAAGAAAACCCTTCATTTTAACATTCAGCCCAGTGGACTAGGGATAAAATCCTGGAAGGCTGGGTCAAGCACGCCAGCTAGGACCAGCGCTGAGCACGAGCGCGTGACTGCCTCTTGCAGGTTTTGACAAGGATGGATGTTACCTACAGAAATTTTGTCCACGGTGCTTGGCAGCAGCCAGCACGCTGGCTGAAGCACTCGCTGCCTTCCCCCTGCCCACTCCCCGCACCTACAGCCCGGCTGCGCGAGGTCTCACCCAGGCGCTGGGCGAGCAGACCTGTTTGTAGAAAGTTGATCTCATTTACTTTGTGAAAGATGGAAGGGAGGTTTTGCAGCTATTTTCTGTCCACAGAAAAGGAAGAGAGGTGTGGAGGCCACCACTAGCCCTGCTGCCCGGGCAGAACTCCAGCAGCCTACCATCACGTTTTGACACACATTTGTTGGGCTTGATCTCACGCCAAGGAAAGGTTGAACGCAGTCAAGTCACGGGGGTATCTGCGCAGCTCTGCTGCGTGAAGAGGTGGGAGGAAACCCTTCTGCTACCCTGCAGTGCATCTGCTGCTCTCACTACTCTCCGCGCACCCTGTTTCTTATGGGCTGCGTGCGAAGTGCAGCCGCTTGCTCCCTCCCTGGAGAATAACAAATTGCTGGTTTGGGGGAAAAGATCACAAGGAAGGTGCTGGCAAAGTACAGCCATTTATGTAAAGCAACCAAAAGAAAGCAGGAGCAATAGTCAATGTCCCAAAACTTTCCCTTGAAGCACATAACCAAGTATGACACCGGTTTGGAAAGCAGCACTTCTAGCAAAATATATTTTTAACAAGGAGATTGTTTAGATCCTCTGTACTTCCTTAGCTGTAACTCAAAAGCAGACACAGGAGTTTTTCCCACCATTAAAATAAAGTAATCAAAGTTTTCAAATAAAGAATTATGTTAATTAAAATATCTTCAACTCATGACAGTATTTCTCTTTACTGGTCAGTGTCAGAGACACAACAGCAAGCAACTCATCCTGTACCTCAAGACTTCCTTTTTCTTGTGGTAGTTACAGCACACAATACATCTCTAGGAGAACAACAGATGAAAAAAAGCCCAACTAATTTCACAACCAAAGAGCAAATCCTCTCTTCTGCTAAGTTTTTCTCTAGTAGAACATATCTACTCTGCAATAGAGTTTAGCCTTGTACCAATGCAAGAAGAGAGACAAAGAATTATGAAGCTATGAATCCCATTAGCATCAAAATGCAGCTATGGAGACAAGAGGATTTTACAGAGATAAGATATTTTTTGGAAGAGTACTAGGAGGAGGAAAAATTTCTTTTACAAAGCACTCATTTTTCATAGACCTGGAATCCACAGCACATTATAAAACTGAATTTGTTGCTGTTGTGTTTACTTTACAGCATTAAGCACTAAAAGCTTGCTTAGGTGGGCAGGAAAAATCCATTTTCCATTGTATTAACTTCATACAATTTAAGAAGCCTTTCAAGACCCACATAAATGCAAATAAACACTTCTGAGTCTAGCTGGTCCTGTGCTAGCCTGGGCACACGGCTGCACAGGAACACATCCAGCTGGACCTGCCTTCTGCAGACATACCTGCGCTGCCGCTCCAGAAGGCAGAAAGCACTTAAATCACAGCAGCTCCATCTACCCAACGTTTGATTTAAAGCCCTTAGGAAATTAGTATTTCCAGAGCACTGTTTCCAGTATTGCAGGGGCATGATTCTGTTTAATCCTACGTCCTTGGACAAGTGGTAGAATTCATAGGCGGAGCAAATGCACGGAGCAGAGAGGCAGACAAAAGGGACCGGCGCATGCGACAGAGGGGAGAGGTGTCGTTTAAGCCACATCCTGGCTGCAATGCACAGGACATGTTTCCGAGGACAATGACCGCCTGTTCATAAATCCGTCGGGCAGCAAGCAGAATGGGCCAGCTACCATTTAGGGACAGGAGATGCCTCCTCAGAGGTATTTGGTTCTGTGCAGCTTCTGCTGGACATGGTATTTTAAAAAACACGGTGTTAAGAAAAGCTGCTACACATCAAGACACTGCAGGGAAGGGGGAGAGGAGACTCACCCTGTATCCCAGAGGGTTACCTGTGCAGGGGAGAAGTAAACATCTTTGTGTGCAGTCCTGGGATCTGGACTTCGGGGATTTTTCCGACTGACATATGCTGAATAAACAGAGATCCCAACGCCCTTGGCCTGCCCAGTCTCCCTATTAAGGTTTGACTAGAACCAGGATGGGGAACAAAGGGAAGTACCAGAAAGGTTCAGTGCAGATATTTAACAAATTTCTTTCGTATCTGCAAAAAGCTCGTGTGCATTTACAGTACAGGAATATTGCTCCAGTGACAACATGCTGCCTTTACTCAGTTGTTAGTAAAATCATCTTATTACAACATGAAGGAACAGATGGATTTGGTGCATGCATCTGGAGATAAACAAACCTAAGTCAGGTGTATGCAGAAACATGCACCAGGGCTTTTGAATTTTACTGTTCAGTCCCCCAGACAACCACATCTTCATACAATATATATCCATTGCTTTAGCACATAAACAGCACAGTCGAAGAACCAAACCAATGGTTGTGTACTTGGAAGATTCCTAATACCCAGCTTGCCTTTTAAGAAGTAAACACAGGTAGAATGTGCAATTGCTGCAGCAGAGAGCAGACACTTGAACTGCTCCAAAAAGGGAAAAAACAAACAAACAAAAAAACCCCCACCAAAACCCCTCTCAGCTTGCATAATTTGGATTTTGACTAATGAGAAATCAGGGAAGAAAACATCCCTATGGACTTACAGTTGATTCCCAGAACAAAAGCTCCCAAAGGGTCTTGAAGAAGGTTGATCTGAAAAACAAAAGATGACCTCATAAGACAGTCAGAAGAACGCATTGCTGAAATCCTACCCCGTGTCATCTAGTAGGAAGTGGATTTCTGCTAGAAAGGCTTTGCACCTTGTTGCCATGTTAGCAGGAGCCAGTGTGAAAGCTGTTTTGGCATGGCATGGCATTGTCACGGGTTTGTCCCCCACTCCTGCCCCTAACCTGCTGCTGGGCTGTTCACTACCACTCCGTAAGCTGTTCGTACACAGCTTCTTGCAGAAACTATCAAGAAAACTGTTGTAAAATTTCAGACTCGCAAACGACACTCAGCTCACACTTACTTCTAGAGGTATTTCAATGGAGTAATTATGCACTTTGCGTGGCTTGAGCACATATGATTTTCCCTCTCTCAAACGCAATTAGAGCTGCACAGAAGCAGAAAAAGATTTATGAACGAAACACCAGTAGAATCAATATATCAGATCAGATGGAAGACCATGATTTTGAGCTGCTACTGAACTATATTAAACCTCCTAAATTAACTTAATTAGGTGTCAAAACAAGTCTGCTGGATATATGAGAGATTTGTTTTTAAAAACACCTCAGTCTAGTTTAAAAAAGTAGGCCCAGCTCCCAATCCACATAGCTCCTCCAATAAACTTTTAAAAACTGCATATACCTTGAGATACCAGCCATCACTGCAAAAGTTTTCTTATTTATATATAAGTTTATATTTAGATAACAGGGATGTCAATATTCAGCAATTGACAGACAAAAAACAAATCAGAAATATCAGTCAAAAAACTGATTCAAGAGAAAATAGGGAGACAATTTAGGATGGAAGCTAGCCTTTACATGCCTAAACTTCCTATAAGCCCTCAGTACAGCTGCAATTAGCTCTTCACAGATCTGGATGGAAACAGCCACATGAGAAGACATTGAACTTTTATATTTTTATATATATATATATATATATATATATAAACTACATCCCTGCCCTTCTTATTTCTCTTTTCCATGCATTTTTCACTTTCCATACACTTAAGGCAGCATTTAGAGTAGCCTTTCTAAACAATTAGCAAGCACTCCCATGGTCCGCTCTGATCTGAAGCCGGTGACAGATCAATGTGTGTGCAGCTGGAACAGGCACATTGTATTCGAGGTGCCCACAGCGTCAGAGCCCACTGCAAACACCTGGACAGAACGAAGAAAGCACGAGGGCATCTCCCCACCAGCATGATCAGGTGCACAGAGAAATTGGAAAGGAGCATCACTTACAATTTTTGTGGTGCAGCAACCTCCTATGCCCAATGGAAAAGCAGCTTGAAAGTATTTTAGGCATCTGAAACGTGAGAATGTTATTCCATTCCAGGCCCAGAGATTTAAGCTTAAGTCAGGGGAAAAAAAACTAGGCCTGGATTGCTTTTCCTTTTAGCAGTGGCAGAATCTCCCCCGTGCTGTCACACATTGTTTCGGAGATGTTGTTATTCATTAGCACTGCAGGACTGAGCAAAGATCTCCTCCTCCTCTAGAGATGGGGCACAGAAGGATAATGCACGCTGCTCAGAAGGGCTTAAGGTGTAACAAAACTACGGTTCACTCTGCTCCCGGCAGGCACCGATCTGCTGCAGCCCTGGAGAGGCAACATGCTCATGGCCAGGAAGATAAACCAAGGTTCTGCCCCGTTTCAGCAGCGCGGGTTTAGAAGGGGGTCTCACAAAGCACGTGCTCCATGTCTACACCCGGAGGAGCTGAGTGAGAGTAATTCCTCTTCTCTTCCTCATGGCTCTAGGGAACATAATCAGAAATGATATGTACCTTGTTTTTTAACCCAAACAGGATGTTGTTTCTTAATGTGGCTTCCATGCTTGCATCAATATTGCTGCAGACAAAATGAAACTATTATGAAAAAAACCCAAACCATTATCAGACAAAAGCAATTGGGAGAAAGAAGAGAGCTGATCATCAGATGATTTGAACCCAGTTTAATGTTTTTAAGTGCTGCCTCCGGGCTGCTGCCTCAAGAGAGGGCAGTCTTAGCAAGCAGATGAACTCTACTCCTCTCCTGTGAACAGGGAGCAAACCAACCACAGCAGGCTTCTTTTCACAGCTCTCTCCAGGCCAGTCAAACCCACAACTAAGAGGCTGGTTCAAAAGGCTCATTGCTGAGAGCATGCCACACCAAGGTCTGGACGCAGGGAGACCACAGCTGACAAGCCCCACCAGTCAGCCTGGGCTTTGCACCGACAGCGTGCATTCCTCCCAACGTCCCCACACAGCAGCACCGCAGGCTACAACAGCGGCATCCCAGCCTTCACATCTACAGGGCCATGCAGTTCATACAATGTGGTGGGAATTCTGTATTTACCTAAAAAAGAGCATTTTCCCCCTGTCCAGGGGTAGGGTCGAAGCCTCTTAACAAAATACACGCCTGTAAGTTAGTCTAAAATATAAAATCATTCACACCTAATGAAAGGCTGTGGAGAAGCAAAGAGTAGGACAGTATTGTGGTGAGCTGGCATCTGTGCAAGTCACTGCCTGGGCACAGAGGGAGAAGCGAACCTGCCAAGAAGAATTTCAGATCAAAATATTCTCGGTGGGTGACAATGTGATACGCAGAGACGTGGAGGAAACCTTTCTCCAGGAACTTGAACAAATAGCTATTCTGCTGGAAATAAATCCAAAACAAAGGTGGTAATAGAAAATAAGAGCTATTGACAGGCCTTAGCACAGGGCTCTGGCCCACACAGACTTTTCTGCGTGTGAAAAATCAGCAGCACTCACCTCAGGCTTATTTTGACATCTATCAGACTTGCTCACCGCGCTATCTGGTGAGTGGTCTGCCAGCAGGACCAGCATGCTGCGGTTCAACCTGGCAGGGACCACGTCAGGGACGAGGGCATTTCCACTGCCGAGGCAAAGCCACACTGGGTATCTCCCATGCACCATCACAGCTCCTGGCAGCTGCTCTCTATAGGAAAAGGCAGGATTAAAACCCACTTCCCTCAAGAGCGAACACCATTGCTGCCCTTCCCGGAGCCTGCTTTCTGCACAGCCCTGCAGAGGAGCCTCAGTTTCCAATAAACACTGCTCAGCACAAGTGGATGGATACACTGACACTTCTGCAGGGGAAGATGCATATTTCTTAGGTGACTGCTGTATCCCAAAGCTCTCAGTCTGCTGCAAACACCATTCAACCCCAATACGCTATGGCTACTCTTGACCAGAACAGGCAGCATCTTAGCTGGTATCTCACTGCCCCTTCACTAGGGCACAGACACCAGGAGCTGGGGAGCTGCTGAGACATTGACACAAACCTGTATGGTGATAACAGTATCCAGTATCCTTGGGAAACTTTCTTGGCTCTTCATCATCTACCATCTTTTGGGACTCTGCATGTATTTTAACAAGAAGGGACCTAGGTATAGTGTTTCATTTCTGCAAATTTTCTTGATGAAAAATTTCATTTCTTCTTCCTCCTCTTGCCCTTGCAGAAGCCTTCATTACACATTTCTTATGCTGCTGAAAGAAATGCAAATGCCACAAGAGCCTTCACAGCCAAAACTCACCAAGTACCAAAGATACTGAGAAGAGCAGAAAAAAAAACCTCCTTGACCCCAACTCCAAGGATACACCTGGCCTTGATTGGAAGAAGTGTAACATTCATGATGTACAGACTGTGAAATGAGGCAAGAAAACATAAGCAAAGGTATTTAGTCTCAGAGCATCCAGCAAAGCAGCTCCTGAAGGGCCCTTTATTTGCTTTTAAAACATCAACAATACAAAAAAAAAAAAAACCAACACCCACACAGTTAAAGATGCAGAATAGCAGAAGGAACTGTCCCTAAACAGCCCTGTCAGGAAACAAACTGCAGAGAGAAGATGGAGAGAAATGAGACTGGCTTTTGCAAGGCAAGTGTCCAAGGCTGCATCTTTTCTTGCCAAACAGCAGACACATTTATTCAATAAAATGTTTTTTTGGTTTTATTTTGCCTTGTCATTTCTCTCCAGATAATCCCTTGTAAATGGGGTCTTGGCTTCAAGTTGTTTGCAAAAGCCTCTCCCTCAATTAGCTTGTCGATCCTGCAGGCAGGCTGTAATGGATGTACTCAACACACCTTTACTTATCACGTAAGTTCCTCCTGCAGCCACCAGTTTTGCCCTGATGCATACAACACTCACTGCAGAGACACCTTTGTCTACAGCTGGGCCTCGAGACATTGTCAGAGGACAAAGAATCGTGCAGAATCCTTTATTCTGTTTGCCACTCATCCATTGATAGCTACTGAATCCACCTTTAATTCTGGGAATGTGAATTTGTTCATTTCAGACTCAAAAAGGATATTCGTTGCATCTTCACAAGCTGTAAAGAAAAGCACTGCCATCAGGACTAATGCTCGGGATGCCGACCTGTAACTATGGAAGAGCATTTAAGCTGTCATTTTCTCACTTCTCTTACGGGGGGTAACGCTCAAAGGAAGCGCAGTGGAGGCTCTGCGTTTTCAGTCAGCTGAAGCTGCACACAACAGAAGTCAGATATCCAGATGCATGCAGTCGCACCCAAGGAAGCAAAGAGCTTGCTTGGTTTATTAGGGGCAGGGGAGACATTTGTGGTTTTAATTCAAGTGGATTGCAGCTCAAAAATAGCTGATGCTGCAGGATAGATGGAAAAAAGGAGTCCTTCAAAACTCAGTCAGCCTCAGGAGGAAGGGGTCTACAAAACAGGACTAGCTTAGTTTCCTAAAAGAGATGACATTTCAAATAACTGGGGACTTTAACAGGACATATAAACAAACAGAGCAGTGAGGAAACAGACATGGAGAAATGCTTATACAATGTGCAGAGCAGCTGGGATAAAACTGGAGAGGTTTTACTCACCTTTCTCTTACACTTCTTGAGAGACAATGGTGCTTTCTGCATTTGAACCTTGCAGTGACATCAGCAGACCACACAGAAGACAGATTCAAACCATCATCTTCAGTCTTAATAACCTGCCAGTAACACTCCCATCAGTACAACAAAGAGAATTCTCCCTTTGCTGCCTTTCTTACTAATAATTCGGACAGACAGACAGGCATACCCAACAGTTCAGATAAGCGAGTAGAAAACCCTACAAATATTTAAGATGCTGTAACTTCTCTTTTTACTTTTTTCTCTAGAATAGTTCACCCAACATCAGTGATTTCAGGGTCCGAGAAGCAACTCAGAATTGCCTTGCAAACTATTTGAAGCATACTTTTAAGTAGTGTGAATCTCTATTTTTACTTAACACACTCTGGTCTGAGCAGGGAACGCTCCCTTACACAGGGTGGAAGCCAGAGGTCCTTCCCCCAGACAACTACTACAAAATCCAGCCCTGGCAATAGCTGTTCAGGCAGCAGCCATCCGACAAACTGCCCTGGGTGTGCCTCGGAAAACCCAATCCTCAAAGCTCATCTGTGCAAGTGTTTCATCGTGTGCTGTTATGACTCTCAATTCCCCGAATCATGAAGCAAAGATCATTTTGTACAAAAAACATTCATAATAAATACCTAACATTAAAAAGTAATAAGGACCTTGCTCTGTTGCTTTACTCTTACCTCTAATGATGAGAAAAATGTGCTTAGTTCTGAGAAGCTGAGTGATGAGATCTGGATACCAAACAGCCCCACAGCACAAAAGCTTAGGAATACAAAAGATCAGGAAAATGCCCTAAAATCTTAGGAAAAGTAGAATACAAAGCCAATGAAGTAGTGCACCTTCTCCACGCTACAACACAGAGGCAGCCTCATCGCTGACTTCTCAGGCACCCGTCCCTCTAGGCAAACATACCCTTGCTGAGCTCATCTGCAGATCTTTCTGGCTGCACCACCAAACCAAAGTCCTTCCCCCTCCCAAGTAAAATGAGCAAATAAACGTACTCAGTCAATAGCATGAAGCGAAGGTGCAGTCCTCCAGTTGCAGCCAGCGTACCAAGAACATGTCCTGCAGCCCTTCCTCCTCCCTGCCAGCTCCAGCGGGTACCCAGAGCCACAGGGAACCCCCTCAAGTAGAGACCATTCTGCTCCAGGCACCTGAGCAGCGACCAGGCTGGCGATGGTCCCGAGCACAGGTCACGCTAACCTCTCGGGCCACATTAGTCACTAAAGGGGTGAGAGAGGAAAGGCCAACCCTGCCGACACCGAGAGCAGGATGGGACCTTCTTCCCTGAGCCCAGGGCATCCTCCCTCCTCTCCCACCACCGACGCTGCGCAGCACATCTTCACATTGCCCACGGGGAGGTGAACACACACCACTGCCAATTTGCCACCACGGAGGCAACACGCTTTGCCCCCAAGCTGCTGCTGGCTGTGATATTAGCAGCAGCCGTTGTCCAGGCTCCACTCCGTTCAAAGCTACTTCAAAGACAAGACGACACTTCAAGGCAGTCCCATAATTGCATGCTAATGACACCTCCGAGAGCTCTGCACAGCAAAAGGCTCCTGCAGAGATCTGCTAATTGCTCATCTGCCAGTGCACAGTAATGCCACATGCTTGGCTATAGTCCCAGGGGATACACCCCAAAAATATAAAGCTATATTTTAAATTAGATTTACAGATGAAATGTCAATACCCAGCATTTCTGTCAACTGCAGGTCAACAACTTCAGGCAAACAGAAGCACAAAAAACCTCCAACAGCCTTTCAGGCATGGATGAACATCACCTGGGTTTGAGCACCACTCCTTTTTTTGGCCATCCTGGGTGTCACTGGAGCTCTGTCTTACCAGTCCACTTGACCAGAATCCCTGCTTTGAAAAGCTCTGCTCTCAAACCCATCACTGATGGTCTCTTTTTGCTCTGCCCCCTTGCCTTCCACGCACAACCTGCAGCAGTTTTGGAGGCAGCCAGCATAAAAGCCACTCGAGGGGACATTTTCACCTGCCACAGCAAAGCCCTACGCACAGTTAAAGGTGCCGCCTGACTTGTGTAAACCTAAACTCTGAGTTGCTATTTGTCTCACCAAGCATTAGAAAGTTTGCACATCAGCGGTAATCAGTGGTCTGTTACAGCCAGTTTTATTTTACAGGTGCCAACCCAGTCTGGAGCTTCAACCACTGAATTTCCACACTGGCAGTGCCCGTGGCTGAGCTGCACGCTGCTCCGCTGCAGTGCCATTCTGCCTGGGCTGGACAAGTATATCACAATCTGTGATGGCAAAGCAAGCAACTGCCCGCATCAGTGCTCCTACAGTCTCCTTCCTTGCTCAAATACAAGCTTCGCAAAGCTCATGTACAAATACACATTTTGCACGCAGAACTTCTCTCCTTCGTGTCTGCCAAAATCGTTCGGAAAGATTCAATAGACAGTTCTTCTGGAAAAACACACCGCTCGCTGGGTTTGTTCTCCGTTGCCCCCGTTTCCCCACTTGGAGGGGTGATGGCTTCCCATCAGGCACAGCCGGCTCCCAGCACACGAACAAAGGCAGAAGCCAAGCTGACACGAGGGAGACGATGTGCTCTGGACGTCGGCTGGTCTCCGGCAAACTCGGGGTGGCTGGTAGCAGTGACGTTGTCAGGACCATTGTCAAGGCTCCACTTAGTTCCCAAGCTCCAAGTCATTTCAGAAACAATGATATTTTTCTAGAAAAGGGCTAATTATGAATTAATAAAATACCAAGGCACACTGTACAGTACAAAGCATTGTTCCACCACTTAGGTTTACCTTTGTATTCAATATATGTGCAGTAAAGCTCAGGCTTAGATTAGAAAAAAGCAACATTACTTGTTAAAAGCATTTACAGGCATCCCTTTCTTTCCCTACAACCAAAAGATGACTCGGACTCCCTGTGTGACACCTGCCCTCCAAAGCTGCTCCTCTGCGCTTTGCTGGGGGAAGCTGCTTCCCATTGCCTTGCACTAACCCTTTATTAAGGTTGCAATCCAAGCCTTGCTGGTGCTTATGGCGATGATGTAGTGGAAGCTGCCACATGTTTAAGTTTTCCTAACTGTCCCCTATAGTCTACTAAGCATAATTACCAAATAATGTGGGCGAACATGAACGCGTCCTTGGCAATTAGGGTGCCGCCACAGAAGGGATATCAGCCACTCAGCTGTCTCTCTCGCTGCGGGTCTCTGGCCAGCCACCATTATCACACCACCTCATCATCTTGCATGCATTAGCAGAACACCACGCAATGCTCCACTTTCCCCTAACCAAAGCTGCTGACAGGTTGCTGCTCAGGATTTTAGGCAATAAAAACAACAAACTATCAGTGTTTTAAGGAGCAATTGTTCAGAGGAAGGATTATGAGCCTGTACAAATGGTCTATTTGCACTTTACACCAGCTGCTTCCCTGTATAAATCCGTATGGCCAGGTCTCTTCCCCACTGCACTGAGTCTCACCTGTGGGTCTCGTCCCTCAGAGCCTGTGGCCTCATTCTGCTCCAGAGGTAGGGCCATGGGATGGAGCCACATGTAGCAGACAACCACCCCCAATGCCTGCAATGCCACAGGGACCAAAAAGCAGGATCACAAGGCCAGAGAGAGAACTGCAAAGGAGACATTTTAGCCATTGATAGAAATAATAAAGCTCACAAGTCCTTTTCTTGCTTTCACGTCCCTGCTCTTTCCAGCAATCCTGTACCTGCCCCCAGTAGATTTCAGTCTTGGAAAAGAGGCAGCGACATGTCTGCACTGTTTGTCAGCTCCAAGCAACCTGATCAGCCTGTTCTCAATAAGCTTGGTTTTCATCATCTGTGTTTTTAAATAATCTATTTCAAGGAACTTCCCTGCTTTCACAGGATTCTGGGAGGCTGGCACACCCAGGCACCTGAAAACCCAGCCAAGACAGGGCAAGGCTGCAGTGGCTCCTGCCTGACGATGCTGGCATCCTGCAACCTGCACACCCTCTCAGGAATGGTCTGCTGGTGATGGGAGCTCCACGAAACCTGCCCCACCTGCACGCTGAGGCTCAAGAGTTAGTTCAGGGTATATTCACTAGTAGTTGCAATTATTGTAAACATGAAGATTGGCTGTAAATATTCCCGATCAAAAATGACAATGTGAGGTAACAAGAATTGCAGCATTTTCCCACCATTTTTATTTGTATTTTGGTCAGGCTGAAATTAATTTTTATTTGCTATAACTCTAAAATTCAAGCATCTGCCCCTATAATGTGGCTGAACCCAGATTTTTTTGCTCAAGAGCAACAAAACTTACAGTATCTTTGGAGTTTAAAAGCTAGAGGCCAAAATAACTAACACTTTGGGGACAAGGCTATTAAAAATAGAGATAAATATTTATGTATTTCTTTTCTTTTTAAAAATCTATACATAAGTAGAAACCTACTGTAAGGGCTGTCAGGGACCCTTCAGACCCATGGACTGTTCCTGCGCTTGCCTCGTTTCAGCCCTTTCAGCGTCTGCACAGCACAAGCTCTGGAAACCTGCTGGCACTTCAGCTGGAACCAAATCCTGCTCCCTGATCTCCTACAACAACCGACCGAAGATTGAAAGTATTTCTAAGAATGAAACCCTTTTGATAGGAACCAGGCATCCTCCCACACTTTCAAATAAGAATACACAGAGTATAAACAAATCATGTGTTAATTATAAAACCAGCCATAGCAGCTAATAAAACACTGGGAGGTAAATACCTGCTCTGATGAGATTATTCTGCCGCAGAGCCAGGGTCCCACTTCACAAAAGGCTAGCCTATATTAATGGGTGAGTATTCCACGTGGTTGTACCTACGTATCTCCCTGACAGCTTCCACAGTCTGACATTGCAGTTACTGCTGAAGTAACGATAAGCCTGAGACTTTTTATATAAAAAATGTGAGATATGTTCTTCAAATGACCCTCCAAGAGCTCAGAAGCTCTGAAGGGACCAGGGATGAGATCCAACCATTTGCAATCTGCTGAACAGATAAAATAAAATTAATTCATGAAGATTCTCACTAAGGACAAGCTCAACAATTTATGGAGGTCCTTGTCAGTTTAACCTTTACATCTTCTCCACTATCTAAATTATTTCTGCAGGAATTGTCCCTGTGACTTTAAGAAACTGGAAGAAAGTTATCTGCCAAAAAAAAGGCGGGGGGGGGGGGGAGACTTTCATCCCTTCAGGGATATGGACAGCAATAACATGAACAACTTGTAGGGTTCAGTAGTTCACAGCAAATATTAGACCAAAATCTATGACTCTCAGACACAGCATGGATCAGCTGAGCAGAGTCTTGTTTAGAGATTTGCCTGATGTAAAGTCAGCACCCTGCTGGACCATATTTCTGCATTCAGTATGGGTAAGTATTTTAGTTTAGTTTCCTCCTGAAGAGACTCTAATGCCCAGTCAAGAAGATCCAGTCATTAGCTTCTATAGACGTGGTCTGGTCAACTGCACTCACCTTTACAGTGCTCTGCTCAGAATTTGCCCAGCATTCCTCCTTTCTTACCTACCAATGAAGCATAAATGCAGCCATCCTCAGAACCGGTGATTAGGATAGTTGTGTCAGGATTCTTCTCACATTTCTGTTGTAAAATCACCTAGAAGGAAGGACACAGAGTGACTCATGCATTGTCTGCTCTCCTTCCTCAGTGACCAGTGGGTAGGCTGCAGAGCAGGACCAACACTTCCAACCTTTTGTGCAGCTGCTGTTTCACTCCTTAGATCTTTCTGCCAGTTTTGCTCATTTTACTTTTGCTAAAACTTAAGTTTTAGCAGCAGCTCTCTGGCTCTTGAGAGAATCGACACATATCTTGACATTTTCACCTTCTGCTGGTTGGGTTTTCTGCAAATGTCAGAAGCATCATCACATGCCCAAAGCTCCTACACTTCAAATCATACCCCACAGACCATTAGAGTCCTGCTTTTATCTGAAGTACATTCTACATGTTTGAAGTCTGTGACAGCACTTTTTGAGGGGCATTCTTTCTTTTCAAGATTAAGCATAAGAGAATGTCTTGTAAAGACAGATTCTGCAGCAACTTTACTGAGATATAAAATAGCCAGAATTAGAAAGCTATGCTGCTGACCAAGACAAGGCAGAGAGAGAAGCAAGAATGCTAGGAGGTGATGCTTCCTCATTTCTAAAAGAATCTGTTGCTTGGGAGCAGGATTCACAGAGAAGAAGCAACAGTGCTTACACAGTGAGCAGCACAGTTTGGATCAAGCCCGACTTTGCTCCAGCTCTTACCTAAAGCACAGAACCACACTTGCTGATGTCCTTTTCCTTGAGCAGTCTCTTCTTCTTCAGGCTGTTTCATGACAAGTGAAGAAGATCCCAAATCTCTGCAAAAGTAAAAACGGGAAACAGAAATCTCTTTAGCACCTTGAGGCATCATCGAAGACTGGCTGTATGAGCCCACCCAGCATGCTTTCCTCTCATCAGCCTCACTTGTAGCTTGCACAAAAACTTTGTTTCTTTTGCATGCTTTTCATGGATTCCTCTTGATTCTCAGTAAACATCTAACCACTGGAAATGAGTCATGTTTCATCACGAAAGCCTATATTGATGTTTTCTACTATCTTTCTTTCATCATGCTGCATTTAATACCATTCATTGACTCCAAGAGCACTAAGAGCAAAACAGTATCCACTACCAGAAGCACTTGGAAAAGTTGAATCACTTGTTTAGAGACACACCTGGCAGGACGGCTACAGCAGTTTCCACTAGAGTCAACTTATAATGGCTCCACTGAGAATAGAACAGAGCCATCAGCTCAGCACAGTATAAGCTCCACATCCAAACAATATTCATTAGAATACCAAGAAGATTAAATTCCCCCCTACTACAAAATCAACTGCTTTGGGAAACTTAAGGTAAAGAGCATGATGCATTTGCAAAGCATACAATAATCCTGCACAGGTGCTAGCAGCGCCGTCTGGAAGCTAGAAGAGATTCTGAGCATCAACAGAGCACTGACTGAGTCATGATCAGAGTTTTAATCTAAATTTGTTCCATTGATGTGGCAGAAGATTTGTTCTACATCAAGCTGTTTATGTTATGATGTGCAAGTGAGTGGATTTAGCTCATGTTTCAGTCTGTTAGAGGCCAAGACATTTCTTAGAAACATGGTCCATTTAATTCTACTTGTTTTTTACTGCTGGAGTACTATTAATATGCATACTGCTTTTATTTGGATAACTTCTCCATCATTCTTCAACTAGTTTCTATTGGGCAGTTCTCCAAAACCATAATACCTCTACAAATATTCACCACAGTCCCAGACCAGGAAAGGCTAAAGACAGACAGGACTGCAGAACAGTGATACAGCATAATGTAACAAAGGCCATCTCCATGTGTTAATTAGAACTGATGAGAAACAAATTTAACTTTTAAAAAAATTTCTTAAGTAAGCGTAAGTGTAATTTGATGAGCTGAACAATGTATAATTTGAGTGCCTGCATGAACCAAACAAAGCATTCATCAGAAGAACTGGTAATGTCATAGTCCAGAGAGTGAGGGAGAGCAGCTACCTGTGCACACCCAGGTCTCAGATTTGCCTACGCCATTAGAAATGGGATGATTTTGCTACAGCCCTGATTGCATCAGGAGATCAGCTCACGTTTCCAACACCGAAAGACATGCCTCTTGCACAGCTTCATCCAGTGTTACAAAAGGATGCCTTTGCATCCCTGAGGGATCATGTGGCTAGGGCTCACACAAGCTGTCCCCAAAAGGAGAGAGATCATCAAGATCTGCATCAGTTATGCACCAACTCTTTATTATGTATAACTTCAGAACTATTCATTATACAAATTTATAAATGAGAACGAAGAACAAACTTATTACTTCCTCTTGATGGAGATGGGACATGATAGCTATCAGACAAATGTAGCAGCACAATAACTGGATTAGAAGATCTGCAAATATAGCTTGTTGGAATTGGAGGCTCTGTAACAATTTTAAAGAAGGAAGGAAACAATGCCTTAAGGACATCTGCAGTCTTGTGTTAGTAGTGAGAGCGCCATTAAAGCCTAGCATATACCAAAATACTCTGCCATGCAGAGTCTGTCTAAATCATCATCTCCTTGCAGGTACATTGAGAAGGATTTCTCTACTCTCATCCATGCCCCTCTTTCACCAGGAAAGGGGTGCATATGAAGAAGTTGCTTACTGTACTGTAACAGGCATCAGCAACTGGACAATGGTCCCTCAATATATTCCTGCCAGGAATGGTTTGCAGACAAAAGTGATCCATCAAGCACCAGTAAAATCCATTAACGTGCAACAAACATTGTGAGGCCAAAAAGACGGGGAATCAGGGGGGAGAAAAATTCTAATTGCATGAATGCTATTTAATTATTTTTAAGGTTACAAGAGAACCCTGACAAAATACAGGCTTTATATAGCAGCCTTTGCAGAAACATCTACCAAACTTATTGTAATTCTGCCCTACTACTAGAACAGTACTGCCATTAATGCTGACCAGCATCAACTGGCTGATTAAGATACAAATCTCAATATTACTAATAAAACAGCAAGTGTCAGAAATAATAGCCATTATAGGCCTGTATGATTTCAGCTGCAGAATGGAGAGGAAAAAAAGAACTTTTATGGTGTCTTGCCAATAAATTCATCTCTGGGGAACCATCAAAACAGAGGATGCCTTTCTCTAAAGCAATCACTGATGGCCTATGAGCAAAGAAAATATACAGCTATGCATGAAAATGACAGCAGGTCATTTGAAACACATTGCTGATTCTCAGTGAAGGCTGCGTAGGACAGGTCTGTGTGTCTGAAAGAGTCTACATGAAGGAGAGGAATTCCGGGGTAAGTAAAGAGAGCATAAAAGAGAAAGTTATAGAAAAGCAGAGAATATTAAAGAGGAGAGATTGGATAAAAAGAAGGCAAGGCAAAGAAAGGAACAAAGGAGAGACATTTACAAAAGTATCCAAACTTTGAACCTCTGTAGTGGTCACAGACAAAAACTCTGACCTAAACAGATTTAGAAAAAAGCCTCCATCCAGACAGTGAAACTCAACTGATTAGATCCATATCCAGGTAAAAAAAAATATTACAGAAGATCAGGGGCCATTGCTGGCCTTCATTTCATGCAAAGCCAATGCTACATACAAATGCTATGCAAATTCTTAACTCTGTTCCTAGAAGGAAAACCAGAGAAACCCAGCACACAGTTGTCGCTTCACTCCTTTTTGAAGAATAAGAGAGGAAGAGAAAATCTCCTTTTGCAGTGGGCTGGCAGTAGGATTTTGGAAGCTGTTAAAGACTGCAAGGAGAAGGAAAGACACAGATGCATGATATTACAATCCGTACAGAAAAGGCAGCAGAGAAACAAGACATGGACAGAGCAGCTCGGCAGAGGGATCCGGCATGCACTCTTCCTGCAAAAGCAGGAACAACTAGGAAGCAGAAGTCAAGTGCAACCACTCTTCATACAATCCCTTGGATAGCACAACAGCCAGGACGGGGCTCTGGCAAGTAATATACTCAGTGATTTACAACCTAAAATCAGAGAGTCCTAATAGAAAAATAACAGCCTGTCAGTGTAAGTGATGGTGCTTGCAGAGGCCTGCCAGCCTCTTGGAGCAGCCGCTTACAGCAACCGCTGTCAAGGAAAAGGAATGACCAGCCTGAGCAATGGGCTCTTCTGTCGGGAGGGAGGGCCAAGGGGGCTCCTGTTTTCTTTGGGGATGGTTGGTTTCTCTGGTTTACAAGCCCTGGACATCCCCCTGAGCAGGAGGCTCAGACACCCAACAGGCACTTTGCAGATCAGTAGCACCTGGTACTCTAATGGAAGAACCACAGCTGCAGCT
The DNA here is from genome assembly GCF_026419915.1 of Harpia harpyja. NCBI lineage: Eukaryota > Metazoa > Chordata > Aves > Accipitriformes > Accipitridae > Harpia > Harpia harpyja. The sequence continues at coordinate 29,846,585 of NC_068940.1, forward strand.
AAAAACTAGAACGCTGGCAAAAAAGGAGGCAAACACTGTGAGCACAGGTGAAGGAGGAAGCACAGGGCGAACTGATTAAAAACCAACATCGAATTTTGGCTTTAAAAAGGGACCCAAACAAGGAGGTCACACCTAAGTCATGTGTCAAGATGCCTGGAAATTAGTATCTCCTTGCACTAGAGAAAACTGCTTTGCAAACACAAAAGGCATTTCTAAAAGGAACCTCTTTTGAACTGGCCTTCTCCATCCCCTTGCCATGAAGCATACATGAGGGATGGCTCTGAGGAGCAGTTCTGGCCCTGCAGCATGATCCCAGGTCTGCTCAGTTGCTAAAAAATAAAATAATAATTTAAAAAAAACCACAAAAAAAGAACCCCCCCCAAACCCCCACCATCGTTTGAAAGGATGCAGATGTATAGATTAACAGCAGCAATGGGCCCCCAAAGAAACAATTTAAACAACCAACAGCACTCCTCAAATGCCAAATTCTGAATATTTGGGGAGTAGACAAGAATTTGCAAGCTGCTCACGGGCTGAAATTCCTTCTTATACAAAGCTTATGTGCAAATAACAAAACAAAACAAAAAAAATCCGCAGAGATGACCCTGGTTAATCCCACCATATAAATCCTTCCCTGAAAACCGTACACAGAAACCCAGGCTATTTACAGCACAAACGAAAGCCCAACATTACCACCTGGTGGTGATCCTCCTCTGCTACAGCCCGAAGCGGAAAAATCATTACATTCATTCAGCGTATTAAAACAAGCCGGTTTTAAGCAGTGGCAGACCATTACACCACCATCAGAGTTCACTCCCCTACACTGAGAGGGGCCACCGGAAGCTATTGCTTTAAAAACCACAAGTTTGTCAGAAGCACAGAGAAACTGCTTGCTTAGGGGTAAAGGCAACATGCCCACAGGCAGAATAGCTTCCAAATCACCCCATCGTTTCCTTCACATGCATCTATCCAGATGCAAAAGAAGATGCACGAGGAAGATTTTTTTAGTAAGATAAGACAAAATTTACAGATTGATAAATTATGACAGCCACAGAAGACTCAACAGTATCCTATGCAGCAGCACCAAAACCAGAGACGTTTAGGAGTCCAGGTGCCAGCAGTTGGGATTTTAGACTCTTGGAAGTGGTAATTCAACATTCATATCTTTTGTTATCGCAGAATTGTCTGGACAGGCAAAACCGCAGTTGCAGAGACCCACAATTTCCAGGCAGACGTTATTCAGCCTACGTTGCTGAAGAGCAGAGCATAGCCCAAATAGGCAAAACAGAGAGGAAACAGTGATTACGGAGGCTGAAGAAAACAGCACAAACAATACAGCTGTAGATAAAAAAAATTGTCAGATGTCTCCCAACTTTATAGCAGACCAGATACAGAAACACGTTTGGACAATTGCCAGCATGCTAAATAGCAACTATGGGGCTTTCTGTTGTACCCCATTAGCTTTCAGGAGATTGCGGATTGCTGCCAGACTAAATGCATTATGAAAGCAGAGAAGGGGGATGGGAGAATGCAGAGCCACGAGAGGGGAAAAAGTGAGAAAAAAAGAATGAAAGAGGAATGAGATGCATATAAAGAAGGGACACAATCAAGGAGCGTGAAAAAAAAAAAAAGAAAGAGATGGGAAGAAAAAGGGAATTCAATGGTGGGAAAGTTGAGTAATATTTGCAAGAAAAGGCAGAGAAATAGGTCTGAAATTTGAGGGACGTGATTGACCAGGAAGATACCCAGCTTCCTCCACCACCTTACCCCATCTCCCTGCAAACATCTACACCTCCCCAGGCTCACCCTCTCGAGGCAGGCTTCCTCATCAACAGCACGCCCAAACTCACCATGAGCCTCCGGTCAGCAGCAGCTCAGCCTGAGCCTCTCTGCCACAGCCTACTCCCCAAGTCACTGCTCTGCTCCCACGCCATCCCCCCTGCACCTTGACTGCCAATTCTGCCAAACACAATATGTCTCTGCTGGCAGAAGACCACAAGTTTTCCCTGGGCCATAAAGCCCTGAGCTGGTGCACTTCACTCAGGTTCCTAAGCCAGAAAGGAGAATGCCTTCGGATCCCTTTCCAACCCAAGGGGATGCTTCAAAAGGGCAAGGCTTCCTACAGTTTTCCTACAGAAACTGATCCTGTCATACCCAATCATTCTCCCGCTCTGCTGGAGCTGTCCTCATACAGTCTAAAACAAGTTCCAAAAGCTTCATTTATTTACAAGTGAAAAAAAAAAACAAAACCCACACATAAATAATAAACAAGTGAGCCACTTCCACATTTTCTCCCCATCTCATGTTTCCCAGCACCAGAAAGTTTGGTACCAGTATGTTCGACCCAGAAGGAAGAGAATGTTAAAATACCAGCAGCACTGCCTGATACCATTGTGCAATGGATAAATTACAGAACAGAGGGAGAGACCTGTCTTACCAGGGTTTGCCGGTGTTATTTTAATGGAAACAAAGTAAGCATCATGGCTCTTATCAGCTGCTGAGCAGGAGGCAACAAGCTTGAGCTCAGGAATGAACTTTATCTGGTGGCACCAGTTCCCAAGGAGTGCCTGCAAGAGAGGAATGATTTCACTTAATGACACTGTGGTTTGAGCCTCAATATGTTTTACTGCAAACGCCTTGCTTTCAGGGGAGGAGATGGGTTGGGGGGTCAATTTAGTCTAGTCCACTGTTTCCGATTCTTCAGAAAAGAAAGAGTCCAGTGGAACATAGACGGTAAAATGTGAGTCTGAGGGGAAACAGAAAACAGGAGGGAGTGGAGGGGACTGGCCACAGAAGGTGGGGAAAAGAGAAACACTATAGAAAGCTGAAGGAGAATAGGGGGGATACAGCATTTCTGTGCGTAATGGTGGTTCAGGATAAACAGAAGACTAACCATGCATCATTTGCACTGAATAAAGGCCATAAGAGTCTTAACTGCAACAAGAGCAGTAACATTCCCCCAGAGGGATTCCTCTCTACAATCCAGTAAGCAAAGGTTATGTGAAGATGCATTAGACATCTGGGGCAGTGCAAGTGCTGTGTACAGCCAAGTGCTAGAGAAGGATCACACCAAAGTCACTGCTCTTTGGAGAGCTGGCCCTAGGGGGGTGCAGACAGCAGAGCTGCTCACAGAGTGCAGTCACCATGTCCTGGTGACCCAGAAGGTGCAGGAGCATCAGCAGCAAAGTACGATTTTGATATAGGAAGGTACAAGCAAGCAGAGAAGTAGGAGTGCCACTGATCCACTGCTATTAGTATTTACATTATGCCAGTAGCTTATGAGCAATAAAAATATCCAAGAACAATTGTACACACAAGATTCACTGCGCATTTGAGATACACAGCCACAACAACAGTTTGCTGCGCTGCCCTACAAGAAAATGCTCTGAGGTCTTTTCTGTAAAGTACAGAGCTCTTGAAGAAATGTGTCAGGTCTCCTGGCAGGAGACAAATGCATTGTTTGAAGACCTGGAAGAGAGTTACAAATGGTTGGAAAATATATCTAAAATGGCAGAAGTAAAAGTGATGTTTAATTGTCTCCATACCATTTAGTAGTGAGAAGTAAAAAATTAAATAAAACATAAAAAAGCCTTACTACTTGCAAAACACGAATGAGCAACAAGTGGGAACCTGAACTAATCCATGAGTAACAAACTAGTGATTACCTGGAATTTGCCACCGTGACTATGCAGCACACAGCAGCCACCCTGGACATTGCAACATGGTCAGTGCAGAGCTCAGTCCCCACGAACTGAAAGCAAAAGTTCCCACTCCCAGCGCTGAGCAGAATCGTCTCTAAGTGTTAGGAACATAGAGCCCAGAAACAGCAAGCATCATTTTACACCCCAGGGAATGCAATCAGAGCTCATGAGCACTGGTTTTTTCCCCCCTCTCTGGGACCCCTTTCACAGAAGGGAGGCACAGACGCCTGATCCAAAGTCCTGTTGTAAAGAAGTCATTTACCCGTTTGGAGAAGCATCCCACCAGTAATCCAAGGCCGTGTCACAGCTGTCCCATTCAACAAGGCAAAAGATCCCGTCACATTTGTTGTCACCGATATCAAAGAATTTGGTGCCAGGTCTGCAGCAAGAGATCCCATGACACAGGACTAATGACACACTGATGGCACTGTGGCTTCACATGCTTTTAACCTCAGGCATCCACAGCCATTTTGACAGTGATTCACAAGCATGCACGGTATTAGATGTGCTGGTAATATCCTCAAATACAAAAATCACAAGCTAACTGACAAAGGCAAAGTTCCTTTGACTTCCAAGGAAAAGACGCTGTGCACACCCCCAGAACAGGTAATAATTTTTGTAAATATCTGCCAATAGTTTCATCAGCAGATCCTATCTCCAGCAAGCTGACATTGCTCAGACCCACATCTTTTGATGTAGTCCTTGATTAATCTAGCCAAGCTGCAGAGAAGAAATGGGTTGTTTCCAGAATTCAGGCAAAAGGGTGCTACCATCTGCCCCTCTAAACTTCACTGTCACTCTAAGTGATAAATGGGCTTCCTTGTGCCTCTGCTCTTGGATGAACTCCGCCCCAAAAGAGTTGCAAGTCAAATGCTTTTCATCCACAATAACCTTTAGAGAAAAACAAAAAATTCAAGAAAAACTCTACGATGTTAGCTTGAAGCTCACTAATGACAAAATGGAAAGAAACAGGAATCAAAGGTCTAATTGCACCTCTCCAGAATTCAACCTCCATTCATTACCTTGTGCTCAGTCCAGAACAGTTGACTTAACAGGCAGTAACTTGAGCTGAAACTAGACACTTCTGTTTAAACAGACCCTCCTGGGAAATTAATGAACAATATTCCCTATGTGAAAAATTGTTTGGTTTCCCTCTTACACTTCCTAAAAAGTCTTCAGGAAAGCAGCAGCAATACAAAGGAGAAGCATTTCTTGCAGACATCTTCAACCATAAATTCATGCACACTCTCACCACCTTGTGACACTGCTCCTGTCTTTGCTTTCTCAGCACCCAGATTTGCTAACTTTGAAGTCATCTGGAAGAGTTTCACTCCATGGGCTCTCTCTGAATGGAAAAGAAAGAGTTGCAAAGCAAAGGAAAAAGATGGGAGTAGGATAAAGTAGGAGAGGGGACATTGTGCTTTGATGAAGAGGCAAGCACATGCAAGAAGTTCATCATATTTCACCTCAGTGAAGATCTCTATAATCCCTAAAGAATCGGAACCACTTGTTTTTTGAACCATAGAATCAAGAATGGAAGTAGAAGGGACCTCAGAGCAGGGGGGATCTAATCCAACGCTCACCTACAGTGGAGCCGGGATCTTTATCTTTCTGCTAAATGTTTGTCAAACTTTTGCACTCTCCTTAGAAAGTCATGCTCTACTGCTGCCCCGCCTTTAGTATTAGAAAGGAAAAAAACTATTTTTCTAATATGGAATTTAATTCCATGAGTTTGTTTCACCACGGACATGGCCGGACTCGGTTTTTTGCAACAGCCTCTTATGCATACAAAGACTTAAGTCTCTTCCTTCAACCTCAGTGTAGTCTTCTCTCTAGGTTAGATTAACCTCAGTTCTTTTAATCTTCCTAAATAGGCCATTTTACCTTTGCAAATCTAAAACCTGTGAAGGAGAATAACTGCCATATCTTATATCCTGGTTTGCCTTTGTAACAGGCACAATCTACTAAATTCATGGGTTTACATACAATAGCCAAACCAGATTGATTAAATCCAAAAGAGAACCCATTTAAAGGAGTCATTTATCACCAAATCTATTACTTTATAGTAGACATTGTTCTTAAATAAGGGACTGGTTTATTAAGCCAATTTCATCAGGGAGGATGCTTATGTTTTCTCCCTGATGAAAAAATGAATGCTTAAGTAGTAGCCATTTTTCATGGCAGCACAAGAGAATCATTTAAGTGGAAGACAAATACAAGCAGCTCTTAACACAGGATTGCGCCTCAAAAATGCCTTACAGTCAGATTACTTTCTTGGGCATTTTGGAGAGCAGGTGTGATTTGCTTTCCAGCATGGTATCCTTGCTTCTGAATTTGGGTAGCACATAGTCCAGATACTCTTCCTGCAAGATAGACAGTGATTTCATTTGCACAGTACCAAATGGGAGAGTAGAATTCATTATCTAAGGTTCTGTGGTGTTGACAGAGCAAGAATTATGGAAGATAGCTATGAAAATAAACACTGCCCTACCACCAGTAACAAATGATGTTTGATTTCTTTTTTTCTTTTTTAATAAATCAGGAAATTACTTTTGCAATTGCTACTCCTTAGCCCTCATCTTTCATCACAGAGGACAGCGTCATTACCCAGGCTATGAAGCATCACAGTCAATGTCAGTCTTAATAAAGACATTGATGACATGTTATGGTTAGTATTATCTGTAATTTCTTTCATTGCCATGCAGAACTCATTCAAACCTGTGAAAACAAGCATTGCAAATTGAGATCTAGACTCAACCAGATAATTCATAACTGAGAAAAAAGATCATAAAGATGGCATGCTGTAATAGTGTTGTATCAAAGGTGAGACCAAAAAGAACCCTGCAGCACTTTTCTACAGTTTCCAAATCAGCGAATGCATTTATTGGAAGCCTAAATGGTGCAGTTCATAGCCATTATGCACCCAGACAGGTACAGTATGCATTTATTTTAAAATGGGCCATTTATACATGCTGCTTTCCAGTTTGCACATGTACCTGCAATGATTTTGCATGCAGAACAAACCACTACGTAACTGCAAAGTATTAAAATTGTGTTGTGAATACCACTCAGTAATCAAAACTTTCCTAAATTCATCAAAAGGGAATCACAGGTTGCAGCTACTATCTTGCCTTACTATTAGAAATCTCTAGCATGAATGTTATTGCCTTTAAATATTGAATATTTGAAGGAGAAAGTGAAGGTACGTTTTTCATAAAAAACATATCATAAATTAGGAGGTGAGGAAACTCTTTTCATCAAATATTTTGAGATGTTTCCTAGCCAGTTTGTTGGTTACTGTAAGTGATCAGAAATAATATCTTCCACTTGTTGGGCACAGGAGATATCTCTGAATGGCAGTCTTTGACCTCTGAAAATCTCCTAGGATGAAAAACAGTCTGATTCAAGAATGGACTGTGTGGAGCTTTTATGGCACACAATCTCATAATTATGTCCTGCAGAAATGGAGGAGGAGTTGCAGTACAGCAAATACCCTGGAAGACACTTACAAGGTTACTATTTCTGACACACTATCTACAGCTGTAAGAAATGGGCCCTGTTTGAAAAGCTTTACCATCCAAGGTAACCAAGCTAACATCTCCTGCCAGCGTAAACACGCTTTAAAGAGAATAGTGCCATGAGATCAGAGCTAGCTGAGAGAAATTTAGGATAATTCAAGTGTTAAACCCCAATTTTGATAATGCTTTATGACAAATTTCAACCCCGCCTTAGTAGTACAGGTTTCAATTCATAACTGTGGGGCAGCTAACAGGAAATTATCAGGATGGAGAGGGCACCAACCCCCGTGGACACAGCTGACCTAGCTGGCTTTCCAGCCACCCTGCTACAGCAGCTAAAGCACGGTGGACTCGTGGGGCTCATTTGCTTCGAGAGCAACAGGGTGAAACCAGTAAAGCCTCCAAACAGTTCGCTCAGCACCGAAAACAAAACTTCCCCTGCAGAAGGGTTATGTAAACGTGGATGTTTCCTGCTCAGAGCAGTCTCAAAGGTAGGGATAACTGCACACACATATTTCTGATCAAAGAGCATTTTAGGAAACTTCTAGTACAGAAGAAAACTTTTCTCCTCATCTCTAAGGGCCCTAAGAGCATTCCCCCATCCGGTAGATTTGGCTGGCAGGCCTCACACCATCTATTCATTTCAATATATTTATGTGAATGTATAACTATTTATTCATCCATTAAGAAAACAAGGCAATATAAAACACCCAAAGCAGTGATCAAGAGTTTCAAAGAATCTTCAAAGCAATGAGTGGCCTATTGCAGCTGTTTCATTGAGGCCATCCGAATTATGTTTTAACAGAGCTAGAGATTTATTTTTTTCTTTCTATTCACCTGCACCATGGCTGCTCATTCCCTTGTGCTGTTTTTGAAGACAGATCATTAACAAGAGCAGCCCATGTCTGCCCTGAAATTTCAAATGAATGGAAGTAACCTTATGAACACACTCACCGTGACAATGCCTTGACTGCAGCTCACACCCGAGCTAGTTTAAGATTAGCCAGCTCACTTAATACTATCCGGGTAGCCATGGCAGTACCAAGCCCTACGTGTGCTAATCACCCACGTGCTTAACCTCCCAGGCCCACATGACTTGAACTAACCTTAATAATACAGCCGTAAGAAGGAAGATCTCTCATTCCTTTATTACATATGAGGAAACTGAGAGCTCTTAAGCTCTTCGTATCCATCCAAGTACTTAGTAAGGATCTACTGTGATTGAGATTTCTAGGGAGGTTCAGAAAGAGCAGCCTTGTCTGAAAAAGGAAGGAAACCAGTTGTCCCCAGGACTTCTTTGTGTCCCACCTTTCAGCACTGTGTCAGAGTAAGGTGGTTGTCACTTCTTGTGGTGCTACGCACCCTTGTAGCAACACGTTTCATCTGTTCCCAGCTCCCCTGTGCACCCACTGGTCACAGGGAGACAGCTCCCGGGGGTGACTGCTCCACCTCCCTGGCTTTACACGGGGCTCCTGTGGAGCTTCACCATCATCTTGACAGCCACTGTCACAAACCTCTCTGTCCGTTTTCCTCCTCACTGTCCCAGAAAGCCCTTCTTTGAGAGAAAAGCCAAGATTAAATATGGTTTTGTATTCAGGTTGTGAAAATGGACCCACCTCTACTGTCCCCTCATTTTAACCTCATTGGCTCATCGCTTCACAAATACCAATCTGTGGAGCTTTGAATATGCTGAGATTTATATCCATGCTGTCCCGTGAGATGTAATGCCTCCTGAATGTCCATTCATCCTTGTGCATCCCCTGGGGACAAAATCAGAGTCAGAGCACTATGAGAAGATTGACAGACAACCATTTTATGAAATTATTTTCAAGAGGAAAATGTCTGCAAAACATCTCTCAGACTTAAAAACAAAAACAACACTAGTTTGTGTCTCCTACAGTTCTGACCGGTCAGCCAAAGATTTTTTTATATCTCTATAAAATACATATTACATATGTGTATGTAATATTTTAATATATGTTTACTAACATGTTATTTCAATATTTATATATTGTTTTAATAAATATTTATACATATAATAATATATATCAATATGTTAAATATATATATTATTTAAAGGCCACAGTTCAAAAAGTCACCCAGCTGTGTTGAAAAAGAGAGAAGAGTAATTTTTACAGAAAGTGGCCTTTGCCTCTTCAAAGCTGGGATTGCCTTCTGGAAACTTTCTTTTTGGTCTTCAAAAGTCTCAGGAGTTAAGTTTAACTTTGTTCTTTCTCTATTAAAGGGAAAAGAAAAACAAACATTTTCTTGGAAGATATAGATTGTCTGTATTAATGACAGTGTAAGCATGCATGTCCTCAAACCGTTTTCTTCCAGATAGTCTGATCCTTCAATTTAACATGTATTACTCAAAAAAGAAAACCCATTTCTTTTCCTTTTCTTTGGATGGACTTTGCCTGTATTAAAACTAGCACCTTTTCTGCAGTGCTCCTACCTAACCACATATTCCCTGTCAGGTATTTGTGCACCCATTGTTCCTCTTTGGCCATAGAATATTGCACTTTTCCTTCCTTTCCTTAAAGGTGTTCTCTCACATCAGATTCCTTTCAAGTGTTATCTGTACTATTTCATGACATGATTTTATTCCTATGCCTTTATCTTGTTCCTTTATAACTGCAACCTTCTCTAATTTCTACGTCTGTATATACCTTTCATGTTCTCTAGTCACATTTATTTAACACCCTTCCCTCCTCTGATTCGAGGCCCATTAACTATTGAAACACAATTTCTGTGAGGAACTGACAGTCACAGACACAAAAATCTCATCCCAGGAGATCTTACTTACCACAGAGTTTATTCAGGCCTCCTTTCAGGAAAACCACAGTTTGCATTTTTGCTCCCTGCATTCTAACCATCATCAGCTACAGTATTGCATACTCTCATCTGAACTGCTTGCAATTTCATATTCCAATTAACCAGAAGTGGATCTGCAATTACTTCGTCTCTCCTTGCTTTCTCCGCATTAAAAGATCAGTAAATTCTTCAGCTGTCCTGCTAACAAAGTGCAGGTGCCCCAATGCACATTCCTTTTTCTCTGCCAGTAACCCAGGTCATTTGCAGCCCCTGCAGTAACAGCCCATATGTTAGGCCCACATTATTATCATTATCCCCTCTATTTCTTGCACTAGTATAGAAATTGAGAGGCATGGTCTACGTAGCACCGGGCTATCTTGAAATCTACAGTACAGTCCTTATTAGGTTTACACACCGACTTGCAAAAAATATCTTTCTCTTATGAGAAGTAGATTCCAGCCTTATCCTTGGAAGGATGTTCTGAGAAATAAAAACTCCCACTCCCAAAGGACATGCACGTTCCTGTGGATGGACATTCAACTAGACAGACAACAAGATGACTGAGTGCTCAAGCAGCCACATTAAATAGTGATATGATACAACAGCAAGTAAGTTTTTGGCCTTTATTTGAAGGCTTTTAACAGTTACAGTAAGAATTGTCATTGCAAACCAGGAATTTTTTAAAAAATTGAACAATAAAAGTTAAAAAAACATCACAAGTCCACCTGCAAGTAAGACATGTTGGTACAGAAAGGAGATGTGAGCTTTTGCTTCTTCCATTCTGTTAATTTTTCAAACATCTGATAGAACTAAGATACTAAGAAAGGTTGGATGCTATCAGAATTGTTCTGGCAGGTGAGCATTTAATATTTAACAGCATATACTGTACCAGTGTAACAGAGTAGCTATGTTAAGTCTATGGGTTTGAGTTGGGCTTATTGTTGTTATTTTCTTCTCAAAAAGGACATTAAAAAACAGATTATGCCAAGATATCTATAATGTAGTCATAAGCTGACTACATGAGTTTGTCCCCATTCTATTTATAACTCATCTTGGTAGCAAAGAAGTGACATAAGCAATTGGAAATCTTAGCAGCATTTGACTTGCAAGACTGCAGTTTCAATTTAGTTTTATAATGCACGTCCAATAGGTCCACACACTCAACAGTCTCACAAGGCGCACTAGCGGTATTTCTGACTCATCATTCTCTTAGCATAAAAGGATATTTACTTGCTTTGCTAGCAGAGATCAAAATCAACCTAATGTAACCCATCTGATGACTTGGGTGCTTCACAGTTCCACAGGTTCAATCCTGTTAAAAAGAGACTTGAAGCAATCAGGTCCCAGTGTGCCACCGGACGGCAAAGAGCAGATGTGCAAGAATTCCTCTTCAAATTCAGCCACATGCTATTGCCATCTTTTGCTTTGAGTTGCTGGAATAACGGAATATTTAGTCGAAAATATATGCTTCTGACCTCAAAGCAAGTAAGTAATGGTAAAGAAGATTTTATGTGCATCAAAACCCCCGTTCTATGTCTGCACTTCTGTAGTCCAACACCAGTTTTGCAATACAGTAGGCAATGCCAGCAATGCCTGTTCTTTAGAATAAGGCATCCATAGAGCACTTCGGGGGCAGGGAGTGCATTCTGCAGCACATTAGAGAAGCCCTGCAGGGAACGCTTCCAATTTCAAGGTTAGATATGTCACATAAGTACTTCTCTGAAGATGCTGGTCTGTGCACACATCTGTGACAGTAACATTTAAGCTCTTCTATGAAACACACTTCAAATGAAACAAATCAACTAAGTTTACAGTCAATCTGCCCATAGAGACTGGTGACAAATGCAGTTAACATTTGTTTATAACTAATAACCAGCATTTTCACAGCTTTAAAACACTTTAAACACGCTTAAAGTCATGTGACAGCATTCCTGATACACAGCCCCATTTTCACACCCTTAGAAGGGGGAAACCAACTATACACTCACATTTCATCCACTTGTGGGAGGGGGAAAAAAAAAAAATAAAAAACCAAACAAACCAAAAACTCAAGCAATGGTTTCCCCCAGCACACTCCAAGGAAAGTTTCAACATTACTGCTACTCAAGTTAGCAATGACTATAGCTAGGACTGGAGAATGAAAGCTGATATTCCAGGTCCTGCAAGCTTCATCATGAAAACTATCACGAACTTCAGCTTTGCCTAATCATATCTGAAAGCATGAGAGACTCCAGTAGACATGACACTCTTGAAATACAGAACTTTATTTAGAAACTGCTTAAAATAGAAAAACCCTGTCAAGAAAAATCCAAGTCAAATATGGTTTCTCAGTAAAATGGAGTTTTAGGGCAACAAAAGTCTAAAAGGCCACAAGAGAAATAGCACCACTGCAATTTTAAACAATGGCTAGATACTTGCATTTTTGGCATTCACTGAATTTGGGTTTTTCTCTGAATTTCACAAAGATTCATGCACTACACAACAATTACCATAAAATGCTCTCCTACACACATTTTAGGACAAGCTACCACCAGAAACAAATGAATACAAGCACAACAGGACTGATCAATCTCAGTAGTGAAGGGGGATCAGAAGTCTTGCAGGATCTTGCCAAACACAACAGTAATGAGGGGCATGATAGCAAAAAAGGACAGTTAAGGAAAGTACTTTAAATATTAATATTTAAGTTAGTCTCAGTACTGTATTTTCTGCAATAACATTAGCTCTGTTAGCCAGCATCTTTTAGTTTTTACCCCAGAAGACTACTGAACTGGCAAGTATTATTATTAGATATGGCCTGGTTTGAAAGGGAAAAAAGAGACAGAAAAATTATCATCCTCATGTGCTCAATTCACTTCCATTCTAAGATAGTTGCACAGTGCAAGTCCTGTTACAACTGTTGGATTTGATCAGCATTCCTTGGGATGGGAAAGAGAAAAGAACAAGTGAGAGACCAAAAAGTATACCAACAAAAATAAAAAGAAACAGGACAAATAGAAACAAGAGCCAGGAAGGAAAATTACTTCTGAAGAACATTTTAGGCAGTAAGACTGGATGCCCTTTCCTTTTTTTGTTGTTTTTTTTTCTTACAGAAAACACAGTACATTTTGGCAAAGTCATTAGCCACAATGCCACAGAAAAAGGCTTTAGCACTCTTCAAGGTAATTTATGTGTCTCAGCTGTTCATACTCCCTCTAATCTTGTGACAGGCAACGTTAAGGCCTATTTCATCGAGAACTAATCACTTAGTAAGCAGCTTTACATAGGAATGGAGTTTTGTTTTAATAGCCCCTTTTGAGCACTTGCTGACAAAGTGAGATTGCCATGCAAGGCCTCTCAGACAGCAGTGAATGGAGTTAAACAAACGTCTACCCCAATATGAAGCACATAAAATCTCCTGTCACATTACTTCAATTTGGCATATGGAAGCATATTTTAAATACTCTTAAGGCATTATAATTTCTGTGCTGCAATTTCACATTAACTCAATCTTTCTGTGAGTCAGAGTCTTTAATTTCTCTACTACACACCACCTTAGATACAAAAAGAGTCTTCCCACAAACCAGTGTTTTACCAGCAAACCATTCTGCAACAAGTTCCAAATATTCAGCCTCTTGCTCCCTAAATATACCACCTAGATGTGAATACTGCTCTGCTACAAAGTGAGAAAGAGCTCCTAACTCAAACCCACTGTAAAAAGTGAAACTTCCGCAAAGTGCACTTTAAGAAGAGGTACTTTTTTGCTTATGAAAAGAAACCAGTGAGTCCTCTAAGAATAAAGTGGAGTATTTTACAGTTAAGCACATGATCTGGGGCAAAGAATTCTGATGTTGCTGCTCTGCTGGTACAGTATGTGGTCTGTTAATACTCTTCTTGCTCCTCCTGCGGTGCTCCTTCGTCAGGTATCACAAAGCCTTCCTGAAGGGGAATAAAACAAGTGCTTTAATGAAAATCTGATGTCAAACCAGTTCCTGGCTACTCTGTATGTTTCATTTTTTTTCTTTTTACTTAGGATAGATACCCTTAAGATACCCATTTACAGTGTCAAGATATATTACCAAAGGAGTTATTTTCCTCATCTTTGATCTATTTGTTACATACTCTTCATTAAAGGCTAACCTTGTTTGTTGCCTGACTATAATTATGTTACCTGTTTCTTTACTACAGGAAAAAGCTAGGCCATAAGCCTAAAGGGGGGGAGAAAAACAAACAAACAAACAAAAAAAAACCACACCAAAAACCAACCAAGTAGAAAGAGAGGGAGCCCTGGAAAGCAAAGCAGCTTCCAGTTACAAGGGGAGGGGAGGAACTATGCAATACAATTTATACCAGATTACTTACATCTGTGGCATAAAGAATTTCCACAATCCTCTGCAACACTGGATCATTCTCCCCTTCATTTTCCTGGCAGATCAATTCAATGTTCCTCAATTTGCCAAAGTAGAAGTCTCTCTCCTTCTCCAGATCTTCAACAGTAAGTTTCAATACATTGATCTGCCAAAGGGCATCAATAATAATATATCCACCAAAACCAGAATTTAGTATTATCTATGCAAAAGGCAGGGTCCCCAAAGTTCTCAGAAGGGTGTTAATAAGCAAAGCACTTCAGAAGTAACCAAGATGGGGGCAGGGAAGGGGGACTGTGAGAGGAGGAAAAGGTCTATTTCTCAAATTGCGATATTATTGTCACAACAAACACCCAGTCCAACACATGCAATACCACTTGGAAATTCTAAAGGCTTATTACATGAAATAGGTAAAACGCTAACCTCCTGCAGTTTTCTTTGCTAACACATTCTTTCAAGACAACTCTCACACTGATGACAGTTTTAGTTGTATTACATTCAGTATTTCAGTGAAGTAGCAGCTGCTCATAGCTCAGTTGGAATGCTGTGATAGCTGAAACACAGCTGTGGAAATACTTAAAAACAATGCTATGTGTGATATGGCACATACTAGGTTTAAATGTCTGGGTACTCATGTACTGCAGAAGGGGTTTCGCTCCTATCAGGAGAGCAAGACTATTATAGTGAAAGCTTCCAATTAAGTTATTTTAAATGAGCTTACTAGATTCAGATAATTTTCTTCCATCTGCCTGACCCAGCCATTTCATGCTATTAAAAAAAAAAAAAAATCTGCACATAAATCTATAAAGCAGAGGTCAATACACAGGGCCATTTTGGTCAACACACCTGCTCAATCAATCCTGCTGATTCATCATCTCCTGCAGCCTTTTTGACCATTCCACTACCAGTTTTTGGAGTTGCTGCGGTCCTCTGTGTAACAATGGGCCTCTGGGGGGCTGCAAGATTAATTCAGTGTTAGTTCCTCTCAGAACATCTTTCTTCCTCCTATAAAGGTACTAACCCCCTTCCAAACAAGCTTAGGCATGTAAGAGTTTGAAGATATGTTCCTTCCTTCTTCTTGACTCCATGTGACATGTCCTTTTTTTTTTTTTTTAGCATGTGTTGGCACCAATCCTTGCCATTTTCTCTTTTAGAGAAGATTGTTCTTTCTGTAGCTCCCAGATAACTGGGTACTACAGGATGACTCGGTGTTTGAAGCCTAGCATCTCTGAAACAAGATGCAAAATACTATAATTTCATACACTGATTTTAAATAGCAACCAGTCTTATTTTCCCCAGAATTTTTTATGACCTAGATAATCTTTTAATTATTTTCTCTACCTGCACTGCTAGAACTGAGAGATTTCTTGGGTTTGTTCACAACTGGAGCAACAAGGTTTGGTGCTACTGTCTCTTGGCCTTGTCGAGCAGCAACAGGATCATACTCCTTCCCATCATAGTTTGCATCAAAAAATTTTTTGAACCATTGAACAAATTCAAAGTTGTCCTGAAATTTTCCTTTCACTAGTTTGTCCACAGGAATTATCTGGAGGGAGGGGAGAAAAAAAAAAAAAAAAAG
This sequence comes from Harpia harpyja, assembly GCF_026419915.1. Lineage (NCBI taxonomy): Eukaryota > Metazoa > Chordata > Aves > Accipitriformes > Accipitridae > Harpia > Harpia harpyja. The sequence goes on from NC_068940.1 coordinate 29,862,543, forward strand.
GTCAAACTCATATTAAGGGTAAAGAACCTCCCTCTCTCTTTTTATATAAAGTTTTAAAATTAGTGCACTCAGAAGATATGCAAATGTAATTCTTTGTCTGGTCTAGATAAAGTCTTCCTTGAACATAACCGTATGTGAAATAGTAGGATTTTTTCCTAATAATTGGAATTAAAAACAAATCATGCTTTCGCTGTAATTTTAAACAATTCTGCAGCAAGGTTTCTGCTACACAAAACTTCCTTCTGTAAAAAGGCTCATCCAGTGCTAGCTTTCATGAATCTGAACTGCTGACCAATCTCATAGACTGCTAGCACACAGAACTGCTACAAGATCTGAACATCACCTTTTTAGTAGATTGCAATTTCAGTTTCTCTGGAATGAGGAGTATAACTGAAGATTATTAAGAAGATGCAGCAAATTGTGAAGTCTTGTCTGTAGGCCACGAGCTGAGAGTCCATGACCTGGCAGGGGCTGGGAGCCACTACCAAATGTGGTCATTCAATATTTGAAAGCATGACTGGCTGTCCAGTTCTGGACATACTGCACAAGCTACTTCCCCCAAGCAGAAGACCGATCCGATTAAGTGTGTGTTGAAGCCGCTAGCCAACACAGAATGAGATGCCTTCTTAAAGACAGTAAGAGCTTTAACACAGAAATGTTCTGCATCATACCAAACATGCTGTCAGTAACTATTACCTAGATAAATCACCCTTCCACAAGCATAACTATCACTCGATCTGAAAAAGTTTTTTTCATGGATCTCATTTTCACCAGCTTAAAATTACATATTCTAATACCTGGAGGTATTCAAAAGACATCTCGATGTGGCACTTAGGGACATGGTTTAGTGGTGGACTTGGCAGTGCTAGGTTAACGGTTGGACTCGATGATCCTGTTAAAGGTCTCTTCCGACCTAAATGATTCTATATGCTTGTAAAGAGGAATTTGAAATCCTTAGGACTATCATACCAGTAGGTTATAGGAACATACCTGGTACAAAGATGGTTCAAACAGGAAGCTCACATAAACCTTAGCTCAGAAATTTCAATATTAGTCTGTGCTACATAAGTTGCACAGAATTAAAATGGAAAAAATTCATCTCATCATTAAGACTGGAAACCTAACCCTAGCTGGAGTAAAGCAGATAGTCTCCTAAATCAAATGAGGACCCCAATGCAAACCAAAACCAAAAGCTTTGAGATTTATAAAACCAGAAGCAAACTGTTCCCAGATTTTTCCAGCTCTAAATTTGAAAGTACATTCCATCTACTTTGATGCTAAGAGCACAAAGAATCAGTTACAACCCAGCTTACTTTATCAACACCCATTCGTTTAAAACCTGCTTGTAGAACCTTGAAGTTTTGAATGTACTCATGTTCCAATTTTGCCTGAAACTTCACTTTCTTGAGCGCTACAGAACCTGGGAAGAGCATATCCATAAACTGACAGTATGCAGCACCTGCCAAAAGAAAAAGAATACAAATCCTATGATGAAACAAGTCAACTCACAAGCCTACGTAAGTAACTTTTCAGTCAGGTCAGCAAACTATTCATTCAGCAAAGTGACTCATTCCTCAGGTACACAATCCCTTAAAGGCAACAAAAGCAAGAAAACAGGAACCTTCAGTCTCCTTTATTGGTGCAGCATGGCCACAAACAAGCTTAAGTGAGCTGCAGAACCAAACTTTTGGTCTCATGACTTGAACTCATACAGAGAAGAGCGATCCTGCCTCCACAGGTCCAAGAGAAAAGAAAAAATCCAATGAGTAATTTGACTTTCCTTTCTTTATGGATATCAGTACAGATCTGAGATGTTACATGTGTCTAACAGACATGTAATCTCCTCTTATCAACATTAATAGAACTTAACTAGAAAAATAATTATTCTAAAAATTATTTTTAATCATTATTAAAATAGTGATACATTTACTTACTACAAACAGAACCTATACACAATCAAGGTGCCCTCAAAGGTAAGAGGTCAAATTAAGCTGGATTATATTTAAATCAAGCCTTAATCAAAGAACTGAAATAAGATAGTGTTTCTTTCTATTAATTTTAAATCCTGCATGTCCTTCAATTCAGCTCTTACTGTAATAACAGCAAAAGAGGGATTCAGTTCAGCCACAAAGAGCAGACAATCACCTTAAAAAAACCCCTAGCTTTTGTAGAATATATACACCCAATAAAAAAAAAAAGATATTTTTAAACTATATCCTCACTCTGCAGTGATGATATGCAACTGTGTGCCACTGAAAATACAAGCACAACATTCTGAGCATTATTCCCCCCACCAATATAAACGAATTAAGTGCACACAGAGAGGAATGGGAACCTTAACCTAAAACACCAAACAGCTACGTGACAAGCTTTTGTGAGCTACCTAAAGGCCAAGAAGTAATACACCACGGTGTTGCCCTAAACTAGTCTCTTCATCTCAACCACAGGTAACAGAAAGTCCTATGTTGTTCACTTTCTATCAAGATACTCTGCAGGTCTTTTGGGGCACCCACTTTCACCTGCTACTAGACGACTACTGCTCATCCACTGGTGCAAATAAAAAAAAAAATTCTTGCCATTTGATATTCACTGTCTTTCAGTTCACTTGCTGAAGAATTCCAATGCCCAACTCAAAAACAGATGACTTGCCAGAAATCAGGGTTTTGCTAACTAATGGTAGTCTAAGTGATAAGCGCAAAAAAAAAAAAAAAAAAAAAAAAAGAAAAAAGAGATCATAGCATCAGCCAAAGGTCATCTTTGTGCATTTATGCAACCTCAAATTGCTGCTGTCACTACTGCCCTTGCCAAAGGTAACAAAGCAAGCTTGGAAACTCCTGTTTTCACATGACTATGACAGTGAAAGCCACTTCCATACCTGCAGAGGCATGAAGCATATTTGCAGACACGGGAAAGGGACGTTACTCAGCGCATGCCACATCAACAGCTCTCAGTCTTTTCCTGAAAACAGGTGAGCTGAAATTCTGCAGAGCCAGCATTCATTATCCTCACTTCTCAAGACAGAGCTCTCGCAGCATTCAAGATTCACACCAATTCTAAGCAAAACTTCTCAGCCATATAAATCAACGCAGCACATGACAGGTTTTTCTAACCTGCCTATCTGAAAGCAGACAATGCTTACCATTTCCCTTACTTCTGTGGTTGTAGATCTTTAGTTCCTTCACCCTTACAGTTTTTCTCCACCATCTCACTAGACAAAAGCCACTACAAATACCTGTCAGATGTCTACTGTAAGTCCCCTGCTTCTCTGTAATCTTCGTGAATGTTTCTTCCACAGACTCAGCCACTGCCTATATTCACAGTCCCAAACTTATTTTAAGTTTACTCCTGCTTTTATTCCACCTCCAATTTCCACACCTCTCATTCTGTGAGCAACACCTTATCTCAAACTCACTGTACGAGCTGCGCTTCCACTTTTTGCCAAGTCCCTTTCACCTGCCTGTTGCAGTTATCCAAATTACCATCTTTTACCTAGGCTGCATTTTTAGCCTTGGGTTTTTTTCAGCTCTTACTCCATAGACTATTATCTTCTATTTGTTCCTACAAGCCTCCTCCCACACACACACACTCCTCCCTGTGATGACACTTGACTCCATTTCGGTACCACAATCACTTCCCCTTTTCTGCCTACAACTCTACCCAAGATTCAGCTGTGCTAAAGTCAGCCCAAGCCAGAGCAAGCCGGGGTGACACAGGCTGACACACTCTTTTACCATAAGGAGCTGTAAAGTCCGGAAGGTGAACCCAAGAGTCACCAGTACGCCTTCCTCACACCGCTCCTTCTGCCCAACCTCCCAAATCTCCTCATAGCTTGCTTCCATAAGAAATCACATTTGTTTATGCTACTTACTACACTTGTAAGACTTACTCTATCCATCAAGACTAAATGCTTAATCCCTCATTGGAAAACACACTCTCCTAAGAGTCTTTTTTTCACATTAACCCCCATTCCTTCTTATTGCATCTATGCTGCAGTGAGTCAGAAGAATATGCCTTTTCATTATGCTTACATTATTAACAACCATTTCAATAAACCTCTAGCCATAACCAGATCATAACACTGACCATGAATCTGTTCATACCAGGAATTAAGCCAACAGCAGGGCTATAGAAGGCCAGCACGGACGGTTCACACGGTGCAGCCGTACCTCTGCAGAACTAGGGTGCACATCAGATTTGGAATTCCCCTCACGCTGAGCCCCCTTACCTGAGCACAGCTGTTCGATCTTTGTCAGGGTCAGCTGCAGAGACTCATTGATCCATGCGAGCATGTCATGTCGACTCAAGTTATCGCTGGTCACTGAAGTAGAATACACATTAACTGCCATTTTCTGAAAGACAGAACCAAAGGCGTAAGCACCACAAACGTTAACGCCGCACGTTTTCATCGCTTGTGTTAAGGCACGCTCCCTAGGCTGCAGCGGAGGCGCTTCCTCTTGAGCCTTCACGACACAACAGCCAAGCACAACATGATGCACAGGAAACGCGATGAAGCTGTCTGCTGCTAACAGCTGGGAGGACCTTACTTCATCACAACTGTAAAGGACACGGGTTCGTGCTTTCTGAAGAAAAATTAACACCAAGGCACTCACACGGAAACTCTGATGAAAGGAATCACGGCTGCGGCAAGTTTTTCGTCCCTCTCATCCACGCCAACAACCCAGCACGGCCGAAATACTTCCTGGTGGACCACGGTATCTCTCTCCAGGGAGAAATACCAGCGGCCGGTCCCCGCCCAGCCCCGCCGGCACAAAGCGGAGCCGCCGCCGCCGCTCTCGCTGCCCGGCCGCAGAGCTCCGGTGCAGCTGCCGACGGGCAGGGCCGGCCGCGCCGCACGCCCCCGCCGCGGGCGGGGCACGGCCCACGGCCCACGGTCCGCGCCCCCCTCCCCCGCCGCCGACCGCCGCCGCCTTCCCCTTCTTCCCCGCTCCGCTCCGCTCCGCCACCGCCTCCCGCCGGGGCCCCGCGGCACCCCGCGCCCGCGGAGGGCCGCGCCCGGAGCAGGGCAGGCCCGGCCCGGCCCTGCAGGCCTCACGCCGGTCTCCTCACAGCCCGCCGGGCGCCGGCCCGCCCCGCCCGGCCCGGGCCAGCCCGGCCGCTCCCCGAGCGCCGGGCCCGCCTACCCCGCCCGCCCGCGGCCTCGGCGCCGCGGCCCGGCCCGTTACCTGCCCCGCTCTCGCCCCGTCTCCTCCGCGTTCAAACCGGCCCCGCCCGCCTGCCCGGGGACCGCGTCACTCGCCGCACTGCTACGCGCTTGCGTCACGCCGACGCAACGTCGCGGCGGCAGCAGCGAGCGCCGCTCGTCGGCTCGGGCCTTGGGCGGGCGGCGCCGGGGAGAAGCGGCGGGCGGTTGCTAGGGGGCGGGGGGAAACCCGCCGCGTTGCTACGGCGCGGCTCCGCCCACCCCGCCCAGCGGGCCTCGCCTGCGATTGGCGGTGCCGCTAGCCCCGCCCACATGCGTGGCATCCCGCGTGCCGGCGGCGTCTCTCACGGCTCGGGCCCGACGACCCGCCGGGGCCGCCTCAGGCCGCACCGGGACCGGCCCCCACCGTCCCCCCGCCACAGCCGGGCGCGGCCCGGCTACCGTGGTGTCAGGCGTACCGGTTTCCGCCGGGGCCGCTGTGCCGGGCCTGTCACCTCCACGGGCAGCCCGGCTCATCTCCTGTGCCACTCGTCCCTCTGTGGAACCCCCTTCTCTTGCACAGGACGAGTTTACCAAAGGAGGACTGCCCGGTCATACAGAAATACTTATTTTTTAATTAGACGGCCATAAATGGTAAGCCGTTGACATGGATCCCCTTTCTTTCCCGCACGAAAATCAGTAAAACTGCATCAACGAGGCACAGTTTTGAGTTTTCGCCCTCCCGATACAAAAAGCATATGAAATGTGTTCAACAAAATGATACACTTCTTTATTTTTAAAAGATTGTATAAAAACCCGCAAGACTTTCGACATCAAAAATCCTTAACCTAAAAAAATAGCACCAGGGAGAGTTAGAAACCTTTAAAAAGTATTTAAAAGGCATTTCTGAAATCTACCTCTCCTTACAATGTTTTTATAAACACATAGTAAAAGGCAGCTTTTACAGGGAAAAATATTTCAAGGAAGACTTGTCTACTACAATTCTTATCAAGTAAGCTTAATGCCAAGACAATTCTCATTCCTCTTTTATCTTTGTTTACTTTCCCAGAGTCCTCTTTTTTCTCATCTATTTATTTTTCTTTTGATCAGATAGGAAAGGATGTGAGATCTGGAGTATGAAATTAAGAGATGCCGTGGAGTGGAGGTTACGTGTTAGCCCAGTTTGGAAAAATAAAAACCATCAGAGGATCCCAAGGCAGAGGATGGCTGTCACCCCTCCAAGGCCCCGCGTCAGGCTCCGAACGGGAACTGCGGCTGGAGCTGGGCGGAGCAATTAGTGTTGTGACTTGGATCCAGGCTGGGCGTAAGGATCAGAGGTTGGCGAGGGGTCCGACACCAGCCGGCGCGGCTTCGCGAACCCCTCCAGCACCCGCAGAACCCACTCCGCCACCTTCCCAGTCGGGGGTCTGGTGACAAAGGTGGTGAGAGGGTACTACTTGTCCCCAAGCACTTGCCGAGCATTGCAGATGCCAGCAGCGACACGCAGGAGACCGCCTGGCTTTCTCCAGCGTTTTCTTAACTGAGGCATGCGGCTCGAACGCGCGTCACTGAGAACGAACCCCTATGGGAAGACTTTAAAGAGTAACCTCCGGGCAGGACCAAGGAAAAAAAGCTTTTAAACTTCACCTGGGCTTCCCTTCCTGCCCATTCCCGAGTGTGGCCTTGGGTTGGAGACCGAGAGAAGATGGTCTTCAGAGCCTGGGGATGGGCACGGAGTGGAAAGCTGCACACAAGAGTGGAAAATGGGAGGCTCCCTCCTCCGGGGAGGCTGCCGTCCTCCACCGCCCGTGAGGGGGGTGCAAGGGGGTCCCCGCATGTCAGAGAGGTAGAAGGAGCCAGGAGAGAAGCTCTCATTTCCCACTGATGCTGTACAACACCTCATGAGACAGCCCAGCCTCCAGTGAAGGGCTGGCCCAACACAAAACACCTTGCACATACATGCCTAATTTTGAGAAGGCACCCAAGGACTCTGCCAGACCCAGGCAACAGTTTGTAGTGAACAGCAGAGGTAGGGGAGGAAAGAGGGACTCAGGGGGGAACATCACGAATTGTTTCAGTGCATTGAAATGTGCATTGGAGTCAAGAGTCCCCATGAGACGCCGGCCAGGACAGCAGCCCCGTGGCTACGGAAAACCTGGCAGAGATGGATGGGCTCTGCTGCCCACACACCTGCATCCCCCCGGATGCTGGCCATGGGAACAGAACGCCCAGGACTTCACGGACAGCGAGATAATCACTCTGGAAAAGTTAGGGAGTGGAGGAGGGCGATCAAAAGTGAGCATGGCGGTGGCCACAGGAGCTCCTGGTTTGGGGGTACGGCCCCAGGAGCCCCCCAGGGTGCTGTCAGGCTGGGCACATGAGCACCAGCGGCATCCCACCTCTGTGCACAGCCATGCAGGGGGAGACGGCCACGCAGGGAAGGAGAGGTACAGTACAGCCCCTGCCTGCAGACCCCCAGGATCTGCCTCTGCCCCTGGCACACGCCCCCCACCCCAGAGGCAGTGCCTGCAGCAGGGGGACACGCACAGCCCCCGGCCGCAGCAGCTTTCCCACCTCGCTGCCGCCGCGGGGTCAGCTACCCCTACCCACGGAGAAGGATGGGCGCGGGGTGAGGCCAGTGCTGCGCTCCTGGACCCCACAGCCCCAAGGGCCGGGTGGGATTTTCCCTGCAGGGAAACCCCCTGCACCACAGCTAACGCACTGGCAATACTGCTCAGGTCTGTGACATCGTACATGACATTTGGGGCACTGTATTTTGAAGATGACGTTGACCACTACGCTATCCTTCCTGCCGACACACACATTCATTTGGGAAATGAATGCTCAGAGAACATTTTCCTTTATGGACACTGGAGCCCAAATCCTCCCTGCTCTGATTACTGTGTAAGCTTTCAAACCACTCAGCAGGATTTTAAAATGTAAGAAAAAGTTTTAGATGCTTTAAAAAGGAAGTAGTGAATATTTGTAAACTACAGCCAAACATGTATAAAACAATATTTCTTTAGTTCTAGCTAGAAAAGTAATTCTATCACCTCACAGTTCAGTTTCAGCTACATTCAGGTCTAGGAATCTCCACATTCTTATGTAATGCCTTAAAGCAGCAATAGACGTTAAACAACAAAATTAAAGTTCATCAAAAAAGTCTTAAAAATAAAAAAGATTTGGTTTCTGTATCCTGCATGTTCAGTGTATGTAACCTGACCAGGGTCCCTTACACCTGCTGCTACAGTTTGGGGATTTTTGGCAGTTGCTTCAAGAGAGGTTTTGTTTGTTTAGGAAAAGCAGTAATTCACTATAGTTCAAGTTTGCCTGCAGCACCCCGGCAGCTGCCTCCACACTTACTGCTCAGCAAGTTGTGACTTTCCAGCTCTAGGCTAAAACGGAATATTTAATGCTCTGGAAGAGACTTCCCATCTCATCAGTTATGCATAGAGCTTCCTGCACTGGGTAATTAAAGCTCTTTTGTCCATCATTTTCTACGTATCACTGCCGTTAGTCCCTTTAAAGAAAAGTTACCCTGCCAGGTTCTTTGGTTAAAGACATTTCCTCAGCTCTCCCTGCAGGGCCAGGCTGCCTTCCCACAGCATGTGGCCGGGGAGGAATGGTGCCGTGGCAGAGTCTGGCGGCCGTGCCCGTCCCTCTCCCGCCACAGCAGCGGAGCTGTGCATCTTTACCAGAGAGACGAGGGACGCTCGGCTTGCTATTCGCAGGCAAAGTAATCCTTGAGCGGGGAAAAGAGGTGCCGGATGACGGGGACGCTCCACGATCTCCCCAGCAGCTTCTGGCGAGCCCCGCGGCCGATGTTGGAGACATCTGTGTAGTGGAGGGGGAAGCCAAAGATCCTGCGGAGCAGAAGCAGAAGAGGGGTGAATGAGGCTTGGTGGCTGTCCCGCTCCCCCGGCGCCCACCGGCTGCAGCCAGGACGCAGCATCCCTCTGTCCCGTCCCCGCGGCCAGCCCGGGGCTCCCCTAAGCCCCAGCCTGTGTTTTACAGTCTTGCTGAGCAGAAGCTTCTCACTGCTAAGAGTCAGTGCTCTCCTCCAGCTCTTTCCCAGAGCGGCAGCAAGCGAACCATGTATCACTTTCCACCCCCCCCTCAGAGCGTTCGGGAAAGGCGACGCAGTCGTTCCTGCTCTGCCCAGAGCCAGAGGCAGACTCGCCCCAGGGCAGCAGCAGGCAGCAGCAGAGCAGAGCAGTGCCCGCATCTCCCATGGCCCCATTCCTGCAGACACAGGCAGCCTGACAAATCATCCCACGCGTTATCTGTGCAAGCTTATCTGTACCATACAACATAACCTGCTTGCAGACGGGGACCAAGTGCCCAGACCCAGCTGCAGACTCGGGATGTGACCCATCCCGGGGAGCTAAGGCAGGAATGAAGGAGCCCTGCGCTGCACCTGCTGGCTCGTGGAAGTCTACGCATGGCAAATATGTGCACACACCTCTTACCCTGGACATGCCTGTGGGCAGAGAACAGTGAGCTGCCCCGGCTCCGGGGGCTCACAGCACCAGCGCATTTACAGATACTGAAGTGAGGGCAGCCAAAATTAACCACCAGCAATGCTAAAATTTTCTGTTACGGCTCTGGAGTCCACTAAGCTGCTAAGCTGCAGTGATGTACACTGTACTGAAACACCAGTGCCCCTGGGCAGGCAAGAGATGTTGATGTACACCCTGAGAAGTTGACAGGAAAGCAGCAGCCCTGGGTGGTCACTATCATCTCAGGTTTTGAGTCTTACTGAAATTTAAGAGACATTTTCTCACATCCAGGATGCAGTACAGGGCTCTTGTCTTACCCAAGTGCCCCGATGTGTAGCCCATCAAGTGAAACGCAGCAGGTCTGCCATGCTTTCCTGAAGCATACAGTGATGTGTTCATCCCACCAATGCCCTCTCCTACATCCACCCACTGCTCTCCTACTGAAATACCAGCCACCTCCACAGATTGCCTGCCTCAAAGGCTGGAGCAGAAGTGTCAAATACCAGAGCATCGCTGCTCCGGACTCTCGTTGGAGGGAGCAGAAGCGCTGCCATCCTGTGAGCTGCAGCAGGGTCCCAGCCCACCACCACCAGCACACCCAGCAGCCGATGCCCCTGGGAACACACCCCAGCAGAGCTCAGGTTCCCCAGTTAAAGGGAGATGCTGGCAGGGATTAAGACCCTAGCATGCTGTCTCTATTATAAAACTGGATTAGGAAAATAAAAAGCAAAACAGAAGAGCCATCAATAATCCCTCAGCCGGGAATCAGCGCTAGCACTGAATGTGGGGAGTAAAATGCAAATGCTAAATATCTAAAGACAATAGAAAATTCCTCCTCCCAGCTCTGCGTGTCAAGTCTTCGTGCAGCCTCTCCTGCTTGGCTGAGGTCAATAGATCACTCTCCAAGGAACCACCAAGTCATTAAGAGGTCGTTCGCCATAAACTCACACCTCTGCCCGCTCTGGCGCATGCCAGACCAGAGCAGGTCCTCCCAGGGCGGGCACAGGAGCCCTTCTCCCCAGGGCAGCACCCCTCCTGAGCCACCCAGAAAGTAGGGAGAACTTCAGGAGTCTCCTACAGGACAGGCACTCTGCTCCCCAGCACGGTCAGAGCCCTGTAGCAGCCGGAACGGTATCGCTGGCCTCATTAGCCATTCCTAACAGGGCCGGGCAGTGCCAACCCCCTTTCCCCAGTGCACTCCGTAGCTTTTCTTGGTAAAAAGCTTTTGAAGGAGCCCTGTGCCCCTGCCATCCTGCCTGCCTCTGCTCAGCAAGGCACCTCTGCAAGCATCGCCCCAGGCTATTTCATGGAGATAGCTCTGAGTCATCGCGCTGGGGCTTCCGCCTCCCCACAATCAGATGAAAGTTCAAGTGCCATTTCAAATGGCATGACAGGACAAAGGCTTGGTAATTGCTATTTCACTTTCAAATACCTACATGCCTCTAGCTCTGCTTTAATTCGTTTTAACTCCCAACAAATACTGGCAATTTGAATACAAACAAGCGAAAATATTTAAACCCAGTCTGTGTTTACTGGCTGAGGCGTTCTCTGTGAGAAAACTCTGGGTTTTGTTGCTAGGAGTATTTGGTGTGCAGAACTGCTAGTAATTGGATTTTAATCTACTCCAAGTCCTTCTGTTGTGTTTTGCCATGAATTCGGGGTGCTACGAGGTGTGAACAAAGTTTGGAGGAGAGCAGTCGTGCTTTGCCGCAGCAGCCGCCTGCTGTAGCGTGAGCTTCCCTGTGCTGCCGCACCGGGCTGAGCGGCCCCGGCCAAGGCGGCTGCTCAGGTTTATCTCCAGCAAACCCCTGCACGGCACTGACCAGGGCACGGGGCTGCCATACAGCACCCCCACATCAGCCTGGGTCTTAAAGGCTGGTGCACATGTATCCCCAAGCTAGACACACCACACAGCATCCTGCACAAGCCCTGTCACTCCCGTCTACAGGCTTCAGGTCCGGGGCAGGGGATGCTGCTATACTTTTCCCACAGTCTCATCACTGCTCATTAGCAAGCACATTATCATGTGCACATCACCGCAGGGAAACTGCACCATATGGGAGCTGCAGCTCTTCAGCTCCCAGGAGCTGGGCTTAGGGCCAAGGAGGAAAGAAGAACCACACAAGCACCACAAAACAGAACTAACAGTGAGAGATTCAAAATGACAGCAAAGGATTACCTGTTCATGCCTGGAAGGTTGCCCCAGAAATAGCGTGCTCGGTGGGCAGCTGATATCTTGATAGCATCAATCATAACTGGGTTACACTGCAGGCCACGAGAGGGGGAAAAATAAAAGTTAGAGGAGGTATGGGCTCAGCCCTCTCCTGCGTGGAAAGCCCTTCTCCACTGCACTGCAGGGACTTCAGTCTTCAGCAAATCTTCTTAAGGATGTAGCCCCAACAAACCCTTGTTCCACACCAGAGCACAGTCTGGTCGGCCACGTGAGCTCCCACGCCATAGCCGTGGCCAGCAGCTAATGAAAATCACAGCATGCTTCAGTGCTGATTTCTCCGCGCCAGGATCAGGACCATCAGCCTCTGGTGGGACTTTTTACACACGGGGGTCCCTGCTGACCCACAGCCCACCTTGGCTACCAGAGAGTTAAAAATCCTTTCCAGTCCCTGACCTCCCTCTCCCTAACAGGCACTGCTCTGAACAGATGCTTTCTGCAAGGCTGGCAAAAACCTTCCCCTGGAGAACTAGTGCTCAGGGTTAACCTGCTGAAAGCCAGAGGGGATTCCAGAGCCAAGACTAAAAAGTTGATTCCTGGCGTGTGCATCAGGCCTGGGGTTTTCCAGTGTCGGGCCATACAAAACCACAGCCAGACCCTCACAGCCTCGGCACACCTCGCACAGCCCAGCAAGGGTCTCCTGCTCCGACGCCTCTCCCAAAGCCAGCAGCAATCCCTACCTCCAGAAACCGAGAAATGTCCCTCTTGTCGTTGACCCTCATGGCCACCATGTTCTCGAACATCCAAAAGAAGGGGCGCTCCTCTCCCGCCTTGGGACGGGCGTAGTTGAGCAGGTGGTAAAATTCGAAGAACAGTCTCCCGGTTCCTTCTACAAGGGAGAAAGCCGGAGCGGCAGGTTGGGACTGGCAAGAGGTTGGGACCAGCTGCAGCACGGGGGGCATGGGTCCAGAGACCTGGCTGCCCTCCCCACCGTGATGGCATGGAGACAGCCTGTGCTTTGCAGATGGATGATTTGCAGCTCAGAGGGGAGCCACCACCAACACACACTGGGGCTGAACCACTTCCTTGGACTTTAAGGTGGCTCTGCACCCCGGGAACACCCCGGGGGTACCCAGCCCTGCAGAGGCAAAGCAGCCTTACCATACAGCCCCTTCCTGGCTGGATTGACAAGGGAGAGGTCGTTACAGGGGCTTCCACCAATCACCAGGTCAAAAGGACCCCACTCCTCAATCTAGAGCGAACAGACAGACCCAGTTAGGATATGCCACATAAGTGGGTTTCTCCGCCCTGGCAGGGTGGGGGGCAAGCCCGTCCCAGACCTGGTGAGGCGAGACCCACGTGGCCGTGGTGCCACGTTCCCCAGCCCTCCCGCAGAAGCAGCGCTCACATTTCTCTTGGTTATGTTCCTGACGTCGTGCACGTAGGTGATGTTGCCCTCCTGCCGCGTGGTGCCCACAGCAATGGGGTCTTCGCAGATCTCTGAGGCAATGTACTTCTCCACTTGGATGCCCAAGTCCTTCAGCACCAGGTATCCTGCCAAGGGACAGAGGTCTGAGGTTGCACTGCTCTCTTTAGTGTCCCAGTCTCCTTCGTCAGCACAGAAGCTCGATGTGGCGACTCTTGCATGTCCTAGGTGGGTGCAGTCACACAGGACTTTTGGAGGAGCAAACTACGTTTTTTGACCCATTCCTCCAGGCAGGTTTGCTCCCAGAAAGAAGAACTCCAGAGCTGAGTGAACTGAGTCAAACCAGTTGCCTTCAGGCACTTCTTTACCAGAGGCCAGGTTACCAGCACTCCCACAGCTCTTGCTTCTCAGTGAAACCAGCCATCCAAGATGGCACTCTGTGCAGCATGCCCTCCCTCCACCTCTCCACCCCTCCGTCCTCCACAGCCCTGTCCAGCAGGAAGGGGAGCCCCTGCCCTCATTCCCTTCTGACAGGGATCCCCCTGCCCCTCATCCCCTTCTCCCCACCAAGCTTTCAGAGACAGGTTTGAGGCCATGAAACTATTCATCTCTGACATCCAGTGCCGCAAGCCACCAGGACAGCGCTCTTCCAGTGCCTCACCTGTTGCTATGCCATCAAATAAAGAGAGCACTCGAATGGGTCTCCTCTTCGCTGGTGGGACCGTTGGGTAGATTTTGGGTGCAGCCTGCAATGAAAGGACAGCAATGAAGCCCCAGCTCTGGGCAGTGCTGCGATGCTCTGAGGCCAAACCTTGGCTCTACAGGCATCGCCTCCACCTTTAGGGGAGCATCTGCAGGGCCAAGAGCCCAGCACCCATGGAGAGGGTAGATGAGCAAGACCAAGGCAGAGGGCCAAGGAATTTTGAGCCGTTCACCCTGCCCTCTGCAGCCCTCTCCTCCAAAGCCCAGCACGCTGGGCTCGCCTGCCCGCAGCCCTTACGTATTCCTGTCCCTTGTCACTGGTGAAGAAGTCCTGCAGACGGGTGTTCCAGTCCTGCCGGCGCTGCAGCACCCCGTAGCTCCTCTGGGGCTGGCACATGTAGCAGTTCCAGGGCTCCTGCTCTTTTGCCTTGGCCGACGTCCCTCGCCCCACCAGGACCTCCAGACACTCCACACAGAAGCACCTGCCCAAACCACAACACCTCATGCCCGTCACCTCCAGAAACCCCTCTGGGTCACCCCAGCCTCTCCTGCACTCTCCCCTGCCATGCACCGGAGCCCCCACCCCACTTTGCAGGATGTTTTTCTATGCAGTATCCTCGTTTTTTAGGCTGCTAACACAAGCTGGTGACCCAGGCACAGGTAAAGCTTCTGCCATCGTCCCCAGGGCTTATTCAGGTGCAGAGTGGCTCAGTGGGGATGGGTGGGCTGTGCTGGGACGTGCTGTGTGGCGGCCAAACGGGTGCCAGTGCAGTGCCCTGCCCAGGCTCACACACAACCCTGCTTGCTTGTGGCTCCCCAGGAGCTCTGCTGCGAGCTCAGCCAGAGAAGCAGAGACGGGGCCCACCTGCAGCAGCTGGCATTGCTGCAGAGCAGCAGCTCCTTGCCTTCGCAGCAGACAGTGCAGTAAGACTGGTAGCCGTCTTCGTCGTACATGTAGAAGAGCTCCAGGAATCTATCCTAGCAAAAGGACAGCCGGGAGGAGAGAGGGACAGAGGATCAGGATCTGTGCTCAGAGGATGAAGAGAGAACACAGCTTTGCTCCGTCCGCGGTGCATGCTGAGACCTCAGAGGCGCACATCCTCAGTGCTTCAAGTGGAGAGAACATGCCGAGGGACAGCCCCGTGGTGGATACAGCTATGGCCAGGATCTGCCACAGTCACCCCTCCTGTCCCAACAGGGCTGGACTCTGCTCCCCATCCTCCGGCCCTAGACTCCCGCTCAGTCCCGGCACGGCGGCACTTACCCTGCACGTCTGGCAGAGGCCCCCCTCAAACAGCGGATGAAAGGTGGCCGGGTTTCTCCTCCCACAGGACAAACAGCTGTCTGTGTGACAGAGAGAGCTCCGCTCACTCCGGGGTAAGGAGCTCCATGCAGGAGCGCAGACCCCGCACCTCCTCCCCACCGCGGGCTGCAGAGGCTGGAGCCTCTCGTCTGAACTGCCTGCAGGTCCAGATGCAGCTGTGGCTCCCCCAGGAACAGGCCCCCGCCTGTCCCCCTCCACGCCAAGGGAGGCCCAGTAATCTGCAATCACAGCACCTTCCCCCTTTCTGCACGGTGCCGTTAAAAAGGGACCCGCGATCTTTGCCTAGTGCTGGCTGCAAGCACCTGCATCAGCCCCACACCTTTTCCCAAGAGAGGCAGGGCAATTGATTACCTTCGAGACTCCCACTGTTGTTCGTAACTTCGGAAACCATTTGCTCTTTATAAAATTTAAAAAAAAAGAGAGATTTATCATTCCTTATGTAACAAACTGTAAATGCACTCTACTTACAGATGCCTTATTTCTTGCATTAAAACTGCTACAGCTTTGCTGAGCATTGCACAGAGAGGGCAGGCCATGGGCATATTTTGGTGCAAAACCCATGTCCTTTCACTGCTGGAGATATTAGAGCTAAAGCTCAAAGTAGCAACACACAGATCATTTCCAAGCTGAGCAATTAAGGGAGCCCAGCTTGTGGCACCATGGCTTACAGTTGGGTTTGCTGGTGTCTCGTAAGGCACAAGTGAGCAACAGGAGACCACAAAAGCTTTTGCCTTCAGAAACCAAGCTCACGGCCCCTGGGGAAGAGCCGACCCCTTTCCCAGAAGTTTCCCGGTGCTTTTTCAGGATGCACAGCCCAGGCCATGCTGCTCCCCGGCTCTCACTGCCGGTTACCTCGGGTCTGGTCCTCTTCCACTCGCTGCTCCTTGCTGTTGTTGCAGGGGTTGGTCTTCAGCCTCTTGGTGGGGGGGCACTGCTCAAGGGACAGCACCTCCTCCGTCCCGTTCCTCAGGGCCCCGTTCTCTGCAAGGGAAAGGTGGCTCCCTGGGGACAAGCCTCCGGTCCCGGGAGCTCCCCAGGGCACAGGGGGACATCTCCTGCTAAGCCCTGCCAGGTCCCACCGCAGCCAAAAGCAAAGCCCCTCCTGACCACCCGGGCTTCCCACGCATGGCTCGAGGCTCAGCCAGGTCATTGACTTCCAGGAGCAATGGCTTTGAGGGTGCTTTACTCTGGCTGTTTGCAGTGCTGCTGGGGGGGGACCCCAGTGAGGAGTGAGGAGCCCCAGGGCCACCTCGGGACCGGGCCAGCACGGCTGCGGCAGAGGGCAAGCAGCCTCGGCCAGGGCCGGCCGCAGCGGCTCGGCACCGGTGGCCGCTGCCCACACCAGCCCCACGTCCAGCTCCTGCCACCACCTCACCTGAGGCTTTGGGTGGTCTCAGTCCCTTGAAGCCCAAGGGTTTGAAGCCGGTGAGCGCCCAGTCGATCATGGGCTTCAGCTGCTCCTCCAGGGACTCCCCAGGGGCGGCTGCAAACGTCTTCCCCGACCGGCTCCGGGCAACCTGCCGAGAAAAAGAGGGACGGCGTGGGCCAGGGTGACCGGGGCTGGTCCCCCGACCGGGGAGCAGCCCGGCTGCAGCGTGCATGGCCCACGTGCCTGCCACGGCCGCGGTCCCAGGCCCCCTCCCCACCATGCACACACGCGCGCAGGGCTCGGCATCCCGGCACAGCGGCAGCTGCCGGATTCCGGCGCTGGGTGTGCCCTCGGCCACACTCCTGTGCCTCCCCTCCCTGCAATGAGCCCGTCTGTCCTCCACCAGCCCCAACCTAGCTGGGAGCAGGGACAGCCCAGCCCCAGCTCTTGCCCAGACTCTGCTCCCTGGCAAGCAACAGAAAGCAAAGAAAAGGCAGAAGAAGAAGAGGTGCCTGTGGGTTTGCAGCACCGCAACCCGGAGTGTGGTGCATCCCCTGGATGGGGATCAGACCCACGGGGTGCTCAGTGCCAGCCCAGACTGCAAAGGTCATCAGGCACCAGCCCAGGACACCTCCTGCAAGCATGACACTGCCTTGCAACCCCGACGCTGCCGCACGTCAGAGCCCCCCAAGAGAGCCCGGCCCGGGGGGGTTTCTGGAGCAGCGAGACCCTGGAGCAGCAGCAGTTACTCCTGAATCCCCTGGGATAAGCAGAGTTTGGCCCCACAGCTGCACTTGGAAATAGTCCCAGCAGAGAAAGGAGGGGTTTCCTACAGACATCTGTCCACATCAGCCCAGCAGATGGGGGAAAGATTAATTCTGGATTGTTGCAGGAGCTCCCTCACTGATCGCTCTCAAGGTGATTCACAGGCATTATCCAGATGCAAAGCAGAGCAACGTGCAGCGGCAGAACCGCGAAGCCCCGGCCCCAACCACCTCCCCACACACTGCCCGAGCTCTGCAGGCACCTGGGATGCATCCCTCATCTCTCCCTGCCCCCCACTGCCCCCCGCAGAGCCCGGCCGCTTCACTTGGCACCTTATCCATCCAACCCCAGCTCTGCTCCGCAGTTACCTCCAGGGCATGGTATATGGCTCGTCGGTAGGAGACCAGCTTATTAAACGTGGAAGAATTGAAATGCTGCCTAAAGGCCATCAGTCCCACCAGCTTGTCTGCAGAAACCTGGGAGAGAGCAACAAAAGCTTACCAGCAGGCACAGGCATGCTTCGCTTCAGTCACGTCCCCCACGGCACCGTGACCCCGCGCCGCAGACCCGGCCCTGCAGCACAGCGGTTGCCAGCACGGCTCTCACGCTGCAGCCGAGGGTGCTGGGCTGCAGCCGTGTCACGCCGCTGGGGCTTCGTCTGCACCGTGCAGCCATGCGAGGAAGGCCAGCATCAGCGTTGCAGAGGGCGACCAGCGGCAGAAGGAGGAGGGCAGAGGTGGTGGCATTGCACTCATGACTAGGACCATTGCACTCATGACTAGAACCATTGCATTTGTGACTAGGACGGGTGTTTTGCACCCTCTGCTGGCACCACACCTCTGCCGGCACAGCCGGCACGGCACGGCACAGCACGGCACTTCCCTCCCTCCTGCCTGCAGCCCAGGGGAGGCACGGGACGGCCAAGGGGTGATGGGGCTCTGGGAGGGCATCCCTCACCAGGCAGGGAGCGACAGGGGCAGCCCTAGAGACCAGGGCTTGGACAAAACCCTGCGAAGGGGCCGCGCAGACATCCCCATCGCTGGATCCTGTCACCAACTTATGGTAACCAGCCATTAGTTATAGACGTGGGAGCCACGAGAGCATGCCAGAGCCTGACTATGCTAAACACCGGGGTCCCTGCCCAGGGAGGCTGCAGCTGGGCGCACACACACCCCAGAGGCAGCCCCAAAAATGGGACAGGCGGCAGAAATGCGCAGGGCAGGGGATTCCAGCCTGGGCGAAGCCGGGCGCAGGCAGGGGCAGGCAGCAGGCTTACCTCAGAGAACTTCCCGTCTCCGAACCACTGCACCCATCGCATGCCTGAGACAGCCTGGCGCTTGGCCGTGGCTCTGTAGGAGACGACGATCGCAGGCCACCAGGAGAAACCTTTGATCTTTCCCCAGACGAGCTCCCCAATTCCAAATTCCTTCCCGTCCTGAAAGCAAAAAGAGGCCAACACAGATCAGCCAAAAGCACGCGGCCCCCATTTTATCCGAGCAGCTCTGCAGGAGAGCCCTGGAGCGTGGGGGAACAGCCACGGAGCACCCTGCAGAGCCGCTCGGCCATGTGTGTCACCCGCTGGAGTCAAGTCACACGCGTGGACCTCTGCGCAATAATCTCCAAAAGCTGCACCCCCCTCCCTCAAAAAAATGGCACAACACAGCCCTGGCAGTGCTGGCTCCCAGCCCTGCACCACGCCGGAGCTCGGCGGGAAGGTCTGCGCATTGCCAGCCCCACGCCAAGCCCAGCGCCTGGCACGCACGGCGCGGTGCGTGCTCTGTCCTGCACAGCCCTCCTGGCACCGGCGCCCGCACGTGCCCACTCCTGCCTGCCCTCCCGGGGTCTCTGCAAATACCGGGATGCCTTTTCCTGCACCCACACAAACCAGCAGCTAGGAAGCTCCAGCTGTCACAGAAGGGCTTGCAGCAGTCCCAGGGATGGAAATGGGCAAGACGGGGCGGGCGGCCGCTCCAGGGAGCGCAGGCAGACTCTCCTGATCCCCTCGCCCGTCGCAGCCACGTTTGTCTGGGAGAACTTGGCTCACTGCGTGCTGCTGCCGAGCCTCGAGGCACGGCCCAGGCCGAGGGATGTGGAAAGCACAGCCGGGGATGCTACGTGCCCTGCCTGCCACAGGGAGGACTTTGCACCGAGGTTGCTCCCTGGGCTCCCCAAGCAGACGGGGTTGCTCCTTGGCACAACCTTCACAGGGCTCGCGGCTCAGCTCGTCTGGCTGCACCCCAGGGAGAGGGCGCCCACCCTCCTCTTGTTCCCACAGGGCAGAGCAAAAACAGAGAGAAGAAAAAGAAAAGCTGGGAATTTTGGTGTGACCACGCCAAGGGCTGCCAACAGGCAGCCTGACGGGGGCCACGCCGGCACGGCGCTGTGCCTGGGGAGGGACCTCGCGCAGGAGCAGTCACCTCAAGCCTGCAGAGCCCTCCTTCCCAGCTTTGTTCTGCAATTAGGCACCTAATTATGCAGCAAGATGCAATTGCCCAGTTCCTGCAAGTCTCGGGCCCTGCCCTGCCGCCCGCAGGCACTGAATCACTCTCTGCAGCTCCAGCAGCTTCGTTTCTCTCCAGCATCCCCCGACAGAAACATTTTTTGCACATGCAACTGCCTGTCTCGGCAGGGCATGGCTCGGCTGCCAGCTCGGCGTGTGCCGTGCACGTGTCTCTCGGGGGCCCTTGGAGGTTTTGCAGCCCCACATGTGTCACAGGAGGTGGCTCCGCAGGGCTGGTCCCTGCACAGCACCGACCCTGCTGCTGCCCGACGGACGGGGACAGCCCGGCACCATCACACACTGGACACACAGGGAAGGGCAGGCAGGGAAGAGGAGGCAGGAGAAGCAGCAGTGAGGTTTCCAGAAGGTCCCCTTGCTTGCAGGCTTGGGACAAGCCAGGAAGGCTCGTCCTCACCCCGCACCGTCCCGGGCACAGGATCTCAGTGCAGGAGCAGAGTTTGGCCCCTCCGTACCTGGTACTCCAGTGCCATCCCCACGTCTCTGCTCTCCGGCTCCTCGGCCCCCAGCTCGGTGGAGCCATTCTGGCCCTCCTGGGAGCTGCTGCCGGAGAGCGTGCTGCTGCTGCGGGACGAGTCCCGGGAGTCCTCCTCCGTCAGGTCGATGGTGGTCATGGGGATGGATGCGGCCGAGCGCCGCTTGGAGCTCTGCGGAGCAGAGGGAGCGGAGCGTTAGTGTGGCAGGGAGAGGGAGAGGGGCAGGGGAGAGCAGAGACCTGCCCCACGTCACCCCCAGCCCCACAGACAGGGATTGGAGAGCGGAGAGAGGGAGCCAGGGAGCAGGGACACTGCCACAGCTGGGAACGGAGGGGAGAGCCCAGGGCTGGGGCGTCTGAGGGAGAACTGCTCTGCTTTTACTTGCAAGGCACACAGAAAACGGTGCACCGCTTGCTCTCTTCCCTTTTGCTCTCCCCAAGTCATCCCAGGGTGTTCAAATCACCCAGTTAGTTCACAGCAGGGGCAAGCAACAGCACATACCCCCCGCAACTCTCCCAGGGGAAACTGAGGCACAGAGAGGCTGCAACATGTCTGAAGCCACTTGGCCAGGGCACAGCAGAAATGCAGATCTCCGGAGCTCCAGGGAAGCCCTGGCCCCGCGCAGACCCTCACCCGCAGGGGAGCTGGCAGGTCCCTGAGAGTCTCCACACTGTTTGTTTCCTTGATCTTCATCTCGTGCCGGGTCTGCCCTGCCTGGAAGATGAGGCGGACGGGGGGCTTCTGCCTGAGGCTGCTCTCCCAACCAGCGCTGCCCCGGGGCCGCACCTGCAACCAGAAGAGAGAGGTGCCGTGGCACGGATGCCTTCCCCACGCCAGCGGCATGCGGGGACACGGACAGCCCATGCTCCTCAGGGCTGGGCACCGGCAGCGCCGGAGCCCTGGGGATGGGGACACGGGGAAGGCAAGAGGAGCGCAGACGGCTGCGAGAAGCACCTCGGGCTGAGCCCCTTGGTGCGACCACGCACTTCACAGCATCTCTGCTGGGCTGCACAGCCGTGCTCAGGTGCACCCCCTGCTGCAGCACCCAGCACCCAGCACCCACCAGCGGCTGCTTACATCAACTTTTGTTTCCAGCTGTCATGTGCATCCTCGACTATACCCTCCTACACCCTCCCTCCTCGCAGCTACAGCCACATCGGTGCGACCGAGAGCAGCGGGAGCCAGCAGCCGGGAGGACCGGCCACCGGGAGAGCCGCAGACCCCGGCGGAGCAGCCGTCCCAGGCATGGCAGCCCGCTCACACACGCGTGGGTGCTCTCACACAGGTGTGGGTGCACTCCCTCCCACAGCCCAGCCCTGCGAAGGCACCCAGGGCAGCCTTTCCCCTGCGGTTTCAGCAGCCGCAGTTTACAAACAGTCTAACCCAGGCATGTTTCCTGCATCCGGCATAACAGAGTTTCAAAATGAAATGAGATTTTGCAAGTGAAGAGCCCCTGAACCAGACATAGTGGGAAAGCAGAATTTTCACCACAGTTGGATTTATGGCTCTTTTTTTTGGAAGCTGCCTCATCACAGGCAGATCTCCAACCTTGGGGTTTTATTTCAAAGTCAAAACAATAAAGCCAGAAGGCAAAAATGCTTCCAGACCCTGGAGGTTTGTCAACCTAGTCAACAAAAAAGGCTGGGGGGGGGGGGGGGGGGCGGGGCGTGGAGCAAAACTGGGATCCAGCCCCAAAGCAGCTAAAAGCAGGCCACCCTAAGAGTGGGAGACGCAAGATGCTTCAGTTCACCAATATGGTCAAGACTTTATTTAAAGAAAATATGAGCATAATAATTATGAGACTGCTGCAACACGTAGTGGGCATTGCTGCATCACGCACCACACCCTCCTGCTGCTGCTGACGTAACGTAAATCAGGAATTTAAAAATTAAAACAAATATTATGCTTGTAAATGAATATTGCATCTGCCATTGGACCGTTCCCCCAGCACCGAGTGCGAGAGCCGCCCTGGCAGGGAACGGGCGAGGGTCGCGGGCACCAGCTGCCCCCCGCAGACAGCCCACAAAGCGCCTGGGCGGCAAGGTCTTAGAGCAGCCTTGGCAAGCACTTACCTCCTGTGCCCCCGTGAGAGCGAGCGGCCAGGACAGGTCCTCCTTGGAGAGCTCTCCCTTGCTCACCTTCTTGTTGTTCTTCAGGGACGGCAGCCCCAGGCCCCCAGCATCTGCGCAGGGACAAGGCAGAGCAGCCTCAGGCTCCGTGAGCTGTCCTGGCCGTGCCCCCGCACGCCTCCACCCGTGACTGCTCCGAGCAGCAAGGCGTGATTTGAGGAGACCGAAACCTCATCTTGGAGAAATGCGGCCGAGAGCAGAAGACAAGCGATGTCCCCGAGGCTCCCCATCACAGTACTGCTGACGCTGGCAGTCCCAGATCACCCACCTGCCCCCAAAACTGGGAGCGACTCTAATAGCACGTGTGGGGACCTTCTTATAACCTTTTTCATTCCCGAAAGCACAGAGGCATAAGGAAACCATATGCCTGCTATTCAGGGCTTGCCACCAGTTCCTTTACAGCAGGACCTCACGAACCCCAGAGGTGGGATTTGGGGACCACGACCAGAGTATCCCAGGAGCTGTGACGCAGCCTGGCGGCGCTCCTCAGGTAGGGGGGGACTCCCCGCCTCCCTCATTCCTGGGGGGTTAAACCATCAAGGGGCAGAGCCAGCGTCCCAGCATGGCACCCATTTCTACAACCGCTTCTGTCGCCATGACCTGGATGTGCCGCCGAAAAGCAGAAACCCAGCAGAGTCACGGAGGGACCCCGGCCACGATCACGATGCTGCAGCCCCCCGGCAAGCCCTCAGGACAGCGGCTGGGAGACCGCTGGCCCCCTGCACCCCTGTGCATCCTGGGCATGGCACATCGGGCATGGCGCAGAAAGACTCACCTGGAGTGCTGGGCTTCCCATTCGCCTCCAGAAGAAGGGGGGGTTCGTCGTTAGGAGGATCGGTGCAGTCCCCGTTGATGAGGATCAGCTCTGCCCTGCAGTCTGCCTCATCCCGGCCGTGGCTCTTGTCCTTTTTCATGGTTGCCTGTGGAACCAGAGTGGAAAGGAAATTTAGCCAAGCAGAAAGCCCCAGGGAAGGCAAAGTGGACAGCGTAAGCTCTTCAAGCCAGCCACAACTTCTCATGCCCTTAGCAGAGGGGTCTGACTGGAGACGCACATCTGGAGTGGTACTGGGAGCTAACGGGGACCTGGACAAAACCTCCCCACAAACGTGGTGGCCCTGAAGATCCACCAGCTCCAGCAAATGAGAGGCCCCAGACACAACCTGCTTGTCCTTGGGGAAGCACCAGGGCTTTTCTCCAGGGCTGCGCTGGCCCAGCCCTGCCATCCGTACGCCATGGAGCGCTCCGGGGCTCGGTGCTGCCCAGCCCGGGCTGGCTCTGCCGGCACGCTCCCGGCCACGGCTCAAGAGCCTGTCCAGAGGGGAGCTGCCCTTCCCAGCCACCCTGCAGAAACCAGGGGACATCCCACACCCCCCCAGCACCAGCCTCACCGTGCTCTGGCTACCCAGCACACCCAGCAGTGGGTGGGCTGTTACAGCAGCAGCGGGACACGGCAGACGGCTCGCCACGGGGGGCAAAGTCCTGGCGCCTGCAGTGAGTTTAACTCTCCCAAAGGGAGAAAACTCCTCCTGCCCCCCGCTCCCCCCACCCCTCCCGGCCTTGACTCCCCCTTCCACACCGGGGCGAAGGGGCAGGGCAGGGGTCTGTGCTGGCAACGCTCACGGACCACCACCCCCTGCCCCGGGGGGGCCAGAGGAAGCGAGTGCCGGCGTCCCCCCCCGCCCCGGGAGCTGCTGCTGCTGTGCAGATAAAGCCCGGCCAGGCGTCCCCCCCGGGAGAGGTGGGGCAGACCTTGCCTGCGCCCAGATGCCTCTGCCTTCCCTCGGGTGCCCTCCCTGGATCCTGTTTTCGGAAGTGGAAGCTCCCAGACTCTCTCAGAGGCACCCGGGACTACACTAACGAAGCTGCCTCATTGCTGGGCTATGGATCTGTGCTGCAACTTGCCCCTTTGCCAGCGCAGTCATTTCAGGAGCACGTTAACTCAGCTCAACGAGCTAAGGAGCAGGCAGGGCTTTACCCACCTAAGGCCCTGTTAGGAAGCAAAAGCAACCCCCACCCCAGCCCCATAGAGACCCCGGGCTCCAGCCCCGCCATCCCCTCCCCGGCGCTCTCGCTCAGCATCGCCTCCAACTGCTTCCCTAACAATTGAGATTTCTGCTTTGAGATCATCTGTCAGCACCTCTGACAAACAAAGACCAGTCGGGATTTGATGTTTTGGATGCCGAGGGCAGCGTTAAAACCCTGGTAACATCCAAACACTTAGGAAAACAGGTGTCCGGTGCCCACCTCCGCAGGCAGAGCCCCTGGGTGCACGTCCTGCCTCCCCCCAACCCCCAGACATGTCTGCTCAACAAAGGGACGAGAAGGAGAGGAATGGCACCAGAGGGAGTCTAAAGCTGCATAAATCCCTACAGCTGTGTGCAGAAATCCCACTGCTGCAGCACATCTGCTCCCAGACCCGACGAACAATTCCTGGGAGCTGCCCAGACTCGCTGGGCTGCCCCCGGCCCGGGCGGCCAGTCCCACACACCAGCCCCATGCATGCCGGCCCCGGATGCTCTCGGATGCAGCAATATGCCCCGGCGCAGCACAGCCCTGTCAGCTCCTCCAGGGTCTGCTCCCCCTCCCCAGCCTGTGATGCTGCAGAACGGCAGCAATCATAGCCAGCAGCGATGCTGCCACAAAAAATAGCAAATCTCACCAAAAAAATAGTGAATCTCACTTGCAAATCCATAGGTGTGAGAGGATATGCTGCTCTCTTAGCATGAGGGTGACCCAGAGAAGAGGCTGGGGACAGGTAGATGGGGCAGCGTGAGGCTAGTAAGATCCAGGGAGAACAGGAGCAGGCACGGCCACCTGCCAGCCCTGCAAAACATCTGCACCCTCAAAACCTTGCCAGGACCTTCAGAGGACCTTTGCATTCGGTCCTTTGTCAGGAGAGCCTGTTTGCGAGCCTCGGAGAGGAGCCTGAGCCCAGAAGGTTCAAACTTGCACCTCAAAATGGCTTTTCCTTTCCCAGCCCCAGGGCTACCCCATGTCTGGCACGGCCAGCCCACAGCAGGCGATCGGACAAGCGTGTCCTGGCCAGTTCTGTGCTGGGGAGGCGGGGGGGGGGGGGGGGTGACACAGTGGCCAGGTCTTCCCAGGATACACAGCCAGGACTGAGCACCAGATGTGCCACACTCAGCTTTGCCACGTGCTCAGGGAGCTCCGACATCGTCTTTGTTCCAGTTATAAAGTGGGAAAAAAGAGTTATCACTTTGGAAGGTACTGCTCCCTGGCAGAGCTGGAGAGCACACGCCACAGCTCTGCCGGTCCGTGGGACCTGGCCACAGGCACTGGTGTAAGCACAGCATTTTAGTTCACTGGGTGCAGGCAGGGCCTGCAGCATACGTGCAGGAGCAAGCAGCGGATATGCAGGAGCACACGCACCGCTTGCTCCACGCACTTCTCCAGCTGCACCACCCGAGATCACTCGAGGACATCCCGTCACCATCCTCTGATACGCAAGCAGGAGAGGGAACATCGCACCACGACCCAAACTACAAAGCAAGTTAAAGTCTCGCTTTCCCAAAAACCTACACCTAGGCAGCGGGACTGCAATTCGCATCCCTTCTCCTACAGCCGCTGCCTTCTGCGCCAAACAATGAGGCCGCACGCCCGAGAGCGTCCTGCCTGCTGAAGAGGGCCGTCCGGCCCGCCACCCCTCCGACCACCAAGGATCTCTCGCAGGAGCCACCATCCTCGCAAGCCTCACCACCTCCTGCTCGGGAGGAAGGCTCGGCTCTTTGTCCTCGCCTCCCCTCGCAGAAACGCACACCAACATGTGCACACAGGGCATTACGAAAATAATAAGAAACAGAGCACTCCCCTCACATGTTCTGTCTCACGGGAGGAGGAGAAAAACAGCACCGCAGTGTTTGCATTGCTTAATGCACTGCAAACATACAGGCGCGCGCTGCAGCCATACGCTTCGTAGAAGAACCCACGAAGAACAAAATAATGCAGGATTCCAGCTCCGATGCTCAAAGCTCCCCAAGAGATGGGTGCTAGCGGCAGCCCCGACACTGCTTGGTGACCAGGACGTGCCCTGCAGCGATACCGCACCGAGACAATGAACCCGCTGACTCCGGATCCCGCCCTAGTTTTGCAATACCAGTTTCTTTAAGGTTTGCCAAACTGGTTAAAGACCGTGCCACAATATTTAACTGCTTAGAGAGACTCCCGGTCCCTGCCCGGCCGAGCTCGCCGGCTGCCCCGGAGCGAGCAGAGCAGAGCGGCTGCGCTCACCTGCGAGGTGTCCCGGCAGGGTCCTGCCTCCGGACCCCGCTGCCCCCGGGCCCGGGGCTGCTCCCCCAGCCTGGCTCGGGCTGGTTTCAGTTTTCCTTCTTGAGAAAACAGGCTGGCCCTTATCAGGTGCGTTTCCCCAGTAGGTGGAGAGATTGCAGGGGAGACAGCCGGACTTTGCCTCCAGACAGGGGCATGCATATCAAAAGGCTGGAGGGAAGCGTTTTACATGATGGCTGGGATGGCAGCCATCACCCAAGCCCTGTTTGAATAACAAAAAGAAATAAAGGACCCCAATGGCCGGGGCTCGCTCCCTCCAGGCTGGCTCTGGGCTATCGCGCACACAAATGGCCTTTAACTCTCCCCAAACTGAACATTTCCCTCTAATCCTGGGAAGAAAAGAGTTGCTGGGTTGGCAGTTTAGTAAGAAAGGGAGCCCATTTTGGCAGATATGCTCATTAAGAAGGGCAGGCTCTCCCCTCCCCTGCCCGTTTCCTGTGCCTGGCCCCTCTCCGGCTCTCGCCGCGCTCCCGCGCTCCGGCACTTCCCTCCATTTTCCCCCCGTTTCCTCTCCTGCCCCGCTCCGCTCCCCCGCCGGACCGCAGCAGCCCTTTGCGGCCACCCCCAGGCTCCGGCACGTCGCCCGCTGCCTTTCAGCAAAGCTCGGTTGAAAGAAAAGAAACAAAAAACAAACCGGCCCCTCCTCTCCCAGTGAAGACCAGGCCTGAGAAGTCTCCTGGGCAGCCACCATCACAGCCAGCCGCTGCTCCAGCCGCTCTAGGCTCTTTACCATGCTCATCTCGGTCACGTCCCGCTGAGACGAGCCACGCTGGCTCTCCCGAGCCCCCTGCCCGGGGACGTGCCCGCCGTGGAGCAGGCGGCCGGGCCGGTGCTGCCTGCGGGCAGGGCTGGGGGCTGCGGGGGCTCTGCCGTCGCGCAGCTGGGTCTCGCTCAGCGGTGGCGGGTCCTCCGTCCGGAGCGGTTACCGCTTCATCTTTCCCCTGCACAAGAGGACAGAAAGCCATGACGATTGACACCTCGCTGTCCCCATCTCCCCCCGCCTGGCCCCGTACAGCGGGGCGCAAGCCTCCAGCCCTCCCCAGAGCCGGGGGCCGGGACACGCTGGCTTATCGCCCCTCGTCTCATTACAAACGAGGAAACGGGAGACAGAGGCAGAAAAGGCAAGTCCTGCTGGAGGGGCAGCACGTTCCGGCCCCCTGGCTCCTTTTCTTGCCCCCTTCCTTTCCGAGGGAGGTCGGTGCGGCACACCGGCGAGAGCCCCAGGACCGGCGCTCGCCCCGGGTGTCCACCCGCTGCTGCTCCTCTCCCCCGGACTCCTGGGACTTCAGCCCCCCGGTGGGGCCGCTCCGGAGGTCATTTCTCTTTCTGCGATGCTCTCCCTCCCCTGCCTCTCCCTCCACCGGAGCTTCTCCCCGGGCTCGGGAGGAGGAGGAGGATGCCGGCAGAGCTCCCCCCGGGTCGGTACCTGCCGGCTGGGCCGGTGCCTGGCAGCTGAGCGCGCCCCGGCTCCGGCCGCCCCCTCCCCTCGGTCCCCAGCCCCGGGGAGACTTCGCGCCCGAGGCGCCGGCCGGGAGCTGCTTTCCTGCGAAGAGAGAAAAAGCAAGAGGCACTGACAGATCCCCGACCCCAGAACCGAAAACAAAGGTGTTGAGCCCCGGCAGCGCTGCCGCCGCATCCCGGGCTCCCGGAAACCCTCCCCGGGCCCCCCTGCCCGGGGGGCGGCGCTGCCCGGGGCCCGCCGAGCCACGAGCAGGGTAACCCCAGCCCGCCCCAAACCCTCCCCGGAGCCTCCCCCGCCCCGGAGCCATCGCTCGCCGTTTCACCGACGGGAACCCGAGGCCCCGGGGGTCTGCCGTGCTCCCGCCGCGGCCCCGGGCTCTGCCCCTGCCCCGCTTCTCCTGCCCGTCCCGGCATCGCCGGGCCGCAGGGGGTCCCCGGCGCCCGGCCCGACCCCGCCGTGACAGCCCCGGGACGCGCCCCCGGGATACGCGGCCGCGGCGCCTCCGCGGGAAACTCCGAAAGTTGCGACGGGACCCGGAGGAGCGGGCGGGACCGGCAGGGAGCCCTGCCCGGGGCTGCGGGCGCACCGAACCCCCCCCCCCAAAAAAAAAAAACCCTTCCCGAGGGCCGAGCGCCGGCAACAAGTAGCGGCGGGGCCCGTCGCCCCCATCCCCCGGGGCGGAGCGCCGCGAGCCCCCGGGAACCGAGCGCGGGGCCGCCCGACCGGCCGGGGCCGGGTCGCTCCCGCCGCAGCCGCCACCGCCGCCGCCGCGCTCCGGTGCGCCCGGTGCCGCGTCCCCGCCCGCCCCATTGTCCCCCGCCGCCGCCGCCGCCGCCGCCGCCCACAACAAAGCCGCCCACGAGGATGCGCCGCGGCTCCGGCCCGACCGGCCCCGGTACCGGGTCCCCCGTCCCGGTCCCCCATCCCGGAGCCCGGCCCCGGCCCCACGCTCACCTGCGCTGCGGCGGGACGCGCCGTCCAGCGGGGCCGTGCCGCCGCTCGCCGCCGCCTCCCGCGCCGCGGCCGGCCCCCGACAGCCCCGCGCTCCGGTTACATGGCGCTTTAACCCTGCCCGTGCTGGGCAGCCCCTCCTCCTCCTCCTCCGCCGCCGCCGCCCCCGCCGCCGCACGGCGGGGGAGGGGAGGGGAGCGCGGGGCCCGCACCGCACCGCGGCCCCCCCCGGCGCCCTACATTCCCCCGGGGCTCCGCACCCCCCGGGGCTCCGCACCCACGGTGCCCCTGTATCCCCCACCCCCCCCCAGCTCCGCATGCCCCCAGTGCCCCGCACCCTCGCGGCCCGGCACCCCCCCGGGCCTCCGCATCCTCCAACCGCGGCTCCGCACGCCCGGCGCCCCGGTATCCCCCCGCTGCTCTGCACCGCCCGGGACCTCGCATGGCCCAGTGCCCCGCACCCCCCCACCCCACCCCCGGTGCCCCGCATTCCCTCCCCGGGGCTCAGCATCCCTCTCCCGGGGCTCCACAGCCCCCCTGATGTCTCGCACCCTCCCGGGGCTCCCCATCCCCTGGTACCCGCCGGCGCCCCGGTGTCGCCCGCAGTGCCCGGCATCCCCCCGGGGCTCAGCATCCCCGCGGGGCTCGGCCCTCGGAGCCCCCCACCTCGCACCTCAGCCCCCGCGGTAGAGGAGCCCCCCCGGAGGAGAAGGGGCACTCCGGGGCCGGGTAGAGCCCTCGTCCTGCCGAGCCACCCTCTGCCCACCGGCTTTCCATCAGCACTGTGCCCCTCGTAGCGTGGCGTGGTGCGGGCAGACAAAGCCTCCCAAGTTTTACAGTCAGTTTTTGTTTGTTTGTTCTCTCCCGTTCCCGTACAGAGGCAAGACACTTGTGAGGGCTGTGCTGGGGATGAGGAAAACAGCCTGCGCCTCTCCTGCCCAAGACAAAGCATCCAGAGTCCACGTGGGGTATAATCTTCTCTGCTCACTTGCTATTACTCCTAGATCCAGCAGAAAACTCTGTAACAGTAAAAAGAAGGAATATGATTATCCTGGTGTGACAGAAATAAGCTTTCAAAGCCAGGAGGAAAAATGAGTTAGTTAGCCAAAGTATCCGAACCCTGCGGGAAGTGCCTGGACCAGCCCAAGGCCTGTACAGCAGGTTCCCCCAGACCACCCCTCCAACCCTGCAAAACACAAGCATGAAAAATGTGGCTGCACGTGCAAAAAAAGCCCTGCAAGTGAACAAGAGGAGCCGAG
Organism: Harpia harpyja; assembly: GCF_026419915.1. Taxonomy (NCBI): domain Eukaryota; kingdom Metazoa; phylum Chordata; class Aves; order Accipitriformes; family Accipitridae; genus Harpia; species Harpia harpyja. Next base: position 29,893,038 of record NC_068940.1, read on the forward strand.
AAACCTGGTCTGGATAAGCCTTCGGGAACACAGGAGATTACAGTTCAAATAAATACACACCGCATAAACCTAAAGCTAATTTGCAACTCTGTCGAGTAGATTAAAACCGAGCAAATAGATTTCACTCCTGTTTGTTTTTCCAAATTTGGGAAAGCAAAATGCTTCTGCAGGTTGTGCTCATGAGAGTTTCTAGGGCACTGTTAGGGTGGAATTAGCCCTTGCTCCAAGCATCCACGGGCTCCTCTCCCTTTCTACGGAAACCTTCCTGCCTCTGTTGGCCTTGCTGACCTGCCATCAATCTCCCGCCCGGCTGAAACGCCCTCTTTCTCTCTCTTCCCCTCAGTTATCATTTAATTCAGGAGAGCATGTCTGTGTGTACTGTTTGCGAAAAAGGCCCGGCACCAAACAAAGCAGCTCTGGGCAGATGATGAGCCAAACCCTGACCCTTTTCCCTGTCTCTGCTACACACAACCACAGAGAGATGCTGCGAGTTTATTCCTTAACAGTCAAGGGAGTTTGTATGTCATCTCACAGGGAACAAAGGTACCTCTAAAGAGGATTTTCTATTTAGGCTCCTGCCAGACATTTCTGGTACGCCCTGCCAGGCCCTCAGCCATTCCTGCTGAACAAGGGTGTGCAGCTGGCAGGTTCTGCCAGGCAGGTACCAGAGCAACCCCACCACCGCTCCCCGCCAGCCCCGAGGCTCTCCAGCATGGACAAGAGGTAGGACATGGCTGGGGGGGCACAGCTCCTCCGCTCCACCACTGGAGCAGCTGTGAGAAGCCGGGAAGCATGGCCAGGGCTTACATGAGCAGGGAGCAGTGGCTGGGGAGAGGTGGGGGGTCCCTCCCCACCCCTGGGGGCAGGCTGCACGTCCTCTGCATACCGTGCCACGGACACGTCCCTCCCCGTGACGGAGTGACTCCCATGGGCAGCATGGCTGGACTGCCCAGCGCTTCTGCAAAAAATCATTCCAGCAAGAGCCATTTTCACACCTGGCTGGCCTCCCTTGGCCAACATTTCAAATCCATGGAGCTGGTGACCAACCAGCTGAAAGAGCCACTCTGTCACCATCATGACAGAGTCGGGACTGGCAACATCCATCCACATCAAAAGGGACTCCTCATCCTCATCTTCCACTGAGAATGCTTCCCAGTGACCGCACCAGCACTTCCATGCATAACTCATCACTCCCGACCCTGAACCCTCCTCCTCACCAAAGGCTGCTCAGCCGTTGCCTTCTCTGCAGTATCCCTGGGTTACGGCACCAGGCACAGCTCTTCTCTGACCACCCTATTCTCCCACTTCAATTTTCTTGCTAAAATTCTCCTTTGCCACCCTGGCCAGGCAAACCAGCACCGTTCCCTGCCCAGAGCTCTGCTCTGGCTCCAATCACCCGCTGCCTCTTTCTTTGCACCCAAGTGTTTGAGTCAGGACCTGCTCCGTGCTTCATAAGCAGCGTGCCTGGAGATCCTAGACAAATAAAGCAATTGAGCAAATATGTGTCATTACCTACAGCCGCCAGCAGCACAACCTCGTCATCTCTGGATCTGTGGGTCCCAGATTCCCAGACCCCAGTAACAGCTAAGTGCTTGTTTAGTCTTCTAGCAGGTAGGGAGAAGCACCAGCACCATTAAATCTCCTCGAACAGCTGTGAGCTCCTGTAGCAACCCTGGGGCAGGGAGCCGGAGGAACTCTTCCTTTTGCTGAAGCCAGCGGCAACGCTCCTGCTGAGTTCAGGCTTCGGGGTTTCCCGTGTCAGTGTACACACGGCACAGCGGCTCTTTCCCAGCCCGCAGTAACAATCATTTTCACTGCCTGGCATTCTTCACTGCAAGACCCCATCAGAGCACGTCCTGCGGGATATGTCCTCCTCTTCCACGAGCAGCTCTGTGGCCTGAGCCCTCGCCCCAGCCCCACGCTGGCCGCCTGCCTCTCCACCAGCTCCACTCCATTGCAGCTCCCAGCGACTGGCTGCTCCTCACCACTGCTCCCTGGAGAAGCTCTCCTGTCCGCGGCATCTCTCCTGAGCGTGGGGAGAGCTGTGCTACTCAGCAGCACAGTGGCAGGGCTCTGGCTGCTGAAAGCAAGGTCGGTCCCCGCTGTGGGAAAGCCTCATCCTGCTGCCATATGTGGGAATACAGCATCCAGCCTCCCCTACAGCTGGGCTGGCTTTTCCCATCTGGGGGGAATTGCTGTTTACACGGAGATAGGAAGCGTTATCCCTCCTACATGAAGTTTCTAGCCCTTCCTGTGGGCTGGGCAGGACCGCATGATACAAACCTCTAATAAAAATAAGGTTAAAAATAAGTGTCATCCCTGTAACCAGAACATCTAGAAAGTCTGCAGCTACCAGCGTGTAAACTTCAAACGCAAAGGCACACAAAGAAAAATCTTCAATGCCTCTCTAACAAAGCTGGCCACAAAATCCTCTTTTTCCTAGAAAACAGGATACGCCTGCTACAGCCTAATCTGAAGTGACGAGGCCTCCCCAAACCACCCTCCTAAGCATATATACTTTTATCAGGAGAAACGCTGCTCCCGGGGGTGGCTGCCAGCAGAGCCCCCCCTCCACTCCAGGTCCAGAGCTGTTCCTTCTCTCGTGGGTAAGGAGGGTAAGGGATTATCATCTCTGCCCCCGGGCAGGGGAGATGCAGAGGAAGGGTTTTGCCTGCGATCACAAGGCAGGAGCGTACCAGAGCCCAGCAATGGCGCTTCCAGCTCTGCCGCAACCTTCGCACGCAATGCTAGCAATTACTTACTCCTGCAGCAACGTTTGCCTGGGAGCAAACAGTGCAGAGTGTGGTGGGGGAGAGGAAGGGACGTCAAACTGCAGGAGAAGCTGAAATCCTGGTCTCAAAGGTCTCATTTATATCAGCCTCCCCTGGGAACAGAACTAACCCCTGCAAAGTTTCAGCTGGGCAATCTCCATCGCACCAGCAAGCCGGGAGGAGTTGCAGCATCCCTCAGCCCGTGTGGAGAGATGTTCTCCCGAGTCTACACAGCCCAAGGCAGACACTGCAGATGGGCAGAACACACAGAAGCGGGTGGGCTCAGCACCAGCCAGGGCGAAAGGCGTCTGGGTTTTACCCCCAGCTCATTGACACACTCTTACCTTTCCCAGGCCTTTCTCAGGCCAGCAAGTGCAGGAAATGCTTCCCCACTTCAGGAAGGTTCTCCAAGGCTGACCTCAGAGTGACTGCAAAGGGCTTTGAGAGCTTGGGGTAGGAAGTGGCATCAGAGAACAGGACAGTGACACCCCAGGATTTGATCTCTTGGGAAGATGTAAGAAGGACCCTTCCCCAGGTAACACTCTCCAAGTGCTGAGGAAGCTTTTCAAGTTTCACAGGTGAAATGAAGCTGAAAAATGCATCTGAAGTAGGGCACATTGCCCCTCTGGTTCATTCTGGAGTGCACCATTTTTAATACCCTATTTCCCTCGTGTGTATGTGTGTGTGTGTGTCCCCTCCATTGCTTTTTTGCTGCTGTTTTTACTCCAGTATTTGTGGTGACCAAGCCTGCGTATCTGTAACTCCGAACTGCCGTCCTCAGCTCTGAAGAGTCGATCAGCAACACGTTCTGCATGACAATGGCCTGGCAGGGACACCCTCGGGGCCGATGGCTGCCAGGGGACACGGGCCACCTGCACCAGGCAGGGGCAGCCCTGGGGGTTCTGCCCAGGGCACTTGGGACCATCCTCTGCCTGGCATCCCTGTAACTAATCCAGACCGTCACCCTGCAACCTTCTCTTTTATTTGAGCATAGCCTTTTCAGAAATGAGCGCTGGCAGAACCAAGCCCGCCTGCCAGTGCAGAACCACCAGTGCCATACCAGGGTTCGTGGCACTTGCATGCCACACTGCAGCCAAACCAGCATCCCAGGAGCTGACTGCCAAATTTCCTCGTGATTGTTTGAACAGGGTGTTTTGAGCACGTACCTCAACTTAAACACTTCTTCTTCGATCCCATCACTCAACTTTCTCCAAGAATTTGGTTTGCTGCCTGGGAAATTGTTTAACGACGTTGGCTTCTGCCTACTGCTGTACCTCCTGCATGCTCACACAAGTAGGCATGCGTGCAGAGACCATCCTTAATTAGCTCCTAGAGCATCACCCCAGAAAGACGTAGGGAACTAAAGATCAGTCACAGGCTGCTCCTGCATGGCTAATTCCGGCTTACAAACCAGACAGAAAATTGCCTCTCTCCTTGTTTCAGTTTTTTGGCCACACAGTACAGGTGAATGAATTTTGGTGGTTATGAAAATGTCCAATAATTAACTGCAATTATTAATTTACACTTAGGAAAATTTACATAAGGCTGTATGCAACATTTTAAAGCCAGAGAGGAATGTTGGTGTTCACACGCACTGGCATCCGGTGCTACCCAGTCCATACATCTCCCTGAATGAGTTTTAGTTCACTATTTTTGAAAGACAAGCATATCCTGTGGTTTAAAAATGCCAATGTGGCCAGTTCACCACAGAACCTGATAAATTGTTCCAACGTGAAAAATCTGCACCTCGTTTTAAGGTGTCCTAAATATTTAGGGTCAAATCCTGCAGGCACGCCCGCATGCAATTTTTTCACCTCAACAATCCTATTCAATCGAGGTACACAGTTCCACCCTGTCTATATGAGACAGAAAATCTCCCAGCTGGGCTGGGAGGTAGAGGGAGAAGGAAAAGAAGTGTGAGTGCTATTTCCAGCCAGACCACCAGTAACTATCTCCTAACTCCTCATCATTAGTGGTACTTCGCTGCTTAACTCCTTGTTTATAAACCACTACTGGGATATCTTCACAATGAAAGGCCCTATAAAATTTCCTACCCTCTCATGCTCTCATTTGCAATTGAAAGTGTCAGTAATAAAACAGAAGCCTTGTGGGCTGCTGCAGTTTTACCTTCCACAAAGGCTTTTATACACTGTCCGCCTGCGCGGCAGCCAGTGAACACCTTCCCAGATAAAACGGATCAGGATCAGACACATTCACACTGATAGTGGAATAACTGGTGGAGAGCTTATTTTCCTGCTCTTGGAAAGCTGCGAGATAGCAGCTTAAGGCAAGGGAGTCTTTAAGGATGGGATCAGCTCCATTGTCCTCTCCGGGAATACATCCAGTTTTAATATTTCCTGGATCGAGGCCTTCCTCCCGAGCACAAACAGAAACAAGAGCAGGTAACAGAGGGTGAGAAGGTCATTTTACAACTCACCTGCCTTCCTAGACCTTTCTGAATCAAGGAGACCTCCTGCTTATGGGTTATGGCGAGAATCGGGTCAAAATCTCCCTGTGAAACCCTGACCCCTTTGACATCTAGGCACCCCCTCCCTGGCAGTGTTCAAGGCCAGGCTGGATGGGGCTTTGAGCAACCTGGTCTAGTGGAAGGCGTCCCTGCCCATGGCGGGGGGGTTGGAACTAGATGATCTTTAAGGTCCCTTCCAACCCAAACCGTTCTATGATTCTATGATTCTGCCCGTGGGCTGGCGCAGCCCCGGGCTGCCTCTTCCTTACCTGACACCCGTCCATCCCATGGACACCCATCCATCCCACAGAGCCCAGCCTTGGGACATGGGCTGCTCTGCCCGGGCCACCATCACCGTGAGCCTGTGCCGGGTGCAGCACCGGGCAGTGCTGGGAGCAGCAGCTGGAGGGGGAAAATCATACCTGACTTTTGGGTCCTAGGTGGAATTTTCAGGGGAAAAAAACCCATTCACTCTACAAACTATGGTTTTTAAGCCATTTATTTGAGGTTTTTGTACAGAAAACCAACTTAGACTATTCCGCTGTCAGCCAGACCTCCACCCCGCAGGTGAAGTTTAAGCCTCTGCACACTGAGGGTACCCGCAGCTCTCTCCCTTTTTGCCACGCTTACCAGGAACCGCGGGTTTTACTTTCCATGGAAGCGATCAAGTGCACAAAACTAACACGCGACTAGACATCTCTGGGACGGAGACCTTGGCAGAATGAAAGCATCTATGGGCACAAACACGCACAGACAGATACACAGGTACCGCAGCTCTGATTCGGGGGTTCCACCGCCCCGGTTTTGGGTAGGAAAGCGAAAGCCTGTCCGAAACCTTCCCGTCCAAAGGAACGGTTCCGTAGGGCCGGCGAACGGCACACCGGGTCGTGCCGGGTGGGGTGGGGGGGGTCAGCCCGGCCGTGCTCCCCGCGGCCCGCGGAGGCGCAGCCGAGGGACCGCGGGTCCTCGGCCCCCCCCCCCCCCCCCCGCTCCCACCGGGCCGCCGGGGAGCCGGGGCCGGCGGCGGTGCGGAAAGTGCGGCCGCCAATGCTCAGGCTGAAGGCGGGCGCCGGCGCCGGGAGCGGGCGGGGCGGGCGGAGCCGCGGCCGCCGCCATGGGGCTGCTCAACTTCACCCGGGAGCCGGTGCCGGAGGCGGTGAGCGGCGACATGCACAACCTCAACCAGCTCAGCGCCCAGGTGAGGGCCGGGGGAAGGGCGGGATCCCGCGGGGCCGACGACTCCGGGGCAGCCGCAGCCGGCCGGGGAGAGCCGCCGGTCGGGGCGCCGGGCCCGGCTGGCCCCGCTACCGGCCCCGGTCAAGGCCTCCAGGCCCCGGTGGCAGGGCTCCCAGCCGGGTCTCAGCCCGCTCCCAAGGGGAACCGCGTTTTCTGGTGCCGGGGCGGGGTTGCGGCCTCTCGGGAGCCGGCTGGGCTCGCGGTTGAAGTTGCCAGAAGAGTCGCGGCTCGTTTAGCCCCAGCTTGCCAGGGCCGCGGGTGACAGCCCGGTGCCGCCTCCGTCACAGGGGCGAGGGCAGGAGGGGATGAGCCGCTGCAGCAGCAGAGCAGCCAGCCGTACCCAGGTCACGGCCAGCGCTGGTGCCAGGGCTGGAGCTGGCGGGGGGGGGGATGCTCTGCCCTACAGGCAGGCTCTCCAGCCCTGCCAGCTGCGCGCTCAGAACACTGAAGGCAGCAACTAGACCTTTAACCAGGTCTCTTCTTTTCCCGAGTTAGTCTGGTTACCCCATGGGGTTTGTGAAACATGAGAGGAGATGTTTGCATCTTTTCCCACTCGCAGTTTTTGGATTACGCAGGCTAGAACAGCAGCTTCTGATTAGCCACGAGTCACAAAAGCCCTGTGCGGTGCCAGCTACCAGCTGCACAAACCCTTTGAGAGTCTCCGAGAAGCATCCGTGAGCAAATCCTATCCAGAGGCATCTCGTAATGCCGAGGACGGGGGTATCTTACCAGCACAGGAGGTCAAACTCTGGGACCAATGTACTGCAGGCAGGTGGAGCTGCCTCAAGGTGATATATCACCACCTAGTCGTGGTGGTGATGGGGGTGGCAGGGTGCCGAGAAGTGAAGCGAGTTGATGCCAGACTCCGTGACACTGTCCTGTTTCTTCACAGCAATTCTCGGCGCTGACTGAAGTGCTCTTCCGCTTTCTAACAGAGCCCAAGGAGGTAAGGCACGTGCAGAACATCGAGAAGTGTGTGAATGCAGTTCTCTGGCGAGAAACCTGCAGAGGTAAGATTGTGTCGTTGCTTTTTCTCTTGAGCAGGTGGAAAGGTTTCTGACTCAGCTCTCAGACTTTGCCACCATGAATAAAATCAGCTTGGGCCCCCTGAAAAACATTGTCAAAAGTATTCTTCTGGTACCTAATGGTAAGTGATACATTTGCATATGCTGCCCTGAGGCCAAACTATTTGGTCCATTCCTGCATGCTGCTAAAGTATGTCTTCAGAAATGCGGTGCGCTTCCTTTGCACAATAAGTGCTAATGGTAACTAATAAATGGCTTAGCATTCAAGAATGAAAAATTCTCTTATTGAAATATCCCTGTTTGGTGACTCGGGCTTTGTATTCTTTGTACCCTGCCTGCACATGCATTTCACAGGCTTAGCTAAACTCACTTAAATATCTATGCATTAAATGCAAGCACAACACTGTGGCAGTGCTTGGTTTAACTTGTACCTGTAAATCCAGACCAGCACAGCCTTGTGTTGGCACTAAATCTTTGTAGGAACTTCCACCCAAGTGACCTGGTACTGCAATTCCTACAAGCACTGTTTGAGACAGGTCAGACAGTGTACACACCCCTCTAGAGTGAATGGGCTGGAAACCGGTGTGGTTCTAGGCCACGTAAAGGAGACATCTGTCCTTGCAGTCTTGGTTTAGGAAAACACACACATGTCCAGCAGTTTCTCATTCATAAATAGTGGGGAAGAAGGGCAGGGGCATTCCCCTTGAATACCCCAGACTCCAGCACTTTATGAGATTACTCTGATGTTGTGGCTGCCGTTTGACATGATAATGCATCAAACACCTCCACTACACGTTCATCCCATTGATCCTTGTTGTTATTAATAGTCCCTTGCTATTATCCTTCAGTCCTGGTTCCCCATAGCTTTCTTCACAGCAGTGAAGCCATGCACAACCATTTCCTACATTTGGTCTAAACTCATTCTACTATCTCAAGCCATTTCTTCTCTCCAGGAGTAGCAGTGAATAATTTCCTTTCCGACAGCTGTCTTGGGGGTATTTAATGTGGAATCGGCATTATTGTCCCTTCTCGATTCTGGCCTAGGTGCACTCAGTCCCATCGTTCCCATTTGTGCGCACTGGCTCCAATCCCACTGTAACTTTCCGTTAGCTCTGGGATGCCACAGACAGTATCGGAAGAGATTCCAGCAGATAACTTTGCCTATGTGCTACACAGACGGAAAGCCACGTGGGACTGGCAGTCTCTTTGAATTTATGAGATTCCTGCTCTTAGCTTCAGAGAACAGAATCCTTGTAAACTTCCATGTGCTGCCTGTGCCCCAGAACAAAGGAGGCAGGCACAGCAGGGGAAAGTGTTATATGCACACGTTCACACCCATAATCCAAAACACAGCAGGTAGGTCAAATTAGTAGCCTGCCAGCCTTAACAGTTCTCCTTTAACAAGCAAAGCTTCTATAGGAGAGAAAGCAGCAACTTCAAAACACAACCGCTGCTGCCGTTTCCATGGATACCTGCAATGAAATCTCTCCCTCTCTCTCAGGCACTCCCAGAGCCCTGACTTTTAAAGCACTGGGCATCTGCACCGGCAGGCACAACTGTATTTCCTATCTTGAGGAGCTGTGGTTTGTTTCAAAATGCAGTCCAAGAACAGAGGCTTTCTATCGCAGGGTCTCCGTCCCTGCGTTTATTTGACTCAGTAAAGATCGGTTTGACTCAGTAAAAAGTGATTTTTCTTCTTTGCATTGTTTATTCAGGTGCCCTGAAGAGGAATTTGTCTTCTGAGCAAGTCAGAGCAGATTTTATTGCTCTAGGTAGGTCACCTGACTTTCACTAAATAAAAGATAATTAATATTTATCACATATAGTAATCTCATGTTTTCTCCCACAGGCCTCAGTGAAGAGAAAGCCAGTTATTTTGCAGAACAGGTATTGATATATTTTTGCTTGTTTCTAAGCTAACAAAATGACAGTCTTTGAGTGGGAACTTGTAAAACCCCGCTGTGATACTGAGATGTCTACGCACTTTGGGTATTTTCTTCAAAACCAACTCAGAATTTTGAACTGAAGATCCTCAGATAACTGATAAGGAGCACTTTGTCTGATGGTACTTCTGGTTTGCCATGGCCTTTACCTCATCAGTTTAGTGATTACTGCACTTCTGTGTGGCTTTCATTTGATTGTTTTTCTGCTTTGCATGCTTTGAGCCCTGAGGTCATGCAGCTACAGGAACACATGACTTTTTGCGCAGATATTGTTACACTGAACGAGTGTTAAAACAAAAACAGTGAGTTTCGTTTACAGAAGTGACAAGGCAGATGGAAATCCTAGCAGGACTCAAAACATCTTTGAAAACCCTCCCAACCACGTTTGTTTGCCCCTTTGCACTCCTCCACTTTTGGGCTTCTGCTGTCAGTCTGCCTCATTTCTGACTTTTGTTGAAATTACAGGTAACATAAATAGAGGCCTCTCTGAATTGATTGCTCGTGTGTCTTTTGCTCTTGCAGTGGAAGGTGAATTCCCCCACCCTAACACGCCTGGCTGTTGGTCAGACGCTGATGATTAACCAGCTGATAGATATGGAGTGGAAGTTTGGAGGTAGTAGAGCTAAAACATAAACTGAATGGGTTGGGAAACCCAACAGCAGCTCTCAGCTAAATAACTTTTAATTTTACAATTTAGCTAACAGATTATCTCCTTTCTTTCTGACTCACAGTGACTGCTGGGAGCAGTGAACTGGAAAAAGTGGGAAGTATCTTCTTACAGGTAAATCTCCTACATCAGAGAGAGTTCAGGTTGTAGTGCAGTTAAGGAACAAGCTGCGACCAGGCATGTGGGAAGTGCTGGCTCTGAGAGGAACTAGAGGAAAGCTAGAGCTCATAGGAACAAGCTCTGCAACAGTGCATCTGCTTCAGTCTTCTGAGTGCGACTGCCAGCAGATAGCAGACATACTGCTATTTGTTTCTCTTCTGAAGACATCACGTATCACAGAAGTGTAGCCCACTCTGAAAAGCTGTTCAAAAAGCTCAATCTAGCAAAGGTCACACTGTCTTGGGGAAGGAGAAATGTGATCATTTATAAGGACTTCCAGAGATCCTCCCAATGCTTAAGGAATCTATTCCTACAGTGACACTTCCCGAAAAGCCTGTCAAAGATGTGTGTGCTTTGCAGCAGTCTGCAGGTCAAACTCACAGCAGACTCCTCTACTTCTGTTTTTTCATGGCGCTTAGAATACAGGTCTCTCTGAATTAAAATACCTCTGCTTTTTCTTCCCCCAAGCTGAAGCTGGTGATTAAAAAAGGGAGCCAAATGGAAAACGTATATGTAGGTAAGTTAACAGTTCTGGAGAATAAGTAAGCATTTGAGTATGTGAACACCCAGAGCTCCCGGGTGTTGCTGGAGGTGGGGGAGTTTTGGGTGCAGACCCAGCAGGGGTCACTGCGAGAGCATCGCTGGGGGATGCTGCGGCTGCTCCTGCCCTGGCCTCCCCCCCGCCGCAGTCACTCTGGAAGTATTTAGGAACGCTGACTGTTGGGCAGCCTTCGCATCTTTGCATAAGTAAATATAGATATGCCGTGGAGCCGTGGAAAGCAGTCAGAGCAGCATGGCAGACGAAGAATGTAAACAATTCCCAAGCGTCGGTTCCTGTTAGGAGGATCCTAGCCCGGAACCCCGCGCAGCCCAGCTAGCGTAACGAAACAGCTGCCGAGAGTTACAGTGTCTAATCCTGCCTAGCTTAGGCAAACACGAGTTGCTCTGTGGTAGCACCAGAACGGCTTTGCCGATGTTGGAAGTGTAACCTGAAATCTAAGACTTGATGCCTCTCTTTTTTTTCCTGCAGAGTTAACTTTGCCCCAGTTCTACAGTTTTCTGCATGAAATGGAACGGGTCAAAACCAGTCTGGAAAGCTTCAGCTAAAACTGTACAGGCCTGAATCGACATCTGTCCAGGATGTTTAATTTCTCCTTGTGGGCCTGCAGATCTGCTCTTTCCCAGCTGACTCTAACACCCTGATAAGAGAAGACAAGGCTGTGTAACAGGCAGTGGTGCCATGGCCCAGAAGGACCCATCAATCCTTCAGAACCTGAAACTTTGGCAAGTGCGTCAAAGCAGCTATAAGTCCGCTCATCTCTTTTTTTATACTATTATGAGAAATTGTGGTCAGAAATGTGTGGATACTTGTATTAAAATAGCAAATAAATAAACCCATTCCCATCCTGCTGCATTTGTATTTGATTTTGTGAGAAAAAGAGAAACAGAAGCAAAGAATCATTTTCAAACTTGGAAGAATTAAGCAGAGAGGACAAGGGAAGCAAGGAGAGCATCTAACCTGGTGAATCACTTAGGGCTTACTTTCAAGCCTCTCACTTCTCTTGTATGGAGAAATGGATTGATTACATCCTTTCCAATCATGCCTCATTATGGAAAAGTATCTCAGTGGTGATGATTTTAAATCTTAAACAACCAAACATCTGCCTCCATGCACAGGGAGAAAAACATCTCGGGGGGTGACTAGATAAATCTAGTTTGTGCATGCTGGGCTCTAGCGAGCAGCTCTTTAATCGGCAGTTTGTGTGACATTGCACAGTTAGATCCAGCCCTTTTCCTGGTGGACATATGTCCAAACCCCATGAAGTGCCATTAGCTCAACATCGGGAAGCGAAGGGGTGCCCCTGACCTGACACGGGGGCAACGGAAGATGTTATGTTCGCCGAGGTTCCTCCCGTGTCCAGACCATTTAATTGTCCAGTGCCTCTTGGCAGCCCGAGCTCGCTGTAGCCTCCTCCCATGGCAAAAAGCTGAACGAAGCTCCCTCTTACAATGCCGGGATTTCCCGAGGCACCTCCGTGTCCCTGATGCACTTGGTGGTTGCTGTGGAGGGAATAAACTGCAGCAGCGGGGAAGATACCAGTAAGATACTCTCCATTTCCGGCCTACACTTGACGTAATTCACTGTCCTGTGGCATCCTGCAAGTCCGCTGTGGGACAAGCAGCGCTGCGGTCCCCTGCACGCGCATCTGCTTCCAGTTAAAGCCACGCACAAAAAGACAGTTTCTGTGAGAAAGGTGTCGCAAAGCTCCCTGCAACTCACAGCTCTACCCGCAGGTTTTCAGCTTGCGGAAAACCCGGCATTTTTCTGCACTGCATTTCATGCGGTCCTGCATGAGTGACTAGAACCGGTAACGAGTATAGGCTGAACCATGTGTTTGGGAAACAGCTCGGGGAATCCTGCTGGCAAACCTGGGGACAGTACTTGCATATTTATTTTCCCACTTATCAGGCCATTCACAAGCATTTCAAGCTCTGTCACATGATTATGGTAAAAATTATAAATAAATAAATAAATAAATAGTCTGAAATAGTGCCCTGCAAAATATTCCATCTCCTTTTGGGTGGCAGGAAAAGCTATTTCAGGAAGGAAGAAAAGGTCCGAAGGGCTGCTTTCTCAAGACAAAAGGAGGTTTTTTGCTTTACGTTTTCTGCCGCCTGTTCCTGTTATTTCTCCTCGCCCTCCCCAGTGCCAGGGCGGCACCACTCAACCCTCTCCGGTTACAGCGGGAGGTGGACCGCGGCGATGCCGCAGAAGATGCCAGGCTCAGCTGTGGGTCAGGAATCCGCCGCCCCCCCCCGCGCTCCCCCCCCGCTGCCCGGTTGGGATTAAGCCGCTCGGGGCTGACGCACACCGCGGCCCGCTGACCCCAAGCACAGGGGTCACCTCCATGCTGCTCCGCAATCCCCATGGGCATCTCTGATCGGCAGCATTAGAGAGTGCCGCCGCCGCGCTGCGGCGTGACCTTCGTGCCGCCACCAGCGTTCCCCGGTACCCCGCTTTTATCCCGCGCACTTGGCTGTGCATGAGCCGAGCTGGCAGCCCCGGCAGGGAAGGGGCACGGGGAGGGAGCTAGCTCCAGCGGCACCGGCACGGGGTGACGCCAACCACGGGGGAACCGGGTCACCTTCCTGATCGGGCTGGCCTGGGGTAAGCACGATGCTGGAAAACGCAACACGACGGCCACGCTTTGCCTGCGCGGCACAGCCCCGGCTTTGCCACGTTGCCGCCGGCGCATGGGGCGACGGTGAACGCCCGGACCCCCGCGCCGGGGCTCGGCGGACGGCAAGCGCGGCCGCGGGGAAGGTTGAGCGAGCAGGGGACTGAGCTGCAGCCAGGAGGGAAGGGGCTGCTGCGGCGCCCGTTTTGCCCCAGGTTTCCGGACGGCCCCGCCGGTGCTCGGCACACACGGCCTCTTCCGCCTGCCCGTCAAGCCCAGCCAGCCGAGAGCTAATCTCTGCGGGACAGCGGGCGCAGGGGAAACAGGGGCCTCTTACCAGCTTGGGGTGAAGCTAACTGTACTCCGGCAGCGGTTTGCCTCCCCGAGGGCTTTCTCGGTCCATTTCCTTTGGGGGCGGCCGTGCCGCAGCCCCCCCCCCCCCCCCATTCCTGCCCAGGTCCCCGCTGCGGGGGTGGGATGTGGGGGACACACACGTGGGCCCTCCTGGCTGCAGCAGTGCCAGGGGGGGCTCAGCCCCACTGAAGCCGCAGCACAGTCACCCCCCTGCACCCTCATTTGCTCCTGCAGCCCCGCTCGCCGCAGTGGGGACCCTCTGCCGCCTCAGGGACAACCTTATTGCTCCTCGGGCTGCCAGGCAGTCTCTCCCAAGCCCCGGGGAGATGGCAGAGCGGTCCCCAGAAGCCAGGCTGCAACGGGTCCCATGCTCCCAGGCATCCCACACACTCATCCCTGCCAGTCCCCCGCAAAGCCGCACCGGAGCGGCCAGGAGACGGGGGCTGTGCTCGCAGGGTCTGTCGCTTCCCAGCACCAATTCAATGCTGTTGTGATTCTCAACCGTGTCAGATGCTAATGACCGAGGGAGCCGGGATGTTGTCGGATGCAGCATCTTCTCCCCACTGGAAACGTCGATGCCATTCCCTTCACGTGTGAAGGAGCCCTCCAAGCCCAGAGAACAAAAGCCTCGGCGGCGCCCGCCGCCCTCGCCCTGCTTGGAGGTAGCAGAGCAGACGCAGGCTCCGCTTCCACCTGCGAGCCCGCGGGCTGGCAGGGAAGGAAGGAACCGGGGCTCGCTGCTGCCTTTGCCTGACCTTGAGCAGGTCGCGTGGGAACCGGCAGAGATCCTGCGGGAACCCCTCTGCTTTCACAGACCTCGCCGGGAGCCTCTCCGTGCCGGGGGCTTCGAAAGCTTGGTCTTTATCCCTGTCCCAGCTTTCCTGTTTGCAAAATAGGGCAACAAATCTTGGGGTTGGCCAACAGCTGGGAATGAACCATGGCAGGTGAGAAAAGCTGGGGAGAAGAACCAGCAGGCAACGGCCCTAACAGCAGTCCAGAGCTCAGCCCAGCGCCAGGCAAAGCTCGCAGCTTGCAGTGAGGGTGCAGTGTTGTGCCTGGCCCAGCTGAACACCAGCCCTGGAGGGAAAGGAGAAGGCATCGCCTCCATGATGGCATTAATCCCGCACAGAGCAGCGTGGCTGATGAAGCCAGTCCTGCCCCTCCTCACCCCATGCTGTTCCCCTCCCCAGTTCCTCCAGGTTTTGGGCTGATGCAGCACCCAGGCTGTCACCCAGCAAAAACACCAGCTGCAAACTGCAGCTCCCAAAATTGCTTTGTCTGCCTGGGAAGAGCAGTCCAGAGCAGATAGGAGGCCCCAGGGCAGCGCCACCACCCCGCGGTGCCACGTGAGTCCCTGGGGACAGGGACCCGCAGGGGTGCATGGGGCTACCTGGGGCTCCCATGGCACATGCTCGGGGGAGAGGGTCTCGGCATCTGCCTCCCTTACCGGGAGCAGACGGGCAAGCGCTGCGCTCGGTGCGGTACTGTGCCGTCGCTGAGGACACGCTCCCCAGGAATGAGCCCTCAGCCTGCCTTGGGACAGGCTTCTTCTGCGCCTGCCCTGCTCGGGACAGGCAGGGAGGCATCCCACCCTGCCTGCGAAACTGAGCTGCTGCCTCCCATTCTTGCAGGAGGCGGGGAGGGGGGAAAGCTGGTGGTGTCAGTGGAAGGCAGTGGAAATATTCCTAGCATGTCCTCTTCTCCTAAGCCTTGCCATCTCTCTAGGCACTCCTTTGTCCAGGCACACTGCGAACAATTGGGGTTGCTCAGCCAGACCACAGGCTGTCGATCAGCAGAGCGAATGAATGCTCAGGCATAAGGAACCCATCTTCTCCCGCAGCACGGGGAGGTGGCCGCCAGAAACAGGGCCTGTGGCACAACAGCACAGGCAGCAAACAATTCCCAGGCACCGATGCCAGTACCAGCCCCGAGAAGGACGGTGGGAGCTCACCAGCCCAGCTGAGAAACGGCAGATCGGGAGGGGATCGCTGGGCTTCCCCAGAGCCCACTGCAGGGCTGGGGGCTGTGCGGTTGGCACAACGCAGGTGCCCTGACGCCCGGTGCCGAGGTCCCTGTGTGCACCAGTGCTGCCAGCCCTGACGCCAGCCCCGAGCGCCCACCCTGCAGGTGGCAGAGGAGGATCCGAGTCTCAGGAGCCAGAGGGCAGCCCCCCGAGCTGTGGGGTCGGGGCTGGGCTGGCCCCTCACAGCACCCAGTGCCCTTGGGGCAGCCCTATCCGGGACTGACTGCAACTGCTTCCCTTGCGGGCACAGCTTCGTTACTCGCACCCGGACCCGCTGTGACAAACCCACACCGTCCCCAACAGCCCGGTCCAGCAGGTCCCCTCCGTGACACCCCGAGAGGCCATGGGCTTGTGCATGGCAGGGGGGGGAAGCACTCCGCCAGCCACCCGCGGAGAGAGCTCAGCTACCATTTCCCAGCGGTCCCCCGCAGCGCTCAGCTCCATTTTATAGGGCTGCTCTGTCCCAGGGGCATCGCTGCCGCAGCGCAGCCGCTAACGAGGTTATCCCCAACCACGCCACCAACTTTGCCATGGAAAGAGAGGGAAAGCAGGGTTAACCCTTGTGCTGCTGACGTGTCTCGCAGCACTGGGGAATATCTTTGTTTGAAAGCGTGTTCCTAACAAGTCCCAGCGGTGATAGGCTGCTGCAAAACACCAGGCGAGGACCCACGGTGCCATCCCCATGCTGTTCCCTGCACCGCAGCATCCCTCCTCTCAGAGCATCCCCACATCCATAAGAGCACCGCTGAGCCCCGAGGCAGCGCCAGCCCTTGTGCACGGCGCCCTCGGGCCAGGTTTCGGGGCAGCAGCCCAAGGAAGGACTGTGCATGTCCCCATTGGCAGCCAAGCCCCGATCCTTCCCTAAGCTTTGTTTCACGCCAGCGGGTGGGATGGTGAATAACGAGTGGGACACAGCCAGCCTGCGGACAGGAGCCGTTGCTTGACCGAGGCCACTGGGAGCGTCGCTTCCCGCAGGCACCACGGCACTGCTGGCCTTTCTGCCTGAAAATCTGGGGGGCTGTGAGCAAGGTCAAGGGCCTTTCCCTTGCTGGGACCCTGCTTCACACTGCTGCCAGGCTGGCCAGACCTGCCATCCCCCAGGGCTGGGGACTGTCCCTGCGCATTCCCCCCACGGCTCCTTGCAGGGCTGGCTACAGGGCCGGGGGGGGGGGGGGGGGGGGGGCGTGCATGCAGCGCTCCCCAGGGAGCACCAGCCGGGGCAGCTCCATTTTCCCGGCTCAGCAGCCTCGCGGGGCAGGGTTTGGGGGTCCCCAGGCAGGGCCCCCCCCCCCCCATCTCCTCCACGCCTCGCACCGCTGCTGAGCCCGTGCAAACTCACGGCACGGCAGGGAGCCCCGCGCCCCCCCCCGCCGCGGGGCGCAGCGCCGACCAGCAGAGGGCGCCAAAGCACCGCGCAGCGGCCGCGGCTCCGCGCCCCCCCCCGCGCCCCGCCTCCCCCCCCCGGGCATCGCTCCCTGCGCCCAGCTCTCGGGGCGTCCCGCCCGCCATCCCCCGGGATCAATCCCCGCATCCCTCCATCCCCCGGGCACCCCTCCCTCCCCACAGCTCTCCCTCCATTGGGCACCCCCCCTTCCCTCCGACCATCCCTCCCCTGCCCCAATCCGCCACCCCCGTCCCCCCCCCCAGCAGCACCATCTCCCCCCGCAGTCCCCATAAGCGCTTTCCCAGCCGGGACCCCCCGCAGCCCCCCCCCCCCCAGCTGGGCCATCCTGCGCCGGCCCCCCCCCTCCAAGGACTGTCCCTGAAGCAGCGACAGCCGGGAGCACCGGCACCCCCCACCCCGAGCGGAGCCCCCTGCACCAGCTCAGCCTCCGGGCTAGGGGCAGGACGCCCCGCCCCCCCCCTTCCAGATTTAGCCAAAATGCAATAAAACTGAAAACCGACTGCCCCCCCCCATTCCCTGCCATCACCTGGGGACAGTGCCCAAGCCGTCCCTATCCCACCCCACACACCCTGCAATGTGCAGGGTTGGGGCCCTTCATCAGTCAGGGTGGTTTTGCCAAGAGCACATTAATAAAAATAATAGGGAGAAACATTGCTTCGCTGGGGGCCACCTCACAGCATCTGGTCACCCGGCCAGGCAGGCTGGTATTTTTAGCTTCCCCTACCGAGGGACTGGCTCTGCATGTGTGTGTATATATATATATATATATATATATATAAAAATATACATATATACACACACACACATATAGAAGTTACCAACCCACCACCTATGTGGGACGCAGGCAGGTGCCTAGGCCCCCAGCTCCAAGTGGCCTCCGCAGGGCCAGGCCCCGAGGACGGCAGCAGGACGGGGGGGGCCGGGTGCCTGTGGGATGCTGGACCCTTCGCAGCCCCCCTTGGTGCGGAGCGGGGGACCCTGGGGTCAGGCAGATCCCTACGGGCTGGCCCAGCCAAGGTCCCGCTGTGTGGGGAGGGACACAAGGCCCCCGGGGCTGGAGCCTGCAGAACGGGGCTGGAGCCCCTCCACGCAGGGCTGGGGGTGCAAAGCAGCTTTCGCAGAGCACTGCTGGAGTGGGTTAAAGAGAGGGGGAGCACACGCCTTTTCACCGGCTTTTCTACTTGATCCATTTCACGTACAAGTGAATTCCTAGCACACAATGCAGTTATTGAATAAAATTATGCTTTTTTTAGTACCTGTATGCATGTCGTTTTTAAGGCTCTGCCTAGAAACCAACCTTACAGCCAGGAGCAGAGAGATCAGAGGGAAAAGCCAGGCCAACCCCAGATCCCACACCGGACTCAGAGGGTTGCAAGACGCATGGATACAAGCACAGCTCCACCACCAAGAGCAGCTCGCAGGTGGCATATCCATCCCTCACGGGTGACAAGCCCATCGTTCCTTCCACCCCAGGGAAGGAGAAAAAAGCACTCCTGGCTGGGGCAGGGACGCAGCAGGAAGGGCGGATGCCACAGCCAGCCCAGGGGCTGCCTCTCCTCTCCCTGTCACCATCACCCACGAGGATGAGTCCTGCCTTGCCCTCCGCCATCTCGCTCACCCTCCAGGCAGCAAAGCCGAGGTGCTGGCAGCTGCGTCCACACAACGCAGTGAGCACCGGGCCGAGGGGCAGGACCCGGCAATCGCGTTTTCTTGGAGCACATCATGCTCCCACCTTGCCGAGGGTGTTAGAAGCGGGTGGCTGTAATAATGGTGCCGTGAAAAACTGCAGCTCACTCACCACAACCTCCCAGCCTGCTGCATGCTCCTGCTCTGCCTTCAGCTCCAACCTCATCCCCTCCTGATGCTGGTCCAGCTGGTTTCCAGCCTGCCTTATAGCCTCCTGCCCACAGCCCTGCCCCAGCCCAGGTGCCCGCAGTCCCCAATCCCTCCCACCCAAGGGCTCCCCCGTTAATGCTTCTCCCTCCTGCAGCTGGTTTGGCTTTTATCTATCACTGTCCTCCCAGCAGGACTCCCATGAGCTGGGGGCACAAAAAAAAAACCCAAACCCAAATGGAGGATCTGCTGCCCCGTGATAGAGAGCATTGCCTAAACATGGCGCAACACAAAGGGCTTGCAGAGCTGTTATTGCTGCTGATCCCTGCGCCGCTACCCCAGAGCTGCCTGGAGCAGAGTCTGCCCTTGTAGCTGGCATTCTGCAAACAACCCTCCGAGGGCCCCTCAGAAGGGCCAGGGTGCAGCTCCCCGCTCCTGGCCGTGACAGACTGGCCAGAGGGCAGCAGGTACTCCTCTGTCACCAAAACCGGCTGCGGCGGCACTGGCTGCGGCGGTGCCATCTGTTTGGCAGGCACAGCCCCGTGTCACGCTGTGCTGCGGGAGCGATGCCAAAGTGCCCAGACCCCGCTGGGGTGCCCGCATGGGAGCAGGGGTTTGAGCGCGGTGACTGATGTGATTTTCAGCCCTGGTGAAAAGGTGAGGGCACGGATGCCAGCGGCGCCTTCCCCGGCTCTGTACATGAGCCCTGTGGGGTGGAGCTGCGGGCACTGGGGCTGTGGGGGGGCAGCCTGGGGGGGCGCCAGGGCTCTGGTGGAGGGCAGCTCACCAGCCCACCCACGGCTTGGGAAGGTGGGCGCCTTGTGGGGTCCCAGCGGCAACCGAAACACTGGCACATCCCAGCAAGCACACAGCAGTTGCAGGGCTGGAGCGGTGCTGGGAAGCCTCGTGCCGGGCTCCGTCCCACTCTGCTTGCTCGTGAATGAAAGGATTTGTCAACAGGGAGCTGATGAGTCCCACGGGGCTGCCAGCTCGCCCGCCTCCCAGCACCTCCTGCCTGGCGGGCGGCCTCCTGACAGCGCACGGCCGCCACAGGCATCGGAGAGCAGGCTGGCCCCGAGCAGCTGACTGTGCTGGAGGGTCTGCACCCACTGTCCCACCAAACACCCCGGTGTGGGGTCCCTGACTCTGCTGCCTGGGCAGCATGGTGGGTCCGGAGGTGCTGACCCCGTAAGGTGTTTCTGCAAGATGCTCAGAGTAACCTGGGCAGCGCTTGGCACACGGAGCAGCCACACGCTGTGGACAGAGGAATATTCTTTCACTGGGAGAACAAGCAGAGGCCTCTGATGGCTGCCTTGTCCCTTGTAAACACCAACTTTGAGAGCATCATATTACAGCCACTGCAGCGGCTCCAAACAAGATGGTAATCGGGAACGGAGCACGGGAGGCACTGTGCCTGCACAGCGGGTGCTGCCGGGCAGCAGGCAGTGCCGGGCCCTGGCCCGGTGGTACCGCTGAGGCCATGACACCGGCTCCAGCACCGCCGGACTGCCGGGGCCCGGTGCAAGCAATGGTCCTGCTGCCACCCCCGACCCCACATGGCGCAGTAGCTCAGCCGAGCCCTGGGGCGTGCAGGAGCTCCCCTGCCCTCTGCCCCCAGCCCAGCTGCCGGCCCCGGCAGGACCGTTGTTTGCATGTCGCTGGGCACTCGGGTGCAGACGCAGAGGAGGGACCCGGTGGGCACAGGGCACCCATGGCAGGGAAAGAACCATGGCTCGGCTGCGGCCCCATCAGGGCACACCGCAGCCCGGCCCATTGCAGCCCTCGGTAGCCGTCGATGCGTGCCGTGGATGGCTCCCACGGAGAGGGCTGGGGTGGACCAAGCCCCCGCGGGACAGGGCTTGATGTGCTGCCACCGCCCTCCCTCCCAGCTCGGGAGATGCACCGACCCCGCGGCCTGGGGCTTCTCCCTAAACCCCACCCGCAGCAGGGCCGGTGCCCGGGGGTGCAGCCCGTTGCACCAGGCAGAGCTTGCTGCCGAGCCGACCCTTTGCAGGCAGCCGCAGCCTGGCAGAGAGGAGGCCCGGGACAACGCAGCTGGCAGCGCTGAAGGCAGCTGCCTGCAGCGCAGGGCTCCCCCCTCGCCTCTGCCCCGCTGCTCCCCCCCCACCGCCGGGCAGGAACCTGCCCCCCCCCCCTCCCCCGCCGCTCCCCGCCGGTGCGGAGCTCCCGTCCCCGGCTGCCGGGCTGCGGGGAGGAGGCAGCCGGCGCCACCCGCCCTCGCTCCCGCCCCCCCCTTCACCCCCCTCCCGGCTCCGGCAGCGGGCAGGGACCGAGCGCTTCCCCCCGGCCCGGTGCTCCATCAGCCCCGCACAGCGCGGGGGCAGCGGGCACCGTCCTGCCGCGCCGCGGCCCCTCTCCCGCACACTCCCTCCCCCCCCCCCCCGCGGGGATCTGCTTACCCCAGTTCCCCCCCCCCCCCATCCCCGCCCCGGAGCCTCCGCGCTCGGTCGGGCCGGGGATGCTCGGTGCCGGCGGGGACACGCGGGACCGCGGCTGCGCCTCCGCGCCGACCCCCCGCTGCCCACGCTGCGGCAGCTGGCGGGGTGGGCGGGCGGCGGATCAGCTGCGGGCTGAGGCCGGGGATCAGCTGCGCTGCGCTCCGCTCCGCCTGGGCGCTTCCCCCCCCCCCACCTCGCTCCGCTCCCCCGGGGAGGGGCGGCGGCACCGGGCACCGGGCCTCCCCCCGCCCCGGCCTCCCCCGGGCACCCCCCGCCCGGTGCTCCCGGGCCGCGGCGCTGCCCGCCCTACCTGCCCGCCGCCCCTCCCGGCCCTCCCCGGGGCCGCTGGCTGCCGCCCAGCCCGGAGCTGCCCTGCTCTCCTCCTCCTCCTCCTCCTCCTCCTCCTCCTCCTCCTCCTCCTCCTCCTCCTCCTCCTCCTCCTCCTCCTCCTGCGGGCGCTGGCAGCGGCGTGCACAGCCCTGTCTAATCTCATGGGTATAAAAATCCACTCTGCGGCTTTTGCCGCGGAGGAGACGGAGCGGATCCCGAGCGGTGCTGGGCTGCCAGCCCCGGCGGTCGGAGGGGCCGGGGAACCGCACGGCAGGAAGGAGAGGGATGCTCTCCGGCGGGTATTATCCGGCCGAACCCTCCCCGCACATCGCAGCCATAGCAACGGCGATGGGCTGTCCCAGCCCGGGTCTGCAGTGCAATAAAGGGAGAGAGAGGGACGCAGGGAAAGAAAGAGCCGCGCGTTGCGCTGGGCAATCTCCTTAGGGGTTGGCACAAACAAACAGCAACTGGAAGCAACTGGAGCCAATCCCCCAGCTCCCTTTGTAATGCTTTCTGACACAGATTCCCTCGCCATGGCTGACTTTGCAAGTTTCCCCATCCTCTCCCCTTCTCGCGCGGCTTCTTTTCATGCGACTAAATTATACACGAGAGGAGGGACGTGCTGGAAATTCTAGTGAAAAAATAAAAATGTGCAGGTTTGTGTGGGCGGCTGCAGCCTGGCCGCCTCCAGGACTCCTCCTGCGAGCGAAGAGGGACAGGACCTGCTCCCAGGTCAGCAGCATTAAAGCCCGTGAATTTTGAAGCCGCCGAGAAAAAAAGCTTTTCCTGCGGAGAGCGTGCAGACCGCGCTGTGCCTGCGGCGAGCTGTGGGCCGAGTGGGTGCCGGGACCGGGGCCCCGCCACGAGCCGTGGCTGCTGTCCCAGCGTGCAGCACCCTTGGGGACAGAAGACGATGCATTTGCTTCCCCTGAGAAATATCTTGTTTAGGGGCCAGTAAAGAAATATGCAAATCTGGCAGGGCTGGGCCTCTGAGCCTCTAAGGCAGCCTTTCTCCCTCATCTCTGTAGCTGGATGGGAGCGAGCCGAGCCCTGGGCAGCAGAGGGGATGGAAGGGAAAGGCAGGGCCGGAGGGAGCGCGGGGGCGGCAGGGGAGGCTGTAGGCTGAGATTTGGGATGCCATGGAGCAGGACGGGGAGATGTGCGTGGGATAGCAGCTCCTCCAGACAGCGGGCATGTGGAGAAGGCTCCCGCTCCTCACAAGCCCGGGTGGGTGGAGCGTGCTGTCACTTTTTGGTGCTGGGCAAGCCCGGCATCGCTGTCGCAGAATTGCTGCCTGTGCTCTGATGAGTCAGTAACAGCACTGCCACATTTTCCTCCTACCACACAGCGTCCCGTTGCGGGTCGGTCGTGCTCCGCACCGGGACGCTCCCGCACATGCAGTGCCAGTTCAGCTCCGGAGCCACGTGGGTGGGTAAATCTCCGGCAGCGACTCTCTGGGGAAGCTCCTCTGGAGCCAAGGGCTGCGCGGGGATGAGGACGCTGACCTGTGACTCGGACGAGACGCAGAGCGCCTGGCTCAGGCGGTGATCCCACAGGACACGGGCATGTTCCTGTGCCTGCGTCCCACCTCCTCTGCCAGACAATGAAACACTGCCCTCCTTCCTAAGTCGCAGCAGAACAAATAAAGCAAACGCCATATGGTGCCAAGACACATTGGAAATAGGGCCAAGCCCAGGAGGTAGGGGAGGTGGCAAGCCTCCATCCCCACGCCAGTCCCCATCTCGAGCTCCAGGCCAGGACTGGCCTTGGGGGAGCACTGCACCCGCTCCTCCTCCCCCCACAGCCACTGCCCTGCTCCTGAGGCTGCCGGGCACAGCTCCGCATTTCAGCCGTGGCTTCACGGTGACTCACTTGCCCTCCTCCCTGCCTGCAGTCTTGGGGAGTATGGAAACCAGAGCTGTGCCCAAGAGCCCTTCCTCTTCTAAGGGCTGGGCTAGGGACACGGGAGTCACCGCTGGACCAACACTGGGGCACTGTCAGAGATAACACCCTGCACCCTGCCACAGGATCATGCATGTCCTGCTACCCTTCCCCCAGAATTACAAATAGGAGCAGAAGCCGCAGACAGCTTGTCGTCTAAAGCCCCTGCAGCCTTGGGGCCAGAGGAGAAGCTTTCCCACAGCTCCAGGACACCACAGATAGAGGACCCTCCTGTGAGCAGAAAGTGGCATTGTCTTCCTGCCTGCCACAGCAATCCTCTTGCCTGGACACGCTCCCGAAGACCTGCAGCTCACAGATGCCCCGTGTGTTTTCAGGCAAGTCACCTCCAAACACAGGCACCTAGAAGTGAGATACCTGCAAGCAGAGCATCCTGAAGCATCCTGAAGGCTGGGCTTCAGAGGTGCTGAGCGCCTGCAATTCCCCTGCAGCCAGCTCTGTGGAGCAGATGCGCATCCCACCGAGCACCCAGCCCACCCCGGCTGCCTGAGGCTAGGGCCCTCCTGGGGGAAGAGGGGCTCCAGGAGCCCCCCCAAACTCTAACAGACCTTCTGCAGGTTTAGCAAGCAGGTGCCGGCCTCGGCTGTGCCTGGGGGCCCCCTTTGCAGAGCCAGCGTGGTACCTACTCACCCTGCCATCTTCATTTGCCCCATTCCCTCTGCAAGAGCCTCAGAGAGGGAAGGGCTTGGCTCTGCCCTCCAGGCCGCCTGAATCAAAATTAGGATCTCTTGAAGGTTTTGTAGCCATGGGGCTCAACTCTATCACTTGCTAATGTGAGCGGAACATTTGCACCTGAGTCATGCCGATGAGAAGCAAGTAAGTTGTGCAAGCAAAGGAGTTTATTGAATCATACAGAAAAATGTACGGATGATAAGGATCAAACAGGACCTGGGAGCAGCCCACGGTTGTCTCTATGCCACCCTTCTTCCTCTTTTAAAGAGGCAGCTCTGCCTGATGGGGACTCCCACCTTCCTGGCCCCGGTCCCTACCTGTCACTGGCCTCCAGTGAGGCACTCAGCCTCTGGAAATGCCCTGCACCGACTAGTGCTTGTGGGGCACTCTGCAGATGTGAAGCGCTGTATGAAAATCTTATTATTTATTGCCGGTGTTACAGATAATGGGAAAAGCAAGGGGCAGCCTTGTCCCGCACAGCATACCTAGACTTTTGCAGAGCGAACACAGCCTCGACGGAGGGTCCCGGCTGTGATGCTGTTTGTTGGCCAGCAGCTGCGGAGGTTTGCGCTCTTCGTGGTCCCAGCTCCACTTGGACTTCCTACCCCACCACATGTTGATAAACAGAAAAAAATGTACAATGGATGCATTGAAGTTCATAGTTAAGCAGAGTACAGCAGCGTCTGGTCAGAAGGGGAACTTCTGCATTATTTTTTGCTCTATTGATTCAGAGGTGGGACTTGCTGCAACAGGGACAACCCACAGGACAGAGGTCTGGATCTGGATTTTTGAACACCCCCAAGGTTAGAACCAGGGCAGGGTTAAATGCCAGTAAGCAAAAGGACAGCAGCAACACCAGGAACAAAGGGGACGTGGGTGTTGCAGCACAGGCTAAAGGCAGGCTGACTCTTAGGAGCAGAGGAAGGAGTCGCCAGGAGGCATGGGGTCAGTGCATGCCACGTCCCCAGAGATGGGCACTGCTGGGAAGCACGTGCAGCCGCAAGGTGAGGCCGGGGATCCCGGGTGGATCACCAGGCAGCGGCTGGCAGTGGGCTCCGCCAGCACTGCTCGTGCAGTGGGGACCAGCAAGGAGCCACCTTTCCCCAGCAGCACCCGTCCCCGGGGGATGTACCGGCCGGTCACGGCGCTGGCACCCGCGGTTGCATGCACAGGACTGTGCTCGGACGCTGCAGGGGTGAGCAGCATGCACAGCTTGATCCAGCAAGTCACTGAGCTGCAGGCGGTGGCAGCGCAGGCAGGGAGTCCAGGCAGCGCTGCAGGCAGCAGCCACGGCTGCAGGCAGCAGTCTACCCAGGGGCAAGAAGCCGGGGAAGCCCTGGGTCCACGCTGCGACCCAGGACCTCACGGCTTCCGAGGCCCCCGAGGGGTGTGGAGGGCTCCTGGGGTTTGCACCAGGGGATGCGTCCGCTCCACCGCCGCGCCGGCCGGATCCTGCTCATCAGCAGACAGGCCTGGGGCCTGCGCCTGGCAGGAGGTATGGCATGGATCGGGCCCAGAGCAATCTGTTCAGATAGAAGTGGGTGGTAAATTAATGGAAATGGGAGAACAACTCCCCTGTAGCTCCGAAGTGGGGCGTTACCAGCGAGCAGAGCTCTAACGAGCCACAGCCACGGAGAAGGCTGGAGCCCTCTGTGCCATGTGCCATTTCATCGCTGCTGCTCTGAGTCGGATTTCCCAGGAGCCCTGCAGCCTCGGCCTCATTAATTATGCAAATGAAAAGGTGTTGCCAACGCAGCATCCCTAGGTAGGATCCCTGGGACTGAAGTTGCGCTGGGAAGGGCGGCCGCTGCCCCTGCATTTGGGCAGGGAGGGTCCGGGAGCACATCAGGCAGGATGGATGTTTGCAATAATTATCCAGTCATCCCCTTCAAGTGTACTGCAGCCATAGCAACAGACAGATGTTCTGTCCCAGCCAGAGTCCGCAGCGAGCTGGGGAGAGAAGCACAAAAATTAACCCGTTCAGCCCCAGGACAACGCAGAATCCGCTTTATTCTGGGACCAGACCAGACTTCAACATCTCTGCGAAAATTCTAGGAAATCAGGCCAAAAACCAACGACACACCTCCCAGATAAAAGCAACAGAAATTGCCCCAGTGCTGGCTCAGCCACTGTCTGACACAAAAAGTTGAATGAAAGAAGCATCATCCTGCAGGCTGGTGGCCCGGCTCTGCTGACTGCCCCAGTGCCTCTCCTCCTGCTACAGGGAACGAGCCCTGCTCATGCTCAGCGTCTCCCGGGGGCGATGCTGCAGGCGAGGCTCTCCAGGTCTGGTGGTAACGAGCCTTTGGAGACATACGGCACCGGGGAACCTGTTCTGGGATGGCCACGAGCAGCACGCTCTCTGCGGTCAGCACCCACACAGCAGCCGCAGCATAGACCACGCTGGGCACCCAGCCGGGCAGGGAAGGACGATGGATGAGACACGCAGACGAGCTAAGTTAACAGCTGTGTCGAAGTGTTTGAAGCATTTGGAGGTGGGATGCAGCCAGACCAAAGAATTGCCGACATTTCATTATCCCGCTGCTGCACGGGTCTCCAGGATTCAGCCCGAGTCCATTAAATCCCACCCAGAAATATCATCACAAGGGCCCTCGTGCCCACCAGCACACCAAAAATTTAAACCCAGCTTCTCCTGGGGGCCCTGATGAGCAGGCAGCCCTCCCCAGGCACAAAGTCTCCGCTGCCTCCTCCCTTCCCCACCAGCCAGTGATGCCTTTAAGCACCAGCATTTAAATGTTTTAAGCTAAAGGCCAGAGCCTCACCTCACAGTTCCCTTCTGAAAGGATCGGAGCTGCCCACCTCGGCCAGGACTCGCCTCTCCCCTCCCATGCCAGCCGTGCCTGGAGGTCCCACAGAGGCAGCGGGGATTCCTGAGAGCCCAGAACAATCCCCTGACCTCAGAGCAGTGTAAATGGGCTCATGAGAAAGCCCCGTCCAGATGTTTGCAGCTGCAGATGCTGCTGGAGTGCCCCCACAGTGAGGATGGGACCGGGGGAGGACAACCGCAGCAGATGGGCCTGGAGGGACCGATTACACCTGGAGGGAAGGAGAGAACCCTCTGCTCGGCTGGCGGAGCAAGACAACCCACTGCCCTGCACATAAGCACAAGTGTGAGAGGTCACAGGAACAGTTTCACTTCCCAAACTGTAAGACTATTTTTGGTTCATGTTACTTCCCTTCTTGTCCTCTGCCACACAGACAATGAGAACTCCAGCTTGCAGAGGGCATCCCATCTCCTCCAGGCTTGCCTGGCGACAGCTTGTACCGCCTTAGCACAGCCTATCCTGGAAATCTGTGGTCTCCCAGTTGGATTTTTTTCTTCTTTCTCCTGAAGAAAAAAAGCAGAGAAGGGTAAATTTGCTGATCTTGAAACTGAGGGAGATGTGGCATCATGTGCAGTCGCAGAGGATGTGGGCAGGTGCCATCAGACTTCCCCACGCAGCTCTGGAAATGTAGCTCAGTCCTGATCTGCAGCTCCCTGGCTGTTCTGTCCTGGGCTCCCACACAGCCCCGGCAGCTGGTGGGTATTTCAGTCCTCGCCACAGCGCTTGGGCTACTGCACTCCTTCTGTGGTTTTTCCCCCAAGCACATCAATTGAGCGTCCACGTGGTTTGATTCCCAGCCCTCTGAAGCCACGCTGGAGACAGAATAAGAAGGTGGGGAAAAATGTGTATTATTTCCACAAATCCCCATTCAATTTGTAACTCCAGCTCCTCCACTTGTGTCAGTCCCAGGCCTCTCCCGAGCGAAAGCCACACCAAATAATGCTTTGGTGCTGTGACACGGACAGAAATCCAATAGGCTCCAGGAGGAATTCATGCTCTTTGCTACCCTTGGCTGCTTTGACTTATTATCTGACCCGGATCTAAATTAGGTTTTGATTAAAGTCAAGAATAATTCTACTTGGAAAAATCACACTGTTTAGGTTCAGAGTTAGCAAAAATGACACAAGAATTAAAACTCATTTCTCACTTTGGGGACAGAGACCCTGAAGGGACCTTAGAAAGCGCCCAGTCCCCTGCTGCGAGAGGCAGCCACACTGTGCCATGTCACTCACAACCTGAGCAAGCTCCGTTTTCGCAGTGGCCAGGTTCTCTCGCCAATTCTTTTCTGAGATCGCTCCTGTAAAGACTGATGGCTCTGATGCTTGGTCAGCATCTTCTCATTTCAAGTGTGGGTTTACCCAGAGTCCGTTTATTCCTATTCGTTCTCGTGCCAAGGCGGTGCTGGGGTTTAGTCCGTGTCCCTCCCTGGTGTCTGTCTCTTGATTGTCCACAAACATGTCTTCTCTTGGCGTTCATTTTGCTGAGATCAGTGAGCCAAGTCATCTCTGTAAGACACTCTCCTTTCTCCTGAACAATCCAGAAAACTCCCTCTGTACTAGTTTCAGGCTAAATTCTCTCAGCATGGCTAACCAGAACCAGACAGCAGTCCGAAGCTTCACCAGAGCCTTTATACTTCTCCATACCTCTCTCAAAATGACTCTCCTGAGACAACTTGGGATCGTTTCCCTTTTTCTTGACTGCATCCCATTGGTGCATCACAGCTGTACCGTTGGTGGATCACAGCTGTACTGTTGGTGGATCGCAGATCTCCCATCCAGCCTTGGGTAGGCGAACGTCTCAGACGCAGACTGTGTGAGACATGCGGGCTGCCTTTGTGTTTGATGGAAAGAATAAGGCAGCTCCAGCGAGCAATTCATCTC
The DNA here is from genome assembly GCF_026419915.1 of Harpia harpyja. NCBI lineage: Eukaryota > Metazoa > Chordata > Aves > Accipitriformes > Accipitridae > Harpia > Harpia harpyja. The sequence goes on from NC_068940.1 coordinate 29,922,246, forward strand.
ACTCCACGATAAGCATTTAAAGCACCGGGATGAATGGTTTCTGAAGGTGCTCATCGTCGCGCAGTTGAGACACCCAGGTAATGGTAACACTGGCTGTCCAGCTTTGAATGACTGAAGTTACAAGAGCCAAACACTCATCCGTAGTGATTCCATAAGTACCTCAACATTTCTTTATCCTTTCCCAACGAAGCACTCCCAGCTGCCAGCAGAAGTGATGGTTATTAACTCCGGGGCTCACTTTGCACTGCTCGGTACCAGGCTACGTCTGCTGATGGGTTCTGTTCCCCCCGTACCCACCGTGCTGCCTGCCTCTCTTATCCCACCCTGCAGCACACAGGGGTAATTGGTAAATGGTTCCAGTTTGGGTCCTACTCAAGTGTGAATCCAGATGCTGACCAACAAAACCAGCGTAGCTGGGGACACCTCAGGGAACCCGCTGGCACGGCGCCTTCTCCAGCTGGGATCTGTGGGGCACTTGCTGCTGGCCTGCCGTACACAACTTTGTGCACGGTATTTGCCCTCATTTCCAGCCGATAAATTGCTTTTAAAACAGCTTCGAGGAGAAGGGTACCTGCCAGTTATCACTTTCCCATGTAAGCTGTAAACGTAACTGTGGGGGTGTCCGGGGTGAGGGCTGGGAAGTGTCCCCCCACTGCCACCCCCCCTGTCAGCAGGCAGCCGCTGTCGGGGTGGATGGGAGAGTCCCCGGCACGGCTGGCGGGGGTCACCGCTCCCACTCGGCCCAGACCCAGCTCTCCCACTGCTCTGCCCCACCGAGGCAGGAGCCAGGCTCTCGCAGAAGGAGCGGGAGCCCGGAGCAGGGGCTGGGAGCAGAGGCTGCGGGCTCACTGTGCTCGTGGTGCTGGGCACATGGTGAGGATTGACTGCTGTCGCTGCTGAACAGGACAGTCGTGGGAAATACAGGGACCGCGGGAATATGGCTGAGCTGAATTTGTCCCTCCACGCTGCTGTGCTGCCCCTGCCCTGATAATCATCAAGACACTTCAGAGGAAGGCTGGGGTGCTACGGTGAAAAACTGGGGAAGGAAGTATCCTCAAAGGAAGCATCTTTCTCACTCCTGACCATCAGCTTTAGACTTACCTCTAAAGCACGAGTGCTTATCTCGCCCTTCTCTTTCTTAAACCTGTACCTTCCCAGGTCTTTCTCCTCCCAACAGGCACCCGGTCCTTTTGCATATACAAACACTCTCTGCGGTGATAAATTCCACCAGCTAGCCATCAGATGGGTAGAAATTATCTGGTTTTATCAGTCTGGATGACTCATACTTCTGTTGATCATCCCTTTTTCTTGTACCTCGAGAAGGGACCTCTACACACACACCATGTACCTTCTCCAGACTCTCACCATGCTACAGAGGCACCGCAGCCTTCCCTCTTCAGCTCCCATCTCAGCTAAGCTGCCCTGATATTTCTAATTAAGCATTTTCTAGATATTACGATCACTAATTCCCGATTTCCTTAGTTTTATGTAAGTGAGAGAATAATCACAAGCCAATACAATAGTCCAGGGTCTGGGGTACCCCTACGTGAAAAAATGTTACAAAGAGAACTAATGTCTAGTTTATATTTGTTGGAAGTTTCTAAGAACAACTTTTATTTATGTGGTATAAATAACAATGGACCTGGAGTTATTACGTTTTTGTCTATGAAGAAGCCTGCAGCAGACACCCTGTGCTGAACACCACCCAGTATCTGTCATCCAGAACTGACAGTTTAAGGTCCAGTGCCATCAAACGCTTCCACTTTTTTTTTTTCTATCTTTAAGGACAAGAGTGGCCTCAGCATCACGCATTATAATCTGGCACGTCATGAGATTGCTCATGCAGTGCAAGCTAAACCTCAGTTCAGTCCGTGCTAGATTGGGACCTAAAATACTGATCTGAACACTGAGCCCCTGTGTGAGTGGTCTTCCCAAAATCCTCATTCAGAGGATAACAGTTCTTGGTTTGGCTGGCCTTGCCTTCCCAAACTGGGGAAACTCCCGTCCGTGCTCTCCAGAGAGCGACCCTCTGTATGGCTTTCTAGGTGGACCCCCAAACCTTCTTAACAGAAACCCTAGACAGATTCAGCTACTCCCATCAAAAAGCAGACGAGACATTTAACTGTAACTATTAACAAACCAAACCAGGTGGAAGACACGTGAGAGACCTAGTCAAAGGAACGGCTAGCAGGACATAGGTCGCCTCATCTAGAGGACCAGGAGGCAAAGACATCAAGCCCAGTGAGTGCTGTACACCAGACTAAGGTCATTCACTAGAAATACTGCCGTTTCCAGCAGTTTTCTACAGAGGACAGTCACTACCGGTGAGAAGACCGCTGAAGTCCTTCCCTTCCATCAAGCCATGCCTACCATGTGGCTGGAGCAAGGGGCTCACCCCATGCCAAGTACGTGTCCACCCAAACAAACTGCTGTCTGCGAGCAGGCTCAGGGAGTCTGTGACCGACTGACAACCATGCGTGGCCCCTCACTCCTCCCTGAGCCACCCTCCGCTGGTTCCTTCCCCTCTTCTGGGACAGACTCAGGCCCCTCAGCTGACGTCTTGCTCTGCAAAGTGTCGTCCAAGCCAAGGAGGGGTGTCCATTAATCGTTACAGAAAATGTAACGCTTCTCACTCTGCTTCACGCCGATGGAGCTAACCTTTGATGGTCATCATGATTCGGCAGTGATAAAACTCAAATTGGTGCTGTTCATGTGAAAATATCCAGGTTCAATGGAGATGCAATCTCCTACCTCAGCTTCAAATGGGTGGGCTGAGGTAGGAGAAGACTTTTGTCCACACCTATGGTGGTGCGAGAGGACATTCCCTTTTCCCTTGACTCCTGAGCGCTTGGACTGCAAGGTGGGGAATTCAGCGATTACCTCAGCCAGGAGGTCTGATCACGGTGAAGGCGGCACCGGCACCCCCCGCTACAGCAACTCCTCAGCAGAAGCAAAGTGTCCTTTTACTCTCTTCCTCTCTCAACATCTCCTGCGGAGCAGGTGGACTCCAGTGCCGAGTGCTTCCCTGGCCCTCCTGGACAGCCAACTGCCACCATACCTCCTACAAAGCCTATTCATAGAGTTCTTATGGGAAATCCCACCCCTGTGGTCACCCCGTGTGCCAGCCGGTTCTGGACACCGAGTTCAGCCGGTCACTGCTTCACGCCATGCAGGCGGGATGCCCAGGTGCTGTAGCAGGCTAAAAGCTGAGCCTGACTTCATCCCCAAAGCTTTTGTGAGAAAGTTGCCCACCGAGCCCCAACTGTGCAGAATATCCTTCTCTTTTCTGCCATTTCCATCCCCCCAACTGCTCCTTGCAGCAGTCCCCCGAGAAAGCTGTGCTTCCATGGCTGACTGAGGCTTGAAAGGGTGTCCATCTTATTTTTAGTGGTCAGCAAAAATACTGCAGTGCACTAGCAAGTTCCTGTAGGCATCCTGTATTACGTGCGTTTGGGTGGAAAACCCCACAACGGGGAAGACCTTCTGCGCTCCACAAGTCCCTCTCCAACGGTGTCATCCTGGGCCCAGTGCAAACTGGATGGTGACACTGGGAATTTTTTGAGAGGTGTCCAGACATCCAGTGGGGTAGAGAGGGCCAACATGATTTACAATGGCGTATTTCAATAATTAATTTCAATGCTCCCATGTCACGGACATCCCCTGTTTGCACCGTACTCCCTCTGGCATGGCTAACCCGTGGCTCAGCTCCCGCAGCACTCGATTCCCACCTCGGGGATCTGTTGGATGGGCACAGTGCGGCTGGCACGGGGCGAGGGGCAGGGAAGAAAAGTGCCCTTCAGCCGGTGAAGTGCCCTCACCTTCCCCCCTGCCTCCAGCCCCGGGCGTGCGGCATGGTGGCCGCCATGCTCTGGCTGGCTCTGCCACCACCGCGCCCTGCACCTCCAGCACCAGCCTCAGACAACTCCCTGACACATCAAATTCCTTTTCCAGGTTCCCACAGCCTCCCAGCTCCTGCTCCTACATCCTCACGCTGGCCCTACCGCTGCTGACAACGCAGGAAGCCCCTCGGTACGCACCACTGCCGTGCCCCCAACCGGCACGGAGCGGGCGCGTGGCCCTGACGGATGGGCATGGAGCACACGCGTGGCACCGCCGGGCAGGTGCGGAGAACACGCAAAGTGCCAACAGACAGACCGGGAGCACATGTGTGTCACGGATGGAGAGACCGGGAGGACGTGTGGTACCCACGGACAGACCAGGAGCACACGCGTGGCAATGCCAGGTGGGCATGGAGCACGCATGTGGCACTGACAGACCGGGAGCACATGCGTGACATGGACAGACAGGCAGGGAGCACGCATGACACTGATAAACAGACCAGGACCACGCTCAGCACCCGGGGACAGAGACCACATGCACGGCACCCATAGACAAACCGGCAGCACACACGCGGCACCACCAGAAACATGGCACACGCGTGTGACTGCCGGAGGGACACAGACCCACCAGCTGCCGACTGGGACGCGCGGCCCCGTCTCGCCCGCCCCGGGCCAGCTGTGACCGCCCACCGCCGAGGACCCCTCGGAGACAGAGGAACGGGACCGTGGCCCGAGCCCCCCCCCGCTCCCCCGCCGCAGTGGCGGGGCTCGGTCACGCCGCGGGACAGCTGCCCGGCCGCAGCCCCCCCCGCCGCCGCCGCCACCGGGAGGATGCTCTCCCGGCTCCTGCCCAGGGACCGGGCGCGGAGGGCGGGGGCGGCTGCGGGGGAGCAGAGCGAGGCACCGGGGCCGGGGTCCGGCCTTTGTCTCTCGCTCCGGGGCTGGTAGAATCTCGACCGCCCCCGGGGCCGAGCTGGAAAGCGGGGTGCGGTTCTCCCGGTCCGGTGGGACAAACCGATCAACCCCCCCCCCCCCCCCCCCGATCGAGGGCGCTGCGGGACGATCCCGGTCTTCCCGGCTTCGTCCCGTTTCGTTCCAGGCCGTACCGGCGGGTGGCGGACCTCGTCGCTACCGCTGCCCCCGCGGCTCCTCCCCGGTTCTGCGGCGGCGGCTCGGCAGGTGCCCGCCTCCGCACCCCCCCCCCCAGCACCCCCCCCACTCCCCGCCGCCCCGTCCCGCCGCACACGTGCGTCCGCGCCCCGCTGGCCCTTTGTCTGGGACCGGCAACGGGACCCGCGGCCCCCGACACCCCCCTCCCCGGTGTCCTGTCCCCCCCCCCCGCTTCCCGGCCCATACGGGCCGGGGAGCGGGGAGGGGGTAGGCGGGGGGTGGGGAAACACATACACCGACCGAGCCGGGGGAGCGCATCCCACCGGCAGCGCTGCGGGGAACGGTGGGCGGCCGGCGCGGAGCACGAGGGCCGGGGCTGGCCCGGGGCGGGGGGGGGGTGTGAAGCGGCGGCCCCGGGGCGGGCCGTCCGTCCGTGGGAGGGGGCGGGCGGTGGCGGTGAAGGGGGGGGGGGGGGGCCGTCGTCGTCGTCGCTGCCGCTCTAACAGGTGGGATCCCGCTGAGAGGAGGAGGCGGCCGGAGGGGGGCGGAGGAGGCAGGGACGGGCGGGCGGGCGGGCGGAGGGAGGGAGGGAGGGGGGGGGGACGACGAGCCGGAGCCGCCTGTGATCCTGTGACAGGAGCGGCTGCTGCTGCTGCTGGCGCCGCCGGTGCCTCCCTCCGCCCCGGCTCGCCGGGTCGCTGTCCGAGCCCCCGGCGCTCCCCCTCCCCTTGCCGCGGCTACCTCCCCCCCCCTCCCCTCCCCTTCCACCCCCCGCCCCCCCCCCTCCCCCTTCCCTCCCTCTCCCTCCCCGCTCCATCCCGGCCGTCGCCCCCGCAGCCCGTCCCGGGCCGCACCAGCGCCAGCGCCGGCCGGGCTTCGCCGCGCCGCGCCGCCTTGCCCCTCCGGCCGCTCCGGGACGGGGCGCGGGACCGGGCGCCGTTCGCCGTTCGTTTGCCGCCGCCGTTGCCGCCGTTTGCCGCCGCCGCCGGCCGGGCGATGCCGAAGCCGCCGCTGCTGCTGCGGGGGAGCCGCCCCGGGGACAGCGAGCTGGGGCGGCAGTTCCGGGACTGGTGCCTGCGCACCTACGGGGACTCGGCCAAAACCAAGACGGTGACCCGGAGCAAGTACCAGCGCATCGCCGAGGTGCTGCAGGGGGGATCCGGCTCCGGCGGCGGCTCCGGCGGGGGGGAGAAAGGCAAGTTCCAGTTCTGGGTCCGGTCCAAGGGCTTCCGCCTGGGAAACGGCACCAGGGAGGCGACGAAGATGGGTCAAGTGGTGGTATATGTGCCGGTGAAAACGGGAACGGTTAGTGCGCTCCGTGCCCCGGGGGCTCTGTGTCTGTCTGTCTGCCTGCCTGTCCGTGTCTGTCTGTCCTCCCCGGGGGTGCGGGCGGGAGGGGGGGGGAGCGGAGAGGAGGGGGGGGGTTGCCCGGGGCGGGGGCGGGCACCCCCGGGGCCCCTGTCCCCGCCACCGCCGCGCCGGCCCTGTCCCGTCAGCACCGGGCGGCCCAGCCCCGCCGCGCCGCCGGCCGCCGGGAGCGCGCATGCCCCATGCGGGGCGCGACGCGGGGCCCGGCCGCTCCCGCAGCCCCCGCCGTTCCCGGGGCACCCGCCGCGCCCCCGCCGCCCCGACCCACCCGGGATGCGGATGGGGAGAGGCGCCCGCCCGGAGCCTTGCACCTTCCGCCGCCCCCCCCCCCCCTCCCCATACCCCCCCCCCCGGTCCCCATCCCCGTCCCCGTCCCATCCGGTGCGGCCGCCGTCCCCGGGCGCTGCCGGCGCGGAGGGGGGGAAGCGACCGTGCCCCGCGCCCGCCGCCGTGCACCTGCCCCCGCGGGGGGGCCGCGCCGCCGCCCGGTACGGGCCCCGCCGCCCCCCCCCCCTCGCCCCCCACCCCCCCCCCTCCGCGCCCCGTCCGATCACGTTCGCCCGGCATTTCCCATCCGCCCCACGGCCGGGGACAGGTCTGCAGTCAAGGGCAGAGAGCGGCGGGGAGGGGGCGCCGGTACCCCCCGCCGCCCCCGCCGCCGCCGCGCCCTGCCCGGCCGCCGCGCCGAGCGGAGCGGAGCGAGCCCGGCCCGCTGCGGCTCGCCCGGCCCCGGCGTCCCGCGGCGCTGCCCGCCCCGGCGCGGCCGCTGCAGCCGGTGCCCCGGGGGGGGTGTGTGTGTGTGTGTGTGTGTGTGTGCGGGCAGCGGCAGAGCCCGGATTAGGGCAGCCCCCCCCCGTCACCCCCCCACACACACTCCCCCCCCGCTCCGCGCCTGCCCGCGGGCCGCCGTCCCGGGAAACTCCCCCGCCGGAGCCTCATTGTTCGGCGCCCCGCCGGGCCGGCGGCGCGGGGCGCACCGGCCGCCTCCCTCCCTCCCTGCCTGCCCGCCTGCTGCCTGCCTGCCTGCCTGCCTGCTGCCTGCCTCCCCGCCCCGCCGCCGCCCGGGGCTGCCCCGCCGCCCCATTGTTCCCGTCCCGAGCGCGCCCCGTTCCCCGGCGCGGAGGGAAACGCGCAACTTTCGCGGCCCCCCCCCCCCGCCCCCCCCACCGGCCCTGCGCGCAGGGGTGCGCCCGGCGCGGCGGCGGCGTTCCCCCGGCCCCGCTGCCCCCGCGCTGCCCGGGGGAGGAAGGGGGGTTTTGGGGGGGGGGGGTCGGCCCGCTGCCCCGCCGGGGACCGCTGCGGGCCAGCGGGCACAGAAGGGCTCCGGGAGGGATTTTTTTTTTTTTTTTTTTTTTCCCCTCTCCTCGTCCCTCCCCTCCTCTCCCCGCTGCTGCTGCTGCTGCCGCTGCTCTAAAGGGTGCAGTGTTTTCTGTGCACACACAGACTCCAGCATTGATGTGGCTGGAGGATGCTTCCATTGAGGGCAGCCCATCTGTGGCAAATGCTTCTAAACGCACTATTTACCTCCCATCTGGTCTGCCTTATTATTGGGGGGAGGGGGAAGGGTCATTATTTCTCCCTTTCCCTTCGTGGTGCTCAGAGGCGCCTTTCTTTCTCCCCTTGCAGCCCCCCTCCCCCATGCCATGCCCCAAAAAAATTCTTTGCCATTTTTTTTTGAGACCTCTTCGCGGCCCTCCTCTCCCGCTCGCCCCCCCCAAAGAGCCCCTGCCAAGGGCGGATCAGGAGCGGTACCCCCTTCTGCAGATACGGCACTTCCCCCGGGTCCTCTCCATCTAGCCGGCGACTCTATCCCAGATCTTCCAAATGCTGCAGAGTCATGGTACCCCAGAGAGGCCAAGCCAGACTCCCTCGACCCTGCTGCTAGCTAGACGCCCCCTCCCCTTTGTCCGTGAGGGAGTCCCCAGGGTCAGCAGCTCAACCAGGCTGGCACAAGCCCGCGTATTCCCAAAGGGCTTCTGCACAGATGAAGTTTCAGCGAGGAGCGCGTCTAGGCCCCCACATCTTCCGTGGCAGAGTCCCTGCAGGCTACAGATAGGAGATACACCCAGACTCCCGTAAACCAACAAACAAAAAGCAGGCATGCCCTCGGGGGACAACTGAATTTTCCACGGGGCAATATTGCTTATTTCCCAGAGCCCGCGGTGCCTGCTGGGCGTTAGGGCTGGGAGCGCTTTACAGAGCCCCGGGCTGTCGGGAAGACCAGTCATCGCGCTCCCCCAAATCCTCTGGCAACGGGTCTGTAGAAGTTGCTGCCTCCTGGCCCCCCTGTCCTGGCCCTCCCCAGCCCCACCGTGCCCCTCTCTGCCGGGAGTCCCGTGGACCGTTTCAGACGGATGCAGTTGCTGCCTTTTGGTTTTGCCTGAAGTGGCTCTCAAATTTAGAGATAACTTGACAGGGATTTTCTTCAGCTCCTGATAATTCAGTGCTCTCTTCATCCTCCGTGGTTTGGGCTGGGCTTGTGGGTGTATTTCATTTCTCTCATGCATGCAGTCAAATAATTCATGAAGCTGATAGGAGCCTTTTGCTCGACAGTAAAGCGTGTATTCTGGTTTAATGCCTGTTCAGCTGCTTTTCCCAAATACTTCTGGAGCGGCGTTTCGGTTGCTTTCTCCTGGCCGTGCTCCTCAGCAACCTGATACGGCTCATCCTGTCCGCTTGTCCTTCTCGGAGCACATCTGCCGGAGAAGCACTGCGCTCGGGACTGTCCCACGGCTGAAGAGACAGGCAAAACACACACAGCCCGGGTGCAGCCGAGGGGGAGGCGGGGGGGTGTGCGCAGCTCTGCTGTATCTGCAGGTTGCTACAGGAAATCCAAGGTACCGGGAGTGAAAGCCAGAAGAGAGGTGGTAAAGAGCGTGTAGAGGGCAGCAGTGGGGATAAGATCTTGCCTTCCCCTGACAGGGCTGGGGCCACTCCTCCTCTGGAAAAAAAAAAAAAAATCCCAAACCCCAAAAATAATGACCCTCCAGCAGCAACCTGGTAGAACTGTTCCTTTTGGCTTAGGCATTCTGAGCTGGTTCGTGTATTTTCTGTGCATCCGTAGCGAAAACATAATTAACATGTGGTTATTATTTTCTCTCCTGAGTAACTTTCCCTTGCCCTCCTCCAGGCCTCTCATCAGAACAGGCCTAATCAGATTTGGGTGGCTTGAGAGCTGGGGACTGTGCACTGAGAAGGGGGCATCTGCCTTAGGTGGTGGTCAGAGCAGATGGTGGTCTTCTCAAAGAATGCACTGGGAATAGGAACAGCAGTGTGGATGGATGTCTGGCACAGAGACTGTTCAGATTTCTTTTTCCCAGATGAACGTCCCAAAGATGCTGGACATTTAACACATACAATTAAAAAAAACCCTACGCAGATAAACACATGGGGTTTAGCAGTGTAGGACGTTGTTGTCTGACAGCCCTATCCACATACGGGCTGGATGCTGCATCCTTCAGGTCAGGGAGTCGGAAAAAAAACACGTTTAGGCTGTACTGAGGAGGAGGAGGAGGGTATCTTTGTGTGCTACTGCAGCACAGACAATGGATACAGCCCAAAGTGCCCAGCTCTGCCCTTTCACGTGGCTAACACGTGCTAAGGTGTAAAACACCTCATTATCCGCAGAGTGGACTGAACCCCAGTAACGGATGCGCAGCACTCTCCCTTCTCCCCAGATTTGCTAAGAACTGTGGGAGAATTTGTTCGTGACAAGGTGCTAAGATGCAGTTCATTATAACCTCGTGTCCCTCTTGTCCTCAGTATTTAGCATCATTTAGACAGTCTTTCTCATACAAATGTAGAGTGAGATGGAGACTCGGCGCGGGGAAAGGGACTCGGCGCGGGGAAAGGGACAGCGCTTTGTGACAACCAGCGATGCAGATGGGTTTGGCTCTAGCAGCAGGGTGTGCAGGGGAGGGTTAGCCTCAGACTTCGGTTCAGGCAGTTGCTGCGGGAGTGGTTACGCACACTCTCTAAATCAATGCTGTACTTCACCGTGCGTGGTGGGAGCTTGTCACAACTCCGGAGTGGTGGCCAGCCTCGCAGGACAGATTCATCCTGGCAGCCCGTGATGCAGGCTGGAGGATTGCGGGATGAGGCAGGGGGGAAGCCTGGTGTCAGACCGGCCCTTCGGGGACTGTGCGGAGGCTCGGGGATTGGGTAGGCTCTGCAGCGCTGCCCGCATTTCATTTTGCTTTCCTGCTCTCTCCCCGTCCCCTGCAGAGCTGACAGGAGGTTTTGGGGTTCCTGTGGGCACTGCTAAAAGGCTGAGGACATCTGTGCGGGTGGGTTGCTGTTGTGGTACAAGTACAGTTCACCTGTGCTGGCTCCCCCGGAGCCAGATGTTCGAAATTATTTCACAGTTGTGCCTGGTGAAATTCAGCCGAGGAAAGGTACCATAGCCGGGCGAGCGCTATAAAGAGAATTGAAGAGACCAAAAAGCAAAATGGGTGGAGGCCTTTCACTGACAGCAGGAAAAACATCACACGGGACACCAGCTAAATCTGACAGTACAGCCTATCCCTAAATATGCTTTAGCTCCGGAGACAGAGAGCGTTGTGATGTGAAAGCCATGATGCCAGGCCTTGGGACAGCACGGCACAGTGGCAGAACGCTTGAGCTGAGAAGCCGGGCATGTTGGAAAGATGCTGCTCCAACAGCTAATAGAGGCTACATTTTTCCTGGTACAAGTACCCTTCAATGCCCATATTCAGTGCCCCAAAAAGCTGCACATCTATAACTTCTAAGAACATTAGTCAACAGAAGGTTTTCACTATGTGAATAACCACTTAGGCTTTCTGTGGGCTTCAAGTGATAAAAAAAAATAAATCAAGACCATTCAGAAGAGCCTTAGACAAGGCAAATGGGCCTGAGGGTATTATCTGAGAAATTCTCTATTACTTCTACAGCACAAGCCTTACTTAGAGCATACAGAGCCTACACCTGCTATGAAATAGCCTACCCCTGAGTGTGTGGGGCAGCGCTGGCTTTGTCAAGGAGCTGAACCAATGGCAGTTTTACATTTAAATGTGCACTTAGGAGACCGGCACAATGCTGGCCCAGGTGCGTGGTCCCAGCCAACCCAGTCTAGAGAAAATCTCCTACATCAGCATCCCTTCCAGATTCGGCTCCAAGTTTGCACAACGTGAGTCGCAGTTTTTACTTCTGAAGCTGCTTGTGGTAAGAGTCACAGCACTGATACCTAGTCCTCTGGGCCCGAGAGCTGGCTTAAGCTCACCAGGCAGCAGCAAAAGCCTCCAGTACCTTTGCACAGTGAATTTAAAGAGCTCTGACGATCTGCAGTTACCCAGACTGGCAGAATGAAGTTCCTCGCCAAGCCAGGAGCAGGAGATCTGGCAGCAGAGCCTGTTTCCAGCTCCTGCCCACTCCCACCCCTCTGGGACAGCCTGCCGAAGCCGCTTCTGGGGATAAGGGGGGAAACCAGCATCTAATTCAGTCCTTGCTTTTTTTCTGCCAAGACTGCAAGCCTGATTATAAGGCAGCCCCACCGTGGTCGTTAGTATTGCGGTACGGCACACGTGGCGCAGCTCCAGTGGGAGATACCACCATCCCCAGACAGCTCCAGCCTTGGGGACTGGCTTTGGTCACCAACGCTCATCAGACCTGGAGTCGCATCAGCAAAGGTCCCACATCCCACCACTCCTCCCGGTCCCAGTCCCCTGATAGATATCTGACTGAACAGTTTCTAAAAGAATAATCTCTCTGCCATCTACACTATACATCCTATGTGATTCCAGAAACATCGACGGCATTGCTGATCCGAGAGGAACAGCATTTTTTGGATAACTTTCACCCAAAAGTTGTCTCCCTCACCCCACAATTGCTTTCAGATTTGTGGTTCTTGGTAGGTATTGCTCTGAAGAAGGTAAAAAAGCAAACAAAGCAAGCACAGCTCTGCAAGGCCTTGTTAAATGAAGCTAAAATGGAAGGGAAAGAAATCCAGGTCTGATGAGGTGCCGTTGTTCCAACTCCTCAGGTTACTTCCCACCTTTGCAAAGGAAGAGGGGTCCAAGCGCTCAGGGCCCTGAATTAACAAGGAGCTGAGACGACTGTCAGTAAGAGCGATATGTAGGCTGTTCTCACCTCTCCTCGCAGGCTGTGACTCAGAGGGGCTTGCTCTGACCACGAGCAGGCAGGGGAATTTGGTCACTAAGGACAGCAGCAGAGCCCTGGAAAGGTGGCCACACTCCTTTCAATGATTCTTTCTCAAGAATCTCTTTGTCCAAACCATTCTCAGCAATAATCTCCTGCTAATATCACTTCTTCAGTTTTGTTTTTGCTGTTATGTTAGGCCTGATATGAGCAGTCTGTGAACTTACGTTGTGGACAATCAAATGGCAGGGAAACCACAGAGGCGTGGAGGAGCATCGATGGGGCGTCCATTCACCTGGCCCACGCGGATGCTCTGGCTTCACAAAACCTTGTCTGCATTGCCGTGACAGAGGAATGCATATTCATACCTCTTTCCTAGTGCAAATTAGCAATTACCTTCCCTGATTTTATATTAGCTCTGCCCACCTCTAAAGAATTGCATCGAGATGGGCCAAAGCCACCACTGAGTTTCAGTGTCTGATTTAATTAGCTGATTGTAGCGAGGGCAGGTACCTGTTGGCCAAAATCGTCATCTTTTTTGGAATGCTGCTGACTGCCACTTTTATGGCTGGTGCCAAAGACTAGCAATTTATTTGAGGAGAAATAGCTGCAGACTGTATGTGCGTGTATATGGGAGCAGACAGTAAGAGCAGAGGTTTGGCGCAACGGTTTCTTTCCTGCGTGCCTGAGATTAAGGCAGCAGTCATTGAAAGTTAAGCGGAGGCTGGTTGTGTCTTACCAGCGCGGTACAGGGCCTTTCATGGAATGACAGGTGGGAAAACGAGACACTGCGCGAATGATTTCTCTCTGTCCTCGCTCTGCTTCAGCTCGGCAGCCCAGGAGGATGCGTTTCCCTTTGGACACACAGGCAGAGGCAATGCTAGCGGCTCAGATGGACCTGTTCCTTGCTGAGAGGGAAGGGTTGTTCTGGGGAAGGTGGGGTAACTCAGTCTCTGTGGCTCAGAGTTTGGGCTTTCCGCTTGCCAGATACGGTGATGGGTCGGTGTTATGGGAGTCTCTGGGCTAAAAATGAATTCAGACTCATCAGGTGCCCCCCACCCCCCAAAAAAAGGATAGTTTGGGACTCCTGGCTTGGCTCGCATTTGAAGGAGTGATCTCAAAGCAAACCCTGAGTCATCCACTCACCCACGCTGTCGAGACATCCAAAACCTGGGTTTCAGTGCTGCGAGCACCATCCGCACTGGTGCCCAGGTACCGACGGGGCGTTCCAGTTTGCAGTCTCCCGGCACTGGGACAAGCAGCCAGCCCAGAGGAGCTGGTCCCTTGGGGATGCTTTCGGGTTTGTCATTTCCCATCATCAGTTTGGACGCCGGTCGTGCGGCTCCCCGAGCCGGGACCAGGCGTGTGTGCCGGGCTGGGAGGAGGCCTGCCTGCTCCCACTCACCTGTGTCGGGTGTTTGGATCCAGCAGAAAGCCCTTGAGCTGGTGACAAAGGTCTGGATGTGGGCTGGAAAGTACAGTCCTGTCTCTTAGCAACTGGTTCCTACCTCTGAGCTCTCGGAGCCGTGTGTGGGACAGAGAGCATCAGTCACGCTCCTGCTGCAGCAGCAACGCGCGAGGAGGGGATGGGGGATCAGGCCGGCTCCAGCCACTACCAAGACGCTTAAAGAAGCTCAGGCATTTCTAACACAAGCAGTCATCTGTGAGTCCTAATCAAAGCTTCGGTTTAATTGCTTTCCTCGTGCCCTTCTCTGCACGGCGAACGGAGCACCGATTGGCTGGCTGCGGCGGCTGCCTGCCAGCTACCTCGAGAGGCTGCTCTGCACTGCCCCGGCTTTTTTGGTCACAGGGGTGGGGACCAGGGAGGGAGGAGGAAGAGGGAGGACATGGCCCATGTATTTCTAGAAAAATTAGATGTCATAGGGTCCTTCCCTGAACCGCTCTGCACTGCGCTTGGGAATCCCCTGTCCCTCTTACGGACATTTGCATTGCTATTTTCTCTCACGGTGCTCGGTTCTGCTGTTTCACCCTCGTGTTTCCTCCTCCTAACCAAAAGCAACTCCTCTCTGGTGAGTGTTTCTCAGAGGCTCCCTTGCCAAGCACTGTTCCATAAACATTTTCACGAATCCTCTGCTTTGTCCTCCTAATTAACCATCCAATTGGCCCCCAATGGAGCCTTCACCTCTCCTGTGAAGATCCTGCTTGCACAGATTATAACCTGTCAGCTGCCAATTTATTCCTCACGCAGAGGGCAGGTTATATTAATTGTCTGGCTTCCCTGCCCCGTTTAGTTTGCCCTCCCTTTCTTCTGCTCCCAGTAGCATCCCTGTTTGGAGACACGGATTCACAGAAAACCAGGGGGACCCAGATGTGAGGCCGCTCCGTATGTCCAACCTGCAGTGATGTGGCATTAGACCAGATGTGATGGGATGTTGCTGGCTTGTGTCAGACCTGGGAGAGGGGTCTCTGTGGATGGATTACCATGACAGAGCATTAAAGAACATGCTTGACTTCTGCTCCCCCCATGTGTAGTCTCAGTCAAGAGCTCAAAAAAATCCACTTGGTTGTCCCAGGTTAATGGGGATTCCTTCCTGGGTGTTATTTACAAGTTAGAGCTCGGCTTTTGGAAGAGTTGGGGTCCACCTAGTGTGGTTATGATGGAAACAAGCCAGAATACAGAGAGGGTTTACCTGAATGCAGGGAGAGACCTGATGATAGATTTCCATCGATGTCTCTCTCCTGTGCCCCCCTCCCCGACTCCCAGTACAGGACCCCCCTGTCCTTGCAGAGCCACGTGTGCAGCCCAGAACAAATAGGAGTGCCTGCTCTCACCGAGGGTAGCTGTCGTGTGTTTTGCTGGGTTCCTGTGTTGGGAAAGGGGGTGATGGAGTCCGATGTGACCATTGTGGTTTGGCACTGTCTGCATTTAAGGCGCAGTATTCTTGAACCCAGCGTGCGCTCACAGGGAGCAGCAGCAAGCGATGTGGTGGTACTCGGGTGTAAAGCGGGAGACAGGCATTTCCAGGCTCCGGCATCAGGGACGGGCTGTGCTGAAGCTACTGCAGCGCGGCGCGGCACGGCTCGAGTCCTCGGCAGTGCCCTTACCTGGCAAGGAGGCTGGGTTTTGGGAGGGGAGGGTGTGCAAGCGTTTTACCCCCCTTCAAACGGCTGCTGAGCTGTCAGCATTTTCCTAGAGGCACATCTTGCTGTTCCTGTGGGAGTCTCCGACTGTGGCCCACATACTCTGAATTGCCAGGGAACAGGGAGCTGACACCAGGATGCCATGCATCCAGGGCTCAGCATCTCATCCCGGCCTGACCTTGATTCACTGTAGCATCATTTGTAACTTATTTTACATAATTTTGCTTGCCAGTGATGAGCTGAACTGCCGCTGTGGCTCTGTGCCTCCTCCTACTTAGTTTCATTTTGACATCACCGTGTCCTCTCTGTAGGTATGGTGATGTCGCCCAGCTGCCCTAACACTGCTGGGTCTATTCCCAGGAAGAGAGGGGTCACCTTGCTGTGACAGGTAACCTCATCACTTGTTACAGTGCCTTGTCGCCCTCCAACTTGAAAGATTTTGCTTTGGTGGTGATCTTTATTAGATTAGTGCCTCGGCGCTGTGGAGATTGCTCACAGTGATAAGTTACTTCAAGGAAAACCCAGCTCTAAACGTGTTCTGAGTTTGTGGTACAGCTATATATTTTCAATATTTTTTAGATTTCTAGTTTTAGATTTCTTTCATGATGCTATGGAATACAAACGCTCTTCTAATTATAAATGCAGTTTACCATTTTCCCCCCTTTTTTCCACCCTGGTAGCATGCCCCCCCAAATCACCTAAGCCAAGATCATTATGACATTAGGAAATTGCTACCCATCTTTGCAGATTTATTAAAAAAAACCCCATACTCACATTTTAACTCTGCCTATTTAAAAATAGTCAGAAATACTCCAACATTATAATAATCCCTAAATAATAATGTCTGTGATACCTTCCCTGTTAGCGAGCCACGGTGCGGCACTTCTCCCGCACAGGTCACAGCACGCCGCAGAGCCGAGCAGTGCAATGGTCCCCAGTTGACGGGTGGGGAAGACCACGGCCCCGGAGGAGCGATTTCCCGGGCAGGTCAGTCGGGTGCTCTGCTCACGAGGTTGCAGCAGCCTTTTTCACCAAACCCAAGAGAAACGGTGCTCCAACGGCAGCTTAGGCTGCTCCACGGCACCCGGTATTTTGTTACCTTCGCAACAGCCTGCTTGCCTGCCCCGTAACCCTGCCCGCAGGCAGCACAGCGCAGGCAGGGCAGTGCCAGCTCCCCGCTCGTTCCTGGCAGGCGGGCACGGGGTCACGTTTATTGGGGAGCGCTGTGCTTACCTCTGCGTGCCAGATTCAGCTGCTCCTCCGGCTTCCCCGGCCAGCACGCAGCCCGGTGCTCACAGGGAGGCAGCTCTGCTCTCCTGTGCCATGCAAAATGTCCTCTGCCGCCTGGGCAGAGCGGGCATCCGAGCGAGCCTCTCTGCCTGCTGGGCTTCTTCTCGGCAGGCCCGGGATGGAGGGCAGCCCTGTTCCCCAGGGGAGCAGCCGCCCACCAGGCCCTGCGCCCACCCGTCTCTCCTTGGCACCGGCCGGCGTCCCGCGGCAAAGGCTGCAGCCCACCTGAGCCCTCTCGGCAGCTGGAGGCAGGGCTGCCATTTCCAGGCTCGCCCCTCCCAGGCTGCTGTGTTTTCATTCCCAGGCCTGGGAGCCGGGAGAGGAATAAGCCGAGGTCAGAGCAAAGGCCTGGACCCATCTCGATGGCTCAGCTGCGGCTGCTGAAAAAGCAGCTCGCTTGTAAGAGGTGCCTGTCCCCCGCTATAAGACATATACCTCAGCTTTGTTTGCCGTCTAAAAATAATGCGCCCGGCTCCCCCTCACAAGGAAGTATTTACTTTGCAAAAAAAAAAAAAAAGTATTGTGTACAGTTCTGGGTAGAGAAACAATGTGAAAGCACCCAGTGCAGGCTGGCGGCCGCCTCGGGCACGCCAGTCCGCCGGCTTCTGGCCTGAGTCAACGTGTAGCTTTGGGAAAATGACTTATTCTTTGTGCCTTGGTTTCCCCCGGAGAAATGAACTCTCCTGGGCTGGAGTGACACTCAGCTGATCAGCAGAGCCGGGGCTGTTTTTACTGCAGTAAGTAGGACTGAGGCTGTAAGTACAGGATGGGGCTTCACATTTGCTTGGTGGTTCGTGCAAAATGACATATAAATGCTTAGCGCAGAGAAACATCATCAACATTTTAGCAACCACTTTCCCCCCATTTTTCAACCAGAAATGATCAGAAAAATTTCCCAGCAAAGTATTTCCAGGAGAAAAAAGATCAAAATCTGTAAGTGAGAGCTTTTCCCATATTCTTCTGTCGGGTTCTTTTTATTATGAGCAATACAGCTGATATTGTTCTCAGCCTAGCATTTCCCCAGTGCCTATTTCTAAAGCACGCACTGTGCCCGTGGCATGAGGGACAAGAGGAAGAGGGAAGTTCGAGGAATCTAGCTCTTCATTCTCACAGCATTAGCAGAGGGAGCCTGCTGTGGTTTAACATATCCCCCGCAAAAGCTGCTTTCATCCTACACCTAAATACCATGAGGAGTGAACTTCCTAAAGCCCTGGAGAAGTCTAAATATAGAAGCCAATCAAGGGCTGACTTCCCAGAGATGAGAAGTACCAAGAACAGTTTCTTGATCAAAAGTTGTAAGAGTCCATATTGAAATAAAACGTCTGTTTCAGTACTGAAGCCTGTGCAGAAGGAGTAATTGCAGAGGTGGGCTGTGCTCCGCGTGCTCGCCACTCCGTCTGCCGGTGGTACCCACGGTGCCGGGCGCGGGAGGCAGCCGGGGAGGCAGTGGGCTGCCCAGGGAAGTGGACTCGAGGTATCATCTCTGAAGCACCTGACGGGGATGTCTCTGACGGCAGGGCAGGATTTCATCCCTTGCTGTATGTTGCAGTTTCTGTCCAACCGCTTTTTCCTGTGCACGTCCGCCCCCCGTTACAGCTAATAATTTTTTTTCAGAAGAACAAAAATTTCCTTAGAACAAAACACAACTTGTAGGAAATTAGAAAGGCACCTTAAAGAGGGAAGAGCAGCAGAGTGCTCAGATAAAACACAAACCCAGGTTTGCTAATCTCAAAACAGGTATGTGACGGCACCTTTGCGCATGCAGCAGAGGGAACCACCGAGGGCTTACAGTAAGGGCGAGGGATGGCTGATTGCCGCAGAGATAGCGCTGCCAGGCGTGGGCTGGGGAAACCGCGGTCACACCGTGGGGCTGCTCGCCGCAGCGCCGGACGGGGAAACCCTGATCCTGACCCGGCTGGGGGGACAGCAGCCGTGCCCCGCTGCGGGCGGGCAGCAGGAACGCAGGCAGAGCGAACGACGCTGCCTCTCTCCTGCGTGCAAGGGAGGTGACCTTGAGGGGCAGCTCGATACAGCTGGCCCCAGACCTCCCGTACGGGTGTCCCGGGGATGAGAGTGACAGCAGCCCTTCCAGACAGCAGCAGGAAAATGAGAGTTTAACGTGCCAAGAGACTCTGTACTGAGGCGGGGGGGGGGGGGAGATGCTGTGGCTGGGAGGTAGAGAGATGAACGCTTTCACGTGGGAAGTATGAGAAGAGGCGAGGGCAGAGGGTCTGCTCCTCGGCCAGAGAACAGAGTGCAGCCATTATCAGGCAGGGCTCTGCTGGCAGGAAGCGGCTTTTGACTCACAGGAAGCCAGATTCGGGTGGTATCGGCCCCTCACGCGAAGGCCAGGGCAGCATTTTATCTGCCGTGGAGCACAGCAGATGGGGAAGCAGTCGGCACTCCCTGCCGTCCCGCTCCTGCTCCAGCACCCGTGCCCGATGGCCCTCCAGCATCCCCCCCCCCTGAAAAGGGATGCTTCCCTGTGGAGCAGCGGAGCGGGGGCAGCTTCGCAGGCCCCAGGAGAGCTGCCAGCCCCGCTGGAGGAGGCAGAGATTCCCCCCGCTGGCCAGTGCCAGGGCAGAGCCAGGACCCTCCAGGCTGTTGGCCCCAGCCCGGGGAAGGTACCGCATCCTCCAGCAGGCCCAGTGGGTCTGAAGAGGAGCTGGGAGCACTCAGACTTTGGTGAGCCGGCTCCCTGGCTTGCAGCTCGGATTAAATCCTCCCAGACTCTCCCAGATCAGAGCCCGAGGTGGGGAAGGGCTTGCAGGGACAGGGAGCCCGCTGCTCATCCCTTGGCCTTTCTGTAGAGCTGCCCTGGGCTGGGAGTCTGGTTTCGCATGGGGTGGAGGTCACCGCCGAGGGGATCGGGTGGCAGCTGCCGGCCTTAGACCTGCTGCCCCGCCGAAAACCCGGTTTGCTCGTCAGCGCTGCAGTTCAGCTGTGAATCCCTCCGATTAGGACAGTTTTCACGCACGTGCTGGGTAGCTGAGGAATGGCTGCAGGGGCCTGTGGAGACCCAGCGGGTCACTGGGAGCCGAAGGAGCCGGCCAGGTGGAGGAGGCTGGCCGCGGACGCATGCGGGTGCCGCTGTCGGGCTCTAAGGCAGGGCAGGTCCGTGTGGGAGACATGGCAGGGCTACCGTGAGGGGCTCGGAGAGAAGCAGGGAGCAGGCAAGGGCGGCAGGAGCCCGCCCTGTACCCGGGGCCTGCCCACACCCAGGCTCCGTCAAGCTGCCTGCGGCCCGGCAGGCTGCCCGCAGCCAGGGGCCGGGCGTGTCGGGGCCCTGCCCGCAGCCTGAGGCCCCGGCGTAGCCTGTGTGTCTGGGGGGGGGGGGGGGGCCTGCCCGCAGCCGGTAGCCGGACAGTGCCGGGTGGGGCCCTGCGGGAGCGGGGGCACCGGGGCGGGCGTGAGGAGGAGCTCGGCGGCGGGCCCGGCCCGGCCCGGCCCGGGGGAGCGGATTACCGCCGGCAGTGCGCGGCCCCGCCGGTTGCCATGGTTACCCCGCTACCTGCCGGCGGGCCTCAGCCCGGGCCGGGCGGCCGCCCTCCCTCCCCTCCTTCCCTGCCTCCCTCCCTTCCCTCCCCGCCGCCGCGGCAGATGTCACCGCCGCGCTGCCGGCCGGCCGCGCCCGGCTCCGGGCCCCGCCGCCTCTCCCCGTCCCCTCACGCCGAGCCGGGCCGCCCTCACCCTTGAGGGGAAGGGCCAAGGGCCCGGCCCCGGGCAGCGGCGGGGGCCGCCTGCGGAGGATTGAGGGGAGAGGGTGGGAAGGGGGAGCCCGCGGCGGACCGGGCGGTGCGAGCGGGCCCCGGGGGACGGGGGTCGAGCGTGGCCCTCGGCGGCGGGAGGGAGGGCAGGGCGAGGGCGGCTGCCGAGAACAAAGATGCCGGGGCAGGGGCTCGGCGGGCGGCGAGGGCACGCTGCCAGCGCCATGGCCGGTCCCCACGCGTTGCCCGTCCTCTTCCCTCACCCCAGGACATCTCATGTGCCTGAAATGGCTGTCGCCTCCCGTTGCTCTTCACCGGCCTCGGGGACGATGGCCGCTGCTCCCCGGGGGAACGGGGTGGTGAGGCCACCCCGGCCCAAAACGGCTGCCCCCCCGGCACGGCTCTCGGCTAGAAAGAGAGCCCGGTCGCCCGAGAGCAGGAGGTGGTTGCGATGCGCAGCGGGACGGCTGCGCGGGAGAGCGGGAGGTGGGGGAGCCGAGGACGCCGGGGCTGGTGGTGAGGTGGAGCAGGGGGACATGGAGGACAGAGGAGGTGCGGGGGGGGGACCGAGGCACTGGGGCCGTGCAAGAGGCTGGAGCGGGTGGCTGACGCGGAGGGCAGGGGGACGTGGGGCTACAGGGGCTCGTGAGGAGGAGGCAAGCGAAGAAATGTGGGCCTAGAGGAGACAGGGAAAACAAAGGACACTGGGGAGGAAAGAGACCTGATGGGAAACCTGGAGGAGAGGAGAGAGAGCGTTAAGGACGGCTGGGAAGGTGGGGAGGAGGTGGGAGAAAGGGGGGCGAGACCTGCGGGGCAGGGTACGCAGGGACGGAAAGGGAGGAGAGACCGGCAAGGGGGAGAGAGAAACTAATGGTGGGCAAATGTAGGGAAAAAGAGGATGCCCGTAAGGTGGCAAAGGGACTTCCCCTCCTCAGCACCTGAAATGCTGCCCACTTCCGAGCACTTAATGTCAAGGCTGAGCTTTGCTCCTGAAATCTTTTACTCATTTTGGGGGCAGGTGACTTCCAATAAAGCTCCAACACCAGCATCCCTTACTCCCATCCTTCTTCCCAACTGAATTTTTATTGCTTTTTAAACCTAAGGGGTTTTAAGCCGTTCTGAGATATTATGGGCTCTGACTCATGCCTTGAATACTCTGAGCAATACTGGGTGTGGAAGAAGGAACCAGAGGGGCATGGGCCCTCTGAGAGGTAGTCTATAGCACGTGTGTCCTCTTAAAACCTAGGTCAGCGTTTGGTTATATTGCCGGATATAAACCTCTGTAATCCTAGAAGCACTGACTTGATACAGCATCTTATATCTGGTGGCTTTGATACCGCTTGCATCTCACCTGCTTTCCAGCGCTAAATAATCATCACAGGGAGAGAAGTCACAAGGCTGATGAGGGGCTGGAGAGACACGAGGAGTCAGGGGAGGGTCGCTGCAGGCAATGGGATGTCGAGGAGGCAGCTCCGGCATCCGGCATCCAGCCGGGGTGGAGAGGAAGGCAGTGCTGGATGAGTAGAGAGGCTGTAGCGATGCCCAGACCCTGAGGTTACCTTAACTGCATTCATTCTGAAACCAAGGAGGAAATAGAGAACCGCTGACCATGCAGGGAGGAGGGTATTAGTTGGTTGGGATGGCCCTGGAAATAGCGATTTGCGTAGAGGGTTGGTTACAACCTTAATTTTGAGGGCTCTGCTTGTTGCATCTGACTGTGCGTTTCTCCTGATGCATTTTCCTTTGTCCTGTTTCTGTAATTATCCTCATGTCAACCCTGCTCTGAGGATTATTGGTCAGTAGGAAGCCTCCTAATGCCTGCTCCTCCTTGGCAGGGGAATACCCATGCCCTCGATTAAAGTGAAACTCCCTGAATGGTGACAGAAGAAATTAGATCTATATTCCTCAAAGACACTCCCTCGGGCGAAGTTTCCCGACCCCCACCACGGCAGCACTGCCACCCTGCCCCTTGTGTTCGTTCTCAATATTCTCTTTGTTACAGCCACCTTTATACACGGCTCAGGGCTCCCCGGGGAAGGCAGAGGTGGTTTGTATTGGAAAAATCCTCATGCCCGTGTCCCAGGAGAGCGCACCGACCCCATCCCACTGCAGTCTGTGCCCAGCACAGGCAGTCTCTGTTCCAAAATTGGGGTGAGGAGCCAATTTTAATAGCTAGCGCTTTACATTAGAAGTCTGCTTCCCCAAGATATTGGGTAGTCTTCAGCAGAAGGTGGTCCCTCTAAATGATTGATTTTTGAGAGTCCCTTGACTGGTGGCTTAAGAGCAGCATTTAGTCAATCTATAGACCGTATAAGATACACAGAGCCCAATCACCAATAACAACAAAAAGTAGAAGTTATGAGATTGGGTGTTCCCTTTGCATGCAGACCTCCGCCAGCCTCTGCCCGCACTCACAGATGCGTGAATGCACGTGAAAAAGATAGTTTGCAGGTCATTTCGATGTGCAGGTTGCTGCTCACCAGCCTGGTGTGTACCAGCTGGATGGCACCCGTGCATACCTTTTTGGAAAGCATGCCTCAAAGGGAGGTATATATATGTATATGTATATATAATATATATATTTGTATACATACCGCTGTCTATGCAACAATGGCATTTTTTCGAGGAGCAAGCTAAGCGACCTCCTGAAGCCTAGCCCTTTTTCGGTACTCCCTGCCATTACAGTAGCCACCGACTACCTCCCATTAGCACTCCCCGCTCTGGTGCTTTGTGCCGGAGCACCGTTAGCAGCTGCCGGGTACCAAAGGCTGCCTCCCCTTCCCGCGGCACACCCTGCCAGTGTGAGCTGACACCGTTGGTGCCAGTCAGCTTGGAGGAGCACTGCTCCCCACACTTCCCACTCCCACCAGTCTGTCACCACTGCCGTGTGGCAGAATTACTGCCTCCTGCTCTCCAGCACATCCTAACACACAAAGAGCTGTGCTGCTGCTGCCAGCGCTCAGCTGCTCTGCGTATGCGAGAGAGGGAGGGTGCCTTGGAAAGGTCAGTGCAGGGAAGAAGGGCGATTCTGTCTCCTTCCTTTAGGGGCCGTATCCTGGCATCACAGTGAAACCTTGTCCTGCCAGCTGATCTATATCCATGGGGACTGCAGCCAGCGAGGGTGCCCCATGTCGTAGCGCTTCCTGGGATGGTTTAGTACCATGTGCGGGTCCAAACAGCTTCCCCTGCCTGCTCCCCGCCTAGCAAAATCATCCCAAATTGTGAGAATTGAATTTCTTGATTGATTGTGACTCCACTCTGGACTCTTCCTTGTTTTTTTTCCTGGCCCAATTTCACTGGCAGCTTTAGCAAGCAGCACAACAGCAGCAGCCGCCACTGCCCTGGCTACAGCAGGATCCTCCCTGGAGCACTGTTTAATTTATCCCCCACATCCCCCGTGCCCAAGGCAGCCCGGGGCTGGAGCACCACAACTCTGCCCTCTCCAACCGCATTAGCCCCGGGCCGATCTCGTCACCCCTGTCACCCATCGCTGACACTAACTCAACTTGCCTGCACTGTTGTAGGGGGCAGATGGACTGTCGGAGCCCGAGGGCATCTCTCTGAAACGCGTGGCTGTGGTGGAAGATTTCTTTGACATCATATACTCGATGCATGTGGAGAGCTCATCGGAGCCGGGCAAAGCACCCAAACATGCCGGGCAGAAGAAAACCTACCGAGCGGTGAGACTCCCCCTTCGCGTGCCCCGGGCAGCGAGGGGATGGGAGCGAAGGGGGCAGAGGGGCCGTGGGAGTGGGCATCCCACGGGGATGGGGATGGGGGTGGGAGGGCAGGTAGAAGCAGAGCTGCTGGCGGGAGGCAGAGGCGAAGGAGACTCCTGTTTGCCTGTGTGGGGAGGCGTGAGAAAGGAGTCGTTTAAAGGCAGAGCAGCTGTGCTCGGGAGACGGGAAACAGGGCTGCAGTGGCAGCACAACGGTACGGCTGCTGGGAGAGGAGAGACCAAGTGAATCATACAAAGACAACTGTACATGTCTGGGGGGAAAAAAGAAAAAGAGAAATGCTCGGTATTATTGATGGGCAAGGAGATGTTTGCCCACTCCCCTGCACGCTCTGCTCTGTGCCATCTGCCTCCCTGTCTCCCTCAGCCAGAGGGAAATGTCTCGTGTGGGCCTTGAAGGGCAGGAGCAGCCAGAAAGGGGGACTGGGGCACGGCCAGAGCCCGCCTCTCTTCCCCAGCTGAGTGGATGCTCTCGCCACCAGCCCGTGGCTGGGTTTGTTCCGTTACAAAATGGAGGCAGGCACCGAGCTAAGCCTCGTCAGGTGCTCCATGAATGCTGAGAACCAGCTCTATCCATCCTGAAACCACTCTAGTTAGGTCAGGAATAATTTAGCTTGAAGCGTGCTTCTCCAGGGAGCTCGCTGTTTCTCCTGACTCTGCACAGCCCTTCAATACAAACATTTGGGCTCTCCTTTTACAAGAAGAGCTGAATTTACTGTCCAAAACCAAGCTACACCCTTGAATCCCACAGCCCTAAGGACCAGGTCGCTTAGAGACAGAAGTGGCTGGCTGGCAGCTCGTGTCTCTGGTGTATACATCATCTTGGAGAGATCTGTGCGGGCTGCCCTGGTCTCTGCGATGATGCTTGAGATTATGCAGGGCTTGGTGTGCTGCCGGAGCCGGCTCAGGGGTGGAGTCTGTCCTGCCTGTCCTGCCTGCGTATGTCGCTGGATCCATCCACGGCTGTTCGTGCTGGCAGTGCCGGAGGGGCAGCCCAGTGCCCTGCACCCCCCGTGTGCGACAGGACCCTCCGGGGAGCTGGGCTCTGCACTCACAGCTCGTGGCACCGCTCGGCACCCTGCACGCTCGACTCCTGCCCCTGCAGGGCAACACGCTGACCCTTCCCGGCCAGGAGCAGGTGACCTCTTTATAGTTGGGTTGGGGGGGGCAGCCCCACCAGCACAACCACAATTCAGATACTTTCCCCTCATTTCCCCAGCAGACCACTCCGACCCTCCCCTAATTCCTTCAATTCGGCTCTCTGGAGGACTAATCTGTGCCCTGCACAGCCCCGGGGGAGCAGGCTGGATCTGTCTGTTTTCCCAGGCCTGCTCGCAGCAGTCAGAGAGCTTCATGCTCCACCCCTCCGTCTCCCTCTTGAGCTGAGATCATCACATTAGCAGTGTGTATCCCCTCCTGACCTGGCAGGACACTGCTGGCTGGGCTGGCTGGCCTCGCTCATGCCCTGTCTCCCTGGAGCGCCTTTGCAGCCGGGTCCGGAAGGTGGAACGCTGCATAGCGCACCCCGCGCCATGGCTCGGGTGCACAAAGGGACGCTGCTGGGCGGTCAGCTCGGGAGGCTTTGGTGTGCCCTGCCGTTTCTCTCCCTCTCCCTTTCCCCACCATTTCTGATTAGAGGCACGGGAGTTTGCCCTTGTCCGTGACCTCCGGAGGGAGGCAATCAGAAAAGGAGTTTGGATGGGAGATAACTCATCAAGGAAGCTGTCTGCTCTACAGAGCATCAAATCAGCTGAGAAATAACAACTGTATCACTAAAATTAGCTGAACATTTGCAGCAGAGACCGTGGGCTTGCTGGAGCAAAAGAGGCAGGGAAACTGGGCTCAGCCCCACGGGCAACACAAAGGGACAGTTCCCCGCCTGCGCCACGATACCACGTTTGCCACTGGCAATTTTCAGGCCCCTAATTTCAGTGTTTCTGTGGGAGTCCCTAGAGCTTGTGCGTTGATAAATATCGCACAGAGGCAAGGGCTGAGCCGGGCAGCCGCTCAGTCACAACGGAGCTCGGTGGGGCTGTAGGTAGATAGAAGGAGAATCCCATGAGGACCGAGCAGTGCTGCATCCTCCATTTGAAGGGCTGGGACAAGGTCCCTGCCTGAACTTTCCACCCATCTGGCATTAGCGTGTATGTAAAACCTCGGGCTCTGCTGCCGCTCAGTGGAGATAAATGTCTCTCCCTCCCACCGCAGCGTCGGGTCATGGGGCTGCTTTAGCCATCATCAAGCAAACCCTCTGCCCTCTGCCCCATTGCCCTTCTTCTATAACGTTATTTTATTCCAAGCTTAAGCATCACCCTTTCCTGTAGGGTAGAAAAATGCTTGGAATTTAGGTATTTTTAATTTTCGTCAACGAAATAGGGCGGGAGGATGATGCCCACTGGCCGGAGGAGGGGGATCAGGATGTCCTGGGCTGCCCTCCTGGCTCGGCCCCCGTCACCAGCCATTGCTCGCGAGGTGTCTGGTTGCAGCCCTGCTTCCCGTTCCAAGCCCCACTTCTGCCGGGCTCGCAGCCCTGAGGACTGGCACAAACAATTGAATTTCTGTCTGCTTTATGACCCCACTTGTAAGTGCTGTGACCCCTGCTGGGGTCACGGCCCCTGGTTTGGGAACCGCCATGCTAGGACAAGTCACTTAGACCAAACAGGATGGGTGATTAACCGTAGGAACCAACCCCAAAGTAAGAGGTGGGCTCTCCACCTCTTAATGCCTTCCAATTAAGACCAGATGTCTTCCTGGAAGATGTTTCAGGCAAACCACAGGCTACTGGGCTGCAGGAGAACCTGGGTGAAGTTCCCTGACTTGTGCTACACAGGTCAGACTCCATAATTTGATGGTCTCTTATGGCCTTAAAGAAATCTACATTAAAATTGCCTCATTCCTTCTCCAAATAACCTAGTCTTGATCTTTAGAAATACTGTAAAATTGCTGCTGTCAGGGATTAATTGGAATAATAGGACTTTGTGATAGCCAGGCACCTTCTGTGGGTGCTTAGGTCTGGATATAGTGTTTAACTTCAAGCATCCAAGTTTTAAATATTTATCCATAGCTTTTCCTGATCTGTAAAATACAAATATCGCACAAAGGTTCAGGAGACTTAATTCATTACTGTTTGTAAAAATGTTTTCAATTCCCTAGATAAAATATGTCACAGAAGTGCAAAGTATTATTAACAGTAATTGATTGTCATTGTGGGAAAAAGTGACCTGCCCTTACAAAAGATTAATGGATTCTTCAGGTTACTGGTGTGATGGTAATTAACAATGCAAACAGAGCTGACGGAGACCTTACTTTCTCATTTGATTCTTACACGTTCGTAGCTTCGCTCTTCCCAGACTCCGAGGAGGAATGGAAAGGAGTTTCTGGGAAGGTACGGCTACACAGGGAATCCAAAGGTCTGTTCGTTTACATCTCAGTGCCTCTCTGACACACCAGTTACCCTCCCATAATGTTCCTCCATCAACAGTTGCTCCGGAGAGAGGGATACAAGGATCCCAGGACTGGGCTGAAGGGAACGGTGTGTTGCTGTGAGTCGTTGATGTTCTTGGCTAGGCTGAGCAGGCAAGGTGGGAGGGTGCCCGTGGTCTCCTGCGCCCTCCACCCGACTCTCCACTAGTCATTCTCGCTTGCCCAGGACATACAGCCGTCTCGTTGTTTTCCCAGATTGCAGAGACCTATGCTTTTCTCCCGAGAGAAGCTGTGACCAGGTTCCTGATGAGTTGCACCGAGTGCCAGAAGAGGATGCATTTCAACTCCAACGGACTGGAGCCCAAAGGTAAAGGCAAATGACTTCTGCCAGCAGAGCTGACACAGTATTTCGTACCAGCATGGTGTCACAGATAGCTGTCAGGATACTGCCCCATCGATGCGATACTTCTTAACCTAACGGTTTTCCTAACCGGTGTTATTTTTCATGCACTTTTATAGCCAAGTTGAAAGAATTGCTTAAATCTGGTTTGTCTGTCACTGTTTTCAGCCTAGAGAGCAGAAGCAGTCTGGCTTTCTTTCCGAGCTTCCCCAGTGCAACCATACAAAGCGTGGGTCAGAAATATTGCAGATACGTCTGCAATCAACCCGAAATCATATGTGGGTGGAAACTTGGTTTTCTGAAAAAATATGACCTAAATTTTTTCCCTTAAACTATTAATTTTGTAATGAAAGACACTGAGTATGTCTGAATAACTGAAGTTTCTGATAAAGAAGTAATTTGCAGTAATTAATAGATATGCATGTCATGATCCTATTTTTGATAATGGAAAGTATTTTGGTAATCAAAGTTACATTATGCCTATGTATACAACCAATTAGTGTGGCCATTGTGGTGGTTGGCTCATTAAGGTTCTTTTGTAAACAGAACCAATCTGCAGCTCCTAGACCTAAAAGATACAAGTGGCGCACAAGATGGGACCAGGTTTTCTTCCAGAGTAAATGGTTACAGTTGATGTTTGTGTGTTTTTTTCTGAATTGCAAACTTGTTTTCATGATCCAGTGCAAAGCATCAAACTGACTCTGAGAGGTTTCACCCAACAAAATTGCTTCTTTAAAAAAAACTAAGCAAACTGCAGAGAGTTAGTCTGTTTCAAAACTGTTAAGGCAAACAGGCTCATTTGGGAGCTCTTATCAAGCAGAGAAGTAGAATTAAATGAACAAAGGACCCAACAATAGAAAATTTCTAGTATTAAATACCGATTCCCAACTGTTTACTGCTAGGAGCAGAGCTACGGACAGCCCAGAGGTTCCGTTTAAGTGGATTATGTGTGCCAGCTATCCAAAGCTAGTGACTGAAATGCTTTGTACTTGTTATATTTTTTAGAAACTCTCCCAAATAATCCTATGTGACATTTAATAGCCTAAGCTCCATTACCACAGCACTTCCCACTCTGCTGGCTAAGGGCCCGATCCCACTTTCCAATTAGGTCAAGAGAAGTTTTGGCCTTCAGCCTCACTGGGAGCAAACCTGACCTTTACACTGATTGCACCGCATCCATCACAGGTGACATTCCAAGCACTGCGGCTGCAGCAGTCGGCTCAGTGGATGGGAAGGGCGATGGGATGAGTCAGGCCAACAAGGATGTCGCCTGTTGGCTTGACCCAAACCAGGACACTTTTCTAAATGCCTGGCACTAGCCGAGCTGTCTGTCCTGGAGCTCGGGATCCCTTTTCAGGAGGGATGAAAAGGGTCATTGTTCCCTCAGGGGCTCCCTCCTGCCCACCCAGCATCCCCCTGTCTCCCATGCCTCCCCCAGAGACAGGGCAGCCATCCCAGCCCAGAAGCAGCTCAGAGAAGACCAGGTGCTGAGTGTCCTCCCCAGAGCGGTCCTAGCTGTGGAAACCATGATCAGGGCTGAGATCTGGCTGTCCTGAGCAAATTTATAAATGAATATCAATTCTTTTCATAAAGCTTTCCCCCTTAGCAGTTCTCTTAAAAATAAATCAAACAGGAAAACAAAGGATCCCTCATATAAAAAGTCCTGCTTCTTACCCACCAGGAATGGAGGGACAGAAGTGCCTTTCTGCTGTGAATAGTACCTAAATAGTGACTAAGTACCTGTGAAAATGCATAGAGTAGATTAGATAAGGTAACTTTTACTGGGGAGGAGTGTCTGATTTCACTAATTCAGGAATTTATCAGGAGTAAATCACCTAAAAAAACATTGGGGTCATAGAAGAATTACCTGGGTGTATGCCCATGCATACACACATACAAGCATCTATAGGTAAAGTTTAACTCAGTAAGATAAAAAATTTGAGTCATTCCCATCTCTTTGTACTTCTTTTGTCCATTAAACAAATCTCAACATGTTTCATTTGTGATCACAAAAATCCTTAATTAAACATATCTGACATCAAACCCTGCAGGGCACCCACATAATTCATAAAAGCAAATTGTCTTGCTCATGGGAAACTTTGAACATCACTGGACTTCACTGTGATCTCTTTACACTGTTATTAAGTTAGGACTAATTCCAGTAGAGTTATACAAGTATGGAATTAGGATTGAAACCATTTTACTTTAAACGATTCTGCCTGTTCCATCTGTATGTCCAACACACGGGGCATGTGATATAGATAACTTTTTGAAAAATGAGCTAAAGGATTCCAGTAGCCCCCTCTTGTGACGTAAGATATGAGGATTGTTCCTGTGGAGTCCCCCAGGCCTTTTAAAACAAAGGTTTTCTTTCTTTTCCAATTAGCTTAAGAAAGAAAAAGGTTTTGGTTTCTTAGGCTCAAGCTCTTATCTGTTGCAGTTGCACAAATTCACAGTAAATTTGTGGCTGCTAATGGGATTATTCCAGATTTACATCAGGATGGTTTCAGGCAGAATCTAAGCACCAAAGATCACCCACGTCCTGCTTCCTTCCCATGTGAGGATGCTGAGGTGCTTCTGTTGAGCCTCATTCATTTCTGCAGCACTGAACTATTAAGTATCGGATGGCGGGAGAGCAACGTACCATCTTCAGAGGTCTGAAAGGCTCACCTCATCCATGCCTGTGCTTCAAGGAAGGAGCAGCTCTATCTTTGCTACTCTCGGCAAATGCTTTCCTAAACTCTTCTTAAAGACTCAAATATTGATGACCCCAGCCAGCCTGGGTAGGTGTCGGATTTTGTTCCTGGGAGCTGTTTCCCCTTTCACTGCAGAACCAGACTGCGACAAGCACCCCTTGCACTGGGATTTTACCATCTTTTCATCACAAAGTAGCTTCCTTGCACAGTAGAATAATGGGTTATTTTGGGTGCTTAATGTATAGAGATGTAGAACTGTTCTTAATTAATCTGTAGTTCGAAGCATGACAGAGACCACTGACATACAGCCATGAGAAAAGAAGGGAGGAATTAGTTTACAAGGTTCCTAAAAGCTTTGCACTTTCATATTTGAGCGAGCTGGTGGCCTGAGTAGCTCTGGCTACCCTTTCCTGCATCCACAGGCACGAATGCTTCAGCTGCCCAAGGATGAATTAGATGGACCTGGAAGAAAAACATTGTATTTCCGTGGCCACAGTTAGCATCTTGGTACAGAAGATTTGCAAAAACCTATGTGATGTTTAAGTCAGTTACAGACAGTTTTGGGGTCAGGTCACTTCTTAATCAGACATGATAGATCTGGTATTTCCAGAGGTGTGAAGCATCTTCAGGTCTGCTGAGTTTCACTGGGATTTTCTGGATATTCAGCATTTCTGAAAAGCAGGCCCATTGTGTTTGGGTTGATGGGTTTTCTAAGGTGCTGTAAAACATTTTGTGAAGGCTCTTTTTCAAGGGGCTGTGTCAGAGGTGCCTGTGAAACCAGTGACCCCAGGAAATGCAAGCCAGCCAGGGAGATTCAGAGACAGGAATGGAAACCTCCCACCATCGATTCACCTTCAGCTCCTGGAAATCCTTCTTCTCCATCCATTGTTGCTTAAGCTCCCTTTCCAATGGACACCACACATCCTTCAGAGTGTGCTGGAAGGCCGGATTAATTCTCCACACTTGCATCTGCCTGTGCTGAGGGCAAAGAAATCTTCCTTTTAGCCAGCAGCCATCCCTGTGGGAAACGGCAACTTTCCTCTTGAACAAACCCATTGCATGAGCCTGTAAATTCAGTGTTAGAATAGATAATTCTAGCCATCTTCGTGTCCTATGTGGAGAGCTTGCAAGCTCCACAGTGCTGATGGCAGAGCTGACAAAATCATTGAGAATTTGCTTTATGGGGACTCTTCTGGTCTAGCTAGACAGAACGATCTGCAGGAGTGGTCTGAATCTAGACTGATCTCTGGAGCTCAATATGATGCAGCCAGAGGAATCAACAGGAACAATTTAAATTAAAGATCTTTAAAATTAAGTTTGTGTTTTAATGAGGGTGTTAAAAATAGTCTTCATCACCAGATAGAGATACTTAATAAGTTGCCTTAATGTTAACTCCTACCTGAGGGAATCCCAGCAAAATTGGCAAGACTTTGCAATGCTAAAGCAAGCTGCAAATATATTCTTGTTTGTCAACCTCTGCATAAATCCCATTTGCATAGAAGTGCTTCTGAGGCATCGGCAAGACTTGGTTTCTTCCTCTGCTACATTCTAGTTTGGTAGACTGAAAAATTATATATTATGTGTAGTCTTTTCCGCAGGTGACAGCAATGCTATTTTTTTTGCAAAACAACATCTGTTCTGTAATTATGTTCTTGGTGGGGTCGTGTTCTTATAGGAACCTTAGCTCAGCAGGCACCAGCTCTCACTAGGGATTTGAAGTGCTTCTAAATACATATGTTTAACGATTGTGAGAACACATCATAGGTTTGTGCTTCCACATCCCTGTATCTAAATAAAGTTTTTCCTCTGTTCTTCAGAGAGCGAACCACCTTCCTCTTTGGTTTCTGGGATCATTGACTACAACATGCCCCTCACCTCTACTTATCTGAAGCAAATGAAGCTGCGGGTAATGAATTCACAGGAACAGGTGAGTCGCGCTCCGGGTGCAGGGCAGTGCGAGGTGCAGAGTGGGTTTCTGCCCGTGCTGAATGGGTGAAGGGAGTGACTGGTGCTTGGCACATTGATTTTTGGAGGATGCTTTTGGAAATGGCTGGTTTGTCCAGGCGGGTCAGGCTCTGACCAAGTACAACAAATGTTGGTGCATGAAAGTTGGGAGGGCAACGTGCCTCTGATCTTCTGGCTCAGAGAAAGCAAATAGGGCTACTTCAGAATTGTGTCAGTGGAGAGGAGCGGAGATGGAGTTGATGCAGTTTATTCCTTAGAACAGTCTGCTTGTTCTTTAGATGCACAATTCTTCTAAGAAATTGTCTTAAAAATTAATATGGCAAATAGGGATTTGTTTCTTTACCTCCTCCTAATTGCCTGGGAGCTTTAGCAGACGGGGTCTGAAACCCAGACCTTGCTTCAGTTGCTCTGGTGCTCTCTTAAAGTGGTTGGCCACTTGAGGAAGTTCAACTGCAGCCACTCCACTCTCATGTCAAAGTGGGAGAAGGCTCAGTTGTTTGATGAGACTGTTAAGCCACTGGATTTTGATTTGGGAATGGATGGGGCAGACTGCCACAGGATAATACCCAGGCTGTGCAATTTTCTGAAGTTCTGCAGCTGCAGAATTAGCTATGGGAACCTCTGTGCACCATGGAAACAGTCTATAAAAAGAAAAGTATGTTTTACTTGCTCCCCACAATCTGCACTGGAAGCCAGTGCTGGATTTTCTTTCCAGCACGCTGAAACCTGAATCTGATTTCCTACATTACTGCTAGTTGCAAGAAGTGAAAGAGTTTGCATTGTGCAGTGGTGGAAAACATTGCTGATAGCTTGAACTGTGAAGTTGCACCCAATGCGTACTTTTATCTAGTGACGCCCTAAAGGGACATTGGTTGGAGCATCCCTTGCCAGGGTGTAAAATGTCAGATGTGGGTTTGCTGTCAGGAGCTGGAGAGATACCAAGCTCCTCCACTGCTTCAGCAGTGAAACCTTCTTGCTGGAGGACAAAATGGCATCTGATGGGAAGCACTTCTGTGTTTTGGAGTTTTTTTCCTTTGCGCACATTGGACGTTTGAGTGGGTTTAAGGTTTTGTTTGCAATAGGTTATGTCACAGCTTTTGAAACGTGAAAGGCTGCCATGTGCCAGGTTTTGCACTTGGGCTGGGTGGGCGGTAGAACTATGGACAGTTCTGTGGGGTGGTTGGGCTGGGCTGGACTGGACTGGGCTGGGCTGGGCTGGGGACGTGGAGTGAATGAATGCGCTGCTTCGTGGCATCTGGTGTCTGCTTCAGGACCACTTTTGGATAAGTGGGATCGAAAGCTGACATATTCCAACCACCTTTGGCTTGTGCAAAGTGTTTGCTGGGTCTTGGTGCAACACCTAGCAGAGAGGCGTTGAGATTGCAGACCCTACCGTTGTCCGTACCGTTGACTACCAGCCTGCTCTTCACCCAGGTTAAGGACTCAGTGGGCTGTGAAGGCTAGCTGTGCTTTTCAGCATGTGGGGCGGTTCTTTCAAGTTAAGTTTGATGTATACAAAGGACGGTCTGAGAGGTTTGTCTAGTTACCATTTATGCATTTTCTACCAATTCCTCTTGGCTCCAAAGCTCTGTTCAAGACAAGTGTGCTATGAAGCTTGATTAAACTCCTGTACCCAGTTACTACAGGTAGAAAACTGGACTTGCAGTTTGATTTTATTTCCATAATAAAAAACACCCAGAAGCTGGCAGGCTTTAGTACTGAATCTTGAGTTCTGAAGCTGCATGCTTAGGGATGCTTGTTTTGAGAACCTTGGTTGGTAATTTAGAGATTTGAGAAGTTTATACCCTGAATTTTGGTATAGCAGTTTGCATTGGAGCTATCACTAGACGGATAGATACAACGTGCTGCTAACATGAATACTCTTGAAGCTCGCTAAGATCCGAATAGAAGCATATGTCATACGGGAACAAAAAAGGGACCAGCTGAGGCAACCAGCAGTTGTTGGTTTAGATCATAAATCAAACGGCTTGATGTCATTCCCTGCCTCTAAAGTTTTTCTTTTCCTGAGCTCTCATTGGTATGTTGTGGTGCAGCTTTCTAAGCTTTTCAAGCTACAGCAGCCAAGGGAAAAACCTATTTGGAAGAAGTAAAATTTGCCGTTCAGTGTGTTACTGAAGCTGATTCCTGAGAGCAAAATAATGAAAGATCAGTCTTATTGCTCAGACTTCTGAAGCACTAAAACTTTCCATAAGATCTGGAGGTAACAACAGTCTGGAGAGTATACAGGTGGTTGGACCTGGTGGAGAAAATCCAGTGGGACTTGGGTGCCATCCGTTCTGAGATACGGGACACTCCCCAGCTTCCCCTGGGGAAACAAGTGCCACGCTCCTAAGGCAGCTGTGGCTGTACCTGAGCTGCTAACGCTGAAGTCTGTGTGAAGACAATATGTGTAATAGTATCAATACCAGGCTTCAGTTCCCTCCACCAAGCATTTCCTTGCTACTTTTTTCCTTCTTCATACTTTGCAGTGGAAACACGACAGTACCATCCTTTTTTCCTGGATGGTCCTGGCAGTCTTTGTGGAGCATGGGCTGTGAAACATGGGCTGCTGCTCTCCCTCTCCCCAGGGAGGGAGCTTTAGGGTCAGGGACTTGCAGCTGTTGGGGTTCCAGGTGTTTACAAACTGCAAAAGTCCTCTAAAGATGATAGAAATAATTCTGACTTTGCTACAAAGGCAAAACAGGAAGAAAATACAACCTGCTTTTAAAGTTTGCGCTACACAAATATACACCACATGGTTTTTGTATATCAACATTTACAAAATTACATTGGTCCCTCTTTAGCTCAGCTTTGCTGCCATGCCACCTTACGGCCTTGCACTCACTAACATTTGATGGTGATAATAGAAATAAATTAAGCAACGGACTTGTGTTCGACTTAGCTTTTGCCAAAAGCAATTACTTGTATGCAGCAGCACCAGGAGGAACTTGCTTCACTTGGGGTAACAATAAATGAATTTATGCCAAAGTGGCCTTTTAACTTCATTATTCAGGGGAAAAAAGTGTGCATGTAACTGTAATTTATTAGTGCTGCTAAGCACATTAGTATTAGGGCAACAGTGTCTCCAGAAGGAAGCACAGCCAGAAGAACCTTAGAGAAAGCATTTTATCTCTGCTTAGGGACAAAAAACAGTCAGGAGAGGAGCTCTTTGCGTGGTTGCTCACAAAATGAAGAGTTCCTGCACAATATATTTCAATGTATTTCTTGGAGTCAGTACATTTATTTTGGCATGATGGAAGACAACTGTGACCCATGTTGCTTAAATTGGGTTCACTAGAACATGCAGGAGCTTCTGGGGTGCAAGTCTTCCTTCATTCCCATTTTATACCAATTCTCACACGTGTGAGAAAAATCAGGCCCCTTACCCTTTCCAGAGAGTGCTGGATTAGCCACATTTCTGGGTATCTACTGAGGCATTAAAGCATCTCTGAACTTCTGGTCTTCCCAATCTAGCAGCAAAAAGGAATGAAAAGAAGATATTTGATATTTATCTATAATGATCCTTCCACTTCATTTTCAAACGCTAAATATTAGCATATTAAAATGATTGGTTATTCGAGTTTATTGCAGTCATTTTCCAGACAATCTTTTCTGTCTTATTCAAACTCAGCCTTGGATTTATTTTTCATGCCACACTGTTGGGCATGATTTCCACTGGTGGCTGGTGGAATATGAAGATTTTAAAAGAACAAATCCCAGCACTGAAATGCCAGGCTCACTCTCTGCTCTGGAGATGTTGCTGCTACCTTGGCAGATACAGTCCAGGGCCGGGTAACCAGGTTTAAATGATACAGAAACATTTTCAGAGGTTGCTTCAATGACTGCTGACAGAAGGTCATGCAATCAGTGAATGGCAGGAGCGGCTCTTGGATGGGAAATAATACAAGCGTTTTTCTTGTTGCTATAGCTTTGCTACACTGACTTGTAAGTGTTTGAGAGGGATGGAGCCTTGTCCTGCACCGTCACATGCTCCATCCATCCAGTAATTTCCCTGTAAACCTGGAGTGTGTGACGGTGCGTGGATGTGAAGTGGCTCTCAAAAGATGATTTCAAGCAATGTTTTAACCCAAACAGCAGTATAGTCCTGCAAGAGGGGGTGGAGGGGTTCAAATCCCACAGATGTACAGGGAGCTGGCTTCATCTAATGCAGGTGAGGGTCAAACCTCCTCCGCAGGATTTGGGAGCTCACGGAGCCTCGTGACCAGAGGCTGGTTTGCAATGTTAAGTCCTCCTTCTTCCACCCGCCTTTCTCCTTGGTCCACCCCTTATTGTGTTTGCTCGCTTCAGTGTCTCAGAAGGCTCCGGTATTACCAGAACAGCTAAGATGCATCTTCCCCTGGCAGCTCGCTTTCTTCCTTCTGCTTTGGATCCATCTCCAGGCTAACCCTGGGGGTGCAGAACTGGCACAGGGGAGGCAGCAGAGGCAGGGAGGGGAGTGAGCGGCTGCAGAAGAGGGCACGCCAGGTTTTCATTTTCAGTCTCTAAGTTCACTGGTGAGAATTGTAGATATCTCATTTCATGTAGTCCAGAAACCAGAACCAAATCTGGCAGAGCTGGCAGCTGCTGTGCAAGATCCGGGACCTGGATTTATCTGTTTGAGTGCTTAGACAAGGGATCCAAAGAAATGCTCTATGTGTTCATAGATGGGCAGAGAAGGCAGAAGCATGCAGTCAGTATTTGGAAGGAAGTGGGATGATGCGTTTGCATCACATGAGGATGATAAGGTACTTCCCAGTCCATTAAAGAGGGTGTGAAACATCTCCAGGAATAAATACCTCTAAATCAACTTGACGAGATAACTCATTCAAGAGACTTTTCCTTGACTTGAAAAGATCTTTGTTCCCTGATGTTAATTTTTAAGACATTTTTGAGCACTAGAGAAGTTCCCTAAATGCTCCCCTACCCACAGAAGAAAAGGGAATATTGGCCGTACACACAGTGAGGCACCGTGACCATAGCTGTTTGAAATACAGATATTGCATTAATCTATGCAATAAAGGCTTGCTCGTAGATCTGCATCAGCAAAGCCCTCTGGTGGAGACACAGCTTCTGCTGGCAGAAGTGGGCTTTGGCCGGTAAATTTAAATTCTGTCCTAAATGACAGACTTTGTCCAGGCAAAGCCAGGGAGGCAGGTCCGGCCATCATAACAGCGTTCTGTTAACTATCTGGCAAAGATAGTTTAGCAAAACTTTCATCCTTGGCCTTAATGGCTCATGAGATGCAGGAGGTCAGATGATCAAACCATTTAGCCTGGTTTCAGACTCGTGTGAATGGCTTGCTTTCAGTGAATGTCAACTCATTTTTGTTATTGGAATTAACTCTGACGTTCCCAGCTAGTAAAAACTTAAGAGCTTTTATTTCCCGTTGCGTAGATCTTTCAGTATTTTTCCCAGCGTAGCTGCATTACAGGTGTTCATTGCAATGCTCAATGCAAGCAAACAATTTGAGAGCTCTACTGGGGCTGGCTGGGATAAATCCTGCCACCGCAGCTTTTATCTTCAAATGAGGTGTGATGCCAAGGTCCTGACTCTTTGCAGTTTGGGGGAAAATAACTTCATTTTCTGTAAGAAAGGAGGTGGCATTGCCCGATTCCGGTGATGCTAGGCACAATTTGTCCTCCTGAACAGCCGGCTTGGGTGTATTTAGTTGCTGCGTGCGACTGGTCCGGTCGATTTTCCTCACTGGTCCTGTGCACCAGTGGAGAGAAGCTGGTGCCTTTCCCACTCTCTCTTCCCTTCCCTGTGACGTTGTGCAGCTTAACTAAGGTCCTGGAGAAGTGGCTGGGGGATGTTTAGAAGTTTCTCTCACTCTCGGTGGAGCCATGGTTGTCATGCTAGCAGAGGGCTGGGTCGGATCAAGCAGGAGCAGGGCATGGCAGACCAAATGTGAACCGGGCAGTAGGAACCTGCGGCGGGAGTGCCCGGGAGGAAGGACGGGTTGGAGACACTTGGCTGGGGAGCGTGAAGTCCCCTGGGCTGGTGACAGTGACTCCACGGAGCTCAGCGCTGCACGGATGGGGCCACTGGGTCCCTCACAGGCTGGCCCATGCAGAGCCCGTGGGGGTTCCCGGCTTGCTCCGCAGCAAGGCTCTTCTGCACTGGGGCTGATCCACCCGTGGGTAATTACGACTGATTGCCCTCCACCATGCATACCTACCCCCCAGTGCACGTTCTCCAGCGGTGCAGTCTGAGTAGCCTACTAAAGCCGAGCTGCTTGAGCCTGTTTCTGGGAACACTGAGTAGGGCCAGAAACCACATTATCTGTCTTTAATTCATCCTTTCTTCCAAGTACCTCCCCTATTTGGTGAGGAGAGATGCTGCCCATTCCCTGTGCGTAACCAGCATCAAAGGCAGCTGCTCCCAGTAGAACAGGAAACAAAGTTTTGGTTCAGGTCCTGTAAAGTGGGGCTAGGAAATGTTCCTGGGGAAAATGTAAAGACCTGTACTTGCACGTTGATGAAAGCATTTAACATCCATGGGATAGTTTCATGGATTCACTTAAATTTGTCCTGTACCCATGGAAAGCTTTGCACGGTGAGGTTTTCTGCATCGTCTCCCAAGCTCGGGTGCTGACATGCTGTATGTTGACTTTGATCAAGTTACACAAATGGCTGTTTCTTAATTGCCTTCTCCCTTTAAAAAGGGGATAATACCTTAGAGAGACTTCTGAGGTCTCGCTCACTAATAAAGCTCTTCAAGAGCTTGGATGGCAACTACTTTGAGAGTGCGAACTATTATTAATGATTTCCGTTATTATAGAAGATGAAGCTGTGTGGTTCAGCTTTTTAACCTTGAATCATGTACTTGCTTTTGTTTCCGCTGCTGTTAAACCTGCGCAGGCAGGCTTGCACCTTGCCTGGTTGCACAGACTCCTAGGACCCACATCGTGAGCCTTGTGTGCGCAAAACGGGCGTGTGTATCTCTGCGGAGTCATTTTTTTTTTCGCAAAGATGGATTCTGAAACATGTGGTATGGCTTGAGAATGGCCAAAAATGGGTTTAGTGGTGGTTCTGTTTATGTTGACTCAATTCTGATTTGGGTGGCCAAGAGATAAGCTGTGAGGCTCGTCCTCGATGCGTAACGCAATGCAGACATTCCTGCCAGTGCTGTGGGTTCAGGCTTTGGCAAGAAATGTTAGGGGATATTTGACCGTGATTGAGCCATCCCTTCAAACACCCATTCCCTGTACTCCAGAGGAAGGTAAATCCCATGCACAGAAACAACTCCTTTCCTGCTTCTTTACTTGGCAGTGACTGGTGTACCCTGTGAGGTATGGAGATATATTTCCTTTCCATCTCTTGGTCTTGGCTCCTGGGAAAAAAAACCCTTTTATTCATGCATATGCCAGATGCTAACAACTGCTACTTTTGCAGAAGGAGCAACCAAGATGTAGTGGGAATACAGCCCTCAGCCCACAACAAATCTGGTCTATAATAAAATTTCCTAAATCTTTACTCTCCTTTTTTTCCTCACTCTGCTCTGGATGGCAGATAAGTTAAAATACGTGGTTGATAAAAGCTGCGTATCGCCCTCGTGTCATGCGACTGGGGCCCTCCTTCGTCAGCTCTTCTGCAGCGCTGCCCTTCTTGCCCCCCTTTTCTTACTGGCCTCGCCCCTGAGAGATTCACATTTTAATGCTTATTACCCAGTAGGGTTTGATGGTCACGGAGGACCCAATGCAGGAGGTCCCATTTGTTATTTAACCTACTTTTCAGAGGCACAAGAACATCAAGTGACTTGCACAAGGTCGCCCATGAGTCAGTGACTCCTCTGGCATGATGGCCGGATCCTGCTGTCCTGCAGTCCCCTGCTCTCACCACTAGATCACTGCACCCACACTCCTCAACAACGCAACTATGCAATTAAGCTCCTACAAAGTGCTGTAAATGTAGTTTATTCCTGGGTTTGACAGCAGCCCTGGTATTCTTGCGGAGCCTTGCCTTAGGAAATTACGACAGATGAGGTCAGGGCATCGTTAGCGATGCCCTTGGAAGCGTCACTGCCTGGTACGCGGGCAGGCTGCGCGGTGCAGGGCCGTTACAGCCAGGGCATGGCTCTTCTCAGGACCTGCAGCTCAGGCTCTGCTGGCATCCGACGGGACCCTGTCCGGGCAAGCACAGCCTGACAGGGAGCCCCAGGTTTTCTGTATGGGCAGGTCTGTGTCCGCGTGAAGGGGTTTGCAGGGACCAGAAGTAACGAACACGTTGCGAGGAGAGAGGGAAGGAAGCGACTTATAAATAATATATTTGATGTGTATTATATATATAATAACAGTAGCACTGGTTTACTATGGTGTGTTTTTTTAAAAATGTAATCTCCTAAGGCACTTACCCCTGTTCCTGACAACTTGATAAATTATTATTACCAATTCTGTATCTAATTGCCAATTACTTCCCCCTAGATAATTTGAATCCGAAAAATACCCACTAGAACGGAGCTTGGCGTGCTGTTTCCCAAAGCTTCCCTAGCCGTTTCTGGAGGCAGCCCCTCTTCCGCTGGTGAGCCCCACTTCTGCGAGCCTCGTGACCCCGAGCACTGGCACAAACAATTGCATTTCTGTCGGGCTCATGACCCCACTTGTAACAGCGGTGACCCCCCTTGAGGTCAGGACCCCTCCCCTGCATGGGGAAAAACTCCTGCCCAGCAGCTATTGCTGAATTGTCGTTCCTCCCGCGCTCCCTGTGTGGACGCGGCTGTTCGGCAGTAAGTTTGCCGATGTGAAATTTAGGTTAATCCATTTCCAAAGTGGATTAACCTAACCCACACAAAGGCACTTAGTATAAAATAAGAGCGTCCACATGGTGAGGCAGCACAGAATAGTGACTGTGCTTCAAACTCGCACCCTGGCTGGCTTGGGTCCCCTGCGAGGTCTCCAAACAGAGGGGCAGGCGCCTTGGTCCCTGGGGGTCTTGCTCTCCTAAATGGCCTTAAGCCGGTCTAGCTGGAAGGTGAAGGGAGCCCAGGGAGTAAACAAAGCCCGGCAATGGGAATTGGTTAAAGCCTGCTCCGCTGAGGTCCATGGCAAGTCTCCTGTTCACCTTAAATGGTCAGGATTTTATTTTAGCTTCAGGGAGGAGCAGCAGCCATTGAGCTGGAAGTGAGCGCAGAGCAGGCCCCCCGCGGCTGGGGGCTCGTAGCCCGCTGCCCTCCCCGGCCAGCTGCCGCTTCCTGCGGGAGCGTGGGAGGCCCCCGGGGCTCCGCTCTCGCCCTTCAGCCTCTGGCTCCACAGATCAGCCTGGACGAGATGGAAATGCAACACCGAGCGATACCCATTTTCACCTCTGGCCTCGGATCTTCCCGAGCCGCCCCTCCTCCCTTGCACGCTTTCCCTGGCAGTGCAGTGGTTAACGCCGGAGTAGAAAACATCATAATTGGACATCCGCACTAACAAGCCATAAACACGAATGTGGCAGTTCCCATCCTCAGCTCTGGCACCGGCCTACCACAGGCTCCACCGCTGAATCCGTTACACTTGGTTTATTTTGTAAAAATTTCCTTCATAACCATTAAACAGCGAGAGACGTGAGACGGGCTGGGGAGGGGGATGCCGGGATGCCAGCACCCATCACGGCGATCCCCAACCGGGCCGGAGGTCAACGACCCGTGGCTCTCGGGGCCCTGCCTGGGAGCGGGTACCATCCTGGGGGATGCCAGGACACCACGCGCTGTCCGCCCGGAGCCGGGTCACAGCATCCCCAGCCCTCCCGGGGACCTGGCGGCACGGTGTCCCTGCACAGGGCCGTGCTGGGGGGCACGGCCGAGCTCGGTGGGCAGCCTCGCTGTCAGGGAGCTGCCCTGAAGAGCCGCCGATTTAACAACAGCCGAGATGCAACGTTCAGACAAGAGGCTGCAGCGTTGAGGGATGCTGCTGCTTGGCGGAGTAGGGTCCTCTTCTGCTCCCACGGTGCGATAGGGAGAATCATCTGAAACAAAAGGATTCAGCAGAGGCAGCGCGGGGCCCGGGCACCGCTGCACCCACCGAGTGCAGGGGAAGGGGGGCAGCGGGGCGCCCGCCCTGCTCCCCGGGGGACCCACCGCCGGGGTCCCGTCACTTGCTCCCCGCGGCACGGCCGAACCCCGGCGCTGCCGGACCCCGGAGCTCCCGGGGCCGGGCTGAGCCGGGCGGGGCGTCCCCGGGAGGGCTGCGGGTCACCGGGCCGCCGCCGAGCCGGGTGTCCCCGGGCGGCTTGCAGCCCCCCGGGCCGTGCCGAGCGGAGGATGCCCGGGCGGGTTGCAGTCCCCCCCCCCCCCCCCCCCCCCCCCCCGGCCGTGCCGTACCGAGCCGTGCCGTGCCGTACCGAGCGGTGCCGCCGGCCGTGCATTCTCGCGGCTCTCCAGCAGGCGCCCGGCCCTGGACATTGTCTCTTCCTCCGGGAGGAAGGGCCCTCCCTGGCCCTCCACAATGTGCTCTTCCAGGCGCGGCTCCCCGCGCCCCCCGCCCGGTGCGCCCGCCCCCCCCCCCCCCCACCGCGGCCCCGCTCCCCTTCCCCCCCCCCCCGCCGCCCCCGCCCCCCTCCGCCCGCGGCCGGGCCCCGCTCGCCCCCCTCCGCCTCCCCTGCCCCCCCCCCCCACCTACACCCCCCCCCCCCTCCGCCCCCGGGAGCCGGGAGTGACGCGCTCCGCAGCGCCGGCCCCTCTCCCCGGGCAGCAGCTGGTTGTCAGCCTCTCCGGAGCGCCGCCAGCCTGGGCCCCCTCCCTCCGTCCCTCCGTCCCTCCGCCCCGCGCTCCCAGCCGCGCCGCCGGGCTGGCGCAGGCCGGCAGGCCCCAGGCCCCGCTCCAGGTAGGCGCTCGCCCGCGGGGCTCCGCTACCGGGCCCCGGGGCGGCGGCGGCGGGGGGGGGGGGGGGGGATGCGCGGGGGTTCCACGCGGCTGCGGGGAGCGGAGGGGGGGGGTGGAACGGGGAGGAGGAGGGGGGGGTGCATCGGCGGGAGGGGCGGGGCGGGGAGGGGGGGGGGCGGCCGCGGGGCCCTGCCCCAACTCCGGGGGGAGCGGCCGCGCCGCCCCCGCTTCCCCCGGGAAGTTGCGGGTCGCCCGCACGGCCGGCGGCGGTGGGGAGGTGTGTGTTTGTTTGGGGAGGGGGGGGGGGGAGTGAGGTTGGCGCGTCCTTCCCGGCGCGGCTCCCCCTTCCCCGGAAGAGCACAAAAGCGCAGAAGAAAGTGGGAGGAGGCGGCGGCGGGAGCG
This sequence comes from Harpia harpyja, assembly GCF_026419915.1. Lineage (NCBI taxonomy): Eukaryota > Metazoa > Chordata > Aves > Accipitriformes > Accipitridae > Harpia > Harpia harpyja. Next base: position 29,966,198 of record NC_068940.1, read on the forward strand.
CTCCGGCCCCATCAATTCGCGGGCACCGGCCCCGCGCCGCCATCGCCGAGCCGCCCTCCCCGGCCCCGGCCCCGGCCCCGGCCCCGGCCCCGGCCCCGGCCCCGGCCCCGGCCCCGGGCGGGGATTGTGCTGGAAATAGCCGCCTCCCTGGAGGTAAAGCCCTACTTACGTGTCAATCCCCGCCGCACGCTGAGCCCCGTGCGCCGGCCCCGGCTCGGCGGGCAGGTCTCCATCGCGGCTGTATTTATTTATCTGCGGGCGGAGGGGCGCGGGGGGCGGGACGGGGACGGGGACGTTAGCCCGGTTCCCGGCACTTCGCTGCTGCGGGGAGACACGCGTGGGAACCGCGTCTCACCGCGAGGGGGGAAAACGTCGGGTCCCGCGGCTGCCGGGGGCGGGTGGATCCCCGGCCGCTCAGCCCGCAGTGCTGGTCCGCTCGGCCCCCTCCTCCAAAGCCAGCCCCCCCACCCCCCCACCCCAGCACCCGTTTCCCGGTGCTGGTGGAAGAGCAAAGTGCGGTTTATGGGTCTCAAGACACCATCCCCGCCTCGCGTGGAACGGCAAACGCCTGCCCGGCTGGCAGCAAGTTCAGGTGCTGGGCAGGCGGGTGCGGGGCACCGGGGACGGACGGACGGACGGACGGACGGACGGACGGGGTCGGGTCCCCCGTCCCGGCGGCCCCCGCGTTCAGCACCTCCCCGCTGAACAGCAGGAGCGCGGGGGGAGCGGCTGCGGGAAGGGGCTGCCGGCTGCTTCACCCTGCGCAGCATCCCTCCACTTTGGGGCGGTGGGAACACTCCTGGGGGGGGGGTGGTGTTCCCAGAAGGAGAGCTCTTAGAGAAGGGGGAAGGGGGAGGAGGTGCTGATCCTCCCTTCCTCTTCCATTTGCCTTTTAAATGAACTCCTTTGCCCGTTTTTGGGAACTAACAAATACTCGGTTTTGCCACATCCCGTAGAAATCAGCAGAAATTGCAGCAAATAAGGACGTAAGTGACCTGACAAAGAGCGCTGGGGATGTTCTGTTTGGTGTGTGAATTGCACAGCCGAGTAGGCAGCGCAGTCACAGCTCACAGCCAGCGTACACCCTTGTGCTTTAAGGCTCCTCGGGCTCTTTGAAGCAATGACCACCACAGTATTTGTGGCTGCAGTATCAATCTTTGACCTGGAGTGTTTTATCTTCCATTAGTAAGCCTTTCTCTGTGCTGAACTGGTTAAGTTAGGGTCAAATCTGGTTCAATACCTTCTTGGCATGCTCAGAGGGCCGGGTTTAAACAGTGGCTGAGACGGAGATGAGGCTGCCTTCCTGAGAGCTCGTCCCTGAGCACCGAGCTGCTGCCGTGGGTCACGGCGGGAGGTGCTCTGTCCTGGCCAGGTTTGGCAGGCCTGGGGGCTGCCTGTGCCGGGCAGGTCGTGGCTGGCACGGCAGTGGAGCAGCTCCGGGGGCTGGCAGTCACGCGTTGCCTTTTGTTGACTCTAAAAACACGGCTGCTTCTGGTGGGAAGCTGAGCGTGGCTGCGTGCTGGGGAGGTTGCACGGCGCACAGCCTCGGTTACTGCTCCGCGGAAGGAAATCCCATCGGGATAGTAGGCTATGGCGTGAAAGGACACGTTTTAAAATAAAAGGACTCAAAGAGAGAAAATAAACCGTCCTGAGACTCGGAGCCTGGAATATTAAGCGTGAGGCACAGCATGTAAATGACTGGAGAGACACTTGCAAGGCAGTCCCTGAGAAACTGAGCCTGGCTGTAAAATAAGCAGGTTACCGATAGCCTTGCATATATTTACGAGATACGGTTATAAGAGTAGCTTCCCCCCCTGCCCTGTTCCTGCTCACGCTATGGGAGGTTGTTCTCCAGGAAGGAGAGCTGCCAGTGAAGAAACATTGTCTAGCAGTTAAAGCCTTGCAGTCCGGAGATCTTGATTGTGTTCCTGGATCTGCCAGCGACTTGCTGTGTTCTTGGACCAGCCAGGGCGGCTGTCAGTACCTGGGGTTTCCAGCTCTATAATAGGAAGAATACTTTTATAACTCGGAGGGAAGTTGTGAGGCTCAGCGGATGCGTGCACGCGCGGTGCTCAAAGATTGGTGAATGGAAAGTGGGACAGAAAGGCAGAGTGTGAGTCCTGCACATATCAGTGTCTGCCTTTGCCAGTTAGAAAATATTGGCTGCCAGTGTCTGCAGAGCAGCTGTGAATGTTGGACTGTAGATAAGGAGAGGAGCAAGGATGTTGTTTTCCAAACCCCGTGCGGTGGCGGGAGCCCTGCTCCGATGTTTGGGTGTGGCCTGTGAATGCACCAGCAGGATCCGACTTCCCCTTGCAGAAGAGGAGTTGCATGCACATTGCCTGACCCTTGATCGCTCAATCCCTTGAACGTTGGAAACAAAGCGATGGGACTTTACTGCGGGGTGAGGAGATCTCTCCGGAGAGCTGGGAAAGGCAGGAAGGAGGAGGGCGGCAGCGGCAGTGCCGGGGCTTGGGGTTTGGCTCTGGGCTGCCTGGTTGGGGCAGCCACTGTCACTTCCATCTCTGCCATGAGTGGCGTGGAACTGGGGAAAAGGCGTCTGGTCCTGAGACAGGCACTGGTAATGGATTGCGCTCGGCTTTCTAATGAAAGTTTCATTTGAAGTTTGTTTACAGGAAAGAAGAAATTAGCAGGGAGAATTCTCCTGAGAACCCAGAGAGGAAAAAGAATGAGCTGCCTGACTTGCAAGCCAAAAGAGGGTGGAAGGGTAGATTAGATTTACCGTATTGCTCCGAGTTGTAGCTGTTGCTGCTGTTGAGAAACGCTTCCTTGTTTGGCTGGGTGGTGGAGCCCACTTTGAGGCTCAGCCTTCAGCCAGGTTATTGGCATCCAGGGGAAATTCAGAGCTGCCCACACAGCCAGAAATGTTGATCCCGCTCTGGTGTCCTGTGTTTTGATGCCAGCACGTGTGCTGTGCTGCTGTCCCTCCGCTCCAGCCGACTGAAATGGGGCTGCTCCTGGGCCATGGCTGGGCAGCCGGTGCTCTGGGCGTTGCTGCTGGGGCTTCCCATCCCTGGGACTGTCCCTGGCGTGAGGGGGCCAGTGCCAGCAGTTGCCACTGGCACTGACGGGCAGCACGAGGAGGTCACAACGCTCAGCCTTTGGTCTCCAAGGCGTGTCCTGAGGACGGAGCTTGCTGGTGGCCTCTGGTGTCCCAGTGAGCTGAGTGGCAGCGGAGGATGCCAGAGCCGCAGTGATGGGGATGGCCAGAGCCGTGCTCGAGGTCGGGACCTTTCTCTTGCGCTTTAGGGGAGAGGCACAAAGGTGTGAGGAGCTCCGGGGGCACCATGGCGTGGGTAGAGCTGCGGGGGCTGCCCCAAGCCAGCAGGCAGCAGATGTTCTCTGGGCAGTTCCCACCGCCGGCTTTGGCCGTTCCCCGCTGCTGCGAAGGGTTCACGTGATGCCGCCTGCATGGTCAGCTTTGCATTCCCTTGGGGCGGGCTGTGCTGCGGGAGCTGTGCGCTGCCGGGAAGTTTGTCCCGTTGGTGTTTTGGCCAAGGGTATTAGTGCTGGAAAGAGGAAAACTCTGGCTGGAAAGTAGGGGGTGACACTGTGGATGTGGGGATGGGGCCGCCTGGCAAGGTCCCACAGCAGCAACCTGCTCTTTCTGCTGGTGGCTGGATCCTGGACTGGTGAACATGCGATGGCCTTGTTTGACTTGAGTCATTTATAGCTTATCAGTTTCTGGTTTGATACCCAGAGTATTTCTAATAATAGGCGAATGTTATTGCACCTCGAGAGAATTGTACACATTTATAAAGCACTTTACATAGCATGCGCATGCGAGGCATCCTGCATGTCACCTCTTTTCCACCATGTGTGAGCGCATGGAGAGCGTGATGCCTCCCGGGTTGTGGTTTGGGTGCCGAGGCTGGGCGTCTTCTGCAGCTGAGCCCCGCAGACGCCATGCCTGAGCCAGATGCTTTCTGAAAAAAATTGTGGGTTGCTCCCAGGGCTCCTCCTCCTCACCAGACAGGTGAGAGACTGTGGGCAGCAAGGACCTTGGCATTTGCGTTTGTCTCTTAAGCTCTGACAGTAATCTGGAGTAAGCCTTGTGAAGAAGGCCAGATATTAGGGTGGCTGCCTCCCTGCAAATGCTTACAATAAAGAGACTATTTATAGTTTGCAACAGGGAGACCTTTGCAGTTCTGTTCCTGTACGTACAAGATGGAGTTTCTGGAGAGGCAGGATTGCTTCGTGGCTGGCATGGCAGCGGTGCTGTGCTGAGCCAGGGGACGCCGTGCCTCCCCCCTGCCTCCCACCTCTCTTGCTCTGCTCGACCTGGGCACTGGGGGGGCTGCACAGGGGGCACCTGGCTGGCAGCACAGGTGGGTCTGGGGGTCAGGGTGTCCCCGTTCCGTTGGTGGGCGTGCAGGGGGCTGCTGAGTCCCATCCGTCCATCCGTTGGTGCGTGCGGGGTTTAACAAGCTGTAAATTCCAGGAAACTCCCCGGGAGGCACATGGAGGGAGCAGGCTGGGGGCGGCAGCGAGCCCCGAGCCAGCAGATGTGTCTGCAGGGACGAGGAGCGGGGAGGAAAAGCACAAACCTGTCTTTAAAGACATTTGTTTGTTCACAATAAAAACTGTCAGCCAGCGGCAGCCAGACAGGGCAGTTTTTATGAGGCGCAGGCGTAGGTTGGAGGGGCGCTTGCCAATTGCTTCTTACACGGAAAGGGAGCAGGGATTGTATTTTATCTCAGGACCGGGGGAGGGAAAAAAAAATAAGAGCAGAGAGTTTACAAGCCTTTGAAATGTTTCAATCAAAGGAAAGCGCAGTTGAAAGCGGTTCTGGAAATATTTTCGGTGTTCCCCTGCACCCCAGGCCTCTGGATGCGGTCTCTGCCCATTGCTTTGGGAGGGGAGCGGGCAGAGGAAGGCAGATAAAGGGATCACCAGCAGGACCGTGTTCATACGGGAACATGTATCTGCTTCGTATCTGCTTCCTCCCAAGCTGCGTGTTTGGAGAGTTCAGCCCGGGGAGGTCCTGCAGCCCCTCCTCTCATTCAGGATCTCAGTGCTGCCTTTATGATGATGGTTTTGAAATCCTGTGGCTGACCTTTCCGGCGCTGGAAGCGATCCAAGGGCTGTGTCTCGAAGTACTGTAAAGGTTAGCGAGAAGGGAGAGAGAGGGAGAGAGAAAATGTCCTTTCAGCTGCAGGAGTGGGAGAGAGGAATGTCATCTATGCCATTGGGGAGCAGGCGGCTGGCTGGGCTCCCCGGCCTGAGCTGGGGTTTCCTTGCCTCGCCAGGGACCTCGCTCCCCCAGCCCCTTCCCAAGGTGTGTGTTGTCATTTTTGATCAGGGTACAGAGGCGATATCCCTTCGGAGAGAGCTGAAGGAGCCGTCCCTCTGGGCTGTGCTCCAGGAGCCTCCTCTGCAGCATCAGGCAGTGCGGGTCTGTGGGGACCGGTGCCACTATCCAGATCTGCCCCACCAGCCACTCCCTGCTGGTGCCAGTCTTCTGGTGATTCCTGTTGCAGCAGATGATTTGACCTCAGAAAAGTCCGAGATGTTTTACGGAGCCGTTTCAATGGAGTTGCACCCGTCCTCGGCTCCCACACGCCGCTGCCTTGCCAGAAACATGCTGGGGTGGATGGAGATTAAAGGGTAAACTCCAGGGCTCAGCCATCCGCTCCTACAGGATGCGAGCTCTTTCTAATTGTCCTCAATTAGAGACAGTGCCATTGCTCAGGCACGTCTTCAGGCAGGAAGCAGAGCCCGGCCATCCCCGCTGGGGCAGCCACCTAGCCCAGCGGAGGGAAGGGCTGCTCGCCGTGGCCTTGGGGAGCGCCGAGGGGCCAGCAAGCGCTCGTGGGGGGCAGGAGCTGCCGACCGAATTGTTTTTAGGAGGGGTTGCGTGGTGAGGAGATGTTAAAGCCAGAGAGAGGAAAGAAAATAGCTCAGCGAGTTAACCCTTTCCTGCTTGCCTCCAGGATGAGACATCGGTGAGCAGCGAGGACTTTGATATGAACGACTCCACATGGATCTCAGCTGACCAGCACCTGAACTCCAGCCTGAGCCCCAGCCAGGACGAGAGCATGCGCAGCCCACAGAACCTGCACGGCCACGAGGACGGTGAGTGCCCCAGGGGGTGGGAAGCGCTCTGCACCTCTGCCACAGGATGGTTTTGTCACTTATTAAACATTAACCAGTCCTTTCTGATCAGGTGTCCCACCTGTAGGATGGATTTCGTATCAGCACAGGCTTTGAAGCAGTGCCGACTCCCAGTCCTTCCCATTTAGCTTCTGGGTTCCTGCTCAGCCAGGGCCCTGTCCAGCTCAGAGCTGATGGTCCTTGTGCGGGGATCTGGCTCCCAGCTCCTCCAGCAAGAGGTCACCAAATCCTCTCCTAAGGCACCAGGTTGTAGTTCCCCTGGTGTGACAAGGAGAGCCCAGTTAGTCCTGAAGCGCGGGCTGTGCGCTGTCCCGCTGCAGGAAGGATGCCAAGGCTTCGCAATACAGGTCACAGCTTTCCATGCTTGGAAAGCTGCACCTTAGACAGTGTCTTGGATCCCCCAGGCAAGAAATGTGTAATCTGCAATAGCTGATAGTGATGGGAGTGCGGGGTGGACTTGGGTGTCCTCTCACTCAGGGCAGGCGGTTGAAAGGGGTGAAGGTGGCACACAAGGGCTGGGTGGGAGGAAGTGTTTGGTGAAGAGAAGTGGTGTGTTACTTCTGTGAAACATGCTAGTTTAAAGTAAAAGAGCAAGTAAATAAATGGTAGAAGTACGAGTTCGGGTCAGAGTTCATCTCCGTGATGCTTGGAAGGCTTCAGTGGTTGGACTGTTACTGGTTTTTGCTCAAGAGGTTGAATCCCTCATTGTCCCCAGCCTGGCTGCTGCTGGGAGAGCGGGAGGGGAGCGGAGGAGTTGAGGGACAACCTGGGATGGGTTGGTGCTGCTTTAAGAAAAAGGGGACTGGAAAAGCACCCCAGAGGAAAGAAAGGGCTTTTGTGCTGGCAGGTCTCCCTGGGGTGGCTTTTAGCTGCTTGTGTGGCCAGTGGCAGGGACAGCAGGGATGGTAGGGACAGCAGGGACACTGCTCTCTTCAGTCCAGCACCTTGTGGCACTTCAGTTTCTATTGCAAATCTGCAGTTTAGAGAAACAGCTGGTTTTAACTAACTAGCACCAGCCCCGGAGTCAGGCAGCCTTGGTGAGGATGTGAAACCTGCCAGCGCTAAACCATGTCCCCGTCCGGTGGGATGGGCAGTGGCACTTCTGCTTGTGCAGGGCCTGGCAGTGGGGCTGTGCCCATGCCAGGAGGAAGGGTGTTTCAGTGGTAACACAACTGCTCACATCAGAAGCGTTTGGCTCTTTGGGACCAGGCTGCAACCTCCGTCCCGAGCGAGCGCTGCCTCTCATACCTGTGGCCTGGCCAGGTCTCTCTGTACCCCCTGAACTCTGCCATTTTCCCATCGGGACATTCCAGGCTTGTGGCTTATCCCTCACCACTGAATTCCCAAGTCTCATTTACAATCTAGAATGGCACGGTTTTGATCCCTTTGCTGAACACTATTATTCAACAGGACAGTAATTTAATAAGGGACTCACGTATTTAGGCAAACCAAGATGTTCTCAGTAAAGCTAAATCCTCCCTCTCTCTCTCTGCCCTCTTAGGAAATGCTTCCAGTTTTTCATGCCCTGTGGTTTTTCTTCAGAAGCAGGTGTCCTCTTTGGGGCCCTTCTTGGCTCCCTTTTATTTCTTTTGTAAGGTTCAGAGGTGAGCAATAAGGCACAAATACTCCCTTCCTTTCTGTGAGGAATGCAAGTGTCCCAGGCTGTCCCTGTGGTATCAGAAGGCTAAACCAGGTAGCCTTTGGCAGATCAGAAGTGATGGAGTCGAAGAGTAAGCAAGCCAAGCCCAGGGTTACTAACGAGACCCATCAAGAAGAAGCCAGGGACTGGGATTTCCATCAGGCTGTCATACTTCAGGGGGCATTTTATGGGAGTGAAAAGAGGTTTTGTCACTGTGGTGAATGTCAGTGTCCTGTATTGGAGCTCTAAAATACAGGCTAATGGGGCAAAAGGCCTTGTGTCAGTCCTTCTGCCAAACCCAACGCTCCCACCCAGGACTGAAGCATGCACAAGGCTGGGAAGGGAAGAAGGGCGATGGAGCGACCCAGGTGGGCAGCGAGTGGTTAGAGGAGAGGAGGAGCACGGAGCAAAGAAGGAGCATGTCGTGAGAGGAAAGGCAAATTACTGGCGTGGGGAAGGGAATGTGCCTGAATCAGTGTCAAGCACTCTTCAGTTTCCTCTTCTCTCAATCCATGAAAGTTCTTTTTTTTTGGAAGCAAATGTGTTTTACCGGGTTCACACTGGCTTGCTAAGGCTGTGCACATGCAAGACTTTCCCAAGGAAATCGTATAAATGTGAGTAACCAGCCTGTGTGAACTGCACCCTCCTTGGAGTCCAGCTGGCCAAGGTGCCCCGTGCAGAGTGCCCGTGCCAGGGCAGCCCAAGGGCTCTGGTTAAAGTACTCCATGCCAAAACTGGATGTTTATCCACGTCTCCCGCGCTCAACTGTCCACCGTGCCCCACGGCAGCCCCGCAGAGCCCCAGCCTTCTTCCACCAGCTGTGGGAGATCTGGCCAGTGCCGCAGCGAGCCCCGTGCCTCCCCTGCAGCCTGGCTGGGCTCAGCTCCGAGTGTCCCGGTGCTGCAGAGGGGTCTGGTCACATGCTGCCTCCTTCGATCTGGAGCTTGTTCAGGACTCGGTAGTCTCCTCCCTCTGGAAATCCTTTTGAGTTACTGAATTGCTCCCACCTGCTGCTGTCTGACAGGAGGGATGCTTGGAGTGTGTCTTCTGTGAAAGGCTTCCTAAAGTATAAAGTTTTAATGAAGAGTTGCCTAGTAGGAGAGCAGTATTGTCTGACATGCTTGTTAAAAAAAAGTCTTGTTTAAAGTACCGAAGCACCAACTCCAGGTCTTTCGGAGGCCTGGGAGGAGCGAGTGCTCTCCTATGGCAGACGAGCAGAGCGGTATGAAATCCAGAGAGGCGGGAGAGCAGGGAACTGTTGTCCCATGCTTTGATACACAGGTATCTGCTAAATCTTCAGAGAGCTTAAAAGCAGCTAAGACAAAAGCCAACACCACCTTTTGTCTCCGTGCCCAGAAACCTTGGCCCGGTATAGCCGTGCTGCAACCAGCATCAGCCCTTGGAACAGCAGGGAGAACAAATTAGACCTAATGACTTTGGTGGGTAAGGGACAGAGAAGGCACCATTGGGAGAGCATCAGCAGCAGAGCTGGGGTTCCTGCTGGGTTGGCGGGCGCACGGCGGGATGCAGGACACACCGGCCAGCTCTGAGCAGCGACGCCGACGCGCACACACTCGCTCCTTCCATTTTCCTTTGTTACTCATCCTGTGGGCCCCTGCACGGAAAACGTGAAGCTCCCTGCAACATCCCTTCCCCGTCGGATGTTGCTCACAGCGTACGTGCCCGCAGGAAGCCGGCAGCTACCCAAAGCGACAGCAAGATCAACACAAACTCTTTGCTGCTGAAGCGAAGCTATTGTGCAGGACATCCTGGAGGGGCACGTCTGTGGGAGCCAACATGCGTTCGGAGCAAAGTGACCCTGAATGCTACGCTGTCTCGCTGTCTCCTGTGCCTGTCACCATCCCTGAAGGGGTCCCGTACCCACTCCCAGCTGAGAGCAGGTCCCGGTGCCTGGCCCTGTCTTGCTGCAGCAGTTTCAGCTGGAGTCTGTCCATCTTCAGAGCCCGTCTGCATCCACAGGCGAGCGCAGCATTACAAAACCTCCCAGTTTGGTCTGGTGCATGGGGCTGAGTGGGGTGTCCCACCACAGGGATGGTGTGACCTGCTGGTGAGTGCAGTGCCCTTGAAAAGAAAACAGGAGGCAGACCCCCAAAACCCCAGTGTATGTGACATGGCAAAGCACTTGAACTAATGTAGAAGACACCTCTGTCTTGCCTGCTAATAGGATACATCTTGCCTCATCCCTGGCCATACATCCTGCTCAATCGCCTAGGAGCAGCGCTCAGCCCATGGGCAGGGGTTGCTGCTCCTCAGCCCATCCTGCCCGGTCCTTCTGAAGAGCAGGGAAAGCTCCTGGGTATAAGATCTGCTTTCCCTGCATGGGGGGCATAGGGTTGTTTCATGGCACCGTGTTGGGTCAGATCCCCTTCCAGCTGAGGTCCCTGCGTGCAGTCTTCACTTGACTGGCAGCGTCCCCGCTGAGCCCATTCTGCCTGGAGCAGCAGTGGCTAATCCAGACCTTGGAGAAAGGACTTTCTTAACCTACTTAACTGTGAAGGCACGTGCTCCTTGGGGGCATCCCTCGAGGCAGCTGGCTGGGAAGGCTCTCTGGTGTTGGGGACATCCCTCAGGAGTGCTCCAAAGGAAGGACATGCAGGCAGGTGTTATTTCAGGATGCTGTCCCGGGAGTGGATAGGGCACGTCGCTCCTCTGGACACCCTGCCCTGGGACCAGCAGGGACAGCACCGAGCTGTCCCCAGCACAGCAGTCTCTCTTCTGGTATGGCATGCATCCCACAGCTCCGGGTCACGCCGCCGTTATTTGGCGAGATGCCCACGACGTGCTGCACATCACCAGGTTCCCTGAACCACCGACCTTGCAGAGTGCTTTCTGGGGAGGAGAGCAGCCCTCTTGTCAAGTGCAGACCAGAAGCCAGGCCCGTGCCTGCACAGCGAGCTCAGCTCCTGCCTGCAGGACTCCAAACACCAGCCTCATGCCAGGCTCCATCCCCAGGGCAGCCGTGATGCCCTGCTCCACGCCTGCACCTCCTCGACAGCTGGTACCCGACCGCGGGGCGATGGCACCCTCTTCACTTCACCATAGCAGGGTCACTTACCGCGGGTAGCATTGGGTGTTGCGCAGTTCCCAGTTCTCCTGTGCCACTGGGGCTTTCTTCGGCCGGCCCCATCCCTGCTCCAGGTGAACACAAACGCACCTTTGCCAGCCACAGGGAAGGCCCGGGAGATGCATGGACAGCCATCTGACGGCTGGCCATTGCAAGAGGTGGTCTGCAAGCCCCGAGACCCTTGCTTTTCCCAGGCTGCAAAATCCTCACTGTTTTCAGGGCTTCTTGCACCGGTGTTGGATTTCACCCTCCCAGAAGCCCTAGCTCAGAGCCTAATCGAGACTAGGACCAGCATCCAGGCCTTACAACAGCTAGAGGTGACCTTATCTTATTTTTCTTAGGCATATATTTCCTCTGTCCCTCGGGTGTACCCACACTGTGCTGTTCCTGTAGCAGAAGTCAGCAAGTGCATCCCTGCCTTGCCTGAGCACTCTGGGCTGGTGGCTCCGTTCCCCGTCACCTCTTCCAGGGGCATGTCTGCTCCTCCCGAGCAAAGGCCCTCACCGGTGATAAACACCCTCCTTTCGGCGTCTTTTGAAGAGCTGTTCTTTCCTGCTGCAAGGCTGAGGAGTGCGGCATGGACACTGTGGTGCCGTGGTGGCTTCACCAGCCTGTCACATTGAACTCGGCTCGGGGCTCCCTCCCGGCTGGTGCATGGAACAGAGTTTTGGGAGGCTCTTCCTTGGTCTGGAGCAGAGGGGATCACCAGGCTACTGGGCAGCCAGCACCACCTGTGCCCCCACCTTCCTCCCCAATTTGAGCAGCCACGGCCAAGGGGGTGAGCAGGGACAGCAGGGTGAGGTCTGCAGCTTGTCCCTTGCTTGGGAAGTGTGCAGTGTCCAGTGGCTTGGATACAGTCCCCACTCTGTCTTGCCCAAAGGGCTGGGGGCGAGCAGCAGGGTCTCTCTGGCGGCAGGCTTGCGCTGGAGGCACCAGCTTGGCGTGAGTTCTGCCCAAAGCCACCAAACCCGTTTGTTTGGCATGGGGAGAGGCAGTGCCCGGGCAGCGCGGGACCGTGGCATGTCCCCTCCCTGCAGCAGGATCCGGGTGGCTGCCAGCGGCAGCAGCACAAGGAGAGGCTTGGTCTGCGCCACCTCTTTCCCTGCCATAGGCTCCTGGCTCGGGCACCCCTCGAGCAGCGAGGTGGCCGGGGCAGCAGCGGTGGGAGGGACGAGGTCAGGAGGAGAAGGGAAAACGGAGCAACAGAGCGCGTTTGTGGCGAGGCTGCTTTCTGCAGCGGGAGCTGCCAAGCTTTGGTGCATGGGAAAATGTCCGTCGTGGGGCCAGCATGGTGAGGTCCCAGTGCCGCAGGGAGCTGCTCCCTCGGGCTGGGCAGCAGAGCCGGGGGGAGATGGCACCGGGGGGCACCTTTCATGCTGAGGGAGGGGGAGCCGGTCGCACAGCGCTGCCTTGTCCGGCTGAGCTTGCCTGCGGACGCGCATTGTGTCCAGCCGTGCCAGATGTCTGGCTTGTCGAGGGCTCTGGTCGAAGGCAGGGAACCAGGGAGGGAGTGCACAGGGTGGACACTTTGTCTGGGACATAACAAGGTTTGTGTTAACGAAGGAAGACAGGAAATACAGCGCCTTAACCGGACACTGGCCAGTCCCACCGCTCCGTGGACCCCAGCGACATTTCTTTTTTCTTTCTTATGCATCTTGGAGGCAATCAGCCGGGCAGGACCTGGACAAAATAGGCTTCGTGCTCTGGCCACGTGAGCGGCGCAGGGCCGGGGCGGCCACGGCAGCCGGCATGGCTGGGGCCTCTCCTGCCACTCACCGCCTGGTCGTGGGTGCGGGAGCCCCGGGGCGCCGCTCGCTTGCTCCTAATGAATGCGGTGCTGCCACCCAGCCGTGGCCCCCCCGTGGGGCCCCGTTCCCACTCGGTCTCTCTAATTTGTATTAAGTATCCCTTCCTCGCAGGCTTTCCTCCTCCCCTTCTTCCCCCTTCGCGTCTCTTTTGTGAGTGAATAATTTATGGCACTTTTCATCTTCCTGGCTGTTGTTCCAGGCAGGCGGCAGTGGGATGCTCTGCGCCCTCCTGACAGCCGCTCTCAGGCTGGGCGTACAGCTCCAGCCCGTGCTGGTGCCACGGTGGGCTGGAAATGGGGCATTCCTCCCGGTAACGATGGCGAGTCTCCGGTTGGAGCAGCAACCTCTGCCGTCACCCCCGCCGGCCACAGGCAGGCAGGGCCACGGCTGGTGGCTCCATGGCAGTCCACGGGGGACCGAGGGTTGCCGGTGGGACCTGGCGGTGGCCGCAGCGCCCGAGGCTGCGCAGGCAGGGAGTGCCGAGGGAGTGCCGCCCCGGTGCCGGCCGGGGGCTCCCGTTGCAGCGGGGCGCGGGCAGGACCGGGCGGCCGTGGCCCACCGCGTGGTGCGGGGCTGCGGCGAGGTTTCCGTGGGCCGCTGGCTCTTACATAAGCTCATTGTTTTCCGAGTCAAAAGAGGTTTTGTCTCCACTCTGGAGATGTGACAGGAGGAGGAACAATTTGCCCCATTCATCTTTAACTCTGACTTTGGAGAGCGGTGCGGTGGCCTTCACCGACAGAGACGTTAAACCCAACCACTTCCCGGCCGTAAAAATCTCCTGGGGAGCAGGTGTTGGAAATCGCCCCTTCCCCTCCTGATCTCCGCAAATCCAGCGCCACAGAAATCAAGGATAATCCAGCAGCCTCTTCAAAATGAAAACGCTGAGCCCTGATTAATTCATTTAATAAGTGACTGATCCCCTCCTCCCCCAGCACCGCGGCCCAAGAAGCCATTTTGCTTCTCGCTCTCCGGGGCTGGGCACCGCCAGGGAGATGCCGGGGCCGCAGCAGAGGCGCGAGGCGGCTTCCCTGTGGCCTCCTCGCCAGCCTGGCCGCTCGCCTGGCCGCAGCCTGGCCTCCGCAGTGGTGCTGAGGAGGGCAGTGCTCCGGGGGGGCCTCGGGGCCAGGCGGCCTCCGTTGGGCTCTCCAGCCTCACCGGCATCCCCCATGCAGTGCCGAGGTCCCCTCCACCTCCAGCCCCTGGAGCCCCGGCTCGAGGGGATTAAACAGGAGAACGAAATATTCCGTTTTCCGACTGAAAGATCAAACCGGTTAGAAGTGACGTTGTTTTTACAGTTCCATCTGCTTCAATTAGGGCGTGGGGGTGGAGCAGGGGGGCTCCCAATTATCCTCATTAGAGGGGCTCCTCATGCAGCCAAGCTCCAGCCGTGAGCAGGGAGCTCACCAGGCTCGTGCTGGTTGATAATGAATATATTCATGGCTGCGCAGCCTGGCCTTGCTTGCCTGCTGCTGCCAGACCCCTGCTCGTTACGTGTGTTTTGGGCGATCTCTGGGAGTCTGCAGAAAACCTCTCCGAGCTCAGAAGTTTGGTGGGTTTTATCGAAACGGTGATTCTCTGGGAGCGTGGCCAACACGGCTGCTCGGAGTCCTGCCTCAGCTGCTGTTGGCAGAGCAGGAGCCTAAACCCAGTGCTGGCATGCAAGGTGGGAAGGCTCCTGCTCCCTCTCCCCCAGGTCCTGCTTCGCTGTGGGGTGCCCCAGTCACTGCTCGGGGCTGGCCGTGGGCTGGAGATGCCCCAGCGAAGCTGCCTACGGAGCGGCACCGGCACCGGCACCGGCACTGTCCCATCCGTGCCAACCAGGAGAGCGTAGTGCGTTTTTAAGCTGGTTGAAGCCATTCCCATTCAGACCCAAGGACCTCAGCAACCTGAATTTGCAGCTGGTTTTCTGCCCACAGAACTGAGATTATCCGCCACTTTATACGCAGAGCTTCTGGGAGAGCATAACCTGTAAAAAGGTAGAAATAAGAAAATTATCTGTAGCTAGCAGGTTTACAGACCTCATTATTTACTTACGTTCATACTTGGTTTAAACTAAATTGTTCTTGCAGTAGATGCTGGTCCCTTATGTTAGATTCCCATTTCATTTTCTTATTCCACCTGGACGGGTTCCTAGACACGTCTTCCTCTTTGTTTTCAATAGGTTTTGGCTGTAGCAAACCCAAGGTTCGTAAATGCAGCCGAGTCAGGTAGAAACCTGATTTGCAGCTGCTGTGTGCGTTTTGTGCAACACAAAAGAAAACCTGAGACATTGAGAAGTCGGGGGGTCCAGACCTCACCCCCAGGATCCCGCCTGGTGTGAGCTGCTGGTGTGGGACCGGCACTGCCGATGGGGACGGGAGCTGCAGGGACCGGGGGCAGAGCTGGGGGCCGCGGGGAGGCTGGAGGTGGATGGGCAAGGGCAGAGCAGGATGCCCAGGGCGGAGTAGGGGGTGCTTAAGGCAGATTGGGGATGCTCAGAGCAGGTTGAGGATGCTCAGAGCAATGCAGGGATGCCGAGGGCAGATTGGGGATGTCTGGGGCGGGTTGGGGATGCTCAGGGCACCTGCGCAGTCTTCCCCCAGCAGGTTGAGGATGCTCAGAGCAATGCAGGGATGCCGAGCGCAGATTGGGGATGTCTGGGGCGGGTTGGGAATGCTCAGGGCACCTGCACAGTCTTCTCCCAGGTGACGCCTCTCTTGGTGCCCCTTGTCTGGCAGGGCTTTTGTGGCACGGAGGGCCCTCGGCCCTTGCTCTGCGCAGGCAGCTGTGCCGGGGGCTGCCTGCCGCCCCAAGAGCCGGCAGGAGGTCCCCGCCGTCAGCCCGCGGGACGGGCGCTGATTGGCCCCGCAGCATGGTGCTGTTGCTGTGGCTGTGCCCGGGCTGACGGCTGGGCCTGGCGTGCGGCTCGTGCCTCCGCGCATGGGAATAATTCTCCTTAATCCTTCCGAGAGGCATCACTGGATGAGGCTGGAGCCTCCCTCTGGGAGCCCCGTCTCGCCTGGTGCGGAGAGCAGAGCAGGGGGAGGGATGGCCGCCATCCCAGGGGCAGGGAGCCCTCCGCGCCCCCAGCCACCTGCCTGCTGCTGCATGGGGCCGCGGCCGAGCCGGCACCGCTCCCGCGCCCGTGCCGAGGGCGCAGAGCGCCGGTGGTGGGTCCGGCTGCCCGTCCTGGCAAGGTGTGCGCGGGGCAGCGAGCCCCGGTGCCCCGGGACAGGAGGGGGTGCTGGGGCAGGAGGTGGCGGTGCCCCCGGCATCCTGCCCCTCCAGGTACGGCCGAAGCCCTGCTGCCGTGGTCCGGGCTGCAGCTGCCTGCTGGAGCCCCGCCGCCGCGGTACGGGGACGGGAGACCAGAGCCGGTCTTGGGGGGTGCCCCAGGGTAACGCCGGCTGCTGAGCTCCCCTGGAGCCCTATACTCTCCGGCACTCAGAGCCAGTGCTCGGCCCCGGCCAGGAGCAAGGATGTCTGCCTGGAGCCAGCCCCGTGCCGGGGAGGGTGACGCCTGCCGCTGGCCCGGAGCGCCCGGCACATGAACACCACCCTGGGGATTAGGTCAGCTCTGGTCATTGCTCAGACGAATAAGTGGATCAGCGCAAGGGAAAGGAGGGGGAGGGAGCTCCGCTGAGCGGGTCGCTCGAGTGGGGACCTTTTAATTTAGGGGCTCGTGGGGCCAGGAGCAGCCTTGGCGCAGGCGCGAGGCTGGGCAGCGAGCGCTGGCGCCCATGGCGGGGTGGCTGGGGACACATGGCAGCAACCCCGGCCAGCCCCCACGGTCGGCTTGGATGCCCGAGCGTCCTCAAGTCTGTTTATTTTAAGGGATACAAAGTCCTGGCTGCTGCAGGGTCACAGGAGCGCTTGCCGAGCCTCTCATTAAAGTTTCCTAGCGGGTGCTGGCGGGGGGAGGAGGAAGAGGAGGGCACCGTCCCGCCACCCCGCGCCTGCACACCTTCGGACCTGGCGCCCATGCGGCAGGAGCCGTCGGCGCGGTGCCGAGGCTGTCCCGCAGCCCGACCCCATTGTCCTGTGGCCGCGCGGGCCGGGCGCGGGGACCACCATCTGCTCGTCGCTGCCGGCAGCTTCTTTGTTCGCCGCCCGGCGCACGCTCGCGCAGGAAGCGGCTCCCCACGTGCTTCGCCCTTTCCCTCTCGCAGAGGCACCTAATGAAATAAAGGATTTACTGCAGCAAGGGGGAGGGAAGGGGAAACGGGCCGAGCGGTTTGAAAATGTCGTGCTTGGCCCCAGGGCTGGGCTCTTTGGCCGGGTGCAGGCAGGGCCGGGTGCCGGCAGCGCTGGGCACGGGCAGGGATGAGCTCTCTGCCGCAGCCGCGCCGTTCTTCAGAGCGGCACAAGGCTGGAGGCCGGCATGGTGGGAGCCGTGCACGGGCAGGGGGATGGTGCCAGGACCTGGGGATGTGAATATAACCGAGACCGAGCGGGAGCCGGGCTGTGCACCGGGTGTACGTGGCACTGCCGTGGCCGGGCCCCCCGGCTGCGGGCTCTCGCCTGTTCGGGTGCTGGGGGATAAGGGGTGGCCACGGAGCTGCCGTGGGGATGGCGCTGGGGCGTGTGGAAACAGGGAAGCGGGAGTGTCCACGTAGGGTGTGGGAGGTCACTCGGGCTTTGAGGAGGTCAGGAGGGACATCCGTGCACCCCAGGCCCCCTCCCCACAGCGGCGTGCCGAGGTGCCTTGCTGGGCAGCGTGCCCGCTGTGAACAGAGCTCCTAACGCTGCTTCCAGGCAGCACAAACTCAGGGTTTTCCCACCCAAGCGAGCCTGTCCTCCTGTGCTGACCCCACGCCCCAGCACTCTGCAGAGCAGCACGTCCCCGAGCCGCTGGCTCTGGAGCTCATCACCTCTGCACCCAGCGCCAAATTGGGCCGGGAGGACCATGCCGGGAGGCGAGGGACCTGGCTGGGAGAGGCAATGCCCCTTTCTCCTCCCTGCAATGCAAACAGAAACCGAAAAGGACCAAATTCCAAAGTTCTTATTCAAGCCCAGGCACCATGGCCCCAGGCGGAGGCGTGGGGACTGTCACCTGCCGGAGGGACGGGTGGCCGGGATGTGGGGCACGGCAGTGTCCATCGTGCTTTGAGGGACGAGGGAGCGGAGTCGTGTGACGATGGCCCTGCAGCCGCGGACGCTGGCGTCTGTACCTCCAGCTGCTGCATCCCAGGACCCGCACCACAGCCGTGCTGGCCTGGCTCCCGGCAGCACATGCGGCGACTCGCCCACCGAGTGAGCCCAGAGCAGCCCTGGCCGGGCAGGGGCTTTCAAAGCAGCGGCACATCCATGCTGCACATGCCAGTGGTCCCGCAGGCGGGCTCAAGGGAGGTTGGCGTCACGGGGGACAGAGCCGCTCGCCCACCTCGGGGAGGTGGTCACAGGGTGCCACGGGAGTGACCACATGTCCTTCTTTGCAGATGATTCCTCGTCAGAGAGCTGCAGCGGGAATGGCTCCTCCACCCTGAACCCCTCCACCTCCAGCAGCACGCAGGGCGACAGCGCCTTTCCCGAAATGAACGGAAATGGCACCGCGGCCCCCATGGACTTCACCACCTCCGCCGATGACCAGCCCATCAACCTCTGCGACAAACTCGCGCCTGCCCACGTCACCCCTTCCTACCAGTCGGACAGCTGCAGCGCTGACGGGCTGCGCAGCAGGGTCAAGTACGCGGTGAAGACTACGGCAGAGGTATGGCCCGCGCTGCGGGCGGCTGCTGCCGGGGCTGGGCGAGACGGGACGGCCGCACGTCCCTGGCTGGAGCTGGGCATGGGGCACGGC
Source organism: Harpia harpyja (assembly GCF_026419915.1). Lineage (NCBI taxonomy): Eukaryota > Metazoa > Chordata > Aves > Accipitriformes > Accipitridae > Harpia > Harpia harpyja. Next base: position 29,984,644 of record NC_068940.1, read on the forward strand.
ATACTGGGAGCGACCGCACGTGAGGCTTCCCAGGCCAGGCAGGGACACGGCTCCTGCCCCCGTACTGGGAAAGCGCAGAGTGGGGGCAGCAGGGCTGAGAGCCTTTCCCTTGTAGGAAGGGAAGGACGGACAAGCGCTGCACTCACCCGCCACTGCTGTGGCAGAGCAGCTGTGCCTGGCCGTGCTCCAGCCTCCAGGCTGCTGCTGCTGCTCAGCAGAAATCAGCCCGAGTGCCGAGTGAGTGGTTGGCAGAGGGAGGGCGAGGGATGGTTTGGGAGAGCCAGGGGCATCCCCCACACCCCACCTGCCAGAGCTGAGGCTCTGCAGTGGGCTCGCCTTACAGCCGTGCTGCTCCCACCGTGCAAGAAGGAGTCCATTCCCAGTGTGTCCGGGCAGCGTTTCCCACAGGGTCAGGCAGAGCCACGGCCCCAACCAGCCAGAGCTGCGTTGCCTGCACTTCGGGCCATCACAGGCTCCCTGAGGCCACCGTGTCCCCCTTGCCCCGAGCAGGCAGGAGCTGGTGCTCAGGGGAGCCCGGCCGTGAGTTCATCTGAGGTTGCAGGGGGACATGAGGAAAGGGGACAGAAGCAGTGAGCCAAGGAGAGAGGGCTTTTTCCTAGTGACCCTGGGCAGGGGCGGGCAGGCGAGGGCTGCTCGCAGTAACGCCTGTCTCCTCTCAGTCCCCTCCATACAGCTCCGGCAGCTATGACTCCATCAAGACAGAGGTCAGCGGCTGCCCCGAGGACCTGACCGTTGGCAGGGCCCCCACAGCCGACGAAGATGATGATGACCATGATGACCACGAAGACAACGATAAGATAAATGACTCGGAGGGGATGGACCCAGAGAGGCTAAAGGCCTTCAATGTAAGGAGAGCGCCATGGGGAGGGTGAGCCCGCCTGCCTCCTGTCTCGGTGTTCCCACCGTCTGTCTTCTCCTTTGCAGATGTTCGTGCGCCTTTTCGTGGACGAGAACTTGGACCGGATGGTTCCCATCTCCAAGCAGCCCAAGGAGAAGATCCAGGCCATCATCGAGTCCTGCAGCCGGCAGTTTCCCGAGTTCCAGGAGCGGGCGCGCAAGCGTATCCGCACCTACCTCAAGTCCTGCCGCCGCATGAAGAAGAACGGGATGGAGATGGTGAGCGGCCACCCCGCTGCCCTGCTGCTCGCCACCGCTCCCGGGCCAGAAGGTCCCTGAGCACCTTCTCTGCTTGTGTCTCTGCAGACCAGGCCCACGCCGCCGCACCTGACCTCAGCCATGGCAGAGAACATCCTGGCCGCCGCCTGCGAGAGCGAAACGCGGAAAGCAGCCAAGAGGATGCGGCTGGAGATCTACCAGACCTCCCAGGTACGTTGCATGCGGCTGGAGGTGGGCAAGGGACGGAGCCGACAGCATCCTGTGGCAGGGCGGGGAAAAGGAGAGATGTTTCTGAGCAATTTGGTAAAGCATTTTAAAAAGTCTTTCTAAAAGTCAGAGGGCTGCAGAACAGGGCCCTGTGGTGTGTCCTAAGACTCAGGCCAGCGGGGCTGGGGATGCTGGTTTGGGCTGGCAATGCTGTAGCCGCAGGAAACCAGGCCTCCCTGCGCCGTCCCTTGCACCGGCCGCAGAGGACAGCCGGGCTCCTTGCTGGACTATGTGTTTCCCTCGTGCAGGATGAACCGATTGCTCTAGACAAGCAACACTCCAGAGACTCCACAGCCATCACCCACTCCTCCTATTCACTGCCAGCTTCATCTTACTCCCAAGACCCAGTCTACATCAATGGAAGCCTGAACTACAGCTACCGTGGCTACGGGTCCCTGGGGGGCAGCCTGCAGCCGCCTGCCTCCCTCCAGACAGGCAACCACAGTAACGGTAAGTGGTTGCACGCTGCACCAGGGTCGACGGTGGCACAGGGAGCCCACCCAGGCAGTGTGCCGCGGGCTCCCCAGTATCCTGCACTGTGTGGCTGAGCTGGTCGCTGGAGGGGAGGCAGGGGCTGCTCCCATGGCTCACGCCAAGCCCAGTCACAGCAGCACCTCTCCTGCCGCCGCGCAGAGCTGCTCCAAAGGCCCCTCTTCTGCCTGTCTGCTCAGCTTGCCTCATCAGTGGATGGTTAATTGTTGAACTGAACTTGGAAGGACAGTCTAGGTGGCACTGGTGGAGGGAAGGAGTGTCACTTAAAAAAAAAGAGAATCTCTACCAGCTATTAATTATTAACAGGAGCGGGCGCCTATCGCTGCCCTGATCTTGTTGCTGGTATGAGCTGTTCCTTTCCCAGCCTGCGTTGGCTGCTCTCAGAGACGGGGATGGGGATGGGGACAGGGCTGGTGAAGTTCAGGGTCTCTACAGCAGTGCCCGGGGCACAGCCAGCTCCTGCCGCAGGTCAGGAGGGTGACGAGGGGCTGGGGGGGCTGCGTGGGACAGGAGTGAGGCTGCAGGGTGGGAAGGCAGAAGGAGAGCGCAGGCGAGGCTTGAGGGGTCGGCTGAGCGAGGAGCAAGTGAACAGAGCGGAGTAGCCTGGGGCCGAGCAGGGCACTTGGGGAGGTGCCGTGGTACCTGGTGACTCCCCAGCACTCAGGAGAGAGAGGTGTGGGATGGGGCAAAGGCTGTCCCCTTGGGCAGCAGCCCTCTCTCTGGCTGTGTCCTCCCGGCAGCGGTGGCACGACGGGCTGGAGCCCGCCCTGGTCCTCGGCTGCCTTCACTTGCCCCGGTGTGCTCTGGGCTCCTGCCCTGCCCCTGCCCGCCCCGAGGGGAGTGAGGATTTGGAAGGATGTGATTTCCGGAGCCCTGAGAGATGCCTGTCTGGGATTAACTCTTATCATCCCTTCCTAATGCTTCTTAACCCTGAATAAAGATCCCGCCCCGGCCTCCAGCTGCTGAGACCTAATCCTTGCAGCCGCTGAGGAGGCAGCAATGGTTCCTCCCCAGAGCAGAACAGGCACCCCTGGCCCCCCACACTGCCCAGCACCCTCCTTTCACCCAGCCCAGCCGTGAGTGCTGGCTCCTTGATGTGAGACAGCAACCATGCAGGAATGTCTCAGAGCAGCCCCAGTGAGCGCATGCCCCAGGAGGAGCAGACAGGCCCCGCGTGTAGCACACGGCAGCAGTACACGGCAGCAGTACACAGCAGCACCTTGCTTCTTTCTAATGGATTTTTTAAACCTCTGCTTTGCAATTATTTTTTGCCCTTTGCCCAAGCTCTTGCCGAGTCCTTTAGAGGTAAGAGTGTGCTGCTATAGCGCTGGCAAGGAGCGCTGCAAGGAGCTGTGCCTTCTCCCTCTGTGAGCAGAAAGCCTGCAGGGGTTTGCTGCCCAGAAGTGTCTTCTCCCTCCATCCCCCACCTGAGGAGATTCTTGCTCAAACCTGCATCCCCACTCCCAGCTCCTTCCCCCTTGGTGAGCCAGGAAACGGGCTCCGTTTACTGCTGCCTTTTCTGTCCAGTGAAATTGCTTTCGCTAGAGAGCCTCCTCCTCCTCCTCCCCTTCGCAGCACTGATTAGCCTGGCATGGAAGTCCTCTGCTGGTGCCACTCCTCCCACAGCATTTGCTGCTCCAGCATTGCTTTCCTTGGATGCTTTCCTTCCTACCCCGACGCAATGCGCTCCCCTCCCTGCCGCCAGCCAACAGCGGGACCCACCTGGTCTCTGGTGGCTGCTGAACTCTCTTGTCCTGGTTTGCAAACCGCTGCAGCACCCAGTCCCTGCTCCATCTTCCTGCGTGTCCCACCGCAGCAGCGTCAGGCCACCCAGCGGGAGCTCAGCCCTCCTGAAGCCTTTCTCCAGCATCACCAACTGCTCCATCAGCCCGCAATGCTCCAGCCCACAGCCAGGGGATTAATTAGTTCAGTGTCTTCTCTTTCTCCTTACCCCTAGGCTGCAGCCTCGCCTGCCTCCTCTCCCTAACTAGTGTCACATCTCTAGTACACGTCTTTCCATTTCTAGGTGAATGTGTGGTTCTTGCACCTTGCTTGGCTTCTCTTACTTAGTCCAACGCAAAGCTGAATCCAGTTTTTCCACTGTCTTTACCTGGCTGTGTCACTCCTCAAGCTGTGTACCAGCTTCCCTGCCAAAGTCTTCCACGCACAGCCACCCAAACCAGGCTGCACATGTGTGCATGTGATTGTGCACACATATCTGCAGACAGCCATCGCAGTGGCTGACAGTGTTCCCTGCGTCTCGGAGAACTTGATAATTTCGTGACTTTTTGCAGGTTTAAGATCTGTATTGAGACAGGAGGGTTTGTGAGCCGGGGGCAGCTGTGTGTCCTGTTCTGCAGAAGATAGGCGCACGTACGTGGCCAAAAATCATGTGCACTAGAGGTGGAGCAGAGATGGACTTAGGAGAAAGAATTATCCCTGCCCATCAGGCAGATCATAAATTTTGCAGGACTTCATTTCATTTACAGGCTAAGCCATAGAAATGTGCAGCCTAGGAAGACCATTTAGACCCCCCCAACCTGATATGTAAGGCTGAGCATGTAACCGTGTTGGTGCCTGGGGCGGTGCGCGAGAGCCCGGGCAGGGCACGTCTTCTCCTTGCCACGCAGCACAGCCCGGCCCCGTGTGGGCACAGACACCATGTAGTTATCCAGCGCTGAACCAGGGAATCGCACCCCGTGCAGGATGTTACTCTCCATGTGCAGAGGAAAAAACAGAACCTGGAAGATGATTCTGATGGGGCAGGTACCCCTCAGGTGCCAGTTTAGCTCCTGGCACAGCGCGGCCACAGACCCTCCCTTCACAGAGCAGATGGGACAGGCTGCAGGACGGGATTTTTGTCATGTTGACTCTGAAGTCTCTTTCCTTGTGGCTGTTGTAGAGGCAGTGGCTGGCTGGTGCGGGAGCTGGGGCTTCTCACATTGTCCGGGGCACCACACTTTGCCGGTGCAGAGGTCCAGGAGCAGCAGCTCCCACTGGGGATCTTGTCCTGGCAGGACGGACACGGGCAAGGCTGCTCTGCCTGAGCTTCCCTCTCGCTTTTCCTTGGCAGGTCCGACCGATCTCAGCATGAAAGGTGGGGCCTCCAGCACGGCCCCCTCCAACAGCACCAGCAGGGGAATGCAGGCTGCCCAGCTCAGCCCCACGGAGATCAGCGCAGTGCGGCAGCTGATCGCTGGCTACCGAGAGTCGGCGGCGTTCCTGCTTCGATCTGCAGACGAACTGGAAAACCTCATTTTACAGCAGAACTGACTCCCTGTGTCTGCATCACTCCTCTGTCGAGAAGACAATTTATACCTGCTAGAAAGAGGCTCCCAGCGGTGTCCTGCTCAGGACCACCATCGTCCTCCCGTGAAGCGGCGGGTACATGTAGTTTTAGAAGGTGGAATCCAAAAGACCTGTTTTCTTTTACACTCCAAGCACCTGGGACTTCAGGCACAAGGACACATTTTTGAACCGTACCAACTCCTGTGCGTCCAGCCGACCAGAAGCCAAACCTGCGGCTTGGAAGGATGTGGGACTTTCAAGGGCAGAAGGGAGCCTGGGGAGGTTTGGGGCTGCAGATGTATTTAGAAAAACCTTTGTGGACCCAAATGTTAGATACCCATCCCCAGATAATTTCCAAGTCTTAGGTGAGCTGAATCACATATTTATTGAGAAATGGACCCTCCTCTCCCCTTAGTAATTTATTTTTCTGAAAATGGATTCTTTTGAGTTTGTACAGATTGCCAGTTTTTTGTCTGTCTGATCAGAAGGAATTTATTCCTGTGAAATAACACATTCCATATCACTACACTACTAATTTCCAGGCAGCTCTGCCTGTTTCTCTGGGGAGCCCTTGTCCCACAGGGAGCAAGTTTGCCATTCAGCCCTAGACTTCGAGGCTGCTCAGCCTCCAGTAAGCGTAGGTGGCAGCTGGAACAACGGAGCAAGGAAGCATCCTGCTTAGACCTTTGTTCTAAGCGGTCCCGTAGCAGCAGTGGGGTCTAAATCTCCCGCAGAGACTCGGCAAGCTCGGCAGACCTCCGGCTAGAAGGACGTCTCGCACTCATTTAAGTCATTGCAGATAAGGAAGGAAAGAAATACCTGAGAACCACTGTCTTGCGGTCACCATCCGTACTCTACCTCACACTCCATTGTGGGCTTCTTCCAGGCCTGGCCGAGCTGGTCCTGGGGGACGGTGAGTGTCGCAGACGCGTGGATCGCGCCGAGGAGGCTGGAACCGACCCGGCAGATCCAGCGGATCCGCCAGGGTCCTGCTGCTGGGCGGCAGCTCGCCCCCACCCCGCTGTGCCCGGCTGTTTGCTCCGGTCCGTGTGAAACCAGCCCTGGGGTAGCATCAGGAGAATAAACCGTTTAGGAACCGCATGGGTGTAGTAAAGGCTAATGCCGGGTCTCTGCCTGAAAAGTCAGCTCAGTGCGGCAAGCCACTTGCTCCTCTGCAGAAGATAGAAACGGGCAACATTCAGCAGCAGAACTGACAAAGTCCTCTCTGGGGCCCAGGATCCTCCCCCCTCCCTGCTCACAGTCCTGGAACAAGCCCACAATTCCCAAAGTGTGGAAAAACCGTAGTCCGATGACCATTCTGCCCTGTTACCGCCCCCCCCCGCCCCCAGTAATGCACTTCGTTTTGCTCAGTGCAATACCTACTACCAGTGCTGCTAAACCCAGGGACTTCGCTCAGGCAGAGATGCTGAGCCGAGCCAAGCAATGCAACGTGCGCTGGAGCCACGTAGAGCAGCAGAGACCGGCTGCCGGGGATCCCAGCTCCTCCTCGTGCCCTCACGCCAGCACAGCTGCCCCCACCCGGGCAGGAGTCCTCACCACGAGATATAAATTCGATAAGTGTAAACCCCTATACGCTCATTTTAAAGGTAGATACTTTCTCTCTTTGGAGCCAGCTTTTTTCTTCTTTTTCGGTCACTCTGAGCCGGCGGCAGACAGAGGCTGCTGCTCCCTGGGGGGCTGACGCCACTGGCCCGGGCTCGAGCTCGGTGGCAGCGGCTGGTCCCAGCCAGGAGTGGACCCGGGCAGTTTACTCAGTAGCCTTTATACCCAATTATACTCCGCACACACTGGAAGAGAAGCAAAACCTCTACCCTGCTCTTAGTCTCAGTAGAGAAAAAGCCAGCGGCTCCTGAGGACAGGCTTGCCTGGCCCGGCAGCAGAAGGGATTCACCATTGCATTGACTGTTCTCCCCAAACCGTAAACTTTCCGTAGCATTCGGAGAAAAGGGACCTAAGCCCTGGCCGTTTGGTGCAGTCGGGGTGTCCGTGCAGAGACGAGGTGGTGGCTTGTTAGACCTGAGCCGATGCTGGAACCGGGAACATCGCGGCCACCCCGAGGTGCCCTGGGCCGAGCGCCCCGTCCCCTCCCTGCCCGCGGCAGGCAGCAGAGCGGCGTGGGGGCCAGCCCGGGACACCAGCCCCCGCCGAGCCAGGGTTCAGACTCACGCTTTCCCCAGCACTTCACAAGCCTGCTTGGTTTGTCCACTGCATCCTCCCATACTTGGAATTTATGTAAATATTTATTTTTGTGTGAATACCATGAAGTAACAAACCTTTGACAAAATATGTAACCGCAGCCATTTGTGAAAGTCTTAAGGAAGGAGAGGCAGAGACAATCGCTGTCCCGGAATTCTCTCTTTCTGCGATATCCCACCCAAGTCGGTGCCTCCCTCCCCGTCAGAGGCCATCGAGAACATTTTAGCCATAAGTTTGCCATCCAGTTTACTGAAAAAGAGGTTACCCAGGGGCTTACGGACAGATTGCCATCAGCTACAGTTTGTTTAGTTTTATTTATGCAAGTTTTAGCTGTCATTACCAGATCACCTTTGAACTTGTCTTAGCATGTATTGAAGTTTAGTAGCTCTTACACTTTGTTAAACTGCTGTAGAAGACAGATGAGGCTCACGGTTGCGTAGGAAGGTATCCAACAGTCTACCCTGTCCTAACAACTGATGTTCATAACTTGCAGCTGAATGGTACAGACTCAGATTTCCAAAGCCCCAGTGACAGCCACATCTGTGACAAGTTATGAAACAAATGGGATTGACTACGAATTTCTGTCAGGGATCTCTTTTTTCTTTCTTTCTTTTTTTTTTTTTCGGTGAGCCGCAGCTTTATAGTTTCTTTGGAGTGAGCTCCACAGACATCTCAGTGCTCTTCAGCTGATCCATGCTCAGTTGCGGCTCTTCTGTGCTCCAGGACTGTTTCACAGCCACATTCCTGCGCTCTCACTAGGCAGGACGGGGTCAGGAATCGCTAGTCTGGGTTCTCAACGAGAAGGAATGAGCAGGAGCAGAATACACCGGCTTTCCAGATATTCTGAGAGGTGGAAGGAGAATGCTGGGTTAGCAAATGGTCTGGATGTTCTTGGTTTTGTTTAAGAAAAGCTAATCACTGGTCGAGAAAATAGATTTTTTTTTTAATTTAATTTTATTTTATTTTAAACACAACCATCCTGCCCTGGATGTGCGGTTCCCATGACGGTGTTTCTACATGGGAGAGCGTTCCTGGGATTGCGAGCAGACGTAACTTGTACCTCCCCAATCCAAAGGGCCACTTCCCTCCCACGAGTGGCCGTCGGATTTAGTACCAGTTCATGAAAAAAAATGCTGCTTTGAACTCAGAGGGTTAATATACTTTTGATTTGTAATTTTTTGTAAAACTTTTTACAAGGTAGCATAGTATTTCACCAGAATACCAACTACAATCCGTCCATGGTCTGATTTTTATATAATTTAGTGGTGCTTTAGAAACTTTTGTTTGGTTGTTTCGGAGCTGTACAGCTCAGTTCTTCGCCTGTATCTACCTAAGACCAATGTGAACCTTTGTATTTTTGCTCCTAATTTTGGACTCAGTGAAAGTGTACTGTTTACATGTACAGAACTCCCGGCCCCTGTGTGTTCTGCAAGACCTGCTGTTGAAGAGGAAGATGCACCTCACCCAGTTCGTCTGCTTAAGCAAGCCACAGCTTCACTCACCCACCGACACACGCACCTACCCTAAGGAAGACCCCACAAAATTGAAACGCCCTTTAAGCAATTTTGGGTTTTGCACAAGCTATTGTATTTTTTTTTTTTTTCCAGTAGTCGATTTATGGATTGGCTGCGATTCAAATCGAGAGCTGACCCGGAGCTCAGTTAACTGAAGCACCAGAACTCAAGCAGGCAGAGTCGCACAGTGCTGCTGTTTCACCATCCTCCTCCTGCCACCCGAGGCAGGAGGGTGAAAGCTGCCGAGCTCAGTGTAGGGTTCAAACAATGCAGAAGAGCACTCGAGCCCAGGGGGCTTGCAGGGAAGCAGGGGGGAAACACTCATCAGCATAATTGGAAACATACTTTACCGAACCTGGTGAAATCGCCCAAGCTGGCTGCTGATTTCAGATTGAGAGGGTGGGAGCGCGTTCCCTCAGGAGGAGGGGGGCTCCGACACGAAGCAGAAAGCTCTTTGGAAAGTCGGTGCTTTCCTGAGGGCTCAGATAGAAAGCATATGGCACTTAATCCAGCTTTTAAGGTGACACTTTATTGCTTAATCAATTGATTCATTTTGAAATGATATTTTTGCAGATAGGCACCTATGCAACTTAATGTGGCTCTTAAGCAGATGAGCACTTCCTCCTCAACGAGCTTGATAAGAGTTATTTGTGTTATATACTGTGGATTTTTCCAGTAAATGTGGCTTAATATTTTAATTCTTAGAATGTGTGTCTATTATATATGTGATGCAACTTAATTCTGTTCTGTTTGTGGAATGATTAGCACAGGCCAACTCCCTGTTCCCCTCACTTAACAAAGACCAATGAGCTGTTAATCAAGCTGTTATCTCCATGGTATTACTTGCTAAATGCACTGATTTCATAAGTATGTGGAATCCTTTTTTTTTTTTTCTTTTGAATCTGTATATCATATATAAGACTGAATCTACTTAATAAACACTGTATAACAAAAAGGGCTTTCTCCTCCACTGTCGAGCACCGCTGGGTGCTGCCGGCACCGGGCGCTCTCCAGCCGCTGCCCCTCACCCCGGCGCCAGCCCGCATTTGCTCCCCAGCCCCAGCCTACGCGCTGTGTGAGAGGTCAGTGCGATTGGTCACCAAAGCGGGATCTAAATTTAGGTGTTAAAGGAAAAAAATCCTCCATATCTTTCAATAATTTTGACATAAGCTGTGCTTCCCATTCCTTAACAGACAGCTGCGGGTACCATAGAGAGCAGCGTTAGCACTCACAAGTGGGGCTAGTCACAAATTTTATGCTTAACTTATATTTTGACAAAATTAATTTTGTGAAGTGTCTGTTTTTTGTGGAAAAAAAAAAAAAAAGTTTTCATTGAAGTTTGTGGAAAGTTCTCCCTCTCCCTCATGGAAAATACTGATTTTTCGTTACCAGCTTTATTCACTAAGTATAATAAATCTTTGCATCCATAAAACGTTTATCTCAAAGCACTGTGTAGATAAAAATCTCCTGATTTGCATCAGTGGCTGGCCAACAGTCAGGAGGGCCCAGGAAAGATGAGTCAAATCGGTTTGCAGCTTTGGTGGAAGCGCTGCCTTTTGCTTCGCATACGGGTGCCTGCGATGCGGTACGGGCAGGACCTGCCCCAGGTTTTGCTGCTGCAGCCTTCAGCGACAGCCAGAAGGACCCGCCTGAACGTTTGCGCTTGTAAATAGTCACGCGGGATAGCACATCCCAAATGGACCTTCCGTAATAATTAGTTAATGTATGTGTGTACACAGAGCGAATGTGAGGGTTTTGTAGTGCGCACAGGTAAAGTGTCTCCCGTGTGTCCCTGACGCAGTTGGGTTGAACACCGTTAAGCCTCTGGATAAGCTTTGCCCCCAAATTTCAAACGGAGTAAGCCATGGGGATTAGCAGTGCTCAGTCGCACCAGCGTGCAAACCCGTTTTCGGTACCTCTGGAAATAGCTGCTGTTGCTTCCGCAGCTCCACGGTTACAGGTCTCTTGGCCGACTTGGCTGCAGCCAAGCTCCACTGCGGAGCCAGGATGCTCCAGAGCACTGCAGAGCCGGACCCAAACAGCGGACGGTCTGTGAGAGAAAAAAATCTATTATCAGATAAATATCATGGAGAAAAGAAAAAATTAATTTATATTTGCTCTGTGTGAAATTCTGACATTGAGTTTTACTCTTGAATCCTCCAAGCTCCCCTATTCTAGAAGTAACGAATTCTGACATTATCATCCACCATACCAATAAAATAGAAAACTTGATGTCAGTTATTTAGCAGTTTTAAAGCTTACCTAAGTAACAACTCTACTTATTTTTTGCGTTACTTATTTTTAGCATATTTAGATGATCTGGACATCTTTAACCACACCTGTGCTTGCAGCCAAAGCCTGCCAGAGTGAGGAGAACATCAATGAACTACCAAAACCCACAAAAGCTGGGGCCAGAAGAGCCGCTGCCCTGGCCATGCATGGCTCCTGTGCTAGCGTAGACCCCACGGCTCGTGCCACAGCACGCTGCCGGCGTGCAGGAGACGTCTGAGGTCGGCAGGTTTGTGATGGGTCGGTTCCTACCACTGAAGGCCTGCAGCCAGGACCGATGTTCACATCCAGATAAATCCTGACTCCCGACGGTAGTGATGCAGAGTTTAAACCATAAACCTTCTCCCATGCTTGGGACAGAGCTTCCTTTGCACTCAAAGGCAGCGATGCTCAGCTTTGTCCCCCTTTTCCTTCTCAGCGGGATTTTTTAAGCAAGCAGACCAAAGAAGCTAGGCTTCACTGCTGCTGCACTCCTGCCCACCAACCCCCCAGCATTAGTGATGTGGAGGAATGGGGAGAATGGGGCACCATGGCCGCTGTTCTGCAACACCACAGCACCACAGAATTTAAGGAAGTTCAGTATTATATCACCGAACAGATCTAAACATTCCCACAGCCCCACTGCCCAATTTATGAGATCACTGTCTGCCTTGCGGAAGATCCACGCAATGAGACCAGAACCCAGACCTGTAACAGAATAATTCACGTTATTCTTTTCTTACTACCTAGAAAAGAGAGAGGAAGGACGTAACAATAAAGTAGTTTACAGGTAGTTTCAATGAACAGTATAATTGGTATCACGTTGTTAATGCGCTTTAGAAGACATTTTCAGATCCATTTATCCAACAATTGAGTAAGACAGTAACGTAAAAGCCACGTTAACAGCAGCAGCAAGACCCCTGGGCCAGTCTTTGCTGCCCATAGGCAGGGCAGGTATTCCCCCCCCCCCCCCCCCCCCCCCGTTACTGCCGGGCGGGCTCCCGCAGCCGCAGCCTTCACTCCTGCAGCGTCCCACTGTCACACTGCTGCTTTTGGAGCACTCAGGTATGCGTTTCCCAAGAGCCACACACCGCGTCTGCAGTAGGTGCACTGCCTTCAGTTATCTACAAGCATATAAAAACCGATTTAATGAAGCCGAGACAGGACTGCAGCCCCCCCCTTTTAATCATCTGAGCAGAGCTCTGGAACACTCCCAGTTAAAAAAGAGGAAAGGAAAAGCAATATTGCCTTAGATAGCACAGAGGATGACTTCAGAAAAAGAGGATTGAAACCACAAATGCAGGTTTTACAGAGTGTTTATTTTTCCAATACCACAAGGGACATACATGAGCAGGCCCCCCCGGAGGGCTCTGCAAACCAGACCAGTTCCATCTGTACACTACAGTGGCCCCAAAGGAGGCAGAGCCAGACCCCCCAGCTCCGCTCCCTATCTTTGGTAAGCAGGTTTCACACCTCCGCTCTGCCGTCACTAACACCGCAGTTCTGTTCATCCCGGGGTGTGTGCGCGGGTCTCTCTCATTCCCACAACATGAGGCTGTCGGGTGCATTAAGGATAAACCATTGCAGAGACTAAACTTGTTGCATCCCTCAGGCTTGCATCTCAAACAGGGACTTGTACAGTTGAAAAAAAAAAAAAAAGTGCATGGTCAAGGGAGGTAGGATAGAGCTAGAAAAGGGACAAAAGAAAAAAAAAAAAAACAAACCCCTACAATTCTTGCTACTGCTGCTTAACTGCTGACTTTTCCCCTCACTGAAGCAATTATTTCTTGGTAAGTAATTGCTCCAATGAGGAAGAGAGTCACGGTTTTGCTCTCAAGGATGTTCACCTTCTTGCAACGCAGCTACAGCCATGCTCTAGGAGATCAGTTACAGCAACAACTGGCAATAGCTTAGAGGAGCGACCAGTGAAGTACACTCGACTTGGCAAATCCCATCAGGTCATCCTTGAGTCCGCACATCACAGTCTACCTGCACAACGCAGCACGGATGCCCGGGCAGAGAGGGAGGCTGTCAGAACCGAGAGACACCGTTGCGTGTTGAGCCTCACATTAGGCAAGACAGAATACAGTGGCTCTGACTACAGATGCAGATTAATAACTAACACCACTTTAATGCAATACTGCTGTAGAGCCTGAAAATCCAAGGAAAAAAAAAAAGAACCCTTTATGTTCTATGTACATTACATCCATTTACAGAGTTGGCCAGTACTGTGTACAACATATAAATACATGATCAAACAGATGCATAGAGGATACTTACAGGAGCCAAATAATTCACTTTATACATCCAAGAATGAAAATATAAAAAAAGGAAAAAACACTGCTTTAAATGTTAGATGATCGTCACACAGATGCACAGCTAGACGCTTGCAAGTGGTCAGATGTTGTCACGTTAAGGTCCTCATTGCAGGGCTGCAATGCAGAGATCGCTGGCCACGTAAACGAGCTTCTAGGAACCTCCGACATTTCACACTAGTTTGTGGCAAGTCAGCCAAAAGAGGCAGTCACATCGGCTGGTCCAAGAGTTCAGCCAGGCACACAGTTCCCTGCGCCACACATCTTCTTGCAGACCAGCAGAAGGCATTCGGTTGGCACCTGCCACTTTTTTTTTTTTTTTTCCTCTTCTTCTTGCATCCTCCGAGTTGGCTCCGTCCAGTATACGGTTAGCTGTATACGGCTCTACAGCCACCTGCAGAGTGCTTTACTGGGCACCACGTTCTGCTGTAGCATCCAAAGACCGTACAGAACCGTCACTGCAGAGCAGCTCTTTGCTTACACTTACTGTACAGCGGTCCTTCCCACACAAACCAAGAATGGAGATGGCAGAAGGGGAGAGTGGAAGACTGTAGGGCCTCACCTAGCGCAGCCCCGAAATAGAAAACACCCTGTTCCAGTTCCTTTGGATGTAAAGATTTCCTTGACGGAGGGTCCACGGATTGCCACAGCAAACTGCCTGTCACTCAGGTGTTAGCCTCAGCACGTGTACCAGAGCGCAATCAGTATTTCCACGATAGCACGAAGCAGAAGGATCGCTCCAGTGGGGCGCAGCCCACCGAGACTGGAGTGTAACCGTGAGCAAGAAAGGGTTTTGCACTGTAGATTTTAGTGGGAAGGCAAGTCAACTTTCCTCACCAAAACAAAGTGTAATAGCATTTCTACTATAAACAGAATAGTATTTTGTGTACAGGTTTTAGGATCAGTCATTATCAAAATACACACACTGAATATACAATTTGTCCCATGGCCATAATTTATTATCTCACCACAAGGCACAATACACAAAGCTTAGAGGGTCCTATACAGTCATCATGACAAAACGCCCCGCAGCCTTTACACATGATCATGGCTTTAAGGCTGCACGAGCACTTGAACGATATCTCATCAACACTGCTGCTATCAGCAAACATCTGCACAGAAAGGGACGTATTATGGTTTGCAGCAAAGTTCGCTTTGTGGGTTAGCTGCATCATGCTTCCAGCAAGGCTTCTGGGAAAAGCTGGAGTGCTGGATGAATAATTAAAGCTGGTGGAATTAAGCTGCAGCTTAGAAAGCTTCCCATAAAATGCTTGCTTGATATTGAGCTGAGAGGGTATGGAAGAAGGCTCCAAAGGGTGATTGTGTCCTTTTCCTGGTTCCCTTGAAAACTTAAAAAATGGCAAGTCCATAACAAGCGGAACACTTTGCAAATGCTCAGTCAGCTCCACGGGGTTTTGTGCTGCGTCCTTCTGGTTCTCCATGTTACTCTTGGCTGGGCTGCCACATGCCAGCACATTCTCATTTTTTATTCCTCCCAGGGTGTCAGTGTGCTGCTTTGAAGTCCATTCGTCCCTTGCAACTGGCATTCCTTCTCCTGATGCACAGCTCTTGCTCAGAGGAATCTGTTTGCTGGGGGACAAGGTTCCCATGGCTGAAATTTGATCCAAAGCCCTGGAGTGATGTAGTCTAACGCTGGGGTTGCAAGGAAAACCAGAACCAAAGAGTTTTTTGCCTTGAACTCCAACATAATTTTTATTGACTGATGTACCTCCTGTCTGATTTGGACCAAGAGAAGTTACAGTTGGAGATAAAAACTGAGGCTCCGTAGAGGCGTTCAACTTCTCTGGACTTCTATTTGTGACAACACTTGTCAGTGGGCTGTGCTGTGGCACCCGATGGACCTTGGACAACTCCTTCTGCTCCTCAAAGCTACAGGAAGAAAATGTTCTTTCCCGGGGGCCCATATCTTCAGGCTTCTGAGAGGCACTTGCCACATTTGCCAGTTGGTCTTGGCAGCTTAAAGTCGAGCCAACTTTGGAATGTTTTTCTGAAGTAGATTGATCCTCCGCATCCTCTGCTCTAGGTAACGCTGCCCCTGATCCGCACTTCTTTTCCGGGGGATCCATGGAAGATCTCAGTGAGTGGAAGTCATCGCTCCTGCTTGGGGCACTCGTCTTTATTCCTACATCTGGAGAAGATTCTTTGCCAAAATAGCAACTGCTACCCCTCTCCATTTGCAGGGAGAGGCTTTCTGACTGCTTGTCCAGCAGCGGCTGTGTGATTTCCAGCTTGATGTTGCCATGAGATACTGGGAGAACTTCTTCCAATGGAAGGTTCCCCTTAAGCAGCTGCATCACCAAAGGGTTGCTGGTTTCAACAGAGGATACGGGCCGAGCAGAACCTGTCAGCCGCTCGGCTTTCTGAGGCAACGGTGCATGTGGTTCCCATCTCTGAGATGCAGGTGCAGCGCTCATCGCTGCAACTGCAGGGAAGTCCACAACACAGGCCAGACTATCTGTTTCCACAGATGATTTTGACCTAATCCTATCACATCTCTCAGTGCTGCTGTGACGGGAGGAGTCTTTCCCAGCCACCTCCCTACAGCTGACACTTCTGAAACATATATCCATCTCTACATTCTCATCAGCTACGTCAGCTTCAAAATCTGAAGCAGTATCTGTTGTTTCACTGTGCGTACTCTGTACTTCATCATCTCCGTTTGTCTTGAACTCTTGAGTCTCTCTCAGTGGCTGATGCGCATTTTCTTGTTCTGTTCTAGGGCACCTCTCCCTCAGCTGCAGAAGTTTTTCAGAGGTATCTATCCTATTCTGAGAAATAAAGTCATCGTATAAAGAGGGTTTCACCAGAGACTCTGTATTTTGTTCTTCATTACTTAGTTTGCCATCACTCTCTTTCTCTGCCTGCAGGTGTGCAAAGTTATACAGTGCAGGGTCTGCTTTCTCCACTCCAGTAGTCACCATTTTGGAGTTATCACTATCAGCAACACATTTTTCCACAAATGTTTCAGAGCCATTAAATCTAAATCTAGATACCATTTCTGGCTCATGGCATTCTTTACCACCTGATGACAATTCTGGCAGAAGAGCAGGACAACTGGAGGAATTTTCCTTTGTGTCAGAATGATAATCCAACTGTACAGCGGGATCACTAACATCTTTGAATTCTGACACAACCCTCTTTCCTGTAGGACTGATCACAGCTCCCTGCACCTGAGAACAAGACAGACCGTTCATTGGAGGAATCACGCATTTCAGCTTTGTACTTTGCCTCTCCTGTGATGCAACACAAGATGGGGTTTCGGTCCTTGGGTCGCAGAGGAGCTGCTCAGGGCTCTCCTCCTGCCTCTCAGAAGTTGCATTGTCTAAGGATGACCCAGTCAAAGCATCACAGAACTGCCTTCTAGGTGAACCATCACCAGGTTGAGCTTCCCCTGAGCTAGTGCCTGCAGCACGTTCCAGATCACCACTTCCCTCACTCTTTGAAGCAAAGGGGTCTTGTCTTGAAGAGAGGAAGGAATTTGTGTTGGCCTCCTGAGCAGCCACCTCAGAGTTAGCCTTTTCTCCATTCACATGGAGAGACGACAGTAATTGTGTTCGTTGTAGATCTGACGAACGCTTTCCATGAGCTCTCTTTGATCTCCGGTGCTCTGTATGGCTGCTGGATTCTCCTCCACCACCTCCTTCATCAGTACTTCTCCCTCCACCTGGGCCACCCCCACCTCCAATGGCGGCTGTAGCAGCTTCTCGCTGGGCTCGGGCTTGCAAAGCACGGGCTTTAATGTCTGCGAGTGTTCTGGCCCCAGTCCTGCCCCGGCTGGAGGGCTCCGTGTTGGGGATGATCCTGGGGCATATCTGGTAAGCGGGCTGACCTTTAACCACCCAGGGTGGTTTAATACGTGAAAGTTGAATCTGAAAGAAAGGGAAAAGCAATTAGTTCTAACACTTGACCATTTTCAGACAGTGAGATGCATTTTATTAGCATCTGTTCATCACAGTTCTTATCACAAGAATTCAACAAAAACTTGAAATTCCAACTTAAAAACTAATTTTGGCAGAGAAGTAGCATGCTCTCTGTACCCTCTGCTTATGTGCTCTGTCATGCGATATGTAAAGCTCAGTTAATATTCACATTGTTTTACCAGTGCCCACAAATACGAAATAAGTGATTTGCATTAAGATCTTCAGAAATCAAAATGGTCTCCTTTACACCAGGATGACAACCCTGAAGCTAAGATGGATACCTCTAGCCAAAATGGGAAAAGTCAGAAGGAATACTACGATTCTGCCCAAAAGGAAAGGAACGGAGAAACTACACAGGATGAAGAATACAATTTGAAGGTCTCTTGCAACAAGTCAGCTAGTTTCGGGAAAAGTGATTTCTGTATCCACAGAAATGCCAACTAACAGAGTAAGTCAAGGTTACCCTGTGCTCTTGTGCAAAGACCTTGGAATGATATTCCATTCTTTGCCTGTCTAAATAAGATAGTAAACTGTGGTAATCAGGGGTACTTAGCCAGCTCTACCAATGAAAAGATTCCACTTCTTAAGATGACAACACTTGACATTTTAATGTTTTGATGCTACTGAGCATGACAGCCCTGAGATACCAAGCAGCTATAATTCTCTTTCCTACCCGGATGGGTGGGACTTTTGGCTCCTCTTTAGTAGGCTGTGGCTTTTCTGGGTGAACACTTTCAATTGTGTTACGAAAGGACTGACGATCTTCAAGCCGGGGCTTCTTTTCGGGGAAGGACGCAGAGGCAGCCTCCTCAAAGCATTTCCTCTTCTGGTCCTTGGACTCCCGAGCAGAGTTCTCCTGGGGCAAACTGGGAATTCTGTTTGCAGCTGCCAATGACAGATCTTCCGATTTACTGTGTAATTTGGAAGTCTCTGGAGAGAGGTGCAATTCTGAACTCTCTGGCTTCAGTACTGCAGCCGAAGGGCTCGTCAGATCATCTTTCTTCAGGTCTTTCTCAGGCTTTGTCTCTTTATGAAGAGAGGAATCTGGTCCCACAGAAGCGGTCTCTTTGGAAGCCTCCATTTGCTCAGGTTCACGCAATTTGTACAGGCTCCTCCTGGCTCTGCATCGCAGGTCAGCCCGGGAGCGTTTTTTGAAGTGCCCATCTCTCTGCCGTGTAGAAGGACCGCGTGGCAGTCTTGCTTCTCCTTTAACAGACAGTCCTGTCCTGTTCTCAGCATCTTCTTGCACCAAATTCTGCTCCTGGGATTCTTCTTGGGTCAAGCCCAACCTATGAGGCAAACACAAGAACTAGCTAAAAGCTAAAACCCATCCTAATTCAAGCATTTCATCTTTTACTTATAGCTGTACTGTATACCACTATACACAGTAACATACAGATGACAAAGCAGATGCTCATCAAAACCTCGTTAAGTCGGTCTGCAATGAGACAACCTATAAATTTGCTATCCCACATTACCATCACAGGGAATGAGAAAAATAAGAAAATGTAAAGATGTGTGACAGAAAACGAGTAATATTAACTTGTCTTGCAAATGAAATAGACGTGCTACAAAATTCTGCTGTGACCCAGCCAATTCCACTAAGGATTTCCCTGGAGCAACAGTCTGAATGATTCACCCCACCACCTGTATCTTCCAAGGAGTTTATGCTGCATCTTCTTAGGTATCCGCAAGCAGAAAGACACTCTGCCACCTGCATAAACATAGGTAAAACAGGACAGATGAGGTAAAATTTCTCACTTTTGTCCATAGTAGTCCTCAAAGAACTTCTCTTTCCATTGCTCCACTCTCTTTTCCTTTTCCATCTCCTGCCGAATTCGAACTTGCATCTCATGAGTGAATTCACCTACATGGAAGCAAGAGACTGAAATTCAATCCCAAACCAAACTGATTCTGCAAATGCAACCTTTTGTGTTTTAACAGTACAGCAGCTATATATACGAAGGACAGATTTTCTGTTATTGCCCTGTTCTCCACCCTACTATGGATCCACATGCTGCCTGCAACTCCTTAAGGGCAGCCTCAGTCACACAGCCTCAAGCAAGTCTGAAAAAAAGAAAGAAATCATGTTTTACCAGACACAGGCCACCATTTCAGGAAAGATAAGTCTGGCACTACTTGACACCTCCACCACTTCATTCTGAAGGTCCCATGGCACCAAAGGAAACACATCTTTGATTTTAAAGAAAAAAAAAGAAAAAAGAAGAAAAGTTGGGGGCAACATAGCCAGATACGCTGCAAAGCTGGACTGAATTCCCATTCATTAACTGTAAAAGAAAAACAAAATAAATCCCATAAAATGAGTACCTATTCTCCAGCCACCTAGGAAAGCGAACCTACTCACCATCAGCTAGTCGTTCTCTCCAGCTCTGTGCAGCGTGGGTGAAGAATTCATTATTCAGAGCACTGCCACTGAGACGCATCAGCCCATCAGCCCCAACCTAATGGGACAAACCCAGGACAAACAGAAAACATTTGCTCCAGCCATTCCACAATCAAGAGGCAATGCAGTGAATGGAAAACACCCAAGTGCTGCACCCTCATACCTGTCTATCAACTTCTGGAAGGAGGTAAAGAAGCTGCTGCTGGAAGTGCGATGGGAGCGCATTAAAGGTTCTGGAGTTTATCAGAGCTCGCAGGTTTGTATTGACAAGAATGGAACCAGGCGTTTCAAAGTCAATATCCTCACCCCTGTTTCGTTTCATTTGCCCTGTAGTTTAAGGACAGGCAAATGAAATAAATGTTGTATAAAAGTATTTCAGCATTATGGGCAAGAAATTCATGTCAAACTACTACAGCAAAAGAAGCAAGATGCACGAGAAAGGGCTGTAGTATTCAAGTATGAAGAAAGACTCTCTCAAACACACTAATGAATAGACATGCATCTGGAATTTTGATACAAGGTCACATTTCTGTCATATTCAGGTACAATTCTCGATGCTGCTCTTCAGACTGGGCAAACTTTTAAACAATTGTCCCACTAATGTACAGGGAGGAAGGTCTGGCTTGTGAGCATCAAGATCATCACATGCCTTCTGAAGGAAGAGAACCTCAGTGTTCTTTTCTCAGATACACACGGACTTCAACATTGCCTGCTTTTATGGCCAGTTACTCTTCTAACTTTAATTAGAAGCACCTACCAGCTGTGGGCTTTCGGATGCCTCTCAGAAGCTGTGGAGGATCCCTGTTTATTTCTGTTCTACTACGCAAGGTGGCTTTGCACAGGGCCAAAGAGCTGCTGCTGCTGCTGGATGTGCTACTGCTCTCCCCATCAGCATGCCTTCCTGTGAAGCCTAAAAGCAAAACAATTACATAAAAATATGCAAAGAACAGCAGAAGCCCAACTTAGAGAGTGGTTTAACATACAAGAATTATCTGCTAATAACAGACCCGCTATTAAAGGGTATTGCCCAGTTACCAACTATTTTGATGGAGTTAAACACATACACAACTCTCTACAGTCACATGCATTCTCATCAAGTGTTAAAGAAATCCTCAGGCAAACTTACAGATAACTAGGGACTACTGATTAAAAGCTACCTATGCAGTCATTAGAAAACCACCACAACAAGAGCAGTGCTCACCAGAGGCAGACTCCATGTGTGCCCCATTTACTTTCAGTGGTGTTAAGACAACACGTGGCAGCATTACACCAGTCTTTTTCTTTTGTTTGGATGTCTGCAGGCCAGAAAGAAACCAAAAACAAAACAAAGGAACAAAGACATTACAGAGGGGTAAAATAATCTTCTAAGCAGCACGTTGCTCAGTTAAAGAGCTACCCAGCTCCTAGGTAACTCTTCAGGTGTCATTACATTTATGAATAGCAGAGAATTCATACCTTCCTGTACATGATCCCTCCCCATACTGTAAACTCCCCACCTAAGGAGACAGCCCCATAACTCCAAGGCACCTGCACGCAACTAGTCCCTGGCACGCTCACCCAGCTATCATACAGTAATGAAAGCTCCCCTTGAGAGGCTTCACGCTTCCCATTAGTCCCACTTTTTCCTACCTGGGAGGCGGTTCTGTAGCTCTCCCTGGTAGCAGCAGGTCCCTTGCTCTGAGATTCAGTGGAACATGAAGCATTAGAGGAGGTTTCATCAAGAGACACTGAAAGAGGTGGGCACTCAGTCAGACACGGAAGTAGATCCTATAGTTTAATATTAATGTCATTAGACACTTACCATCATTATCACCACTCACAGTGCTTGCTTCATTGGATTCGCAACTTTCTGCATCTGCCGTATCCTCCAGCTCCTCCCCTTCTGGCACAGGCAGATTCCGAGACCACTGCAAGGCATCCTTCTAAACGGGCAAACAGAACTGGGATGGCTACAGTCCTCCCACCCAACCACTACGACTTAAACCAATGGAACAGACGGTTTAGCGGATATACTTCTTAAGCTTAATTTTTTTCATCTTCCCTAATCCTTGATGCAGAAAGATATTTTAAAGTATATTTGGGCTCACAGTGGAATAGAAGTCATCTAAACTACTAGCACACTTCATAGACACCTCCTAGACGAGTAACTCAAACATATACAAAATACATAAGGTTAATAATTCGTCATACTTTTCTGCAAGTAAGCAGTTTGTATTAAAGAAAAGTATCTCATTCTTACTACAAAATAACAGGTAGCACCAGAGTAGCGAAATACTAAGACAGTAAGCTTAAGAGATGTATTTACGACTCGTATAATCAAAGCCATTTCAATTCCATCTATTTTCAGCAAAATACGGCAATTCAACAAAATTTTCTGACAACAGAAAAAAATATGCAAATGAAATAGCTGAGATACCTGTTGTCTATCAAGCTAATATTTATCAGGGTATCCAACAGTACAAAACAATGCAAAAGAAAAGCCTAAGACCAGAAACATTTTCAACATTTGAGATTACTGGGACAATAAACTAAAAATAAAAAACGTTTCAGAGAGACCTCAAGATCTGAGGAAAATGGTGACACTAAATATACACAGAATGCAGTGGAGCACAAACCAAGCAACCAGAAGAATGAATATACATTTTCCTATCAAGATTTTACTCATAGCTACAAGCTCTTGGACCAATTTAATTTATTGGTTGGCTGTGTTCCCTTATGGCTGGCAGAAAAGGAGTGAACGGGACTGTTGCAATAAGCGCCCACCTGAGTTGGACAGAAGTACTGGAATAAGAGGATTTATCTTGCTTGTGCAATTTAGAAAAAAACCCTATTATTTCTTGAAAGGAATTTATCATATATGGCTGAATATAGCTGAAAGGTACAAGCTCTAATGAAATAATGAATTCCAGACACTCTTTCACATGACGATCTCGCATGCAGCACATTCAGCTCGTATGATGCTCAGTGACAGTTTAACACTCAGCTACGCATAACAAGCAGAACTCGCACCTCGGCCCTCAGTTGAGAGCAGGAACTCAGCATTTACCTTGAGCGTGAAAAGGCTGATGCGTCCAGGCAGTTTGTAAAAGAGTCCATCACCTCCCCTTGAATTGGAATGGAGCATGGCATTGAGGCAGGCTAGGGGAGAAGTGCCACTGAAATGGAGAAAAAAAGAAAACAGTAAGTTTTAAGAAATGGCCTTATCAAAAAAACAGCCTGAGAGATCTGTTTAAATGGGCGTCATTTAGCTGACTGAGGGAAACAGAGATGATGCTCATTAACTTTATGGGATGGGCACTTCAGTCAGAACAGCATTACTGTTTTCCTCTTTGACCTGTACGTCAGCCTCAACACATCACAGAGAAGCAATCAGCAGAAAACAGCAAATGTTATGCCAATTTTGAAGTTATTCTCAGCCATTTTTAGATGTTTCTAACTTGTATTACTCGTTTCCTCCCTTTCTCTGCTTGAAACTTTCAGAGTTGGATTGATTTTACAAAAAACCCAGATTTATTCAGCAGTAGAAAGATGCAAACAAACCCAGCATACTGTTTCTGGAAGGTCTTCCCTGACTTGTCACAGACAAATTGCACTAGCAAAGTTAGATATAAAAGGTCCGATGCACTAATTTGTCAAGTCCTACGTAACTCCCTGGTTAAAGCAACCATCCTACGCTCACAATGATGGAACTTTTGTGCCACGTAATCTCATGTTTTCCAATAAGTCACACATGTGCAGACAGAAAGTTACCTGGAACAGACATTAAAGCAGCATTGATTTCATTATTATTAAACGTGAAACTGAAAACTGGATTGAGACAAAATATTTCAAAGAAAATCATTCTCAAATCGAAAACTTAGAGCAGTTTCTGTTTCCACCCTGCATGCGTTTGTTTTTTTGGACATTTCTGCACAAGCCTTGGCAACAGACAAAATTACCCTGTATCACTTTTAGATGTTATGAAAAAAATTTCCAGCCTTCTGTCCTGTTAGACAGTGTTTTCCCTTCTGTGTTTAACAGAATGCTCCAAGCACACTAACCAGCCACACAGCACACTTTCTTAGATTGGCAAAACAAGCAGTTTTCCCCAAAATGAGAAAAAAACCAAACAGTTAAAACTCTCCTAAGAGCTAGAACTCAGCAATGGTGCTGGGCACAAGTGTCCTGGCTTAAGCATCAGCCACGCAGGACCATTAATGCCAGTGGTAAGGAACACAGCCCTCCCAGCGGACTAGTGTGACCTCCAAACCAGGGAACGCTGCCTCAGTATTGATTCAAAGGGAAAAACATCTTGAGCCACCAAGGCATTTCCTTCAGGAAATGGAGTTTCAGGAAGGGCTTCTATACAAGTACCAGCAAAGTCTGCGGCACGCTTAGCTAGGTAGGATCACTGCCTTTATTCTGTGAACAATTATGCTCCAAAGAAAACAGTCTTTTCTTAAAGCAGAGAGTTAGTGACTGGGGAAGAAAAAGCAGATATCCCAAAGGAAAAACTCCGACCTTTAAAGGAACAACTTAGCTCTGTGGGATTTAACTTGACACATGCTCCGAAGTCTGGTCTTTAGTTACATACTGTGACAGGTCACTTGTCAAAACTGGGAGAGCACCAAGATACTTTATGTGTGTGGAGACCTGCTATTACCTTTAGCAGAGGACAGCCTATGCACGTAGATCTTCAACTATCTGCTGAAGTAATAGGACTGATGTCAGAAAAGTGCAGAGTATTGATTAGAACACAGCTGTATGAAGGTCCTCATTAAAAACCTGTCTGAATTCTACTCAGACCTGTGAAACCACTGCCCATATCCAAACCAGTGAAAATCTCCTCAGCAAGGATCGCCAGTGGTAGGTGGGCGTTCTAACAGCTCTGGTGTCGATGCAGCAACACCCGCCAGCATCGTCCCTCTCCAAACAATGGCAACTCCTACACATGACACCTCTGTATGCATCACCAATTTTCACTATTCAAACCATCCCAGCTGTTTCCTGATTTCAGACACAAATAAGGAGCAGAAACAAGCTAACATTTTGAGTTGTTAGCTCCCAGAAAAAAAATCATTTTACCTTCTGTAGCTGGGTAAAGTACAGGTTCAGGAAACGCAAACACCATGGTGGAAAACAGTCCACAGAATCGAGGTGAGGGACAAGCAAGACTAGAAACAACCCAAACATCTGGGTTCCCCAGAAGTCAATCAATAGGCAGCAACCAAAAGAGACTGCTTTTTTTGTCTCTGGTAGTCAAACTTTCTTCTTTTTTTTTTTTTTGCCACGCAGCACTAGCTGAGGCATTTGGACTATCACGGTTACCTACTTTCTTTGATCTGCAAGACACTCTCTATTTCTCTTCTACTACTGTCACAGAAACAGATGGAAGTTCACAGGAACTTAACCAAGGAAAACAGTCTCCCACTCCTGTCGTTTCCAAGGCTCCATATCAGGTTCTTTTCCATATGAAACCCACGTTGAGATGGGCATCTCCTCTGTGCAATGTCTAGAGCCACAACAGTGTGAGCTGCATTATCATGGTATTTGGAAATCCGAGCAGAAGCCAGTATAATAATATAAAATAAAGACTTTTTTGAGTCTCCTAAAACATAACGTCTGCTCTAGAAATGAAGCATCAGAGGAGACAAAACTTAAACTGTTCTCAAACTGGAGTCACAATAGCAGAAAATACTGGGAGCTACTTACAAAAGAATCATACAAGTAAGTGGCAAGTACAACAAAATGCAGGAGTCTGATCTGCAATAGGCATTTATTTTACAATAGATGGATGAAGGGGACTCTGTATGTTATAAAAAAATACAAGAACAGCTTCCAGTTATTGTCAAAGGAAAAAAAAAAACCACAACCTGTATATAGATGTCTATACTGTCATCTGAAATTACCATGCTGGAAAGAGAAAAAAAGGAAGAAGAAAAGTGGGCTGGAGACAAGGCAGAACTGCACGAAGCAAGACAAGCCTTCATATGCAGCCTCCCCCATGCTCCACACTATGTTTCAGCCGAGATCATCAATACTAACCTCATTTCCTTTAGTCCTTCAGCCTCTATGACCTGCAGAATCTGTTTTGGGGTCATAGGAGCATCAGAGTAATTTTCCAGCACCTGAAAAGACAGAGAGACCACGTGTCATTACCGAATTTGCTTCTGCATTCACAGAACTACTCCATAAGCTGCGGTTCAGATCCAATAATATGCCTCTTAAAACTTTACTCATCTGCAAAAGACACACACTAAAAATTTCAGGCTACCTCAAGATTAGATCACAGTAAGCATGACAAAAGGCTTACCTTAATCTGGTCCCTAATTAACTGAAATACAGACATGAAGGAGACAAAAAGCAGCAGAATTTGGCCTTGACCCCATAGCATGAAACCAGTGGAAGCTCTACCGCAGACTTCAATATACATTAGACCGAGCTGCTGCCACATACAACCTTCAAAACTGTACAGTGGTTAGCAACCTTTAATGATGTAAAACGTTCTCCCTGCCATGTACCTTCCTACCTCTCAATAAAGCATCCAGTATTTTTCTGCCAATAAAAGTATTGCTGTACAACTATACAATTCAATAGCCTACCTTCCTTGGATTACTGGATTCATTTCATCTTCGCTCCATCTCAAGAAGGGTACCACAGGTAAGAGTCAGAATTCTTGTCAGAGAAGGACAGAATTCAGAAAAGGACAACAATAACAGTAAAGGATGTGGAAAAAAATTATGGCTAGAGACACTAAAAAGATTTGGAGTGCTTGCCTTTGAAAGAAAACAAGTAAAATCAGGTATTAAAAAGGCAATACAATAAATAACAACTCCCTCTTTCATATATTATATGAAGAATAGAATTGCCACTTATATGCAAAGAACTAAAGAGGCTATTACATTTTTTTTTTAAAGCCTGTGGAACTTACTGCTCCAAAATGTCTAGAAGCAAGAACTCATGGATTCAAGAGGAGGACCGGACATTTCTGTGGATAAGAAGATTACCCACATAAACAGGAAACAATGAACAAAAATAAGCCGCAGTAGATGTAAACCACGATGTTTCTTTGGGAGCAGATTATTCTACAGCTGCCCAACATGCGCTGCCTCCTGCGCTTTCCATTGAAGCGGACAGCACTGCTCTCTGAATGCAAAAGACACTGAACTCAACAGACTTCTGGGTCCGATCCAGCAAAAAGACTGCGATATAGGCACTCAACACGGCCTGAAACGTCCAAGAAAAGCAGCAAGGGGTATTCACTCGGGAACTTTTTGAACGTAACCGTGGTCTAAATTCCCCTAACATAATGGCCACAATGATGCACAATCCTGATTTCATTTGTCACCATGCATTAGAATAGTCAGCAACAGCAAACTGTCTTTCAGTTTGACTTGTGTGAGAAGCCAGTGGAGGAACCCAAATGTCCCATTTATACCAGCAACATCTAGAACTGAGTCACTGCAGCACTGTGGCAAGGCACAGAGTCTGCTGTCTGCCTTCTAAAGTCGCATGAACGGGACATTTGCAAAAAAAAGTGTTCTGCAGGACACCATTTGCATCTCCGTACCATCTCCGGCCTCCGCAAGTAAAGAAAAAACCCAACCCACGTCACCGTAGTTCTGCACTTCAACTATGTTTTGTGATAAAAGGAATTTCTTAAATCATATCCACCAAACGTGTATTTTTCAGATGCTTGAAGATCGCAAGCATCGGTGGTGCTAACCTGGTAGGGGACAGAAATTTGAGAAGTACGTAACCTGAGACAAAACACAAAGAATTTAAAGAAAAGATCAAAGAAAGTGATAAGCCATATTCAGAGAGAGTAAACAATTTTAATTCCAGCTCCATCGCACTTTTTCTTCCACTAACCAAAAAACCTCCATAGGTTATGATGTTTCCATGCCTTCCCCATGAACTGTCACCCCCTGTCACTCAAAGGGAGCAGACAGCTGACAAGGGGAAACACATCACTCCCGAGTTGAGTGCAAGATCCACAAGATGGAACATGCCTGCTCTGAAAAATAAGGAAATTCTTCACAGCTTATAAAATCTCTTTCAGGTGACAGACACAGCAAGCAAAATACACAGCCTAAAACGGAGCATGAACGAGCATTTACATAAAGATAAAAGAATCTACGCTCAGGGGAACAATTTCCAATCAACAGCTATACTAAGTGTACAGACTGCTTAATGGAAGAACTGGGGGAGAGATGTTGCAGCTTCAGCCACCAAAGCTCAGTCTCCAGCACTGGCCCTCCATCCCTCTCCAACCCGACACTGCCCATGTCACGTCAACCCTGCATCAGGAGCTACAACTTAAACAACGTTAGCTATTCCTTACCCCCAAAAAAGATTTATTCCCCCCCCCCCCCACACACACTATTTATAATACTGATAGTCAAGGGTCCCTATGCCCCTAATTATGGAAGTTTACATCACTCCCCCAATTAATTTACTAGACGTCTAGCTCCGATAGCACTTGTTGAATAGTCCTATGGCTCTGGGTGTTCAAATCAATCTTTGAAGGCTTATTTCATGGAACGTGCATAGTATTAGCTCTGTAGGAGCAGCAACACTGAAAAGCACTTTTGCCTATGATTCTCAGAAACATCGAGAGGAATACAAAATACAATAGCACGCGTCAGAAAGGAAAATTAAAAGCATTTTGACAGGGAGCACGTGTAAGACTAGTGTTAAATAAAGATCTATTTTTAGTGGATTTACAATCAGTCCTGCAAGCTGGAAGTGCAGCTACGCAACTGCGGGTCTCTCTAAGTGGATAATCTAGTATGAGATCGTTCTATTTCTGGTTCATCAATGGCTCTAAGATGCTGTTGAGGCTTAGACATCTCATGCACCCACTGTGCCTGTGCCTGAGGTTCTGGCCAAAAGACAGGTGAGAGGAACTACGTGAAGAGATCCCTTTCCCACCATGTGAGGGTGAGGAGGTGTATTAGGAGACTGCTTTAGAGTCACTGTCTCATGTGCTGCTTTGAGCAGCCTATAAATACTGATTTTTTTCACCTGTTAGAGCTCAGGACATTTGAATGAGGTGACTTTGTGCAAGGTGACCTAGCAATGCCTCTGCCCCCAAGGTCACCTACCAGGAAAGCATCCCTGCCACCTGCAGTGACACACTTGGCTCACAGAACCAGGATCTCAAAGAGAAATGCACGATGAGGTACTAGACCACCAGACTCCTACAGTGAAGTTCTACAGTGGCTGGCTTATGCCATTCTCCAGTTTTTCAAGAAAAGTCATGGGGGCCTAAAATATTATAATTTACACACAAAAGATTATGCAAGTTGCTGGAAGAGAGATGCTTGTCTGGTTAGGTTTCCTCCTGGCAAGCAGTAAGAAAACACTCTGATAGCCAAACAAATCTTACTCAGAAGGAGCACCAAGACCTATCCCGAACATCCTCATTACCAGGCATGAGTCTCAGCTGGACTGACCCACACTGTTCTTTCTGAATGTTTATGTGCTCCAACGCATAACTGTGCCAAGCAAAAAACCAAATAAACACACACACACAAAAGAAAAAGCAAGGAAACAAAACCCCCTCAAGCCCTGTAAATCCATTTCTACAGAAGTCCATACACCACACAGCAAGTAGACCCACATCCTCACAAGTCGAGGACCACTGACAGGGCTACAGGGAGCAAACCGCAGAGATCCGTTCATGCCGGCTGCGGGCAGTCAGATCATCCCTTGCTCCATGTACTGGCACTCCTGTACCTGCACAGATCTGCGTCACCGTGTCACCGAGAGACGGCAGCTCCCAGGCAGAGGCCAAAGAGAGCAGACTCCTTCCAGCCAGCCGCAGAAGCGGACAGGGGCGACCATCGGCGCTCCATGCCGAGCAACAAGCCTCAACACCTCCAAGTGTGCCCCTTAAATAAAGCTTCTGACTAGTTCACGCTCGCTACCTGAAAGACACCAAAGTTACTTTTCTTTTTGTATCTCCTAGGTTATAAATGGGGTTCAAGACAGACAGGGCTTTAAATGCTTCATGGAGGGAATTTATCCTTCTCCCACTGCAATGGCCAAACGACAGCGGTGTTCCAACAGACCTACACAAACACCATCAAAGCAGACCTGCATCTGGAAGTTTAAGCCTTCAACAAGCAGATTCTCAAAGACAAAAAGACTAAGCCAAAGCCGCGGCCATGTCTCCTAAAACCAAAAGGGACAAAATAACGTCCGAGCGTGGTGAGGGTCTAACCCCAGGCACCGGCACGCCGCTCACCCTGCCCGCGTTTTGGGCAGGTGTGGCGCACGGAGAAAACCTGCGGCCTCGGTAATTAAACCAGAAACTTTTGACAGCGGCACTGCCTGGACTTCAGGCCAGGCCTCTCCCCGGAGGCTCCGGTTCTTCCCGCTCAGCCTTAAGCCATCTGAAAGGAAGAAAACGAACCATTCCCACACGGAAAACCGTGCCGGGGCTGCGGGCAACAACCCAGGCAGCAAATACCGAACCGCTGCCGCTGTGGGACGGTACCCCCCCCCCCCCCCCCCCCCCCCCCCCCCCGCCCTCCCCACCGCGAGAGCCCGTCCCGGGACTGGCGGGAGGAGGCGGTGGCCCCGGGGACCCCCCCGGACAGCGGGCAGCTCGTCCCAGAGCCCCTCGGCGGGCCGGGGCGGGGGGGGGGGGGCTGCGCTCGCATCGCACCGGTGTCGTCGCCCACCCCCCGGGGGCTTATCTCCGTCCCACCCGCCTCGGGAAGGAAAACAACCGGGAACGGGGGACACCGGTCGCAGCAGCACGGAGCCCCCCCGGCCGCGGGAGCGGCATGGCGGGTGGGGAAGCACCGGCGCCGCCGCCCCCGCCCCGCACCCCCCCCGTCCTCCTCCTCCTCCTCCTCCTCCTCCCCCCCCCCCACCCCCCCGCGGGCGGCGCCGCCGGCCCCGTTACTCGAGGAAAAGCCCCCGGGGCGGGAGAGGGGGGGGAGGCCCCTCGGGGCCCGGCGGAGCCCCGGGGCCCACCCCAGGCCCTCCGCGGCACGGCGGCCACCGGGGCGGCGGCGGCGGCGTCGTGGTGGTGGTCCCCCTCCCCGCCTCACCAGGCGAGCGGCCTCGGCCCACGTGCGCTCCTTCTTCCTCCGCTGCTTCATCTCCTTCATCCTCCTCCCGCGCGGGGCGGCGGGGCGGCGGGGCGCGGACCGTTAGGCGCGCGCGGGCGGGCGGGCGGGCGGGCGGCGGCGGGGGCGGGGCGGGCGCGTGGCGGGGCCGGGCGCGCGGGCGGGGGCGGGGGCGCGGGCGGGGCGCGAGACGGGGGCGGCTGCGGGCGCTACGGGAGGCGGCGGCGGCGGCGGCGGCGGTTCGGGACCGACATAACAACGGGGTCAAAGGGCTGGGAGCAAAGGGGGGGGGAGGGAGGGGGCGGGACTCGGCGACGGTGGCCGCGGCGGGACACGGCGCGCTGGCTCGCCGCGACCGAAGGGGCGGGGGCCGGGCGCGGCGGGCCTGGGCCTCGTTTGAAGGCAAACAGACCGCAAGGCCTGCCGGGAATTGTAGTTCCCGCCGCCGCTGCCGCCGCGGCCCCGCCTCCGTCGGCGGACTACAGCTCCCGGCGGGCGCCACCCGCGCCGCGCGGCATGCCGGGAACAGTCGCCGCCGTCGGCCTCGCCTCATGGCCGCGGGGTTCCTTCCCCCGGGCCGCGGTGGGAGAAGCGGCACCGCCCGGGCCGGGAGGCGGCTGCGTGGCCGGCGTTCCCGGCCCTGGGAGAGCGGGCTCCGGCAAACCTGGGAGGGAGGCAGGCAGGCAGGCAGGCAGGCGGCGGGGGGGGCCGCGGTCGCCCGCCCGCCCGCCCGCCTGCCTGCCTGCCTGCCGTGAGGAGGGAAGATGTCGGCCCCCGCCGCGGCCTCTCGCTGCTCCCCGGCTGAGGGCTCCGGCTGTTCGCGTTTCACGACCCGGATTATGCTCTGAGGCAGCTTCTCCCCCACGGAGCCGAACCGCCACGGGCAGAAGCCGCTGGTGTTGGACTCATTTCAATCGACACCGCTTGCGGGTGTGGGCTCCTTTTGCCCGCCCGTTACCGCCGCCGCCCTCGTTGCTTCCCTCTAGCGAGGAGCACCGGGGCCTGCCGGCTCGTCTGGCTTAGCCCGCCATCAGGCAGGGACCCCGGCCGGGGCTCTGCAGCGCTCGTGGTTCCTGAGGTGCCGGACACTGCCACGACGTCAGGCAGTTCTACTCTTGCTTACGTTCTACTGCTTAGGAGTTTGCCCAGAGATGCTTTTTTTTTCCTTGGAAGAAAAATAACGTAAGGCCTTGTAAAACGTAAAGTCGCCAAACCCTGCCATTGCTTACAAATTAAGAATGAAAAATGGGCACGTTTTGATAGATGCAATAAATCTTATTGACTTTTATTACACGTTGTATTTTAGGATCACTTTACATTCCTAGACAAAAGAGATGATACAAATAAATACAAGCTGTAAAACTATGGACAGAACTATTGACAGGTTCTTTGTCTACAGATCACCTAAGAGAAGGCGGAGATCGGTGTATCTCCGAGGAGCTGTGAGTTCTCATATGGACAGCTGTGCCCGCGGGGAGAGCCTTGGGCACTCCGTTTCAGAAAGAAAGAGGGGACCGAAGAAGGTAGTAAGCGCCTGGACCACAGAGAGTTAAACCTCCCACTGCAGGGTGCAGCGCAGACAGGACCGGTGTTCTCATTTCAGTTCCCTCTCTGCATCTAATTATGGCTTTTGCAGGTTATCTTTTCCAATTTGTGTTTTAACGCAGCAGAAAGACCCACAGGAGTCGCACTGAACCGTTTAAAGCCTGGTGCACATTAACCGTCACAGACAGAACAGAGGACAGACAGATCCAGGTTTACAGGTGTCTCACTGAAACTCGGCAAGCGCTCTATATTTGGTGAAGGCAGACTTACTACACCTAAAAAAAAAATACTGAACACAAGTCTGATCTGATCTGTATAATGCATCAGCGTAGCCCGAGATGCCATGACAGAGGTATGTGTTTTAGAAGATTCAAGCAGCATGCAAACATTTTAAAAAAGGTGCTGGACCTACGTTAAGGATTTTAAGAAAGTGCTTTAAGTCCTATGCTTCAGTGTCACCCGGCGCTTGCTCCCAGAGCCAAGGGCCGACGTCTGCTCCATGTCACTATTTAAAAAAAGATCCCATTATACAGATCAGAGCAAAGACGAGAAGGATGTTAAACATTCCTATGAAGAAACTATGACGGCGCGCGCTGTCCGAGGGCCTCTTCCAGGAGTCGGCTGGATTTCCTGTCTTTGGCCGTTAACCTGCAGGAAGCCCAGATGGTTCAGATAACACGCAGAGAGCGGCAAACTCGGCAGGAATGTTTCTTAAAAACTTCAACCCGGAGCTCAGTATGTCTTGTACAGCTTAAGACAATGTATTTTATCTTGCTATCGGTGCCACTGAGTATCTGGTCGAGGGTAAGTCCATTGGAACGAGACTCTAAAAGCTTCTGTAACAATCTGAGATTGCCTGTGAATACGCTAACCAAATCTCCAACCACAGCTCCAGTTTAAATACAATGACTAAATATGCAGTTTTATTCTTTTTCCACCCTATTGAACTTCTTTAACCTTGCTAGTGAATTTCTACAGAATTAAAAGCAGAGCCTTTCTGACATATTAACCAGCTAGCTTATCAACACTAAAAAGAGAACAGTTTGGGTTTGCACAGCAATTTCCACTGTACCAGTCCTGCCACAAGGGGAGTTTCCAGCATATGAGTTTAATATAGAATTCCCTGTGGAACAGTAGCGACTGAAGAAGAGTGTGCGCATGTGCAGACACAGATGTGTCTGTGTATGTATTATTCACATAAAACATACGTGTACATAGGTATGTACATATACGTGGTTATATATTTTGTTGCTATTTCAGGTTTTAGACCCCCCCTTGTTTCATTTCAATTCTCTGAGCATTTACACCATACAATCATCTTTTAAAATGTCCAAGTACAGAAGATAATGTGCTAGAGAGAAAGAGGGAGGAGAGGGAAGAGAAGGTGACATTATATTATGCAACAAGAGCCAGTTAAAAGGCTCTCTGTACATAAACAGTGCTTTATAAAAAGGAAGATTATGCCAGGTTTCCATGTTCAGGTTGAAAGAAATTTGTCAGATGCTTGCTGCCTCAGTTATAAGTAAACTCCTCTTTCCTCCACCAAAACTAATATATATATACATATATGCATATATACGTGTGTATATATATATATATATATATATTAATCCTGTGGTCCAGAAGAGCACTCCATGAATCAAAGCAGCTGAGTTAGCGTTTAACCGGGCCCACCTGGGCAGCTGGCTCACCGAGGCACCATGCCCGCAAGATGCAGAGGTGAGCTGTGCTGAGCGTTCGGTTCCTTCTGCTCATGGGGGTCAGACAGAATGGAGTTCTCCAGCCTCGGTGAAGTCACTCAGCGGATACTTAACGAGCACACAAGGCAGAGTCCACACATCAGAGCATTTCTAAAACCAGGCAAGTCCTCATACACTCACACATGTCAGTCTGGAGGAAGTCATCAGTGGGGGAGAGGAAATAGGTAAAAACGTTCATAGGATGACAGCCAACAGCAACCAGAAAAAGTAACATCCCAAGTCTCAATATACAGTGAACTAAAACTTACGAATGAGCTGTGAGACACTAGACAGGGACACCTTACTCTGTCCTCAGTGTGGCAGTTCCACGTCCCTCTACCCTGCCACACAAGCCTGCTGCATTACAGGAGCCTGCTTTAGTCATAGGGCAGCTTTGCAAAGAGACCGTCAAAAGCAGGAGGTCTTCCTCCCTTGTTTTCAAAGTAAAACCCCTGGAATTAATACCAGATTCCATTACCCAGACTCGGTTATATGTGCTTTCACTCCCAGTGGGCTCTGCACGGGCTGGGACGTGCAAAGGGAAAGCTTCTAATGTGGAACAGATGAGGCACAAAAGGTACCGAATGCTGAACCTCCTTAGACACCAAGGGAAGGGACCATACTTACAAGAACAGTGCTCTCAAAGGCAGCTCCACATTACAGTGCTCTACTCTCTGCCCAGCTTACAGGGGAGAGCAGAGGCAGCCCCATGAGCCTGCCAGGAAGATAGCTCTGAGCCAATGCTACATTTCCTGTGAATGGTGGGAGACAGGAGAAAATGGCCATACGCCACCCCACGGTTTAAAGACTTCATATGGACACTGGTTTCAAATGCCAGGGGTAAAGATGGAGGCAAGAGAGAGGAAGAAAGCTGTGGAGCTGGCACTGGTATGCAGATGTATTCTTTGACAAGGTGGTTTCTGTTGGTAGGGGTGAGGTCTGTAGGAGGTCAGTTTAGAGGAGCTCTTACTTATGCCTGTAAACAAGGAAAGGACTTCAGTTTCTACTGCTTCCTTTCTAGAGAGGGCAAAGTTGCTCTCAAGACCCCTTTTTTGTCCTACAGCTCTAAAGTGAGGCACAGCTATTGGGTGGTGAGTACATGCTGACTGCTGCCATCCTGCCTGTTCAGACCAACTTCTTAACCCCCAATGACGATGCCAGTCTTTCAAGCAGGAAGAAGAAAAACTATGCACCTAGTCAAGTTTGAACAGATCCTCTGCTTGTTAGCCTCATTTGGTTCTCACTATAGAGCTCTGGAGCGGTGGTTCTGTTGAGATGACTTTCAACTCTGTCTTCTTATTGCCCAACAGCAAAAAAGCCCAGTGCAGCAAAAGGGCTAGTGCAGAAGGAGAGACGGTGATGCTGTGAGGTGATCCCCATGCTTCCCATTGCTTCTAAAACACTTTAATGTACCTCATGCATTTCTGATTTCCTAACTAAAATCTGTTTCCCACAGAGGCCAAATGCAGATTTGCAAGCACGTATCTTCCTGTGGCTCAGTGCACCTGGACTGGCACAAGTCAGTTAAACAGCAAAGAGGCCATCTCCAGGGGAAAGGGGCTGGAGTCTGGCTGGGAGTTCTCTCTGCAGGTTTTTACTTGTCTCTGCTCTCAGAAGGCAAAGGCTGTTCGTGCCCTGGAGAGGAATTGCTGGTTTTACTTTGGAACCAGCCCTCGGGACTGAGGGTAGAGCTGAGAACTATGGGTGCCTGCTGAAGAGGATCCCCCTGATTTCCTTCCAGTTTTAGGCCTGAAGAAGTAAAAATGAAAAAATAAACAAAAAGCCCCAACAATGTCACCTGTTACTTGTCAAAATTAATCTTCCAAAAGCTGATTGTTTTTACTAGATTTATTTTCTCATCAGTCTCAGCTTTCTCTTCTGTCCTATGTTCCTTTTTCTCTGCTTTACAGCCAAGCTCACCTTAACTTCACTGACAAGAAGTGCTGACAGATAGCAATTGTACTTGTACCTCTACTGTTGGCTAGTCTGCTTACTAAAAGTCTAACTCACCTGGGTTTTGATTTTTTATTTGAAGAGCTCTCAAAGGTTGAAGCGTCCACCTGTATCTCATCTTCATCCTGCAAGGCTGCTTCTAGAGCCGCCTGAACTTTGGGAGCAATGGCTGGACCTTCATAGTCTCTCGTTGTTCGGCTGGGCATGTCAAGTTCCAGTAATACGATGTTCTCTGCCTGAGACAGTAAAACCAGAATCAACACCTGCATGTTTTCATACAAATTGTTTCTCTTCCCTCCACAAGCTTATTCTGAAGTAATTTATAAATGTATGCAGGACATTAAAAATTTACATCCCATAGAAGAACTAACAATCAATCCTCTGAAATTCACATTCCCCTGATCCGGAGGGTGAACACAGGAAGGCTTATCCACATCTGGGCTTACCCTGTACCGAGCCTCCGGACGAATCATCATGGACGTCCTGGCGTGTTGACTCAGTGGCCTTTTGTATCCTACAGCAGATACCGGTCTTTTCATCATCTGCTGGTTACTAGAGAAAAATGGATGCTCAGTCTGATACACCAAAAATAAAGACTCCTCTTGGAGTTTATGAGTTAAACATCTGCAAATTCCACAAAGAAATATGTTTCAAGAGAGCAGAAACTACCTAGGCTGCATTTGCAGGAATAGCTCTCTACAGTCAGAGACAAGAAGACACAGTTATCCTGTGTCATCTGTTCCCTGCACAAAGGGGAGGATTTCTACATATTTTTACTATACAGACCGCAGATGCACTCAGCTGCACCCAACTGTCTAAATTTGCTGTAGAGAACTTTCTCTGTAGAGAGGCAGGATCTAGCCACAGCTATCATAATAATAATTATTTTTGAGAGCTTTCCTGTCTAAAACAGGGAAGAAATATGCTAGGAATTTACTGCTATTTTAATGGTGAATGCACTATTACATATATTTTACATATAATTATTGGTCTCATCTGGAAGAAAAATCCTAATCTTCCAAGAATTCTCCTAATTGTACATTCCTATTTTATGCAACCTACTAAGACGAATAAAATTTTTTATTTTATTGTGCAGCAAGAAGCTACGAACTCTAGAGGGCCAGTTTAAATCCCCAGTTTAATCCCTCTTTTAGGGTGCCTTGCAGCTAGAAGGTTTTCTGTGACCTACAATTCCATCCCAAGACAAGATTAGAAGTACACTCACTCCAGACGGGTTATGGGATGCAGTTTCCACTGGTCTTCCTCTTCATCAAAGAATGATCTGTTCATGATCTTATTCTTTTCTTCCAAGGGAATAAAATTTTCAATAATCAGGTGCCTACATGCAACACGAAAATCACAAATACACAAGAAACATAATTAGCAGGTGATGTTCTCCACTGCTCTGCTCCCACTGACTTAATACAGCCCTGGAAAAGGAGGAATGTTTTAGTTTTCTCATGTTTAAATCTTGTTCCACAAGCACGTGCAATGCAGTGCCTCCACTCCCCAACCAAAGAAACCATCTCTGTTACAATCAATAGCAGGCAATGAAGTGATGGGACCTACTTTAGCTTTAGTTCCCTAGTAAGTTCATTCTGGGTCTGTTCCAGTTCCTGGCGCTCCTTGATGTGCTCTTCTTGGAGATCATGGATCTCTGCCTTCACAGCTTGCAGCTTGGAAAATAACTGGAACAGACAACAAGAGCCAAAGTCATAACTTGCCAATGTTCCTTTCACTTTCACACACAAGTTGATTTTATTCCTAACCCTAGGAATTCCACTAAACGTGGAATCATTTTCTTTTTACCTTTTTGAGTTTTTTGGTCTTTATGTCCACCTCTTGCTGAAGAGAACTATAGGTCTCCTTCAGCTCTAGTGTTTCCTCGTCCCGACTTTCCATCTGTTGCTGGATCTCTCGCTCCCGACGTTTCTGAAGAAGGTGACATACAATATTAAAGACCACAATTACATTGCCACCTCCCGGCTGACATACATGAAACCAACACTCAGGATGTTTTTACTTCCCTGGGTTCCAGGGCTTTTGCTTTAGCTTCTAGTTCTTCCTATCTCTTGCCTTAGACATACCAGAAGCATTAACACTTCTTTGTCCTTATTTTGCTACTAAAATCAGATAGTGTGAATAACTGCTCAAGCTTCAATTAAAGGAATCAAATGTCATGTTTAGATTCTTTTTTTTTTCTTTTTATCAATTTGCACTAGTCACTGCACTTAGAGAATCACCAACAAAAAATGCATAACAGAAAATAAACTTTTAGCACATAGTAAACATCCCTCCCTTGAGCTAATGGCTGAACTGTCACTCTCTGAGGTCTTCCAATTATTTCTTCACTTATAGACAGCTCCCATCAAGACAGGACATAAATGTTTAATGTGAAAAGCTGGAAGAAAACTATTATAAACCTTCTTTACATATTTCATACAATGACAAATAGGACACAAGCCCTTCCCCCTTCTTTTGAAATTAGTGATTGCCATTAAACCAATTTTAGGGTTAACCCTGGGTAAATTTTCTTATAGTTTCTCCTGATACAACATTTTATAAAAGTTCTGCAGCTAGGCCTTTTATACAAAATAACAAATATTCTTCCCTATACCTGTTCTGCAATTTCCTGTCGTTTCTGTTCCAGGATTTTCTGCTGTTCATTTGTGTGATCCACAATATTTTTCCCTCCCACCAGAAGCTTGCTTTCCATTGCCTGAAAGGAAAAAACAGGGTCAGAAGTTTCTCTCAGTGACCAAAGAATGTAACTTTCTCTCATATAAATACAAATTCTTCAGGGCAGCTCCATTATTTAAGGTTCTCTTTCAAGTCAGCTGCTACAAGAATTACTATTTCTTAAATTTCCTATAAAACTGTGGGATTAATGAAACAGTAACTTGCTTAGAACTACCCACTGCTGCAATGTGTGGCAAAGCTGAAGAACCAAGATGCGTGCTCTCCTGTAAAAAACTTGTTAATGATCTGTAACGGAATGAAGCATCTTTGCTGCTACAGCTTGTGAAAAGATGTATCATCACATTTTATTGTGCTGATTGCTTAAGATGCTACAAGATCGGTACATAAGAACAATGCAACAACTCATGAATATTGAAATATGTAATCAATGGTGGAAAGTTCAACTTCTGTCTACAAATAGTTTATTTTAAAATCTTCCAATCTAAACGCGAATCACTATCCTGGAAACCTCTTGTGAAATATCTTTCTGAATTGGGAAACCCTCTATTTTCCCCACAGCCTAAATAAATTGCTTTCAAAAAGCATGACCAGGAAGAATTCTACCTTGATTTTAGCACTCAACATTTCTGTTGCTTCCTTCTCTCGCCTCAGGTCCTCCATTTTCTTCTCCTTCTCTTTCAGCAGTCTCATCTTTTCTTCTGCTACCAAGCTGTGATCCTCAACTATAGCTTTCTTCTCAATCTCCAGCTTTTCTTGTTGCTCCCTCCAATAGTCATCTTTGTCATCTCCTTCATCCTCACCCTCTTCAGTGTCCTCCTCCTCTTCCCCACCATCTCTCCTCCTTTCCCTCCTCTTTCTTTTGCCAATAGACCGTTTTTCCAACTGTGCCTTGAGTCGAGCAATCTCTTCCTGGAATTCTCGTAGCAGAGCATCCTTAGGATCCTCATTCACTCGCGGCTTGTTCTTGATGTTTTTGGCACGATTGGCATATCTCAGTGTTGTCAGAGTCTCCTCTACGTTGTAAGAGGCAGGGCCTATATTGGCCACCATCACAGTTTTGGCATTGCCACCTAATGAGTCTTGAAGTAACCTAGTCAGCTTTGAGTCCCGGTATGGAATGTGTGTGCTTTTGCCATCTACTAGGGCAGAGATAACGTTGCCCAAAGCTGAGAGAGAGAGATTGATTTTAGTAGCTTCCTTTAACCTTTCCCCCTGTGCTCCAGTCTTAGCTTGCCGCTCGCTGCCTGCAAGGTCTACCAGGTTGAGTTTCCCAACACGGATGTGATTCTCCCCATCAAGTCCTAACTCGCTGCATTCAATAGTGATCACAAAAATGGCATGGGATCGAGAGCTGTGTTCGTTCATGTTGGTGGCACCAACAGACCGATTTTGGTTTCCCACATTCATGACGTGCTCTATCTCTTTGACGCTTTTTGTAACAAAGGAGGACAAATCCTTAACGTACACTCCTGTGTCTGGTCTCTCCTTTAACTCCAGCCGCTTGGACTGATCCTTTGATAACAAGTCTCTGATTTCTTCTTGGTATATTTCCAAGTAAGATGCTCTAACTAGGTATTGCTGATTTTGAGATCTAGAGATGTGGGTGAAGATGTGATCAAATGAATTGGGAATGACCCCTCTTTTTTCAGGATCACCACGCACCCCTTCCATCGTATATGTTTTCCCTGTCCCAGTCTGCCCATACGCAAAGATTGTCCCATTAAACCCTTGCAGAACAGAGTCCACGAGAGGTCTGAAGGTCTCATCATAGAGTTCAACCTGTTTGGAATTCCAGTCATACACAGCATCAAAGGTGAAAGTTTTAGGCAGTTCATGAGATGTTCCCCGTGGATTCTTCACTGAGACCTGCCCTAACTTGACATCCACATTAACAACTTTTTCATAGGAAGCTGTCTTCTCTTTGCTATTCATTGGCCGGCATCGTACCACCACCCTAACAGACTCAGAGCTCTTTAACTTAGACATGACAGCAGGACTGTGGCTGGCGTGATCTGATTGAGGATGATCCCGTGCTAGAAACCTAAAACAGAAACAAAGGAGGAATATGTGAAGGCAGTTTTCTGCAGGTGACAATTTTTCACAAAGCCAAAGATTTGAGTCATCTATTTGAGCACCATTTTGCATTCATTAAGTTGCAAGGGATTTTGAAGAATAAAAATAATGTACAACATGAAAACATTAAAAAGGCCTGAACTGAGACAGTGTGATTTTACCAAAGCCTGTCCATCAAACGGTATCATTTCTACA
Source organism: Harpia harpyja (assembly GCF_026419915.1). Classification (NCBI taxonomy): domain Eukaryota; kingdom Metazoa; phylum Chordata; class Aves; order Accipitriformes; family Accipitridae; genus Harpia; species Harpia harpyja. The sequence goes on from NC_068940.1 coordinate 30,025,755, forward strand.
AACTCTGCTGCAAAAAAAAAATCTTCATCAAATCACATCTTTACAGTTGGTAGAGATCCTTTTCTTGACCCTTAAAAATAATCATATGCTTTTTAAACTATTTATAAAAATAATATAACACTTTGCCATTGATTCCCTTTGCAGTCAGGCTTTCTGTTTTAAACCTCATACTTTGAAAACCCAGTACAGGCTTGCTCTCTCCATATTGCTCAGGCTCTTGAAAGGGAATCAGTCAGGTGCTTTGATTAAGTGCTTCACCTACCTACCACAATTCAAGACAGACTGTAAATTATAAATACAGTATCTTCAGAGTTGCCTCTTCTTATACCTCCTAAGTATTGATAAAAACTGCTCATATGTTTGAGACATTTATATTACAATCCCCTTACATGTGATGTGATGTTGTCGTGGTTTAACCCCAGCCAGCAACTAAGCCCCACGCAGCCGCTCGCTCACTCCCCCACACCCAGTGGTGTGGAGAAGGAATTGGAAAAAAGTAAACCTTGTGGGTTGAGATAAAGACAGTTTAATAGGACAGAAAGTAAGAAAGTAATAATAATGATGATGATGATAAAATGACAATAATAATAAAAGAATTGGAATATACAAAACAAGTGATGCACAATGCAATTGCTCACCACTCACCAACCGATGCCCAGTTAGTTCCTGAGCAGCAATCTGCGCCCCTGCTGGCCAACTCCCCCCAGTTTATATACTGGGCATAACGTCACATGGTATGGAATACCCCTTTGGCCAGTTTGGGTCAGCTGTCCTGGCTGTGTCCCCTCCCAAGCACATGAACCTACTGAAATACACTCCATGCTCCTGCTCTGATGTTCCAACTGAATCAGGTTTACAAGATTCAGCATCAATCTAAACTCACGTTGCAGAAACCCAGTTCACAGATCTGAGTCCTTCATGACTCTGGGTAGAGAGGAAGAAACGTGCTGTTGCATCCCCCAGTCACTAGCACAATGAGCTGCCATTTAAACAGAACAAAAAGATTGTGTTACTGCTAAAGCAACAGCCTTACACAGAAGATCTAAACGGCACAGCTTGTGGAATGCTGTGTGATTTCTAATCAGGTTTGCTTTTTGTTTGGTTTGGGTTTTTTTGTTTGTTTGTTTTTTCAAAAATATCTTTCAGGAAGAGCTCTGAGATACTTCTGCCAACTGGAACTAAATGTAAAACTAATACACACTGGAAACCCCAGGTAGCTCTAGCATGCGTTCAGTCTGCCCTCCTCAGGACCTTCTCGCTGTTCCACTACCAGCTGGATCTACAGCAACCCATGGATTTTGCCCAACTGCTTTTTACTCGATAATTGCATCAGGAGAGCTTCTCAAACACAGTGACAGAGAACTTCAGGAGCAGAGCCAGAGGACTGAGAAAGGAAGCAGAACACTTCTAGCCCAAAATTCAGACTGTCAGTCTGCACTACAAAGAATAACACAAGAGTAACAAATACACATGTTTAAGAATTGTACAGAAACCTCAATATGGCCTTCGGAACTTCCTTAGTTTTGTGAGGGGGAACTCCTTGCTCCTCGCTATTCCCATGAAAGTGCATGGTAGCTACCAGGAGGAAGATGAGAAACGTCCATTGAATTGACCAAACTGGACAATCATCCAGAAGAAGCACTTTACAACCTGCACAGCGAATTCAAACTACTACAGGAATTTTGGATTGCTACTGAATAAAAACATTTCCCTCTTAACTGACAACTCCAAATAAAGATGACCCTACTGTCTGACCCACAAGGAACATGTATTCTAGAACACCAGCAGAGAAAGAATATGTGAAATGGGGACAAGTCTTGCAGAATCACAACAAGCAACTCTCCCTCTACTCATTGTGAATAGTTGTACATACAAATAGACTCTTCTCCTTCCATATCTACCAGAGATACTCCTATAGTTCAAGTTCACAAGAAACAATTATTTTGGACAGGCTCACATAACAACTGCTGCTTCATTTATCTGCATTATTATGGTGAATGTTCACATTGGCAAATTCTCAAATTAGGCACGAATTCTGAAAAGCAGAGCCTTGATTTATTTTATATAATTAATATCCAAAATACTAGTTTGATGAGAAGTGCTGCTTTTGTAAGCAACTGTGACTAACATTAAATGATCAGAATTAAGTTAATCTTCACATAGACTGTTTTTTTCACAAGAGCATACATCGCTGTCCATAGCTCACCCAGAAGTTAGAAGTGAAATATCCAGCGTGTCCCCTCTGCGACAGCTTTGGCAGAGGTGTACATTGAACAAAAATTATGTTGCATATTTGCCATTTCTCTGGGTATAACTCATCAATGTGATCTTGATAATCTTTTGACACCTTTCCCCATTTCACTTGCAAGTCTCTTTTTATAGTCACAAATAACTTATTTTACCCCTGATTTGGGCTATTTTCATAACAATCTATTACAAATTATCTCCAGTTATTTTAGCTACTGCTGTGAAGCTTACTGGAAGCATAACAAATGATGTTTCTTCTCAGACTTAGCCAAGTGTGTAACTGAAAAATAAAACCAATTAGTTGGCAGTGTTTGTATTCCCCAGAAACTCCATGGCAACGTTTGAACTGCCCAGAGCAGGAAGGCCACCGTGCCACCCGCTCTTCTGCTACGGGGAGAGGGCTTTGTCCATGAAATTAGTTCAGCCTTAAGCAACCTGGGCCAGGTCCCTAAGAGTCAAGGTCAAGATGAATGCCTTTGAAGACGTGCTCCAGGTGAACCAAGAGGGGAGGGTGGGCAGAAACCCAAGCATTTTTGTTTATTTCAGTCAACACAAGGTTGTACCTGAAAAAACAAGCAACGCCACAACCTGAACGTAAGCTAAGGTAACCCCTTCTCCTCAGAAACTTTCAGGAGTCAGGACCTGCGCGCTCAGCCAGCCGTGTCCAAGGAACGCTATGCTCTCACGGGCCACCTGTCACGTATCCCGCCTGCCCCTGGCAGGCTGAAGTCCTGAGACCTCTCTGCTTCCTAGCTTAAGTTTAAAGATCTCAGGATGATTTTCTCAGTATGCTGCCTAAACCCTTCCCTTGCGTCTCTCTGCAGGTACCACTTAAAAAATTCCACCGCTTTCTTGCAGTTTAAATCTTTCAAATATTTGTGGGTTCACCACGTCTTGGCTTAACTGCTTGTGTCTTTTACTCCTTCATGAGCCAACCTTCTCTTTCGTTCCCTGCCAACTGTGCCGCGGCCCAAACAGGACATCCCCGGTGTCACCTCTGCTGCTGTGCACCCCGATTTCACTTCGTGCCTGTGGTCACCTCCGTCTGTTTCAGCACGGCATCCCACGGCTGTCCCCGGGGGAAGACGGCAGGTACGGGACCCCCACTCCAGCCGGGACCCCAAGTTCGTTTCTGGTTACGGGTTCAGCCAAGCGTCACCCGCCGCCCTCGCCGCTGCGACACCGGGCACAGCAGGGAAGGGCTCCCGGGGACAGCCTGGACCCCCAGCCCGAGGGACGGGGACAGCGGGCCGTGCCCGAGGCGGGGGCGGCGACGGGGGGGGAAGACACCGGCCCAAACGGGGACACCCACCCGCGGCTTCGCCACGGGCAGGGCCTGCCGCCTCCCTCTCTCGCTGCCCCGGCCGACATCCCCGCAGCCGAGGCCGTGCCCAGTCGTGCAAATGGAGGCCACCACAGGGGCAGCGGGTACCCCGGGCTGTCACACCCGCGCGGCACCGGGGGAAGCGGCGGGTACCGGCGGACCGACGCTGGGGTGAGAGCCCCCGGGCCGCGGCGGCTCCTCGGGGAGGGTCCCCGCCGTACACGGGTGGGGGTGACGGGGCCGCGGCGGGGCCCACGTACAGCCGAGCCGAGCCGGGCCGGGCCGGACTCACCTGCGCCGTCACCATGGAGCCGCACGGCCGCCTCCTCCCGCGGCACCGGAAGCGACGCGGAGGCCCTGCCCACCCTCCGACGCACTTCCTTAGCAACGCGCGCGCGCCCGCCCCCACGCCGCCATTTCCGTAGCAACCGGCCCCGGATGGAGCCGGGACAAAGGGGCCGCCCGCTCCCCCCCCCCCGCCCCGGGATGAACCTCTCGCTCCCCAAACCCCCCAAATCCCGGGGGTTTTTGCCCCAACCGGAGCCTGGGAAACGGGCAGGGAAGCGGTGTGCGGCTGCCGGGCACCCCGCGAGGGAGGAAGGAATGTCGGTGCAGTATGAGCGAATACAAAATCAGGTCTTTATTATTACAAAAAATACCTTTTTAAAAAAAAAACATTTAATACATCGTCTTCCCAAGACGATGCAGAAAGGCTGCCCCTGCTCCGTAATGAGGCGGCATCATCCAAGATCACGACACCGAGTGAAACGCCCAGCCAGAGGCCCTGAAACCACCAAACCCCCCAATTTCTGGAAGCCAGCACTGAAGAAACAAGAGACGAGTCTTTGCCACCATGACATTTGGGGGACCTTCTCATTTAGCCCTCTCTTGGTCACTCCCTTGAGCCTTCAAACTCCTTCAAAGCTCAGGAACATTTCCAAGGAGGAAAAAACCCACCACCAAAAAGACATTTAAAGCCCCGTAAACACGCCGAGACAGCATTCTTTAGTAGTGCACTAGAGGCAGCCAGCCCTGATACCACAGCTTCACCTAACTGGCATTTTTAAAAAAGGAACAGTGGGTTCTGTACTCAGTCTTTGGACAAAAAAATAAAGTCACAGGAATACCAAAAGGCATGGTCAAGTTGAGTCTCACCACATCGGGATTATCAGTGTTACCGGCACTAAACTGTACTGGGCCAAATGAACACTTTTGGGGCGGCTGTTTCACCATAAGTGAACACTTCCCACAGCTATCTCCCCTGGAACTAAGCCCCAGACAAGGGTTCTATTGTCAGAGGGGTTATTTTACAAGGTACAAAAATAGACAAAAACCAGAAACCATTAACACAGACCTAGGTACAACGTACACCAACCCCACTACGGCTACTTTAAAAGTCTTCGCTCAAAACCAGTTTCATTCCTACCACAGACCTCCACCTGACATCAACAGCTACAAAGCTACGAGCCCTAAATCTCCAGCTCTCAACTGGCTATGAAAGATCTCCCGCCTGTCTCCCTGCAAATGCCTTCTCCCCAGTTCCACACAAAGATGGGCTGAAGAGGCAGCTGCCACATTAAAACATGCCCCCCCTCCCTGCACTTCTCTAGCACCACTGAAGAGATCCAGGTGCCCCACGGCACCGCTGCGAAGCAGGTGTGAAATCACTTTTGATGAGGGAATGGAAACCGAGGCACTGAGGTGACACAGCTCTAGTAAGGCAACAGTGGTACTCAATAAAACCCAGGGCTAATTTCCAGTCCTGAGCTTTACCTTGCACTCCCTTTCCAGGGACCATGGTATTCCTGGCAATACTTTGCACTTAAAAAGAACTTATGGTCAGTTTTAGGCAAGAAGCTTCACAACATCTCCAGGTAAAACTTAAATTTAACGGAAAAAAAAAAAAATGGAGAAGAGGCAATCTGAGCAGCTGCTTCATCATGATTGCTGGTGGACCCCAAATAGTGAGAATGGAGAGCTATATAAGCTACATCTTAAAAACTATACATAGTTTATAGTTTCCTATAAACTACATGATTTAAAATTTCTTTTCTGTCTGACCTCATGCTGGAAATACAGGAGAAGTCAGACAGAACAATCTAGAAGCAACTGTGAGGAGTATCACAGGGCTGAAGCAGGTCTGCGGCAGCCTGGCAGTGCGCTCTGCACGCAGGAGAATGCCATTAGCACCGAGCGGTCTCTCAGCAAGGTACCAAGCTCAGAGCCCTGAGAACTACGGAGCTGGCTCCTCTTTTGGTCAGAATTCATCCCGTAATCTTGGTGGGTGGTCCATGCCAAAAAACGAAGAGGGTCTTCCATGCACGTCGCGCTCTCTTTTCACAAAGGCAGTAAATGAAGAGACACAGTTCCCAATAAAATGATCAGACTGGCCAAGAACATACAAATCAATCTGAGGCACTTCTGGCTGCAAGGTTACAACCTTGACCTGCAGAGAAACAAGAAAGCAGATGAATCCAGTCATCTATTATTACAATCCACATGTCTTGGCATAATATTAGAAATGGGAATATACAACAAAAAGAGAGTGGATTCTGCCTTATGTTGCCCTATAACTCATTTATGAATAGATAAATGTGAAAACATTTTTGAAAATCACTTAGGTTTATTTAATTGAAGTCTTTTTCAAGGAGAAATTTACTACCATGCAGGATAATGCTCTTCAACCTCTAGGAAAGGAAGAGTTTTACAGTATAATTTTTATTGCTATGAGCAAAATTTACTTTGAGATGCCAATATTTGTCTGTGAATAACATATTACACAACTGCCTGCCTGCCGTCCGTGGCAGCAACGGGCCAGAATCCAAGGAAGGTTTTTATTAAAGCACTTCTGCCAGAACAGGTTTCTGAAAGACCTACCTTTCCTTGGAAGAACTGCTGTATTTCCGTCGTGTAGGGCTCAGAATCAGTAGCGATATAAACAGATTTAGCTTCTGTCTTTTCCACCCAGAGCTTGAGAGCACGCTTGATCTCTTTGAGGTCTGGCAGGCACATGTCCATGGTAAGAGGGACCGCAGCGCTTCGGTCATAGCCCACACACTGAGGTGAAGCCATGAAGTGCGGCCCAGCCGTACCATCCTTTAACATGTTGCAAGCATTTTTCTATTGGAAGAAGAAAAGAGAAAATACCATGTTTGAACGGCAACAGTGTGAGAAAACACCACCACGTCCCCCACCTCTGCCAGCAGCATTACAGCCTGTTTGAAAGAGGAATCCCAACAGCATTGCTGACACACAGCGAGTTACTGAATGCCAGCAGGGTTCGGGCTGCCACCCCAGAAGGACAGCCCCAATTCGCGCAGCTTCTTCCACAGAGCTTTAGCCACCATCTGTAGCAACTGCACGGGCTACAGCAACCAGCCTCACACAGGAGCCGTACCCAGTCTGAGCCGATCCTCAGATGAATTCCTACGTAGGGCCTGACCAGCAAAGAATGAATATAGGCTTCTCCTTTCTTCACCATTTCATCAGACCACACGATATACTTATGGAGGGGCCGGTGCTCCTCTAAGACTGGAAACTGGGCTGGAGCTCCAGGTAAGGCGAGTACAGGGTGCTCAGAGGGTGAAAACCTAAGGAAAAAAACCCAACAATCTGAAACACCACATAACCTTCCATGCATCATCTTGCACAAAGACTACCGCGAAGGTTAGAATGGAAACTATGAACACCCTGAAATATGCAGCATCTATTGCTCCAAATTTAGATCAGCTTTAACTATTTTGCCATCTGAACACAACATTGAAGAAAACTCTGGCACTGCATTTTACCTCAGACCTTGTATTTGACAGGCAAAAAGTCTTAAGAATCTCATACACATAGCGATGAGCTACCAAGCAATGAGAGCTTACGTTTTCACCTCAGACTAGAGCAATCACCGAAACTTACTGATATGATACCACTGAAGTCGCTCGTAGCTCTGAAAACATGAGGTAACCAGCAAAATACAGTTAATGATCAGCAACCGAGAGCCAAATTCTTTTTGAAGAATAATTACATACGTAGCCAATAAATACTGTAACTAAATATTACTGGCTCAGAAATCAATCAGCCTAACAGAGTTCATGCCTAATACTGCCCACAGAAAGAGGATGCTCAGAGAATATTTAATGGAAAAAGCATAAAGATTTTTAATTATATTGCTAACTAACCACTTCAGTCTCTCCCCCAAAATGCAAAGGCTTTACACAGTGACTAGCAGAACTGTTTTTGTGAGTTATTCTCTAGTTGCATGCCAGCACTTTTCCATCTTCTCGCTACCTTTGAATCCAATGGTCCTTGTATGCAGAACTGAAGGAGATTCCCTTGAAGAGCTCAGACTTGTCAAAATTCACTTGGAACTGATCCCAGAAGGGACCAAACGGATTTCCGTCCTGCAAAGGAAAGACAAGCATTCATTCGGTGTGTAAGCAGAGCCTGAACGGCAGACCTAACAAGATCCTGGGGAGCAAAGCTGAAGAGCTTTTCTGTTACAGGAGGAAAGCAGACCGAATACAGCAGCCTGTTTGTCACATATCAGCTCCACAGGAAGGAGAGAGCGAAACGCATTAAGGAAAGTTAACTGAGAACTAATGCAAAGGCTGTCTTACAAGAACAAGAACAGCACAGCTCTCAAACTTGTACTTAAAAGAGGTTGCTTTAAAACCAGGTGGACAACGGCACCCCAAATGGGAAACGGGCAGAGACCAGTAGGAGATAAGCTACAGATCTGTTCTCCTTGCGCTCACGATCAAGTCTGAAGTGATAACACCCACTCACACAGACCATCTTCCTGAACCCCCAGCATTTGCTGACAAAGAAAAGCACAAAGGCGCCCCAAGCCACACCGATAAGCGGTGAAAGCAACACCGCACAGACTGATTTGGGGTGGATAACTCCTAAGTTTGCAATCAATGGTGACCTGAAAGAGCCGGTCACTCCCTTTGGAGTGGCAGCAGGCTTAAACTGCGCCTGTGGGGGGATGCAGGAGGAGCTCACCTTCATGGGACAAGTGCTTTTGTCAGCACTTCTCTGAGCCGCCGCTTCGAAGCAGTAAGCCACTCGCTTGCCAGGAGGCCAGTAAACGGGCGCCAGCTTCTCCATGAAGTCCTCCAAGCTGATAACGCGGTGGTACTGCAGGAGCGGCTCCAGCCTGAAGTGCTCCGTGTAGGGGACGTGCAGCTGGGGAGGACAGGGCCCGCCTCGCTCACCGACTGCCGGTAATACAGAGCAGAGCCCCGGGGAGCGAAGCTTCCCTTCCCCGGGCCCCGCACCTCACCTCCCCCCCGGGAAAGACCACGACCCTCTGCCCGCCGTCCCCTCCCCGCCCGGCCCCCCGGGGAGGGTCTCACGTTGGTGTAGGGCGGGCGGTGGTGGCGGTACTCGATCCACGGCGGCACGGCCAGGGTCCGGTTGAGATCGCGGGCGAAGGCCAGGGCTCCCAAGAAGTGTTCGGCCTGGTTCCCGAACCGGCCTGCAAGAGAGGCGAGAGCGGGGCTCAGCCGGGGCCTCCGCCGGGGGCTCCGCGCCGGGCGGGAGAGCCTCACCCATGCAGGGACAGTAGAGCAGGTAACCGGCCGGGTCCCAGGCGGGCGCCGCGCCACTTCCTCCCGCCGCCATCACCAGGAGGAGGAGGAAGAGGAGGACGAGGACCGGCGGCGCCGCCATGACGGCTCGGCGGAGGTCAACGAGAGGCGGACCCATCCCGGCATGCCCCGGGGCCCGCAGAGAACGGCCTCTCTAGCGGGAAGCGGCCACCATCGAGGCGGAAGCGGGAGAGCGACGTCACTCCCACAATGCCCCGCACAATGGGGCCGCCGGGGCCTGGGCCGGAGCCGCGCCTGGCGGGGCCCGGGGGAACGGGGTGAGTGCGGGGGGGTAAAGGGAGGGGGGCGGCAGCGGAGGAAGGGGGGTGAGGGGCGGTGTCACGGCGGTATCCTCCCTCCCCTCGGCGGCGGGGTCCCCTCGGGGGGAGGGGGGGGGGGCGTAGGCCGGGCCCGCCTCTCCCTCCCCTCAGGGCTGCGCCATGGTAACGGGGGGGCGGCACGTGTGCTCCCGCTGGCACCGGCCCGGCTGCATCCACGGACCTTTCCCCAGTGGCGGGGAGGGGGGGGGAGAGAAGGCTCCTGTTTCCCTCCCGGTGCAAGCAGCACGGCCGCACTCTGTCGTGGCGGGGGGGGCTTTGCAGCCACTTTGGGGCTGAGTGGGTGAAAAAAGCGGGGGTTTTGTAGCATAAATAAATCATCCCGGAGCCGTGTTGGCGTTTGGGGCTTTCCCGGTGGTGCAGGGAAGGGGTTTGGGCTTTTAAAATCCCGTGTGTTGTCATGTCAGGGAAGTGGAGAGGGAAAGAGGAGCTCGGTCAGTTGGGAAAATCATCTTGCGGGGGTGGTGTGTCTGGTTACCTCCCATAGGAAAGGTGCAGCAGCTTTTCCCTGGGCTTTAAAAGTAAATGCAAGCTTTACACAGGAGTTTTTTCCAAAATCTGTAAGGGATCAAGTGGGGGAAACGGATACTGAGCCTTGAGCAGCTCAACTAGAAAAATGAACCTGTTGGGATGTAAAAACCTACATACCTAGAAACGGCCAAAGCCACTCACGGTAAGAAAATAATGGTTTTCAGAGGGGAAATCAGGGAATCATAATGACACATGAGTTGGTGTTTGTGACTGTAGGAAAACTGTAAAGAAAGGGTCAACGCAAGATGTGTAGGGAGGTAGGAGAGTGATTTTTACATCCAGGTGTGGCATTGGCAAGGCTGGTACTGTGCATCTAGGTCTGGTATCCACTTTTGCTTCCTTATAATTAAAAAAACAGTATTGGAAAATGGTAGAAGATGTAGAAAAGTCACAAAGTGATCTGAGGTCTGGAAGCAGAGCCTCACAGTCAGGGATTGGAGCTGGACTTGATTAAGAACACCGTAAAGATTTTGTTACGCTGTGTGGGGTCTTTGAAAGACCTGCTCCGAGGGATGTTGCTGCAGCAGTTTAAGGTATTATGGTTGCTGGTCATCATGTAGGAAGGTCAATAAATGCATGAGTGCACCTGTGTCCCGGCCGGGCTGGTGCCAGGCCTGACACTGCAGCCGGGATCGCTGCAGAAGGTGGGTTTGGGGCAGGCATGACACCAGGCTGAGGCTGAGTGCCCACCATGGATTCTGGCCTCTGCTTTCTGCCACGTAGCTGGTACCTTCCGCTTGAGCAAGTTTAAGCTTTAACAACTTAAAATAGCTTAGCAAACCTGAGTGGGTGACTGATCGGGCTGGGGGAGGAAAAATTTAAAAAGAAGTTACTTTTCAGCTGGGTAAGTTCCTTCAGCAACACCACTGTGCAGCTGTAAAACAACTGGGCCAGTGCAGTGCACAAGCAGGTGGTGAGGACTGAGGGGATGCAGGAGTTCCTAGGCCGACTTCTTTGTCCCTGCAGGAAGAAAAGTGACAGTGCTGGAGTAGCTCCTTAGCAAAGGCACAGCAGGACTCAGCAGGTAGAAGCCAAGGACAGCGAAATTCAAATCAGACACAAGAGAAGCCCTTTAGAAAAGAGAAACCGCAGCTCCACAATTCAGGGGCTGGTCAGGCAGCCTGCCAGGCCCCATGTCCCTGCCTCCCACTGCTGCTGCGTACCTGCTCTGGCCAGATCAGACAGCTTTGCTGTTGGTCTGGTCAGAGAACTCATCCAGGCTCCTTTTTATGTTTTCCTGATTATTTTTAACCTGGGCAGTTCCCCAGTCTGGTTTCCAGCCTAGGTCACAACGTTTTCCTGCACAGCCAAGGAACCGTGCTCTGTGTCACAGGAGTGACTTCAAGGGGCAGAAACTGCAGAAATGCTGTATTGTTGAACCGTACTTTGAGAAGGATTAAACATTGGGACAAACTGTCAAAGCAGGTGGCGGACTCTATCCTAGGGACTTTCTGTGAAGCCCGAGAGCTTTTTTGTGCTATGTACCAATGCAGACATACTTCATTGTTTTCCATACAATGACAAGTGGCTGGAATCTCATACATAGCATATGATCCATCAGCTTATATGAGCTCTTCTAGCTTGAATTTGCACAAAACCTGATGACTATAGTAATGAAATATGTCACATAAGTTGGCAGCCAGTGGGAATCCAGCTCTCAGGTGGATTGTCTTTTTTTCCAGCTCTGTGTTCACCCCGCCAGCCTCTTAACCTCTGTAGAACTGAAGCAGAAGATTCATCTGGTGATGAGGGTTTTCTGTAAGCGATTTAGCTGAGATTTCTGGAGCTGCATAGGCTAGACATATTTTTCCAGGACTAGTACAAAACTTTCTAAGATAACCAGGTTTCCCAGTGCTGGTACCAATGCCGTGACATAAAAGATGTTCTCTGAGCAAGTGTAGGTGAAGTGTTTCCACGCAGCGGTGACTGTTTCTGGTGGCTCAAGTTACAGTGAACAGGGAGCACATTGGAAACGTTCTTGTTACTAAGAAAACTGATTGAGGTTTTTTTTAAATGTAAATATCTAGATCATGCAAAAAGTCTTCTAGCCAAGCATGAATTTTGTTGCTAACCTTCCATGGCTACTGTGTTTCAGTGATACTATGCAAGACCCTCATCTTGTTTTTTCTTTCTTATTCCACAGCTGTCAGAGTGTCCTAGGACATGCATTTAGATTTAGACACAGACCCAAACAGGTAGATAGGTTTTTCTTGCTAGACCTTTACAATTTTAAAGGAAAGTTGGTGAAATTTTACAATAATCAATTACAGACATTACCATATCTTAACTCATTTGTATTTGGGTTTCTGCTCTGAAGGCTATAGGTTATGTGCCTTACTGTTAAAGACAGCAGAATTCAAGCTCTGTCTTCTTTCAGGTAGCTTTGAAACTAGCACAGATGGCTGAGCTTGTTCAGAGGGAAAGAAGCAACTACTTGGCAAAAGTGACAGAGACTCCCGGAACGCGTGCACAGCTCTGAAGCAGGAGGTAGAGAACACTTATCTTTTCCGGCACACATCTCATACAGAGGTGAAATGTTCACAGTCTTAGACACCTACAAAGGAAGACTGCTCTGAAATGCAGGACTCCTGCACCCTGAGGGGTAGGAGCAGCCATCACATCACACTGGGTTGTACCAAAGTGGCACCTCAGCAATTCTAGTCCTTTATTGTTCTGCTCTGCCCGAGTAGATTCAGCCTGCACAAAACTGAATTCTGTTCTTAACGGACATTTCCAAACCTCAGAGTGACACGTTTTCTTGGAGTCATCCCATTTCCCAGTGTTTTCCATCCTGAGGGAACCATTCATGGTACTGAGAGTGGTGGTGTAGTTACAGTTATTGTTATTTCAGCTATTCATAACGTTCAGTGGTGCACTTTCTTAATGGGGGTGGTTAGTTCCCGCATAGTTGCACATCCTGCCCACAACTGGCACTCATGTTGATGTGCAGGCAGGAAGTTCCTCCCTCTGAAGCAATCATGGAGTGAGAAAGAGCTTGAGGGTTTGATGCTATTTTAAGAAGAGTTTCTCAGGCAGCTAAATTCAGTGAAAGAGATCTTTTCTGAGGTTTTTATTTCAGCTAACCGTTTACCAGTTTAGGTGTTTGTAGGACCATATAAAAACGCAGTACTTTACCAACAAGACAAACACAACTCAAGAACAACCTGCTAAGAGATTAACGTAGATTTTCATCAACGTGAAAGCCAGCAGAGCATACAGGAGGTACATTTTGTTGAACAGGAAACAGTTTGAGCTTCCATTATCAATGGATGAGAGTGTAAAAGAAAAAAAAAAATTAAAAATTGCTCATTACTGTAGAAAACTTGCTAATCTAGAGAGGCAGAATCTGCCCCACAGTAGAAAAGTGAAAATACAATGACTAATCACACCCTGAAGCAAAGCAGCATCTTTTGCCTTCCTGAAAAAGGTGTAATGTTGCTGATATAGCAAGTTTTCTTCCCCGGCCCTGTTGACCCATATGTGGTAATTCAGATTGGTTTGCTAGGAGATGGTCTTACTAGTGCACCAGGTTGGTAGCAGAGAGGATGTAAAAAAAACAAAACCAAGAGAACCTTAGTTTCTCTGAGAAGCTCTAGAATGGAATTCCATGTAAGCAAAGATCAAGACCAAATGAGAACAGACTATGAAGAATATGAAAAAAGGGGTTGAGAAGCAACCCACACGGGGAAAGGTGAGGTATTTAGAGCTACAGAGACAGGTGTCTACAATATTTCAGGAGAAAATGAACATAACAGGTAACACTGGCTCTTAATAGTTGAAAAGTGTAATTCAGAAAAAGTTTAACATCATTTTATTCAGGTAACAGGGGTTAAGGGAGAAAAGAACAAAACACATTCTGGAGATGGGAGTTTCGCATGTCTGTGAACACACATCTTCACGTGTTTATAATGCTTGTTGAATGCTCACACATGTTTGTGTGCATGGGTGAAAGATGCAGTGTCTTAACACCAACCCTTCTGTGATTTCAGGTGAAGATGTTTTGCTATTAAAGCAGTTTGGTCACAGAGGGTTCCAACAGAAAACTGTACCAGGACAACATCACGGCAAGACGCCTGCAGGCCGGAGTTCTGCTTGACATGGCCATGTTCTACTAGACCTGCCATGACGGCATTTTTTCCCAGTGTTCCCAACTGGATTCAAGATGCAAAGCAGGAGGAGGAAGAGACAGGCTGGAAATTAGTCCCCAGACCAAGAGGTGAAGAGACTGAAAGTCAGGGAAAATGCCAATGTGAAATATCGGAGACCTCCTTCACTAATGTGGACAAGCTGAGAACTCACACACTTTCTCATACTGAGCAGAGACCATACAACTGCCCTCAGCTGCACTGTGGCAAAGCCTTTGCTTCTAAGTACAAGCTATATAGGTAGGTAACTGCTGAGTGCCTCTGCCAAACAGTGCTCCCCTGCCAGACGAGGGGGGAAAACCCCTCCATCATGTTTTTTTTGCTCGAATTTCTCAGAAGGTGGAGGAGGGGAAATGCCCTTGTTGCCTTGCAAAGCAGTTGAGTCCCAGACGTTACCACACTTGGCATCTTTTTAAGCACCTTCCAGAGAACCTCAGATAATACTTATCCTGAGCTCAAGCTGTTTTCTATTTTACTAAGGAGGCAATTGAAGCAGAAAGTGAAGTTCACATTAAAAAACAAAATGAAAAGCAAGAATAGCATTCACATTTCATAAGCCCTCTAACTTTAATCACAGGAATATTTCTATGGCAGCTATTGTTCTAGCATGAAGAAGTAGAGTTCCCGTTTATATACTGAAATACAGCATAGAATAATTAAGTGATATGATCACTAGGAACTTGAAACTAGATGAACCACAGGTGTCAGAGAGTGTAAGAGACCAAGGTGAAATCAGTCCACAGTGGCTGTCAACAGACATTGCCACAGTCTAATGCCTCCTGATGAAATGAAGCCATCTTACCAGCAGACAAGCATTTCTTGTCATAAACTACCAAGGTTTTCTTTGTCATTTCCCCCTTTGATAGCCTCAGCAGAGAGAACAGGAGCTGAGTAGACAACTAAGTACACCTGTGCAGAGGTGATGCATTGTAGGGAGGATGGGCGCTGCTGAGACAGACTCTGTAACTGTTGCTTGAAACGTTGTGCTTCTGTGCCTGGAGAGTCCCTGCTGCCGAGGCTGTCAGGGCAGCATCCTTTAGTGGCGGTAAAATGTCATCTGGGTTTTTTATGGCATAAAGTGTAGAACACAAGGAAAATTTTGACAAAAAGTAGCATGTGTTCTCTTAGGGGTTGGAAGCTAGTCTAAACTTTCATGCTTTTCTCCCAAAAGGCATATGGCCACGCACTCTGCTCAGAAGCCTCATCAGTGTATGTACTGTGAGAAGATGTTTCACCGGAAAGATCACCTTCGCAACCACCTCCAGACCCACGATCCCAACAAGGAGGCCCTTCACTGTCCTGAGTGTGGCAAGAACTACAACACGAAACTCGGCTTCAGGCGACATCTGGCTATGCACGCAGCTGCCAGTGGCGATCTCAGCTGCAAGGTGTGCCTCCAGACGTTTGAAAGTACCCAAGTCCTGCTGGAGCACCTCAAAGCTCATTCTAGGCGGGCTTCTGGTGGAGCGAAGGAAAAGAAGCATCCGTGTGACCACTGTGATAGGCGCTTCTACACCCGGAAGGATGTGCGGAGACACTTGGTAGTGCACACGGGGCGGAAGGACTTCTTGTGCCAGTACTGTGCTCAGAGGTTTGGGCGGAAAGATCATCTGACCAGGCACATGAAGAAAAGCCACTCCCAGGAACTGCTGAAGATTAAGACAGAGCCAGTTGACATGCTGGGTCTCCTAAGCTGCAGCTCATCTGTCGCAGTGAAGGAAGAGTTGAGTCCCGTCCTGTGTATGGCATCCAGAGACATGATAGGTGGTAAGAGCTTCCCTGGCATGTTGCCTGTGGGCATGTACAGCACACATCTCCAAACCATGCCAAGCTCAGGGATGCCCCATTCTTTGGTTCCTAATTCTCTTCCAATGGGAATGAGCTATCCTCTGGAGTCGTCTTCTCCCATCTCCTCCCCACCGCAACCTCCTCCAAAGTATCAGCTTGGATCTACCTCATATTTGCCTGAGAAACTACCCAAAGTAGAGGTGGACAGCTTTTTGTCAGACTTCCCTGGCAGCCTGTCTCTCTCATCTGGTGAGCCTCAGTCCTCTTCGCCTCAGCCACCCCCCCTGGATGAGGCTTTGCTTTCCAAGAGCCCTGCTAACCTTTCAGAGGCTCTCTGTGCTGCTAACATGGACTTTTCTCATCTTCTTGGCTTCCTCCCCCTAAATCTTCCTCCTTGCAATCCACCTGTATCATCAGGGGGATTGGTCATGGGCTACTCACAGGGGGAGACACAGCCACTGCTTACCACTTTGCAACATCAACCTCAAGAATCTCCTGGAGCTGGGGCCTCGCTGAACTTTGGGCCCCTTCATTCATTGCCCCCTGTCTTCACCTCCAGCTTGAGCACAACCACGCTGCCACGTTTCCACCAGGCATTCCAATAAGCTGAAAATAGCACTGGAGAACAGATCTTTCAATCACCCTTTTGTGGAGAGCCTTAAAAACGCACAACTCTTACTTCCCTTTGGGGTGTGAAAGCTTTGCAAAGCTGTTTCAGACAGGAGGTTTCTGGTCTCTGGAGGGAGCACTTGTAGACTGGAACAGCAGATAGCCCCATGCAAGTCCCAGTCCTGTACAGCGAAAAGATTTCAGCTAATAGACTGGATATATTTTATCTAATTTTTAATCTGTGAATCAGGAGCCGCGCTTAGCACTGACCTTCCCTGAGATCCTGGAGCTGTGTTCCTCTTCGGGAAGGGACTGTCCCTGAGAAGGAGTTGAGACTCTTTCATCTTGGGCTAAACTTTTGAAGAGTCCAGCTTCCATTTCATGTTATCACACTGCAATTCTGGCAAAACAGCCAATGCCTCCACATGGAGAAGGAGGAGAAGTCAGGAAACCCACTCTGTATGAAGCCAACGGGGAAGAGGCTGTCCTTCCCCCCTACCTCTCATCCCATCACAGCTTACTGCACCGAATACAGCTTACTCCACATCAGTGTTAAGCAACAAGACCGTTTACATAGTGAATTCAGAGACATCACCTCATTCTTCTTTGCGGAGCCATTAGGTTAAACTCATTACAGCGAACATTGTTTACACAACACAAATCTGTTTCCACCATTACAAAAATAGGAGGCACCAGAATACACTGGCTTTATATCTGGTGTAGCTAGAACACTGTTTACACAATGAAGTCAGGTTGCACTGATTTCTCTTCACTTATCACGTTCTTCCCCCATGGGGAAATACACTGCTTTTTGGACCACTTCAGCCTCTGCCACTGTAGGCAGCAGCTTCCTGCGTTTTCTCTCTGGCTATCCACGTGTCAAGAGGATGGAGCAGCTCTCACAACTTAGCTTGTTTTTGCGGTGTATGGATAGGGCCCTTTTAAATATCTCCCACAGGCAAACAGATTGTGCATCTGTTCTGGAAACCAAAGCATGTGAAAAAGCTAGGTTAGGAGCTCGGGGCTGGCAGTATTGCATACTGTCGTACCAGGCATGGATGACAACAGGCTGCAGGTCCCCTCTCCGTGGGTTCCCTTGAGCTGAGGAACAGAGTACGAGTTTCTAGGGTTTTTTACCACAACAGTTCAGTGAGGTCAATACCCTTTTGGCTTATCCATGAAGCACTCTCAAGAGATATATTTTTACCTTGATCCTGGGGTTATGACATCCAGGAATTGGGAGGAAAAATTGGTCCCAGCTTCATGTACACTCTATCAGTGTATTTTGAGGCATTTTCCCCAACACTAATAGTTCTAACAAATGCTGAGGGTTTGGGCCTGCAATCACCTTTCATGTAGGATTTGGTTCCACTGGCCTTTGTGTTCTCTCCTTCTTGAGCCTTGCCTCTTGAAGTTAAAGTCCTGCTTCCCTTGCTCTCTGCCCCATCTCTTAAATTCTTCCATGGACTTCCTCTACCTACTGAGGGCAGAAGGGTTACACTGGTAAGTGGCAGCCAGCTGCTGATGTCATTTAGCATCTGTATTGTCTCCTGCTCTCATTTTCCTGGGCACTTGTACTGCAGATGGTAACATACGGAGGTAGATCTTACTATACATTGGTGCATGTTTATGAATATAGACATGCAGATCTTCATACCTCAGCATGGAGGAACCATTGTAGGCCAATATAAACCAGGAAATCTGTCAATATTGCTCTGCATAAATCTAGAAAATGCAAAATCTACCTCTATTCTGTTATCTCAGCTCCGTCAGTGAAGCCAGATGCTGTCCTCCCTCATCTCCCCAGAGTACATCCATTTCAGTCAGCGCATATTACTTTCTGCTGAGCCATTGATCCCACAGCGTGACATTAGCCGTGCCTCATTTGTTCATAGGCTTGTCCCCTTTCCATTTTACTCAAGAATTTTATTTTTAATTTAGCTTAGTAACTCTTCCCAGAATGACTGTTTAGTGATTCATTGATTCTCCAAAACATAGATCAGTTGTTTTAGGTTAGCCAGCAATGCTGCAAATAATACTTTTGTATCAAAATGTAATATAAGATTTATTTACCTCAGCAATATCCTGTGGCAATGATCTCCCCGAGTTAAATGCAGTACTTCCTTTTCTCCACTGTAAAATGTTGCCTTTCGAAGTTCAACGAGTGCCTTCTTGTTCTCTAACATAGAAAAGGTAAATAGGGCATTTCAGCTAGTCTTCTGTTTACCGTCATTGAATACCTCAGGCCTGTCTTGTATTGCTTTTCTCTTTGCAAATTAAAGAGTTTCACACTGTTAACAATTATATGCAAGCCTTATCCCTGTCTTCAGTTGAGAGGAATTTTTTTTTTTGCAAAATAAATGGTCAGAACTGATCACTTACTTACTGCAAGCGAGGATTATCAGATTTATGCAATGCCATCATACACCTTCTTCCGTTTCGGAACATTCAGCTTTCTTGCTTTTTGCCTGCGTTGTACTCTGAACAGATGTCATCACTGGAATTCCTTTAGCAGTGGTAGCTAAACTTAGAGCCAGGCATCTTTTTCCTACCAGTAGTCTGTCAAAGAATAAATGGAATTCATTTTGCTATTATTTGCATGTGTGATTTGCTTTCCACAGCTATTCTAACAAGCAGAATTGCAGTAACATTTGTCAATGAAAGGAAAGTCTAAACCAGCAAAGGGAGCGCATTCAGAGACAGCACGCTGGGCTAATACCAGGTATGTGCACTGGAAAATGGATGCAAAGTTCCCGTTCCACAACGGTTTATAATCTGCAAGTATTTGTCAGCCAGTCTAAAACTAATGAGGCTACTTCCATTTGAAATACTAAGTATGCAATTTACAAAACAAATTATTTCTTGAAGCTAGTTAGTGAACAGCTTTTGCCCGGTCATAAGAAAAAGCTTTGAGCATCTAAGCTACACCACTTGGGAATCTAAGTTCATTAGGAAGTATGTACATGTACCAAGCTGTTACGAAACGCAGTAGAAGTCAGCTTAGACAAGCTCCTGCTGATGCAAGGGTAGGTAAAATACAATGTTAAACTTGCCACAGTGTGAGGATTGCTGCAGCACAGCCTGGAAACTGTTCTGTTGCATGTGCAGGACCTTTGTGCATGAGGGAATGGCAGCCGCTATGCTAGTTAGGTGATATAAAAAAAAAAAAGTTTCATCCCAGAAATGGTTTCGTTTTGTTTTATAAGCAAGGTTTAGGGGTGTTTAAGTCAACATGCTACTTTCTCTCCTAAGATCATTATTAACGTAGGGAATAGGAGACTGCAGGGGAGGATGGTGAATATGAAACAGAGGCCCATAGCATCAGTGTCCATGAACGCAGGACCAAGCATTACAGTTACATACAGACATTCTTTGGCCGATCACTGAGGACCACAAGTTAGGGGCTCCAGGTACAGGAGACCGCTGCGAGTCAGCCAAGACAAATGCAAATTAAGCCATCTTGGGAGGCACAAAATACTTTTGATGGAAGAGAGGAGTTTTTAAAGCAGTATTTTCAAAGAGGCTCAATGAATACGGGAGACAGCAAGCTGGGCTAGACTTTACACCGAGGTAGGGCAGCAGAGAAGCGCTGAGATTTGAGACACTAAGCACCAGCTGTACGAAAGCAAGACAACTCAGAGGATGAACCTGTCAGAACTGACAAAACTCACCTGTAATAAAAAATTTGCCAGTACAAGTCTCACACTCTTACCCCACAAACAGCATACAAGGCAGTCACTAAAGATGTAGAGCATTTTAAGTGCTAAATGAAGGACTTCTTCAGTGGCAGAGCCCTGTGAACCACCCTGTTATGGTATCTTTACTTCAGGCAGGCACATCTGTATCGGAAAGGTGGCATCAGACTGAGCCCAAGAGGAGCAACTATGGCAAATAATTGGTCAGGAGGGTTTAGTTAAGTAAAGAAGCATTTTAAAGTGTGGCTGACTTGGGGGGGCGTTAAAGACCAATAGGAACAGTGCAGACAACTAAAATAGAAAATCATAGAGCACAAGTCTGTGAAAGGACAGGACACAAACATGCCAGCCATTATAAATCAGACCCTAGACTCTCAAAAGGGCAAGGACATAACATCCCACTAGAAATAAGAATGATTCCAGCTCGCTCGTTAGAAAATACACAAGCCATTTCCATGGCAGCAGAGGGTTAATTCACCTAGCCGGTCCTTCCCAGGCTCAGATTTCTAGAGCTGTGTGAAAGTCTGAAGATCTTTTTTCCCCATGGGATTACAGCTCGCTCAAAATCCATTTGTATGAAGGAACAACATGTTAACTTGCATTTGCTTCCACTGAATTTCACTTGACAGAATATCCACGTACAGCATTTTGACAGACCCCGTTCAGCTGTCTCACAATAGTGCCTGCTCTTTAGCCTTAGTGTTGAAAAATGTTGTCACTTCAATGGGAATCCCTTTTTTCCCCTCTGGTAGATTGAGGATTTCAGTACTTTTGTTGGGAGCTCAGCTCTTTGTTCTTTAATTCCTTCCTTGCTGACAGGTGAATAGCAGCTGCTCGGAAGATTTCCTGCAGTTCACTGAAAAATCCCCATTTCCTTTCTCTACCATTGCATCACCTTTGCTATCTGGAAAGAATAACCCCGCAGAGGCATTTTCTGCTGCCTGCAATTAAAATTTTTACAAAGAAATCTTTAAAGATGCTCTCCCCATCACCCTACCTTCTTGCTTATCCTCTCTAATCCTGGTTACTCAGGCTCACTGAATTCTCCCTCGGGTGCCTATTTTTAGTTAATTGCCTGCCCAAGTCCTGTAGATATTCTGCCACTGAAGAGTGAAGTGTTGAATGGCTCAAATAGAACCACTTCATTAAAACTTCACAGGTTTCCATCTTTATCCAAAATTTGCTTCTTTTACATAACTTATTTCTTGTATTTTTCCCAATTCTCCGAGATGGGAATTGCCATCCGAAGCTCTGAATACAATCCTGTCCGACACCTGCCTGGTTGGAGAAGGCAGTTTGGTTTAGCCTGGTCTGCTGGACCAGGACTTGGGGAAGCGCGGGCTCTGTTCTCACTCCTTATCACTGACCCTGGCACCTCTTGCCCTTTCTGTGCCTGTTTCCCCATAATGGGCCACAGCAATACCAAGCCTCCCTTGCAAAGCAGCCGAAAGCTGCCCAGGGAAACACGCCATTACTACGGACACAGCTTCCTTACACAACTGCTATTTGCCATTCCTCACCTGTTCCCCATTCCCCCCCACATCTCTGGTGTGACTAGACTCCTCTCAGGTTCTGCTGTTCCTGCCGCACAATCAATGCACGCCCGCATCGGGCTCACCTCCGTGCTCTTCTCCCCGCCCCGTGATGTACTCACTTCATTCTGGTGAATAACCGGGATCCTTTAGGAATCCTTCCACGTTTCAGGCATTCCGTAGCTCCAGGTAAGGAGTTTTCTCCCAGAGCGCTTCCTCAGCAGGCTCCTGCGTGCTCTGCACCCAGAGCCATCTCCACAGTTTCACAGACCACTTGCCACTAAGTGCTTTAGACTGCCACAGAAACAGGTCAAGCAAAAATTGAACTGGTGATCGGAAAAATTATACCCAGAAAACAGACCACATTCTGCTTCTCACAAATCTACACCACGAGATTAGCTTAGGTTTCCTCTCAAAAGGACGTTTTATTTCTTATGTGCATAGGTAGGCTTGCAGGAAGAGACTGAAGCATCTTCCTCGCTGTGTGCCCGTAGCTAAAGCTAGGTCTGCAGTCATCCTTGCCACCAGTGCCTAAATATCAGCACACGCAAAGAATGTACGTGACATGGAAGTAGCTTTTCTGTAGTGGGAGATCACAGGGACAAGGCAAGTTAAAGGCATTGCAGAAGATAAAGAATAGGGAATTTGGAATCTTTTTTAATTACTATTAAATAGGTTGGCTCTTCATTTTCAGTTAGGAGAAGAATCCTCAACATTAAAGTGTCTTGTTAAAAAACAACCACCCCTCATTTTAACAGCTCTCTTCACCTATTTCACATACTGTGTCTTTCTTTGAAACTACTATGCAAGTGGATAACCAGCTTTAATGCAGAATGTACTGAGATGATAAGGGACAGCTCTGTGTGAAGCCTGCAGGACAGGAACAGCTACAGCATCTCTTGCTCAGCACACGGGTCGTGGCTGATTTAGCATCCAAGTGAACAGATCACGTACCTGCCCTGGCAGCCGATTTTCCTCTGCAGTTCAGTGTCTTGCACTTGAAGGTAACACATAAGCTTCTGCTTATGGAACTCACCAGCACACCCTGCTTCAAGATGTGACGGAAAATGGTGCATAAGCCAGCACGTTCAAGCAGAGAGCTGGCACTGGGAGTGGGCAGATTCCCTAACTTCTACTAGAAGCCTGTCTTGAGTTTTTGACTTCTCCTTGCCCTACTGAGTGCCTCAGCCTTGACTGCTTTGTGGGTTTTTCCCCCCCTCTAGTGATCCCTAGTATCTATAAACTATTTTTAGAAAGGTGGTTTTTTAACATTTGTACCAGTGTTTTCCTTAAATGAGGATATTGAACAAAAAACTAGAGATGTTTGCCTTCAAGGTGGTCTGACAACTGGGTGGTTGCAAGAGGGATGGCAGAGGGAACCTGTAGAAGCCATGAAGACTCACTCCTGGAGCAGTTGAGCTCTGAAACTGCTGCTGGAGGAAAAGCTACTGAGTGGCCTTTGCAGCCAAGAGTCACACTGAAAACCCTCTCCCGGGCAGGGCTGCCCCGGCACAAGCTCTGCCGTCCATCACAGGCTGCAGGAGCAGCTGACTGGAGGGCAGTATTTGATCCGGAGCTGGCAAACATCCCGTTGTAAGGGAGAGGGTTTGGGCTTTCTCGGCCCTGGGAGCTGATGGGAGAGATGCGGCATGTCTCACTGGGGCTGCAATTCACACCGTCTCTTCTTGTGCTGGATCTCGACAGGCCCAGTGCCTGACCTCCCTTCCTGCAGCTACAGCTGCCGAAGCCAGAAGCTTCCCATTGTTAAAGCTCAACTGTTTTTCTAAAAACAAGCTTTCTAGCACTTTTACACACAGTGAATAACCTCTTTTAATGGAGTATTTTGGGGGCTGTAAACAAGGTTTTTAAACTGTAAAAATATTAAGTGCCATTAGGAAATGTATGGTTCATCACTAAAATTAGCTTTCATTGTCTTGCAAAATGAAGTTAAATTGAAAGCATTTTTTATAATGAAGTTGTTTATTAAAAGCATTTGAATTATCTGCCCCAGGTGTCTTCTTGGAGGGGAATGGGGTTTTTGGTTGGTTTGTTTTTAAGTAAAGCCAGAATCGTAAGGCAAGTCAAGGACCCAGTTCCTTACATGAATCCACACAGACTTTAAGTTTCTTTCAAGCAAAGAACTAGACAACCACCCCCAGCCCCCCACCCCTCCAAAAAAAAAAAAAAAAAAAAAAAAAAAAAGATAGAGCACCCTGCTGGGGATGTAGCACAGCCAATACCATTATCTCCTGTCAAGAATAACGTTTGTTAGAAAGTTCTGGTCACTTGGTTTCACTAAAATTACCAGCCTGCATGGAAACATTTCAGACGAGTACAGCCCCAAATAAGCCCAGCACTTTCAGCTCCCCAGGACTGCACCTCGCACAAAGGCAGCAGAACCAGAACGAAAACTTAAAGCTTAAGCTACAACTGTCTGCTGACACCAGCCACAGAAGCAGTTTGACAGAGATGAAAAATGTCGAAGAGGATCCTGCCTTCTGGGGAATTTCTTTTCAGAACACGGTTTAAAAGCTGACAACCATTTTCAGTGTGCCATTACTTTTCTAAGTATAATCTAGTTTTCATTCTTAATGCAGCCACTGGTAAAACGTGCCAGTTCCTCAGCAGTGCCTTCCCCCAGAGTGGAGGGCTACAACAGGACAGGACTATGCAGCACTGCTGCTCTAGTCTGCCTAAAAATGAAAAACAAGTTCAGCACGGATTGTCCTGTTGGTGGAGCTGAAGCTTTCCTTTGCTTTTTTTTTTTGAGGGAAGAAGGGACTATTCTGATGATTTCTGATGTTCGATTAAAGTATTTGCTTGCTCTGATCTCGGCAGCTGATCAGGGTCACAGACATTCAGCAGCCCCTAACACTGGCATCCCCATAAGCCATTACCAGCCACAGCTGTGCACATCCATTGCTCTGCTGAGCAAAACATCACAAGAGGAGTGAATTCACTATCCCTCCCTCAGTCAGCATCTTTCACAGATGCTTGCTGCTCTCCTGCCACATAGACCCCCCAGCAGAAATACACAAGCTGGAAGCTAACGATGAAGATCCAGCTTCCATGGCACCAACACACCTCCAAAATACAACTCAGAGGAAGGAAATGGCAGGTCCCTTCTTAATTGTACTCTCACCTCTGTTGCTCTAAAGCATTGTGTATTTGCCCAGCACTCCCAGCCTGTCAGCCATCTGACAGTCCTGCTGTTCGATCCGTTAGTGCTACACAAGTCAAAACAATGTATTTTGCACAGGAGAGACAAGTTGCTGAAGTGGTCTTACCATGCAGCACACGAGAGCAGTACAGCGAGAAACAGATCCAAATGCCTTGACCGGTGGCGTTTTAATTACAATATATGGCAGTATACAGGACATGCCACACTGGGAGAAATGTACTGCTCAGTCAAGTTTACCAGGAGAAAAATATTACAAAGAAAACTGTTCCAAGTTTGTATTCCAAGCTCTGCTTCTGACTGAAGCCACACGTCAAAGACCACACGGGTGTTGAACAGGCTGTTACAAAAAGAAAATCCCAAGAGGTGGCTTAGGAGAACCCAGGAGAGCAGGACAACAGGACAATGGCAGATTTATTTACAATAGGACACAAAGAATACATACATTAATTAAAAATTACAAAGAATACAGAGAAAACACTTTGGGGAAGGGAGAGAGATCAATGCTGGCTGAGCCTCTCCACTGGGGCAGGGGCAGAAAATTAAAAAAAAACAAAAAACAAAAACAAAACCAAAAAAACCAACTACAGTTTCAGGGAGGGATCTCAAATTAGAACTGACGCAGGACTCCATAGCACAGTTGGCTCGTGCATCCCCTGCTCCCTTTTTCCATCCTTGATTCCTGGCTAATTAGACTTTGGCATGACGGGCGGCCAAAGAAGCTATTAGGCAAGGCTGGAAAGACTCGGTGCCGAGGAGTCAAGCTGCCTGGGAAGCCAGCTCCCCGCAGGGGGCAAGGCCGTCAGTAAGAGACACAGGTCCTTGTGTGAACCTGGTGGAAACTTATGGCAACTGGGGTTAAAAAAAAGCCCCAAACCCCTCAAGGGTGCACATCAGTGCTGGTAACAGGGAGGGCTTTGGACAGTTCTGGGTTGGAATGGTGTCACCTGTGGCAGCTGGTCATCTGGAGACCTTACTGCTTACTACAGCAAGAAGTAAAAGCAAAATTTTCATAGATCTCACTAAAAAAATCTCTCCCCTGTAGCCCTGACTGAATCCAGCTAGTCTGGGGATGGAAGGAGCCTTCACTGTAACATGGAACCTTTTTAGTGGTAAATATCATTTAAGTGACAAAAAAAAAAAAACAAAAAACAGAACAAAAACTTTAACCTCTTTTAAAAAGAGCTTCCCATAGGCTGATTCAGGCATCAAGCCATGGAAAAAGAGGAGCCTGCTGCAGAAGAACCCACATCGGCTATCCCGGGGGGCTTGGACTGTTTTGTGGAGAAGAACAAAATACAGCTTAGGGGCATACACTTTTTCTGTTCCCTGGAGGTAGAGAATCTAAGAGGAGGAGAAGAGAGCAGCAAGAGCAGCTGGAACACAGGGCAGGTAGTGAGACAGCCCGCTCCTGGCAATGGGAGAACTCCTCAGGGCTACTCCCTGTCCCCAGCCCCTTCCGCACGGCCTGCGCACACCTCGCGGCAGCTCAGGCCCAATACTGCATCAGATTGCTTGGCACTAAAGCAGCAGCGTCGCGGCCCTCACTCCGCAGGGCTCTGCACAATCCCGGTGGGGATCCCGGGAAGGAAGCCTGCCCCGTTTCCTCATGCGGCTGGAGCAGAGCTATTGACAGAACAAACCCTTGTAGTTACCTCGCGCATCCTTCCAGTCCTGTATTCTAGCACCAGCACAATCATGTCGCTTCCAGCAGAACATTACGTCCTGCTGCAGCTGGCTACACATTCCGAAAGAGAGGACATCCCTCAGCCCTTCCCGTGGAGGCATCCGAAGCAGCCCATGCTGTCCAAGGCCAGAGGGAGGGAGAAGCGATGCCGAGGGTTGCAGTTCTCAAGCTCTCTCAGGGTGAAATTGCACTTCCCAGGCTCTGAATGGCACCTCCATCAAATTGTAAACAAGCCGAAGCCAGGACTTCTGCAGTCAGAGCGCGCCAGACTCACGCTGGGTAAGCCTTTAGGCTCCTTTTATTTTGCCATAGTCAAGCTCCCTCTTCTGTGCAGACATGAAGGCAGGAAAGAAACCCAGTCTGATATTTGTCTGAAGAGTCTCCCTGAATCCTAGAGCACCCTAGGGGCTGGAAGAAAATGTTTTCACAAGTGTTTCCACTGCTGTCTCAAATCCATTTGTCATCAACATAAAAAAAAAAAAAAAAAAGGATGAATTAGCAAAAAGGGGGTTTACTTATACAGAGGGATATTTCTCTGCTAAAAAACTCCCTCAAATATGGAACAGGATAATAAAGTTAAAATGTAAGGTATCTACAGACCCCTTTTCCCCCCAGAAGTAGCCCAGAATCCATGTACACTGTGCCAAAGTTACATTCCAAAACAAGGAGTTATTTATTTCTCTTGTCACTCTCCCACTGGATTTTGTTTCCTTAAAAGAGTTGGGAGAAGATGTCCCCTTCACTCCTGGGACAACACGCATTCAGAGGTGTCTACTTTCTGCTGGGTCTCTGCATCTTCAGTCTATTTTCACTGCGGCATAGATCTTCCGGACAAACATGTAGGCTGCATAGAAGCCAATGGTGCCAGTGAGGAGCCAGAAGGACAAGACCATAAGGGCGGTGTAGCCAAAGTACAGTAAGGAGGGAATGAACTCAACAATATCGAGCTAAAACAGAAGAGGAAAAAACAAGCAAAATCAAGTACAGAGGTAACAAGAGTTAGCTCCCCAAACCAGCCAGTGCCCTCCACAAAGGGGGAGTTGACAAAGGGAGGAAAGCCTCCACTCGATTCATTTTTGTCCAGCTGAAAAGAGATCCCCTTGGAGTTGGGGTTAGGGAATGCCGCTCCACACAGGTAATGCAGGCAGGGGCCTCGGGCACTTACAGCCTTCTCTCCCCTCTAGAAGGGCTGTTAGCATGGCACGGGGACAGACTAGGACTAGGCATCCCACCATTTCCTTTCCCAAATCAAACATCTCCTCTAGAAAGGTGGCACTTTCATACAAGAGGAATAACAATACCTTGTTCACAAAGTAGAAGATGGCATAGATCAGCACATAGAAGGCAGATCCTCCAGACACCAAGAAGGTCCTCCACCACCAGCGGTAATCCTGACAGGGTAAAAAGCCTCATTACCCCACAGGCTTCCTTCTCCTGTGTCACTGTCTCAGGGGAGCTGTGACCTTTCTGGGACAGGGAGAATACCCCTCATTTTCCTTCAAAGGAAAACCACAGTTTGGGGCTGGGGAACTATTTTGTCACAGAAGTGTTTCCAAACAAAGAGGATGAAAAACTGACAGTGAAGCAAAGCCAGGTCAGTATCATAGCACCTGCTACCAAAGAACACAGCTCACCTCCGGCCCTGCATTTCGTTTTGTATGTGGATGGAATGAAATAGTTTCTTTGGGAAGAGGTGTCAGCTCAAAATACCCTACTCCCAGCATAATTTCTGGTATGAAACCACAGTTACCAGCCTAGCAGATAATCAAGTAGCTTCAATTCTCCTTGAAGTCAAGAGGTGTCACACTCATAAAGCTGGGCCACACTAGGTTTCTGCTGAGCAGCAGCAATAACATGACCTGTCTTTTCCAGGAGCAAGCACCCTGAGCTACTGAAACTACAAATGCAGAAATCTCACCTCAGCACAAAGCTGGAAGTACACCATGACAATGCTGATTTGGGAGCACGATACCACCAGGATTATAAACACCAGGAAGAGAAAGCCAAAAAGGTAATAGAACTGGTTCTCCCAGATTGCCTGAAACAAAGACACAGCAGAAATTTGTTTCCGTGCTACTGTGATCAATCAGTGAACATGAGACTAACTTCTAGCAGCTAACCCAAGGAAAAACGAGGAGACCCTCAGCCTCATGTAGATGAAACCACAGATCTAATGCATTTCACAGCGTTACTTCAGAGGAATCAGGCTGCAAAAAGGTTCCCAAAGACAGCTCTGAGGTAGGTTGTTCATTCCCCTCCATCTCCCTGGCAATGAAGCAGCAAATTCCTCCCCATCCATAGGTGGTGAAAAATAGGCAGCAGCTGGAATGGCCCAGGCCTCAGACCAGGACCCCTCCTTGACATAACGTTACAGGAAGCTCTCACCTTTACCATCATCCCTCAAATCACCAAAAAGTGTCCCATAGACAGCTCCGGGTGTCTTCAGCAAGAGGACAGTCTGAAGAGACCCACAGCCCAGCTCTCTGGAAACAATACTGAGCGGCCTGGAGGGAACCTGCTAGCCCCTTCAGTACATACAAGAATAGGAGACTGCTCCAGTGGAAGCCCCCTCCCTTTCAAAAGCTTTGCCATGAGAGGAATCCTATTCAGGAGCAAAGTGGGTTAAATGCTTACACTGAAAATGAAGAACAGTTCAATGAACATAGCTCCAAAAGGCAGAATACCAGCCATGAGAATCCTATAAAGCAAGAAAGAAAAGTCATAAGCGGCACAATATAACTGTCTGGCCATTAAAAGTCCCCTGTAACCACACAGAGCACTCCTCGCAACAGCTCTACAGTTCCAGATTACTGGAATAAATTTCACACACTAAATGGCACAGCTGCTCCCACTTTTGAGCACATACCACTTTATAGCACCAGTCATACCACATCAAAATTGTCAAGAATGTCTCCAATATCGCATTACTCAAGGAAGAACATCTGCCATCTGTCTGTGTCCAGAGACCAGCAGAAGGTGACATTCAGCAACCCAAGACGACTGAGGGGAGGGGGCTTAACTCACCGTATTTCCTAGACACTCATCACTCACCCAACAAATTTATTCATATACCACCTCTGCTCTGGGATCTGCCTGGGAATCTGATTTGTCCGTACAGGATTGTCATATGGCTGTTTGCGAAATCCAAAGTAGTAACCCAGGTAGACCAAGGGTAAGGATATCCCAAACCACATGCAGAGCAAGGCCACCATGGTTGGGAAAGGCACCTGGAATCACACCAAGAGTCACAAAAGTGAGGCTGACAGCTCACCTGCCCTGGAGACTGAAGTCACCAGCCAGACCAACTCTCCAGTCGACCACTGCATCAACACCCACATTTAGAAAGATACTGCAAAACTAAGCAAGTCCCTGACAGCCCAGTCACCCTCCTCCCATCCAGCAGGCTCTGGGATGAAGGTGGTACCTACCGCTCCAGAGGAGTGTTTCCCCCAGATGAAACAGTTCAGGACGAAGCAGATACCAAAGACGACACCCGGATACAGGGTAGCTGTCTGCAAGAGCAACCACACGTTAAGAGAAAACACATGACTTATCAGCCAGATGTTTCTCTTTAATGAGTCCATTGCTGGGGCAAGGCACATGTGGAGGAAGCATCCCTTTTGCTGCAGCGCTAATACGCAGCAGATGGGCTGTGGGGAGGATCTCAGACAATCCTCTTGCTTTACTAAGGTACGTGCTCTGGTATTCGCCCTTTCATGTAAAGCTACGAGGACTCAATCCACATCAAATCTCTGCAGTACAGCCAGGCTGTGTTCAGCTACCCACAAATAGGCGTGGAGCTTATCCACATATCTTGCCATCAACAAACCTGGATAAACAGCACAGAACACCACAAGACTCACACAAAAGGCTCCCTTCTTCCATCGATGACCTTTCAGAGTCCGGTATAAGCGGCCAGCAAAGAATCCACCAAAAACCCTGGACAGAAACAAGCCAAGACAAAGAAAATTAACTTTCATTGCTGGGGAGAGGAGGGGCGGGCAGGACAGCACTGCTGTGGGAAGCAGTGGAGGAGACACCTACCCCATGAACATGAAGAGGAAGCAGGCGGTAGTCATCAACGCACCCCGGCTAGAAGGCGACAGCATCCCCAGCATAGCAACAACTACAGAGGGAAAAAAAGGATGAAGAACAACGGCTCTGATGTACGTGAGCTAGCCAGCATCTGGAGAACATGGGCCTGTCCCATATGCAGACCACAGCTGCCTGGAATCTCTGCCTTCTGCACAGACCTCATTTCCTTCAAAGCATAATGCATCCACAGCCTCCAGCACTGGCCACAGAGGGGAAGCCACAGCTTTGATCTCAAGCTACAGACCATGCTTTAGCCTCAATTTCCCCAGAGATTTGAGCAGGTGCAGCTCAGAAGGCAAGGCACACGTGCAAATGTCTCTCAGCCCACTAACACCCAGGGCTCATATCTTGATAACAGGAAATATAAACACAAAAAGATGCCTTCAGCTGGGAAATGCTATCTAGAAACTCCGAAATGCTGAGCACAGGCCTATCGCCTTGATCAGCCCCGCAACAGGAAGCAGCCTTACGTGACCTCACTCAAGCTAAGGTGAGCGTAGGTTGAAGTCAATGGGAGCTACAAATGTCCTTGAGCATTGTTCCTCTTCTTGTTACAACCACCCCATGCAACATGTGCCACTTACAGATGACAATCAGGATCATACAGAAGAGCTGAATTCCAGAACCCAGGAGAGAGCTGAGGATCATAGGATACTGTGGAGGCCTGAAGACATCTCCATGCACAAGTTTCCAACCAGATTCCTCCATAGTATCTTCCTGTAGCAACAACAGGAAAAGAAGGTTATTTAGTTATGATATGCCAGTGGAAATTAAGGTCCTACCATAGCCTAAGAGGTTAATTTCCCTGTATCTGGTTCTTCTACAGAATTTTATCACTCTAGTTAAGAAACTTCTTTCCTCTTGGGCTTAAAACAGTTAAGACCTGAACTGCCAGTGCCAGGGCACACATTTACAGAACTGTCTGCAGTCATTACTTAGGTCTGAAGACATCTGAACTGGTAATCTGCCATTGTACACAGATAGCCAAAGGTGGCCTGACAGCACGTGACAGAACTGCCCCTCTCATCTTCAGGGCTCAAAGTAAAACAGGGGCAAGGAAAGAGACAGTATATCCAAGTCTTCAGAATAGATCCCTCCTCATCTGTGCTTCCCTCCTGCTTTGATCCCAGCCCCAAGAACAAACACATACAATGTCATCTTCCTTGTTGTAGTTAGCAATGTCCTTCCGGAGAGTCCGGATGATGATCATGCTGAGAATACCTGAAAACAAGCACAAACTGAGTTTAGCTCAGAGGAGAGGCTCCTACATGGCTGCGCTGCTCTCATGCTGTGCAACTACATGGCTCCCACCAACACACAGTGCTGGCTAGGAGAGGAGGCCTTGAGTCATTAGCCATCTTCCCCAGGCTTCAGCAAAGACAGAAACAAAACCCCAGGGAGTAGGGAAGGTAGTATTCCAGCAGGAGTGGGGCACTGTGGCTTTCCTATGGTTTTTTTTTTTTTCCTTAAACATGGACATGCAAGATGTGTGTTAACCACATTCTACTGCCTCAACTACCCCAGTCAGAGAGCAGAAGCGGGTAACTGTCTGACCCCATGGGGTGTTGCCTGAACAGGGAGGTTTTATGTGCTCATGTTAGTTTCCTGCCCTTTCTGATCAGGTTCAGACACGGCCACATCCTCCTTGAGCCACCTGCAGCTGAGGCTTAAACAAAGTTCCCTGCAGATTAATGGTAAAGCCTTCTTCATCCCACACATCTCACTCACCTGAAAGGAAAAAGACGACCACAACCGAGTTAATGATAGAAAACCAATGAATCTGCACATCACTCATGGTCAGGTAGGTGTCCCAGCGGGAAGCCCATTTAATGTCACTTTCCTGAAAGAACAGGAAAGTTCTTCTCATAACAGCACATCCCCAATATTCTCCACAACACCTTTGTGACAGACACTTGGAGCACCAACTGCCAGCCAGCCAGGGGTATTGAGCTGCCAGCCAGCTTCCCATTACTCCCTCACCTCCCAGTGGACAGAGTAGGTGAAGAGCAACTGGTTCTCTTTAGAAGGATCTATTTCCTGAGGGGCAGAGCCCGTAGCTTCAGGCAGGGTGCACATACTCTTCTCATCAGCCTTCAAGTCTGTAAGGGAAAACATGGCACATGCTAGGTCAGCCCTTCCCTTGAGGCACCACCTCTCCCACTGACCGTCCTGGCCCCAGGTACCCTTAAGGCACTGGGCTGCAATTACTCCAAATACTGCAGGGGAAGCACTTGTTCCTTTCTCACTTGCTTTGCAGTTTGCAAAACTATTCTTCCAATCAGAAGTGGAGCACTGTTAACAAACTTTAAGGAAAGCTATACATAGGACTTTCCTTAACTGCAAGGATAAAAGCCAGAGGCTCTGAAGCTCTGAACGCTGAGAAACAAGACCTCTCCAGCAGAGCCTGCTGCTGCCAGAGGAGAGTTGCACGTGATGATACGCACGATGAGCAACTTCCCTTCAAGACACCTGTTTCATGTTGGGTTCACTGAGGTAGGAGTGTTTTCCCCCTAACCATTCTTTTTGAAACTCGATCCCCCTAGAACAGTTCCAAACATTCTGTGGGTCTCTGGACTAGCAGGTAGTGTCCCAGTGGGGGAAATCTGGGCCACAACAAGAGCTAGATGCCACGCATACTTCATGCTAGATGACACTGCAAAAAAAAAAAAAAAAAAATCTAACCCCAAACCCTCAAACTTGGATCTTTTTATATGAATTAATTTTCCACAGATTGCATTTCAAGTATTGAAATGGTTGGTACTCTATTGTTGGTACTTCCTTAATAACAAAGGTGTTTATTGTTCTTATAGTTTGGACTCTCTCATTTCTGCGCCCCAAGACCAGTTGCGAAAGCAACAACTGGCACCCTGATACATCACTGGCATTCAACTCTTGGCCCTACAAGAGATTCTTCTCCCTTGCTCCCCTCCCTAAGAATCTCTTACCTTCTAGTTTAATACTTTGGGGAATCACTTCAAAGCGTACAACCCTGTAGGTGGGCTCCTGGTTCTCTTCCACATCCTCTCTGTGGTAGTAAAGTATGAAGGAGAGGTGGTTGTGCAGGTAGAACTAAAACAGATTGACATTAAATAAAAAGTTAGCACCCCAAGGAAGGAACAGGCAAAGTTTAGAAAGCAGCTTCAGTGCAGAAAACTAAAGACTCCAACTGTTCCCAGATGCATTGTGCTACAGAGCAAGATCAGGCTAACACTTTCTAAGGCTAAAAGAACAAGAGGAGAGAATAGATGTTGAAAAGGTAACACCTCAACCACTCCAGGCATCGGGGACAATGTTTCGGTCTATTTCTGGCCTGGAAAATATCATTCTATGTCACATCTCAACCATGCATTCAGTGGCAGCAGAATCGCCAAATTTAGATTGGAAAGACCTCAGTAGCTACAACCCCAAGTTTCCTGTCTGCTTTTTCTACCAGGCAGACATACATTACCCAGACTCCAAGGGGGCCCACAGCTGTCCTAAGCTTGCGCTTTCAAAAGGCTCTATATCACCTATTACATGAACAAAGTACAGCAACCCCAAGCTGGCACAGCAGATTCTTTCACCTGTAAGACCTTAGGCTCAAGCGATCAGAGCTCCGTGTGCAACTGAACACTTGAGTATGATAAAGAGATGCGTCTGTTAAGTCAAACAACTAATCTTAGGGCACACAATCGTGGAAAATAGCTGCAAGAATACACATGCTAAGTTTCCATTTGCAAACTTAAGCAGCTTTTCCTCCAAAAAACACTTTTTTTTTTTTTTTTTAAATACAAGATGCTCCAAGACCATTAAAGATTAGCCAGCTTTGGGGTATGTTGCCTTTGTCCTACTGAGGGGAAACCACCACATGCAGTTGTCCAACATTATACAGCGAGTCAAAGCTAGGACTCTTGGCTATCGTACCAGTAGTCCAGCACCTACTCCCTTCTTCCAACAAGAAACCTCTCTTGCATATTTCCACTCTTTATAAAACCTTTTGGTTGCATTCCCAATCCTGATACTCTCTTGTAGACTTCTAAAGCCCTCTGACAACCACCCAGATCTCCTCCGGGCACCCCTCAGACAGCATCTAGATTCTCTACCTTGTTACCGTCCATAAACCCAAGCCTGTATCCATGCTCAAACTGCACATCCTTCTCCTTCTTCTTCTCCTCTTCCTCACGATTGGAATAAAACTCCAGCCGTGTTGCCACAGGGAGGTTATCAGCAATGCTGAAAACACAGATTTCAGATCAAATTTGTCCACAATACAGAATCCCCACTGAAATAAACCCACACTCGAGGTGACTCACAGATGTATGTAGTAATCTTCCCTGATCCGCTCAGCGATCAGCTTGCTCTGCTCCACTGTCAGAGTGACTGGTTTATTGGGAAAGTTGCACAGAACTTCACATTTCTTCTCCACGTTCATGGAAACCTGGAAAGGTGTATTTACAATTCGGTCCCCCCGAAGAACCTCACCTGGAAAACAGGAAAATAAGGGCAGGGTGAAAGACTGCCAGGCTTCTTGCCACTGATCCTGCCACTGGGTTGGCAGCGCAATGTACAGCTGGAACGATGACAGCAAGTCTCCTTTGTTACCACAGATGCAAGGATAAGATTGAAGGACAGTTAAGCTATTTTGTTGGAAGTATTGAGCTCTATTTATGAAGCAGGTTACATGCCCTCCTTCTGGAAAGGTGCTTCCTCTTTCCAATATATGGACATCCTAGTTTGCAAACAGCCAGCATATAACAAATTAGAGGAAGCAGGCTCTCCACAAACAGTTTGTTAGAGATGACATTTGCAATTGCTTTTACTCCTGTAAACACACCCTCACGCAGCGCATAAGTGGCAGCCCACTTACTGCTGGGGAACATGCTGTTCGACAGATACGTACCAAGATTCTCAGCCTTGTATGTTATCTTGGTGGGCTGGCAGAATGGCAACGAGTAGTACTCATATGGTAGCTGGGTTCGTGAGCTAGTGAGCTTCACAGCCTGGAGGAAGAATGGAAGGATTATCCCCATGAAAGAACTCAGATAGTTTCCTATCCTCTCAGCATCAGCCAAGAGCTGAAGCTTACTTCAGGATACCTCCCATAAAGCTCATTTTTGGAAGCTGTTAAATAAAAAAATAAAAAAAAAAAAGGGAGACAGATATTCCTGGGAGAACAGAGCTCCAGCTTTCTTTCCTTTTGCACAATTCCTAGTTATACATTCTCTACACTACGATTTAGTAGCAATTCATTCACAAACAGAGAAACACTTGAAGAAAGAAGCATGGTGGATTGCTTTCACAAATTTATGGCTCAGTGGAGTCCTAAGAAACAACAAAGAGCTCAAAAGAGATTCAAGAGTCCCATTTCATACAAGACTGCAGTTATTTCCTCAAAAAAAAAAAAATCATGTCACACTGGACCTAGAGGTCTGGCCTCTAGTGATATGAAGAGTTCAGCAATTTTTATCTCTGTAAGGAAAGCCAGAGAGCCATCAGATTGGGTAGACAATGGATGATGACAAAACCCAAACATTTCTGGAGAGTTCCCACAAATCACAGGGCACAAGGGAAGTGCAAAGACATACCACGATAGCCAAGGCCACAGTTGCTCCGAAAAACAGAAGCATTTTGTAACGCAGCCAAGCTCATTTATTGGAAGAGCGCTGGCAAACACGCTGACTTGCCTTATCACTTGAGGAAGCATTTGGCCCATGAAATCCCTTTGAGAACAGCCATTCCAATACCCCCTTCTTCTGGGAAGCTTACTGTAGCCACAGGCAAGTCTCATTTGCTTAAAAATAGCCTATGTCTGGCAGCCTGTGGCCAAAGAGAAAATTGTGTTGTGCTTCAAGTGGGAGCAGCCAACCTCACCATCCCCAAGGGTGCTGGATTTTGCTGAGACAAGAGGCCACAGCTTTAGAAAAATAAATTAAATGGGCTATAAATTGCT
Organism: Harpia harpyja; assembly: GCF_026419915.1. Classification (NCBI taxonomy): domain Eukaryota; kingdom Metazoa; phylum Chordata; class Aves; order Accipitriformes; family Accipitridae; genus Harpia; species Harpia harpyja. The sequence goes on from NC_068940.1 coordinate 30,062,435, forward strand.
GATGTCTGGAAACAAAGCCTGGCTTCCTCCTGTACGGGTGAAGTAGTTCTATCATTCACTACCAGCAATACTGCACAGGAACAGCTCTTCAGCAAGCCTGGGTTGTAAGATCTGCAACGCTCAAGGACAAATGCCTGCACTTGGAAAAGGCTTACCATGGATTTCACTTGACTTGAAGACACAACATGAGCAAACTGGGTAGAAGAGAAAATTGAAAACGTCTGACTCAAACCACTTCTTTATTCTACCATTCACCTACCACCTAAAGGCCCACCTTCTATAAGCACTTTAAGAGTCAGTATAATGCTGGAGAAAAATCTCTGATTAATTCACTTCAAAGCTACAGTGAGAAGGAGGGCTCTTTTCCCAAACAGAGCAACATCTTGAGGACTTTGGTGCAACTGCTGAAGGAATTTGGTAGAAGATATCAGAAGTAAGAAAGAGAATCGTGTTGGGAACTGCAGGGTAAGGTGATGACAGTGACCACTTGAGGGCTGCTTACACCCAACACCCTACATGAATGTTGTAAAAAAGATAAAATACCTGTCCCCAAAATTTTAGTAACAGGATCCCCAAATTTTACTTTCTAGTCCCATTTAGCTGCTGTGATATAAAGAAGGAAAAAACCAAAACACAAGCAAACCCAAACCAAACAGACTAACATTCTATCTAAGTTCCATCTAAGTTCATCCTACCTTTATTTCTACAGGATCATTGCGGTGGAAGTTGATAGGAGCCACACCGGGTACATAGAAAGAGTTTGTACCGTGCAGCAACAACAGCAAGACCAGCGTATATCTTAGCCTTTCCTGCAGAAAGGAGAAGAAACATTAAAAACAAAACAGAAACATGGGAACAACATTAGAGATGGGCAACAACACTGAAAGTGTCCATCCCAGACATTAGAAAGGCTGTACAGTCAGGCGATTAAACACAAATCAAATTCAGAAAAACTATTCTTAACCTTGTTTTGTGACTCTCATCAAATCACTTTCCACTCTGTGTGTCTCTTCATCTGCAATTAGGAAAACACTGGCTTTGCTCAACCACAGGAAAATGCACTTATCTGTAACACGCTTCATCTAGCAGGCTGTCATCTGACTTTTCTACTCCCACCCATCTAACACCCGTATTAGAAAACACCATGGATTACTAGAGAAGAGGGCTGTAGCCTTGGCACTGGATTTCTGTCAGCTCTGCTTGTTAGGATTTACCCTGTAACCACTTACGGACTGATGCTCACGTGCCGCTACCTACAGTAGTAGAGTAGTTAGAGTAAGGTCTGACACCAAACTAACTCCTCGCTGCATCCAAAGGGATGGTCGCATCACCGCTCCCTCCTATTCCACTCTTCTTTCGTCACCCCTTCGGGCCACAACACAGCTCAGTAACACGGCAAAAGTTTTCACCCCTTTTTCAGGGAGCGGGGAGACGGGTCAGGCTGGAAGGTTCAATCACTTCCATGGGGGCTCCAACACAAACCAGACCTCATACACTAGCAGCGGCAGCAAACCCTTTAATGGACTTTGCTGCCTCCTCGGTCCCTACCATTACCTCCAGTAACGCAACCCAGCTCAAGCACGAGCAGGAAGGCTGTGAAATGAAAATTGAGCTTTAAAGAGTATTAATAGACAGCAGCAGCTTGGCTGGATTAGAATATCAGCTCTAGTATAATCTCATTGTATTACTAGCTTCAGCCCATTCTCCCAAACTCCCTGCGTGTACAGCACCATTGGAAAATCAGACACAACCCGGAGTCTGGTTTGGGACAACTCTCAAGCTAATGCTGCAGCAATAATAAACTCAGTTGCTGCCTTCCTCTGCATGTCCTCGGCAGGGCAGGCAGAGTCAGTCTCCATGACCTACTGCCCTTCCACCTACATGCAGGAGCTCTGCCATCAAGGGTGGGAAGACAAATATAGAAGGGAAAAGGGAAAGGAAACAGACTGACCAAGTGAGACAGGCTTGGGCTGAAATGAGCCACCACCAGCCCAATGCCTGCTCTGGCTCAGCAGGGCCCGGGGTTCAGCACTACCCTCCCACCAGTTAACAACGTCTGGGCGGGCCACGAGGGAATTAAACACAAGGTCAGCTTGCAGATACAAGCCAGATACCATGGGCAGCAGAGGGGAAAACACGCCGAGATCCAGGCTCCTGGCAGCCACCCGTGGAGCCCATCCCAAACAGCCAGCCCCCACATGGCTGCTCCCTGTCAGCAGTGATCCATGGGGAAGGTGGAAGGGAGACGGGATCCGGGACCCAGAGAGCAGCTGGCAGGAGCTCTGGGCGCAGACACAGATCCCAGGGCACTGGCACTGCCAACAGCACTGCTCCTCCTGGCTGGAAGGGGCAGGCTGCTATGCTGCTACAGCCACAGCATCTTTCTCAGCGCAGCACTGGAGCACAGTCAGCACACACACACCACCAGAGGAAACGTTCAACAGCTTGACAGTCACAAGCCAGGTGTGGACAAAAAGCAGCTCTATCACAGGGATCCTTCATCAGGTCGGTGGCAGGGGGAAATAATAAATCTGTGTTTACTGCTCCCACACACCCTTCCTCTTCATCACCTTCCTTTTGCCTTATTCTGAGGCTAGTAAGGTACATTTGGCCCAGACACCAGTGAGGGTCAATAGAGCATCCAGAATTGCTGGCACTGAGCAGGATGAAAAAAAAAAAGTCATAAATATTGGAGTTTTTTTAATCTAAAATGTATTTAAGATGCAAATGCTAGGCACCTACATAAAATGTGTTAATACTAAATTATCAGATACATCTTTTTTGCTTACAAGGGAGATTTTCAAATCTATTCTAAGCACAGCTTAATGCAGTTAGAGCAGGCAAAAAGCCTCACCTGGAAAGTAACTGGCAAGCACTCTTTTTAAAATTGCTTGGACTTAATACTGATCTACTTTGAAACAATGTGGGGCTTGTTCTCTGTGCTTCACTAAATTTTGCCTTCTCCGATCTTGTAAAAGAGTGCTCTGTGACTCTCCAACCAAGTAGGAAAAGGTCTCCCGGGCAGGTGAAGCACTAGAAGGGAACAGCACTCTTGTCCTACATCATGCTCTACAGCAGCCAGCGACCTGTAGCAATTATCCGCTTCGTTTGCCACTGAAGTGCCAGAAATACACAGCATGATATTACTTAATAAAAACCAAAACCACACCGGTGCCATCCTTGCCCTGAAGAGCTTGCAAGGTGACAAGATAAGGACAGAACTTCAGAAGGCGCTCAGGAGACATGCAAGCATGTAGAAGATGAAATTTTTGATAACACCTTTGGCAGAAATTAGGCTCTTTGAATACAGATGACGATGACTCAGGCAGCACCAGGCAACAGAAAAGACAAGAGGGGGCTATGGAAAGCCTTGCCAGGAAAAAACATTTGGTAGCAAGAAATGGGAACGCTGCTATGCAACAGGTGGGGGGAGCATTGGAAGTGAAATTTGAAGGAAATGCCCAGTGCACGTTCCTAACCTGGCAGCTCACACCCAACGGAGCACATGTAGGCTGAAGCCAGGGCCTTTCTTATCAGGATCTTTGCTTTCATATTGACAGATGTGCTTCATCGTCTCCAAATGAAGGCAGCAGTTTAGCAATGACAACATGGACACATGCCGAAACATCTGCATAACTCATGGGCAGTCATCTCATTTGGGAGATGCCTGCAAGCTAAGTTATCTCCTACGCAAGGTCAAAACTCGCAGGACGGAGCTCTGCTTTAGTTCAGTCACAGAGCCCTGGTGAGGCACAGACTTCCAGCAGACAGGAGACACCTTCTTCATGGCCTTTACCAATTACTTACATTTCAAAACACATGCACAAAAAAAATCTCTCAGATAACAGTCTTGTATCTGAGGTGCCAGAAAATCATACAACGAAGCAATAAGTAGCACAACAAATATGCACAACTCCAGATCAAGAAAAACCCAGCTGCATGTAGACAAAAATAATTATTATTGTACTATATGCATACCTGCAGACACATACTGGCAAGAGACCCTTTCTTGGGAGAATATGACCTAAATGAGAGAATTAACTGCAGAAGCACAATCAACCCCTCCTCCCCCTGTCCCCCAAATCACAGTGACTGGTGAGAAGCACTACTCACACTGAAGTGATCTATCGCGTGCAAAAAGCCTGCTGAAGGAAAGCAAAGTTCTTTCTCTCAAAACAGAAAATCTATTTCAAATGCCACTGTATTCCTTCTGCACACAGGACCCCGACAGAAGTCACACTCAGGTCTCTCTCTTGCACTGGTGGAACGTAGCCTGGGGAAATCACGGCATGAGACCAGGCAGAAAGCATCACCCTGGGAACACCGGGCACGGTGCAGGCAGGACACTGCCAGCACTGCTGCAAGCACAGCTACACTAACCACCCCTTGGAGCAGCAGGCACCAGCCGCTCTCCCCATCGTCACGTAACTCGGCACACCCGTCTTCTAGGGGCAACAGCAACTATCCTCAAGTCTGTGGGATATCTCTTGAAAGATTTTGAAAATCTATTCCTGTAATTAACTTTAGAATGGAGCACTTAGCTATAAGAATAAATTAACTCAAATCTTCCTTGCAGCCATTCTAACAGTTTTTCTTGTCCTGTGCGCAGCAATGAGAACAGAAGTTCGCACACAAACCCTCTCTGAGAAGGTGTTTCTGGATAATTATCACTACACTTGATATTTGCAAACAATTCCAGGACACAGTTTCTCTGATTTATCTCATTTAGAAAGACTTAAAGAATATTGCCATTTTCTGTGAATTCACAAAAGATTTACAAAACATGTGGCCAAAACAGAGCAATTGTTTAGCTAAATCCTAGCCTGACCAAGCGCAAAGAAAGCCTACAATGTGCATTTATGCCATTACCACGCAACTGTGTGTGCTTCCCTGTGGCTTGCAATCCCTGAAGCTACCACTGCCAGAGCCTGAACTCCAACATTTATTTAAGGGAAGGGGGAAACAGAAGCCGACAAGCAGCTTTGCCCTGTGGCACGCTGCCAAGGCATCTCACACAACCCAGAGGACCTATGGCCAGGCCGTTCGCATCCAGGACATCCCTGCCCAGGTCACTGGGAAGCATTTTTTCTACAGACCGACAACTTGAAGAAACCTTTCAGCAGCAGCAATTTCAAGCATTTTGCAAGCATGTTTATAGGGCTGGTACTGTATCAGGGCTGGTTTAGGTCTTACAGTTCCACAATCGACGTACGAACTTAAGAACATGATACAGTATTTGCTCAAAGGGAGGAAAAGGAAGTAGGAAGTGACAATGATGAGTATCACATGAATGAGACGATGGACATAGTCCCACTTCTTTTCCGCAGAGAAGGGCAAGAAGGACATCAAACAGCCATAAGCAAGAGCTTTTAACTTTCAAAGACAGTTTTGAAGAAAAAGAGGGACAACGCAACCTATGCAGAGCCATTTGTCCAGCCAGATTCACAAAGCTCTGATATCCCGTTCTACTTACCAAAACTTTTTAATACGGTGACAGAAAGGGAGGGAAGACATAACCCACTACTTTGTGGGAGGAAAAAAAATCCACACGTAACAGAACAAACTGAAGCTCTCCCACATGTAACATTTATTCTACCCTCAGGCACATTAACAGGACACGCATAGTGCTAATGGCACCTGCTCTTCAGCCCCTCTGAGATGCCAGCCTGACACTCGCCTCCCTTTTTCAAGGGCTGCCTCGTTAGATGTTCTTGACAACTGTTTGGACAAGCTCATCTTTATTGCATCTCTACCCAGCTCACCCTTGCACTCGGAGGAGTCACTGAAAGCCTTTCGAAAGGAGACAAGTGCTGCATTCACATTGATTTCAGAGAGCTCCTTTGACACCAGGAGAGCTGTTAGCAGTCTTCTCTGCCTTTCATAAAAGAGAAGGCTACAAGGAAATTCCCAGTAGGACCATCTTCAGCTCTCAAAGCCAGCTCAGACGCTCCCTCCTCCCTGCCTGGGAGAAAGCCAGCAGAGTTTGAAGATGCTTAAAGCAAAAGAAATTAAAACCTCCACTCTTCCAATCTCCCTTCCAGTTTCTGCCAATCTTTGGGCTACATGAGTCACCTCACATCCCCCACCCTGGCCAACAGTGACCTTTGTATCAGCACATGTCATTTATTCATACAGCTATTCTTACAACACTGATCCTTCTATGAAAGCAAGGAGGAAAATTCATTTTTTCTCCTACAACACTTCAGGCAGATAATTAACATCTCAGCAGCTCATTTCCTCCTCCGTGAGGTGGCACCGATGCTCGCCTACCTTAGCAAATTCCCACCAGAAACACCTTCAGCTCTCCAAGGATTCAGGGAATAACTCAGTAATAACAACAGAGACGCCGAGGCGCGGGGAGGTGAAGCGGCCGCTCACGCCCCAAGTTGATAACCGCTGCCAAACGCTTGCAAAAACCGCACGCAAAAAAACCCCCAGCCTCTTCGCTTGGCATAAGCACCTGGTTCAGGCCAACGCTTCCCTTCGAGAGAACCGCACGGGGAAAGAAAAGGTTGGCCGGTGCTCCTTACAACCGAGGACGCCCAAAACCTCGTCTCACGCCACGGCCGTGCCCCCCCCTCCCACCCCCGCGTCCCTCTTGCCCGGACAACGCCGTTCCTCGTGGAATCGGAGCCGGTTTTGCTGCCGAGGCAGGGACCCGCTCCGCCCCGCCGGGCCCGCGGGCACCGAGCGGCGGCCCGAGCTCTGTCCCGCCCCGCTCGCCCCTGCCCTCCTCCGGTGAGGCCGCCAGCCGCCGTCCGGACACCCCCGGCGAGACGCGGGACGGCTATAAGGCCCCAGACGGAACCGGGGAGCCTTCCCCGGCCTGGGACCGGCGCAACCCGCGGGGACGGGGCGACGGGAGGGCGCGGGGCTGCGGGCCGGGCGCCGCATCCCTCCCAGAGCGGTACAGGCCCGACCCGGAGCCCCCCCTCGCAGCGCCCCGGGCCGGGCCGCCTAGCCCACGCACGGCCGGGCCCGGGAGAGGCCGAGGAGGAGACGAGGGCGGACGCGGGACCGCACCGGGACCGGACCGGGCCCCGCCGGCCGCTGGGGCCGCCGCACTCACCATCGCCGCCGACGCCGCCATCTTGGATCCACGTGTCGGGGCGAACGTCAGCGGAAGCGGCGCACGGTTGGCTGCCGGGGCCTATCGCCATGGCGACGGCGGGCCGGGGCCGGGCCGGGCCGGACCGGGCGGCGGGGCTCCCTGCTGCCGGGGCAGGGCTGGGCCGAACCCAGCCCTGCTGCCGGACGGGACGGGATGGGAGCTGCCGCCATCTCCGGTCCCCAGCGGGTCTCCGACCCCGCGGAGCCGGTCGGAAGGAGAGGAGGAGGAGGAGGAGGAGGAGGAAGGGGGGGGGGGGAAGGCGGCCTGCGCCGCCATCTTTGCTGAGGGCAGCGGCCTTCGCGCGGGGGGCGGGCACGACGCCGCGGGCGCCATGTTCGGTGCGGGCGGGGAGGCGGCGGGGCTGGCAGGCCCGGAACGGTCCGGCCCGGTCCGGTCCCTCCGGTCCGACTCCTCCCCCCCCGCCCCCGCCCGGGCCTACGGGCCCCCAGCCTCGCCCCATCCGCGTCCCGCCCCGGCCGGGGTGGGGAAGGTGAGGAAAGGCCAAAAGCCGAGAGGTTTACAAATACTTTACTGATTACAAAAAGAAGCTTCCAAAGCTGATACAAAAGCGTAGAAGCAACGGTGTTTGCCTCTTTGTATGAGCAAAATACAATCACGGGCCCAGAAGCTCCCTGCTGCAAGACGTTCAGGGCAATCTTAAAAAAATATTGCATCCTCCTTTTCCCCAAATAACCCATCATTAAATACTAAAAATAAACAACATAAAAGGATTGTGCAAGGGACGCCGGGCTCACTGCCGATGCAGTGAATGCCCCGGCAGATGTTAAATCACGTTGGCGAGCTGAGCAGCGGCCTTTGCCATGGAGGGAGAGGGCTCCTCAGGCCGGGGCTGGCACAGGCGACGGCCAGCTTCAGGCTGCCCTTGGCTCGAGAAGTTCCTCTTAAGGCAAGCTGGGGGAAGATCCCTCCAGGGACCACCTTGTAAAGCACCATCTATGTCCGTCCGTACCCTGCGGCACACGCTGCCCACCTCACCGGCACAGCCTCACCCAAACTCACCCTCTGCAGAGAGGGTACCAAGAAAAATACGTAGGAAGGAAACCCAGGAGGGTGAGAAGACATGCTTCTGCAACACTTGACATTCAAAACCCAGGATCCTGCGTCGAGGACGAGCGGATGTGCTGCACGGCAGCATGCCCAGGTGGGAATCCACTGGGATTTCCCTGACATGTAGGGACAGGGGGACGTGGGCGCTGCACAGCACGCCTGGAGCAGAATGGCATTTCACTGAGGCCATCGCAGTTAAAGCATCTACTTCTGCAAAACAGCATGATAAGATCTCAGAAGAATTAAAAAAAAAAAAATAGTCTGGGTTTTTTTTTTCTTTGTAGCTGAAACAGCCCCGGCCCCATCCCTCCTTGCATGGTGCTGCTGGTGTGGGCAACCACCGTCCAGCCAGCACTTCCCGGAGCAGCTGCCTCATGGGCACTCAGGCACATGTGAAAGGCACAAGGTATGGCCCCGCATCACTTCTCCCTCTGTCCGGCAGCCCCAGAGGGCTGGCCTGAGCGTGGCTTCCTCCTGCCCCCACTTCCAGCCCAGCCCCACCAGGAAGGCTCTGGTTCCTGGGCCAGGCTGGCAGAGGAAGGCGTGCACAGGTAGGTCATGAGTGGGACAGGGAAGAGCAGGGTGCATGTGCTTGCTGCCGCTAACATAGCAGGCATAGTGCAGGGTATCCGCTGTCTTCACTGAGCTTCATGCGTTATGGCTGCTGCTGATACTGGCTCTCTGTTGCAGTAAAGAAATCCTCCAAGATGCTCTGCATGTACTCGAAGGTGGGACGATCCTCCGGTTTGGTCTTCCAGCATCTCATCATAATGTCATACAGCTCCTCGGGGCAGTTCTCTGTGCGAGGCATCCGGTACCCGCGCTCCAGCGCCCTGATTACCTCCACACTCGACATCCCTGGAGAAATAGGGCAGGACAGGTGAACGTTTCATGGTTTATCACCGATTTCTTTAAAAGACAGAAAATACCCAAACCCAAAACTACCCACCCTTTGGGTAATGTCACTAGGAAGAAGAAGGACAGGTAAGAGGGGTTGGGAAGGGGGAACTCCTACTCCTGGTCAGGAAAACGTGCGGACAATCGAGTTGCTGAATTAGCTGTAGCATGCAGTTTTGTACCCCAGTTGAGCAGATCAGATGAGAATTATAATCATTTTGTATAAATTTCAAAAAAATAAAGGATACACTCCTCCATCTGCTGAGTCTTTAAAGAGCTGTTCCTTCCAATAAAAATAAGTTCATGTGATGGCAGAACTGGTCCTTCCCCAGCAACCCTTTATGCCATCCCAGATCCTTCATGGTCAGTTTGTGGCAATGTTTACTTTTCTTGTACAGAATAATTTCCCATTGAAAAGAGGTACCAAAGTAACAATTAGTATAAAATACAGGGCAGTTCCCAATGATAGTGATTTACAGATTGCTCGAGCCTTCCCAAAAACACCTGGCCCAGCTATCAGCCCTGAACTGATGTGCTACTTCCAAACACGCTTAATCTGCAGGAAGCAGAAAACCACGGGTTAGTGCTGTGACGCAAAACCAGGTTCCTAACCTGTGGTGTACGATACTCACTCTCCCAGGGCCATGCAATACAGCCTGGGGCAAGTCAGTTATCCTCTCACATTAAAAACATGATCTACTTTAGAAACAGAGAGACCAGATCTTTTAGAGATCCTGACTACTGTTGGTTTCCCATGGAGCTGGAGGAGCTCGGGATGTCCTTGCAGGATCAGCCCCAAGGCAGTATATAGAATAGCTGCCCTTTGCTCCAAAGCAGCGGGCACCCTAAAGTTGTCACTACCTGGACCCATTTTTATGGGCTCCCCAGAGGAGGTGTCCCAGCTCTGCTTTGTGGAAACTGAGAAGGGGGGCCCGTGTCACATCGGCATGGATTTCAGGTCAGTGAAAACACCTGGTGTCCACTGAGGACTCCCAGGGAGAAAATCCTCCTAATTATCTACCCTAGGTGAGTTCTTGTCCAAACACTAGATGCAGCTAAATGAGTAGTGCAGACTGCTCGGAGACTGTCTCGTGCTCTGGGCTCCTCTCCATGGCTTACAGACAGAATTGCCATCCTGAGACCTTGTGCTACCATCTACGAACTCTGCTCCCAGTATGAGATTCAGATTTCTCACCATTCCCTCTGTTTTCAGAGATCTAACTTCACAGAGAAACAGATCCCATGGATGGGGCCCAGAAGGTGGAGCATGTCTTTTGGAACCAGATCAGAGGAAGCATTTTACCTTCTTACCTGGGTATGGGATGCGCCCGTAGGTAATGATCTCAGTCAGGAGGATCCCAAAGGACCAGACGTCTGATTTTATAGTGAAAGATCCATAGTTGATGGCTTCTGGTGCAGTCCATTTAATGGGAAACTTGGCACCTGGACAAAGAGATCCAATGGGAAACATGGGCTGTAACCCAAATGCTGAGAAACTAGTGGTGAAATATGGGGAACAAGAAACAAACAAACAGAAGAGGAAGATGTGAAGCGATGCAAATGGGAGGAGCTTCCCTCATCTGCCTGTTTACACATCACGTCCCCCCCAGGGGTCCTTGCCACCAAGGTTACATGTTGGTAAGTGGCTCTAAGGGAATCCCACAACCCTTCACCATCTCAGAAAGCGGCCAGCCACCCCCAGCAGCTCCTGCACCTTCCCGGGCCATGTACTCGTTGTCTTCAATGACTCTGGCCAGTCCAAAGTCTGCAATCTTGCACACCAGTAGTGCAGACACCAGAATATTGGCAGCTCTCAGGTCTCTGTGGATGTAGTTCCTCTTCTCAATAAAAGCCATTCCTTCTGCAATCTGTAAAAGGGGAAAGAGAAAAATGCAAAGAGGCTGTTTGAAATAACACAACCTCCCCAATGCGACTGTTACTAGGAACAGAGGTTATCTGCTTCTGGCAAGTGCTTGGAAAGGGGGTGAAAGGAGGCTGAGTCACAGCAGATGTGACTGACTCTCCTGCGTGGGAACTACTCTCTGTGCAGGGAATCCCTTGCAGAAGAGGTCAGGGTTTGAGTGACCAGCCCAACACAACTCATTTAAAGCCCTGTGTGAGAAAAGCAGTGAGAACTGGCACCCGAGGAGCTGATGTGCCCACGAGCAAGTGTCTCTGGATGTCCACAGGGCAAGGTGTAACTGCTTCATCTGTAGCCATGCAGATGTGAAGAGGAGTAAATCATTCTCTGTTCAGAGAAGACGTGAGACCAGTCTCCAAATACATCAACAACGGCTTGAGAGGAGCAGGGAGTAAACTATCCTCTCTCTCTACTAAGGGAACAACAAATGGACTTTAACGGCTGCAGTGAGGGTCAACCAGCATTGCAGATCTTCCTTGGTGAGGACATAAAAGCACAGTGGTGGGTCTCCTGAGGAGGGTGGGGAGATGCCTGGGGTCTTCAAGAATAGTCTGTGAAGAGTCAGTCCTGCCTGGGGGCAGGATGGCTGTGACAATCCCTGAAGATCCCCCCCCCATCCCGGCTCCATCTTCTGAAGTCTCTGCACTGAGTGAATCTAACAGTGCAGAAGTGACCTGGTGTGTGCATGACCAACCCCCAGATTTGTGCCAAATTATCCCACACCTGAATGCCACCAGCACCCGGGAGGGGAAGGGGCCAGAGCAGCCAGAGGGGATGCTCCCCAATATCCCCATCACACCCACACAAGCCGGGCTGGGGTAGGGTGCAGTTTCTCACAGAGCTCTCCATGCAAAATAGAGAAGTAAACAAGCATTGCAATAGCGGAAGGATTATTTCCATGACCACAGACACAGTTTTGCCCGCAGTGACTCAGCCCCAGCACAAACCTGGGCGCCTGGCTCACTAGCTGCCTGCCTGCCTGCACGCCCGCTGCCTGCACATGAAAGCGCTTCAGCCTTTGCTTCTGAGCGCTGCAGAAAGCAGCCCCTTTGAGCTACGGAGCTGAGCCAGGCACTTTGCAAAAGCCAGCTTGCTGGGAACAGATGGCATGCACGAGTGCACAGCTGATCAGCAGACCCTGGCACAGCTGGCTCGAGTAGCCAGTGACCTGGTCTAAGCCCCTGGGGTCTGGGCTCCCGTTCTGGCTTTTCCTGTTGCTCAGGTACCTCTATGAATTATTTCACAGAGGTACCAAGCTTGGCTCAAAGGGTCCCTGGATTCAGCCAGCATCTGGGGACACTGCAGAAGCAGCAGGGACAAGACAGTGGTTGCACAAATGATTGCACACGAAGCTAGATGTGTAACAGCACGCTCAGCTGTACTCAAAATCAGCTCCTGAAAATATGCCCAGAACAATTTTCACCGAGTCCTCCTGCATCTCCAGCTGCCTTCCCCCAGCCCCTGACAGCCCTGTGACAGGTAGATGATTTTAATGAACCACAAACCTCCCGTAGGCATTGCTGTGGGGTAACATAACACGCTACGCTCCCTTCCAGAAACCGTGCCCAGCTCAACCTCCCAGGCGCTGTGAATGCAACAAAATTGTGCTGTAGATTTCCTATGAAACCCACGAAGCTTAACACTACCACAGCTGCAGGTGGGTCCTGGCCAGGGGCATGGCCCAAGTGGTGTAAGACGCTGCCCTGGAGCACTGCGGCTGGTGCCGGGGTGGAACAGGGTGGGTGTGCGGCCATGCGGGGTTTTGCAAAGTTTGCAGACAAGACTCTGTCACAGAGCGTGTTGTTTGCAGGTAACTATCGCATCAGCAGCAATGGAGAGAAATCGATAGTTTTGCTATGGCTGCTCCCTGGGGAGCCCTGGGCTCAGAAAGGCCACGCCGACCAGCACCAGCGCATCCTGGAGAAGGGACCGTGCAAACGTGAGCAGTGAAAACAAACTCCGACCCTCACCCCTGTGACTTCCACAAAGCACAGGGGCACCGTGGGCTGCAGCCCACGGGGCAGAAACCATGGTGGCCTTAGAAGATGCAGGTTTCCCAGCTCCTCTGAAGGACCAGCCGGCCAAAATCCCCCGGGGCTCTGTGCAGCTCCAGCAGAGCGCTGCCTGGGCGCAGACTAGCCAGCTGCGTGCTGCAATTAATGGGCTAAAGGGGAAGAAGCCACCACTTCTCCTTTTGCAGACACCTGCTCCTGCGCAGGCAACTGGACAGGGATGGTGAGCAGGCAGCTGGCTGCCCGCAAGGTGCAAGGCAGTGCCACAAGGAAACCTCGCCGGCTCCTTCCCTGCATCCCCCCCACCACCAGTGTTTGCCTGTTCAAACCAGGCTTCTGGATGGCACTGCCTCTGGATGGCACTGCCCAAGTTCTTGGGCTCCTTGATCCCCTCACTCACCCTTCTCAGGAGCAAGGGGGAGTGGGGAGCTGGGGAAGGTCTGCTCCCTCCTCACCTGGGCAGAGAAGTCGATCAGCTTCGGGAGCGGCTGCTTATTCCCCTCGTCGCTCTTCAGGAAATCCAGCAAGCTCCCTGCGGACAGGGAAAGGTGCCGGGGCTGACGGCTCAGCTGGAGCCTGTGCCCACCCTCGGGTTGGCACGGGTCCTGTGAGCGGCACAGGGTCCCAGGGAGCTGAGCACAACGTGGGGACTTAGCCGGGAAACACACCTGACCCCCCCACCCCGCTCCCATGGATCGGGCAGAGGGGCAAGCCCTGCTGCGGGCTCCCTTCTGCCTTGCGGAGTGCTCCTCCTCATCTGTCCCCTGTCCCTCCCTCTCGCAGGGCTGTCACCGCATCCCCCTGCCCCAGCACGCTCGGACACACAGCAGCAGGAGCTGGTGGAGAGCCCACAGCCGAGCCTGGGGATGCAGGAGGGGTTGATCCTGCACCATCCCCGGGGCACCCGGGTACCACCGCTTGGCCGGGCCCACGGCGGCCGTGCAGGGACGCGGGCAGCACCTTTCTCCATGAACTCGGTGATGATGTAGATGGGCTCCTCCTTGGTGACGACCGCGTGCAGCTTCACCAGCTTGTTGTGCTGCAACGTCTTCATCAGGTTCGCCTCCTCCAGGAAGGCGTCCACAGACATGCTGCCCGGCTTCATTGTCTTCACCGCCACCTTGATGTGCTTGTTGTAGGTAGCTGGGGGGCGGCACGACAGACCATTCCCAGGCTGCCCAGTGCCCAGGTACTGGGAGCACTGGATTTTGGAGCCAATGCACCCAGTCCTGCAGACGGAGCTGCTGCGCGAGGGCTGGAGACCACGCGCAGCCCAGGGCTGTCCCTATGCATCCAGCCCCGAGCAGTCCCTGCATTCAGTCCAGGGCCACCTCCATTTCCCCGTGCTCCTCTCCCACAGATCGCTCCCTCCCTGCCATCCCTCCACCTCCTCTCCCATCTGTCACTCGTCCTCCTTCACCGTCACCTTCATCTTCCTCCCAGCTGCCTCCCCCTTGCTCTCACCCATCCACACTTCTCCGAACTGTCCGGCTCCCAGCTTCCTCTCCAGCCTCAGCGACTCCCGAGGGATCTCCCAGGCATCCTTCTCCCAGGGCTTCTGCGGTTTGGGCACGCAGCAGGGGTGGGTGAGCTTCTGGCACAGCCCGTCACTTTGCCCTGCCAGAGAGCACCAAGAGCCATCAGCCGGCCTGTCTCACCGGCTGCTTTGTGCTTCGAAGGAGAGCCTACGGCAGCCTCCGTGGCTGCAGAGCACATCCTGGCACCGTGCACCCCATTGCAAAGAGTGGGGACACGCTGAACACCAGCCATTGCAGCCCATGCGCCTGCTGGGCATTACTGCACCGCGTCGGTGCAGCCAGGGCACCGGCCCACCCAGGGAGGGGGAGTCCCGGGCACTGCGGGCATTCGGGGACACTGGCACCCACAGCTGTGATGGCCATCACGCCAGCCATCGCACCAGGGGAAGGTCTGGTAGTTGCTGCACGTCACAGCCGGAGCTACAGCCAGAGCTCAGTGGTGACGGGCAGGAGCCCCTCGGGCTCTGCACACCCCTGGCTGCCCGGTGGCTGCTCAGCTCGGGGGCAAAGCCCCGTCTGGGATGGAGAGGCCGGACACCCCAGGGCTCACCCTTGTAGTACTGGACCAGCTCCTGCAGCGTACTGAAGTTGCTGCGCGGGGAGATGTAGAAGCCGCCGTTATCCAGCGTCCGGATCTTGTAATGCTTCACCGTGCCACCCTGCAGGTCATCCCCGTCCCGCACCGACAGCGAGTAGCAGCCTGTTTGGGGAGGGGTGAGCTGCCAGCCCCTGCATGGAGGGCACGTCCCCGCTGCACCCATCCATCCCGTGTTCGCGGCACACGCGGTGCCATTGCCCGGCAGAGCCACCACTGCAGCCCCCGTCCCCGCCGTGCTGCCACCACCCCCTCGGCCCCAGGCACAAGGCCGGCTACGCCTGCACCCCAAACACCGAAAGTAGCCTCAAAGGGGCACGTCCCCCCGCCATCCCCACTGCAGTGCTCAGACATATGGCAGTACCACGGGCTCTTGCGGGGACACTCGCAGCAGGAGAGTGGGACCCCCAGTCCCTGCTCCGCAGCAAAACAGAGCCCCCTGGGCTGGGGAGGCATCTCCCGAGCTCCTCTGCCAGGCAAGTGTGGGTGAGGGAGACCCCTCCGGGGCAGCTGCTTCCCGACCACCGCGCTGCGGTCACCCCTCCGGACCTTTCATCGTCTCGCTGTCCCGTATCATGAAGGACCCGATCACGTTGCCGGGGCCAAGGAGCTGCCGCTCTGCATCCTTCCGGCTGATGCCCTTGAAAAACCACCTGCAGCAGAAACAAAGGAACCAACGAACGCTGCCAGGGCTGGGAGAGCTAAGGCTGGCGTGGGGCAGGGCTGGGGGCAGGAGCGGGGGCAGCTGCAGTGGGGGAGCAGGGCACCATGCGGGGCTGGGATGTGCCACCAAGGGATGGACTCACTCCTCTGTCTCCAGCGAGTCGGCTGGGGCAACGTAGTTGCTGGGGATGAAGCCTTCGCACCCCGTTGCCAGTGACCGCGCTTGCCACCACTCCCCTGACCTGCGACAGAAATGGCGTTGGGTTGGGCCGCGGCACCCGGCACTGGGCACCGCCAGCTCCTCCAGGGGCAAATTCCAGAAAAAAAACCCCAGCAGGGCCACGCAAGCCTTCAGGAGACCCAGGGGCGGGGGGACACCGGCAGCACTTACTCCTCCAGCACCTTCAGCCGCTCCCCTTTCTTGAAGCTCAGGTCCCCACTGTGCATCGCCTCGTAGTCGTAGAGCGCCAGCACCATGCTGTCCCCCAAGCCTGCAGTGAGGGAGCTCCCTGGGCACCCCTCTCTGTGCTGGGACAGGGTGTCCGGCCACCCCTGCCACGTGCAGCCAGGACACGGGGCAGGACCCCCGCAGCACCCAGCGCCTCCATCTTCATCATGCCACGGCCACATCTGGTCTTCGAGGAAGCCCAGAGCTCCCGTCCCGCCGGGACCGGCAGCATTCGACCCAGGCTGGAGAGGACCCAGCCACGCTCCCCCCACACACTCCCACCTCATGCAGCCACCTGCAGCCCCCCCCCCGGTACCTACCATCCTCAGGCGGCGACATGGCCACGCTGGGGACATTATTGTTCTGGAAAGTGGGACAAAAGCACAGAGTGAAGTCACAGGTGGCAGAGACTCGTACCCTGTGGGGGTCTCAGCCCCACCGCAGCCCTGGCCCTCAGCAGCAGTGGCAGGAGGGCACCCAAGGGGCAGCACCGGCACCTCCCAACACATCAACCCACCCAGCACCGGCACCTCTGCCCCCTGGCAACACCTTCATTTTTTTCTCCCTTTTTCCATAATTCCTTGATTCCCATCAGGTTTGCGCTGTGCTTTGTCCCAGCATGGACCGGGGTCCCATCCCGTGGCCAAGCCCCCTGCCCGGGGGCACGGGCACTCCCAGCTCCCGCAGCCGGCCCCGCTCATGGCGCTGGCAGCTGCGGCAAGGAGAAGGGCTGAGCCCTCCGCAGTGGCTCAGCCCTGTGCCCCTGCCTCACTCGGCAGCTTCCACTCACCCTCCTGTTGGTGGCCGTGGGGTCCTTCACGTAGTGGCCCTGCTGGAAGCTGGGGCCGGGGTCGGTGTCGGTTTTTATCGCCTTCTCTTGGATGCCAGCTTCCTTTGACTTCACGCAACCCATCCTGCAGCCAAGGGAGGGCAAGTGAAGCCATTGTGGCAGAGGTAAAAGCCCTGCTCCAGACCCGCTCCCAGCAGCTCCCGCCTGGTACAGCATGGCGTTGGCACATGGCACAGAGCCAATGCCCACCCAGCTGCACTGCCACGGGCAGAGAGGGCTCCGCTCACCCAGCAGAGCCGAGGTGGGTGGCAGCCACGGGGTGCCGGGGTGCCCAGAAAGGTGCACGGTGGCATGCCAGAGAGGAAAAGGGATCTCCCGGTGCGGAGAAAGGAGAAGTCAGAGGAGGTGAATTTTGGGCAGGTGACAGCAGCTGCCATGGAGCAGCTTCACCGCCCTTCCCCAAAATGGCCTTTCCCGGAGTGGGGTGCAGGCACTGAGCATTGTGGCGGGAGAGACCCACTCGGGGTCTTCTGCAAAGCGGGACCCTCATCACAGAGGGGCTCCCTCCTGCCCAGCACTGCTGGTGCTTTTGGCCCCCCCATCCCTCAGTGCAGCCGTGGCCCCCGTGCTGCCATGGGTCACCGCTTTCCCCTGCACTCCCCAGCTGCTCTCTGCCAGGGTGGAGCTGCCTTGAAGAGCCAGCAGCCCAGGGCAAATGCAAATGCTCAACTTTCTCCAGCTCCCCAAGAAACATCAGCAGGAAAACATGCCGCAAGAAGCGGTGAGCACGGGGGAAACCCCCCGCAAAGGCACTTCCCTTGTCCGGGGGAGACCTCGGCACAGAGAAAGGAGAAGGTGCTGGCGGTGACAGCAAAGGAGGAAGCTCAGGGCTGAGCGAGGCCCCACGATGTGCACAGCACCGCCGGCCTCGCTGGGGAAGCAGCCGGGCACCGGCAGCACCACCTTGCTCCCACGGCCTTTGAGGGACATTGCTGTCACCTCCCAGCCACCCCACGGTCACTCCTCAACCTTCCCAGCGTGCCAAAGCCTGGGCCGGCCCCACTCCCCAGGGCAGAGCAGGAGCAGCAGTGGCAGCCCCAGACAGCACGTCCCCCTTGTCAGGGATGGCTCAGGCTCAGGACCGGCCGCTGGCAAAGCCCAGTGCCGGATCCATCCTGGCAAACCCACAGAGCGCTTGGCGGCCACAGTCCGTGCTGGCACCGCAGCAGGTATTTGCTCTGCCCGTCCTGCACCAGCTCGGAGCATTCGGCCCTACAAGGCACAAACACCTCTGGGGGGTCCGAGCATCCCACGGCATCCCGGTGCATCGCCACACGCAGCGACCGGGTGACCGTGGCTCTCCTGCCAGCTCTTGCAACACAACACTGAGGCCTGCTGGCACAGGGAACACCGGCGGGAGCAGCCGTTCCCGGTGCATCCCAGCCCGGAGAGCCATGTCCCGCAACCCGGGTGGCTGTCCCCAGCCATGGGGACCAGGCAGGATGGGGGGAGCCCATCGAGCGGCCCCGCGCCCTCACTGGTGGGGCAGGCGGTGGCGGATCCCCGACAGCCCCTGTAAGGCCACCGGCAGGGATCACCTCCCCGGTATTGCACCGTGCCCCCCCCCCCGGGACACGCCGGCATCACCTCGCCGCCACCCCCGGGCATCACCTCCCCCCCGGGCACCCAGGGACCGCCGCACCGAGCGGGGCCGGGCCGGGACCGGCACGCAGACGGACCGAGGCAGTGGCGGGTGGTCCGGGGGAGGGAGGGAAGGACCGACCGACCGACCGGACTGCCCGGGACCGGCACCAGGGCTGCCCGGGACCGGCACCGGCACCGGCACCGGCACCGGGACTCCCCCCGCCCCGCCCGGCCCCGCCGCCCTCGGGGCTCCGCGCACGGCTCGGCTCGGCTCGGCTCCGCTCTGCTCTCACCTCCGCCACCGTCCCGGGACACGTCCCGGTCCCGGTCCCGGTCCCGGAGCCGGGACTGCTGCCGCCGCTCTGCTCTGCCCGGCTGCGCGCCCGCCGCCCCGCCCCGGTAAGACCACACCCCTCCCCGGTAAGGCCACGCCCCCCGGTGCCGTCCCGGGGCCGCAGGACCCCCCCGACTCCACCGGTGCTGCCTGACGGGGCGGGCCCGGTCGATACCTCCCTGTACCGGCCCGGGGGGCCCAAACCGGGATGGGAGCGGGGACCCCCATCACACACCGAACGGGAAACCCCCCCCCCAACCCCGGTCCAAACGGGACCCCCGGGGACCAAAGGCAGCAGAACCAGCTTGCAAGGGTGCCCGTGCTGCCCGCAGGGACATTCCGGTCCCGTGGGGACCCCACTGCCGTCGGGGTCACCTTTACGTCCTGCCGATGGGTGCCAGAGCCCTTCTCTCCACCCGCGGGCCCCGGGGGCCCGGGGGGATTTGGGGCCCGGCACCCCCAAGCACCCCCGGGCTGTTTCCTCGCCTGG
Source organism: Harpia harpyja (assembly GCF_026419915.1). Taxonomy (NCBI): domain Eukaryota; kingdom Metazoa; phylum Chordata; class Aves; order Accipitriformes; family Accipitridae; genus Harpia; species Harpia harpyja. Next base: position 30,081,946 of record NC_068940.1, read on the forward strand.
CACAGGGCCGTGGGCGGCAGTGGGGGGCACGGGGCGAGCACAGGCTGGCCACGGTGTGAGCCTGGTCCTGGGTTCCCAGGGAGGAGAAAAGAGGAAACCCCCGAGTGTTGCCTCGTGATGGGGTGCAGGGCATGGGGTGGTACAGGACATGGGGCTCGCGCTGTGCACCCCAGCTTGGAGGGGCCGGGGAGGCCATGGGCTTTGCTGTGTCTCTCCTGACCCTGGTGTTCTCGTGCCAAAGGTCCTCCTGGGCTTCCCCCCCGGTGCTCCAGCCATTGCTCTGGTTCACCCAGAGCATCCCTGAATTTGGGACAGGGACGGCAGTAGCAAAGGGACCCGCGGCTCCATCGTGACACCGACCACTGACCGTCGTGGGCAGGCAGGGCCGGGCCCAGCCCCTGCTCCGGCTCAGGAGCAGCAGAGGAAGCAGCCAGGGTGGCGAGCACCTCGCCTGCATAGGGATTTGCATATGTAAATTTTTTTAAGAAAAAAAATAAATTGCCGCAGGTACCCCCAGCATCTGCCTGCCCATGCACTGGCCTGGGGCTGCAGCACTGTCCCGCAGCCCCCACCGAGGGACGGTGGACCGGGGCCATCAGCCAAGGGACATCGGCCATGGGACATTGGCCGGTGGCCAGTGGCCGGGGGCCATCGGCCGGCGGGGAGCACGGCCCCGTCCCTTGTCTGTTGGCAGCAGGAGGGCTGCAGGGCAGTGCTGCAGGAAGCCAGGTCCCAGGGCAGGAACTTCCTTTTGTGAAACACCCGCCGCCCCGCAACCAGCCGGGTGTTGCAGGGACGTCGCTCACAGAACGAGGGACGGCTGCCCGCAGCGTGGCCTGCGTCTCAGCTTCACTCACCCCCCAGCCCTGCCCTCAAACCGGGGTGCTCGGCAGCAGGATGAGGGACGGCTGCCCGCAGCGTGGCCTGCGTCTCAGCTTCACTCACCCCCCAGCCCTGCCCTCAAACCGGGGTGCTCGGCAGCAGGATGAGGGACGGCTGCCCGCAGCGTGGCCTGCGTCTCAGCTTCACTCACCCCCCAGCCCTGCCCTCAAACCGGGGTGCTCGGCAGCAGGATGAGGGACGGCTGCCCGCAGCGTGGCCTGCGTCTCAGCTTCACTCACCCCCCAGCCCTGCCCTCAAACCGGGGTGCTCGGCAGCAGGATGGGGGACGCTGCACCAGCAGCCCTTGCTCAGAGCATCCCTAGGGCTGTGGGGGCTCTTGGGTGCTTTCCTGGCACGAATAGCCTTCCCCACCACTCCCCGCCGCTGTGTTGTAAGGCGAATGATTTACCAGAGTGCACCCAGGCCAGCAGTGCAGGCAGTGGCGGGTCAGCTGTGGCCACCAGCCCCCCCATCCCAGCACGCCCTTGTTGGCCTCCCAATTTGCTCTGAGCTTTCTGGGGTCCTGCACTGCCAGGAGCATCCCTCGGGCCAGCCCAGCACGGCTGGGAGCACCCCGACTCCGGGAGCGACCTGCATGTGGCACCAGGGTGGACAGGGTGCCCAGCCCAGCAGTGGCACAGTGCCTGGCAGGGCTGTGAGCAGCCCCCCTGCCCTGGCTCGCCCCCTGCCACAGCAGCCTCTGCGCCCCGGCACAGCCTTTCCCCAGGGAAGAACCCGCTCTGCTCCCAGCCCTGGCATTTAATTGCAATTTGCAGAAATTACAGCACATGGTGTTGCCGGCCAGGGTGTCCCCCACTGCCACGGCTGCCTTGTGATGCCGTCAGCCCTGCCAAGAGCTGCCAGGGCAGTACAGAGCCCCTGTCCCCTCCCGCAGTGACAATGTCCCCCCTCCGAGGCACTGGGGCAGAGCTGGACACCTGGCAAGTCTGGGCTTGGAGGTGCAGCACTGTGTCGGTGAGCGGGGAGGGGACCGCTGGGTTTCGGCACTCCCTCACAGGTAGTTGTCCTCTTCCTCCTCCTCCTCCTCTTCCTCGTCCCGCGCCAGCGCCTCGATGTCGTGGGTGATGTCCGTGATCATGCGGTTGAAGGACTCGGACTCGGAGCGCAGGGACCAGCTGTCGTAGCTGCGCACGGCCGAGGCCGACATGTTGCTCATGCTGCGCTTGATGCGGCCGAAGCTGTCGGTGAGGATCCCGCCCTCGCGGATGCCGATGCTCTCCAGGAAGGTCTCAAAGTATCCGATGTCTTGGTCGGGGATGAAGGGCCTCATTCCTGCCATGGGTGCTGTGAGCCTCAGGGTGACCCTGCCCGGGTGGGCAGCGCTGGGGCACGATGCCAGCCAGCCCCACCAGCTGCTTGCAGGGGGGCTCATCCCACCCCGTCCCCCGCAAGCAGCACCCTAGAGCACACCCGGCACCAGCACCCCATCCCCGAGGGATGCACAGACATCGCCAGGGTGACGTGATGACACAGGGTGGCTGCAGCGGGAGCCCAGACACTCACCCAGGAGGAGGAATTTCCTGCGGTCCCCGTAGAGGCGCAGGAGCTCGGTGCAGTACTCCCGCACCGGCGTGCCCAGGCGATACTCCCGGAGCAGGAGGGCGAACTGCTGGATCTCCTGCGGCGACAGCTTGTTGCGCAGCTGGGGTGACATGGGGACGGGTTGAGGTTGGGGACACTGGCGGCACACAGTGCCGGCCCCCCCCACCCCGCACCCCACTGGCTGCTCTCTGGTGCGGGGGGCTCAGACCTGCCCACTGTCCCCCATCCCCGGCCGCTGGCACCGAGCAGGGCCCCTCGCCAGGCCCCGTGCCCGCACCGTCACCATGTAGTCCTGCAGCTGCTCCAGCCCCGCGCCGCTCTGGTCGCTGCCGCTGCAGGCAGTGGCCAGGCTGTGGTGGGATCGGTGGAAGGAGGGCGAGGAGGCACCGCTGTAATATGCTTCGAAGGTTTCATGGGAGCCGTTGCTGCGGGAGGATGGGGGTCAGCCGGTCCTGGCACCCCTCGTGTGACCGCCTATCCCCCCGTGCTGCACAGCACCCACCATCGAGCAGGGCTGGGGCATCTCTGCAGCCGGGACAGGCACCCACCCTGGGGCAGAGACACCCACCCTGGGGCAGAGGCACCCACCCGGGTGCAGGGGCACCCTGTGGGAGCCAGACTCACAAAGAGCTGCAGCAGCTGAAGTCGGCATCGTAGCCGTACGTCCCGTCTGTGCGGCAGCTCTCGCCTGGGGAGGGAGAACCGAGGTCTCAGAGTGGGGCCAAGCCTCTGCCACGGCACCCGCCCCCCACGCTGTGCCCACGCACCCCTGCCCGCCAGCCCCGTGCCGTCCCGCTCGGTGTCCCCACACCTGTCCCCGGCCACTCACTCCTGCTGGAGAGCCAGGGCCGCGTGGGCGTGGAGGTGTAGTGGTACCCGGCGCGGTCCACGCACTCGATGCTCTGGTCCCCGTAGATGATCTGGAAGACCTGGCAGATGAGCGCGCAGGACTCCTCGGCGGCATCCTGCAATGGGATGGAGGGAGGGAGGGAACGAACGTGGGCGGGTGGGTGCCAGCGGGTGGCCGTGTGCCGTCGGGTGGGCACACGCCGGGGGCCGCTCACCCTGTTGGGCACGGCGAGGATGATGAGGTTGGAGTAGGCGTCGGGGCAGGACTCCTGGGGGTCCAGGGGGTTGCTGCCGGCGTGCCGCCGCTCCCAGCTGCCGAAGCCCGCGCCACGCTCCCAGCTGCCGCCAGCAGTGCCAGCCCGTCGCCTCTCCCAGCTGCCGCTGCAGGGCTGCCGTCGCTCCCAGCTGCCCGAGGGCCGCCCGCGCTGCCGCCGCTCCCAGCTGCCGCCCCGCCGCCGCTCCAGGCTGCCGCCCTGCCGGCCTTCCTGCCCGCCCCGCGCCGCTCGCCAGTCCAGGCTGCAGATGGTGTGCCGTCGCTCCATCGGGCCCCCCAGCCGTCCCCCCTCCGGCCACGAGCCCCCCGGCCGCTTCTCGGCGGGAAACGCCTCCGGTACGCCGGCCGGGGCTGCCTCGGGGTGCGCTCCGGCGGGGACCGGGTCCACTCCCAGGCCTGGGGTAGCGAGGAGAGACCGGGTGTCAGGGCGGGGGGGCTGCGCTGCCCACCCTGCCCAGCCCCCAGCCCCTGCCCTGGCTGCCCCGTCCCACCGACCAAGTGGGATGCGGAGGGATGGGGGTGCTGGGGTGGGGATGGGAGAGCCCCAGTGGGTTGGGGGCAGTGGGGCTGGGGCAGGGGGATTAGGGGCAGCGGGGTGGGAGTGCTCCGTGTGCAGGCTGGAGCTCAGCCTGGCGCAGCCCCCTCCCCGGGGACCCTGCCTGTGGCTGGCAGCTGAGCCCGGGTTTGCTGAGCCCTGTGGGGCTCCGTGTGTGGGAGGGGATGGGGACAGGAGTTGTTTCCAGTCTCCTCTCCGCCTGCCATTAAAGGCAACCGGGACTGGGACCGCAGATGGGACCTGCCTGCCAGGGCAAGGGGAGCTGGAGGCAGTGCCCCCCTCCAGCCCCAGGGAAGCGGACCCCCGCCAAGCTGGGGGGGCAACACAGGCTTTTGTGCTCGGCCCGTGCTGCTGCCTCGGCCGGACCCGGCACCACTCCATCACCCTCCCAGGCTCTGGCCCTCCATGCCCTGGGGACAGCGGGTCCTCAGGGTCGGCTGTGCCGTGGCTGCCGGCCCCAGCTGGACGCCCGCACCGGTTTTGAGGATGAGGAGGTGCAGGGCGTCATCGCGCAGGTAGGACGCCGCGGCGATCTCGTGGGTGGGGATGCGCAGGATCAGCTCCTCGTTGTCGCGCCAGGTGAGCAGGAGGCAGCGTGCCGAGAGGCTGAGGATGCTGTCCTGCTCCGGCGTCGTCTGCAGCGGCAGCTCCTTCAGCTGCTGCGGGGGCAGAGCGTGTGCCAGGGACGTGGGGCACCCGGCGCCCACCCTCTGGGCAGCACTGGGGGGCACCCTGGGTGGTGGGGACCCCTCTTACTCTGGCCGTGTCCAGCAGCTGCAGCACCTCATCCCGGCTGGAGGGGTTCAGGGAGGCTGTCACCCATGTCAGGTGGCCTAAAAACTGAGGGGGGACAAAACCCAGGGCAGCTTGGGGGGGCTGGGTCCAGGGGCCTGGGGTGTGCGTCCTCCCCACCCCAGGACCCAGAGCCTCCCCCGGAGCACCCATGTCCCCATGGGCAGGATGCATTTCTCTGGGGTGCAGGGAGACCCTGCAACGGGGGGGTCCTCCCTGCACCCCCAGCCCACCCTCCCCCTCCCGGGGTTTTTGCCTGGGCAGGGAGGGGACCAGGACCCTCCTGGCCACCGTGGGTGGTGTCTCTCAGCCCCCCCCAAGCAGGCAAGGACCCTGGGCATCCCTGGGAACCCTCCACCCCCTTACCTTCACCTCCTTCTCCACGTAGTCATGCAACAGGATCTGGGGGTCGATCAAGTAGTCGGGGGGGTAGAGGGGCACCGAGTGCAGCGGCCGCCGGTAGACGCTGCTGCGGAGTGCTGGCCTTCGAGCCGCCTTGGGGAAAACCAGCCGCTTGATGGGCGACACAAAGCCCTGGCAGGGAGAATGGGCATGGGGACACATCAGCGCCGGGCACCCAACCCCGGCATGCACGCACAGGGTCCGTGGGCACCCAGCGCCCGAGGAGGGGCTGGGCACCTCTCTGCTAGCTGGCCCCAAATTTGGACCATTTGGGTGGTTTGGGGGGCAGCGAGTGGGGATCCCACCTCTCCCCGCCATGCCACCGGAGAGGGTGCGGGGCCCCTCATCCTGGTGTCCCCATGTGTCTTGCCCACTCCCACCCTCCTGCCAGCCCCCCGGGACACCAGCCCCAGCCCCACGCACCTTCTTCCCCTTCTTGGCCTCGCAGTCCATGGCAGGGCCGTGGCGCTGCCTCCCGGCACGGCCACCCCCACCGCCCCGCTCGGCGCCGCTGCGTTTTCCTGTGTCGGAAACTCCACCAGGATGGCTGGGATGTGAGTTCCTGCCCCTTCTGGGGGGTGCTGGGACTGGGCTGGGCTGGGACTGGGATTGGGACTGGGACTGGGACTGGCGCAGGGGCTGAGACTGGGGCTGGGACTGAGATTGGGACTGGCGTTGGGACTGGGACTGGGCTGGTACCTGAGCAGAAGCAGGGGCTGAAGGAGGCTGGGATGGGACTGGAGCAGGGGCTTGGACTGGGACTGGGCTGGGACTGGGGCTGGGGGTGGCACTTGGGCGAGGGCTGGGCTGGGATTTGGGCAGAGGCAGGGGCTGAAGTAGACTGGGATGGAATCAGAGCAGGCACTGGGACTGGGGGTGCCCGTGGGACCCCGTGACAGAGCAGCCCCTGCCCCTCGCTGCCGCAGGGCTCCCCCCCGGGCCTGGGGCCGATTCTGCTGCCCCGTGGCCCCACATCAGCCCCGTCCTCGTAGGGCAGCGCTGGGGGCTCCCGGCCCTCGCTGCCCCCATCCTGCCCTGCCAACACGGGCCCTGGCATGGCCAACAGCACCGGCAGGACCCCGCGCAGCTGCACCCAGCACCCCATCCCCGTGGCCGCCCATGGGGCCTGAGCCCCCCGCCGTGGGTCTGGGGGTCAGCCGGCGATCGGGGCCTCTGGCAGGGAGGAGGCTGGCCGGCAGCGGCCATGTCCGGCGGCTTCCTCCCCGGCATGCTGCATCCTGCCTGCACACCCCTTCCCTGCCGGCCGCCGCGCCGGGGCCAGAACCGGCCAGGGCCACCGACACCGGACAGGCAGCACTGCCACAGCCGTCCTGCTCCATCCCGCAGCATCCCCGAGCATCCCCGTCCTGCCCCGCTGTGGAGCCTGGGGCGTGAGCCGGAGGTGCCGGCAAGGACAGGTTGCCACAGGCAGGGCTTATTGAAATGAATTTAATATCTCATGTTGCAGCAAAATTAAAAATATACAAAAAGTTTGTGGTATACAAAAAAGTCTTGGTACGGACCCCGGCCTCCCGCTCGCCCCCCACCCTGCCCGCGCCGAGGGTCCCAGAGAAGAAGGTGGCACACAGAGTATTTACAGTACGTGACAGCGGCCGCCAAGTCCCCGCACCAGGGCGGGGGGGCCAGGGACATAGCCAAGACCCACCCGGCAGCCCCCACTGGGAACGAACGGCCCCGGCTGAGGGTAAACGGGGTCGGGCCCCGGCCCAAACCTCTCCCTGCTTCCTGAAGCCAGGGTGGCCCCGCTGCCCACCCCTGCAGGTGACACCCCCAGGGACCAGGATCCCCGTCCCCAGTGGGAGCTCGAGCACCCCCGGAGCTGCCCCCGTCCCGTAGTGCCCGGCTTGGCCCCAGGTCTCACCCCTTCACCGTGGCCCTGCTGGGCAGGTGCTGCCATGCCGGTGCTGCCGCTGGCACCGGGGTGCTGGGTTTGGCTTCCCAGGGGTGGCCGAGCCCCGGGGCTGGGAGCGGGACCCATGGCTGCCCCCGAGCCCCATGCACGGCCGGGCTCCCCACGCCGAGCAGGGCAGCGCCGCATGGGCAGGGGCTCGGTGCTGCCTGCTGCTGCTGAGATCCCTGCCCAGGGCAGCCCAGGGCTGAGGGTACCGTGGCTTGAATGCATAGAAAATTGTTCCTCTGTCCCACCGGCGCAGCCCCGGGGTCGCCACGCAAACCCTGGGGGGTGAAGGGCACGGAGGGGTGCAGATCACCCCAAACAGCGGCTCCTCTCTGCTCTCGGGGGGACGGGGAGAGGGGCTGGGGCAGGGGGGGAGCCCAGAGGAGCCGCTCTGTGCTGGCACCCTGTCCCCATGTGGCCCGTCCCCATCCCCGGTGGCTTCCCGGCTCCACGAGTGGGACCCGGCGAGGAGCCGCTGCCTGGGGACCGGGTGAGGGCTGCGGCGATGCCACTTGACTGCTGCAGGGTTGAGCCCCGGCCCCAGCCCGGCTCCCCCAGCCGCTGCCCCCGACCTTCCCTGAGGATAAGAGACCCCCCCGCAGAGCCACCCCGCACCCGGCACTGCGGTCAGCACCCACCGCCAGGGTCTGCCCATTACCTGTGGCAAAGGAGAGGTGTGGGTCACGGGGGGCCCAGCCCGCTGCCCAGCCCCAGCCATGCTCTGCACCCTCCTCCAAAAGGGTTTCCAAGGCTTCCAGTTAGCACCAGTTAGCACCAGTGACCCCAGCGACAGCCCGCCCCAGCCCGCTGTCACCCCGGCCTTCCAGCTACAGAGAAATGGGAAACAAAAGCAACGTGATGCCACCCACACCATGCACCCACCCGCCCCAGCCATGCCACAGGACCGGGCGCCCACGCCAGCCCTCGGGGACCCCGCGCCCCGGCACAGCAGGCAGCAGCCAGAGCCATTCCCAGTAGGAGCCCTTCCCACGGCCGGCACCGTGCCTCGTGCGGTGCCTCGCATGGTGCCTCATGGCACGGTGGGGCCGGCGGGGTTGCCCACGCTCCCCGGCTCGGGGCAGGGCTTGGCACCGCAGCACAGGGCAGCCGGAGGCCGGGACCCTGTGGGGCTGTTGCGGGGGGCACAGCGGGTACGGGGAAGGCACAGGGGCAGGGGGCATGGGGCCATGTGGTCCGGCAGCTCCCCTGCTCTGCAAACCCCTGCCAGCCCCCCCCCCACACACGCATGCACACATACGCACACATGAACACACGCACACATGCATACGCACCCCCCCCTTGGCGCACGCCTGGCCCCGGGGGGGGCACAGGGTACATTCAGCACAGTCCTTCGGGCAGGGGCAAGCCAACGGATCTGGGCAGGACCAGGGACACATTCAAACCTGGAGCCCAGGGCAGCCCTGCTCCTCTGGGCAGGCGGGGGGAGGCAGGGGGGAGGCAGGATCCCGGCTTAGGTTTATATGGGGGAGCTGGATGGGGCTGATGCCAATGAGGGGGGTGAATGGAAACGCTCCCGGGTGGGAAGCAATGCCAAACCCGGGAGGGGAGAACGGCTGGGGGTAAATCCCGCTTTGGGGAGCGCTGGGAATGCCAGTGGCCCCGCACGCCCCCCGCAGCAGTGCCAGCCAGGCCCTGCCCCCCTCCCTGGCCGCAGCGGAGGTAGAAAATGTCACACAAAATGTCACCATTCAGGTGAAAACAAACCCGATGAGACGAAGCGGTTCCCGTGGGGACAGGGGGGATGATGGGGTGCCGCCATCCCGGTCAGAGCCGGGGGCCCAGCTCAGACCCAGGGGGAGCAGGGTCCATGCCCGCCCATGAGGGGCCCCCCCCGGCCAGGGTCTGTGCCCCACAGGGCAGCAGGGACCCCGTGGGGTTGAGGACGTGGCTCGACCCTGAGCTGGGGGGACCAAGGATGGAGATGAAAGGGCCCCCCTGGGGCTGGCAATGCAGCGTGTGGGGGAAGTAGGAGACATGGGGGGGCTGGCCGGGTCCCGGCTGTCCCCTGCCCCAGCTTTCTGGGGGTGATGAGCCCCAAACACACCACGGTGCAGCTGCACTCCAGCCCCACAGTGCTGCCACGGCACAGGCACCCACGTCCCCGTGTGCCGCCCACCTGGGCCGCGCCGTGCCCCACCGTGCCCCAAGCCCCTCGCAGCTGCCGGCCCCCAGCCCACGGTGTCCCCAGTCCCCATCCTGCACCACTGACACGGTCGAGCACTGCGGGGCCGCAGCACCCACCGCCTTGGGCTCAGGCACCGGTGAGGTATTTTGGCAAGGACGAGCCCCAGGGGGAGCCGGGGCGGCCGCCGTGGGGTGGGACACGGGTCTCAGCTGCGGGAGGGTGGCGCGGGGGGGGATAGCACCAAAAGACCTCCCCGGCCCCCGCCCGCGGGGTGCTCGCTGCGGCGGCACGGCAGCACCGGCAAACCCAACCGAAAGGCAAATGGCTGCAAAGATGTGGGACGGCCGGGATGGCACTGGGAGGGCTCTGTCGCAGCCCCGCACCTCCCGCCCTACACGGTGGTCTCGTACTCCAGCACCTCCTGGGGGACACCGGGCGTGCGGTACTGCAGGCGTGGGGTGGTGGGCGACGCGTACTCCAGCGCCAGGATGGTCTTCCGCAGGCGCCGGTCGATGAAGTGGGCGTCCCAGGCCGGGTACTTCTTCCTGGGCAGGTCAATGCGGATGACGGGCCTCTCTGTCCGCGGGGCGCGGGCGGCCGGCGCTGGTGGAGCGGAGGGTCTCACCTGGAAGACGGGCACGCAGCTGTCCCGCTCCCCCGGCGCCCCATCCCGCTCCCCCGCTGTAGTCCGCGGCAGCGAGCGGGGGGGGCTGGTGACGGCGTCCGCGGGGGACCCCGGTGCCGGGGCCGGCCGCTGCCGGAAAATGCAACCGCCGACACGGGGGCTGAACATGGGGCCGTTGGGGTGCAAGAGGCAGTAGTAGATGAACATGAAGAAGATGCCAAGGGCGAAGCTGGAGCTGACCACACAGACAAGGATTAAGGCGTCGAAGTCGGAAGTGGTCTTGCGGTCGTAGTAGAGGAACCAGAGGATGGTGAGGGCGGCGTTCTCTGACAGCGTGATAACATAGTAGATGCACATGCGGTAGCGGCTCCGTCCCTCCTTGACGTTGAACCAGCAGAAGATGTAGATGATGCCTACCACCATGTTGTAGATGATCTCCTCCCACTTGGACATGCAGAAGTCCGTCTCACCCTGGATGATCCAGAAGGTCATGATGCACCAGTGGGTGACGATGAAGATGCCGAAGTAGAGCTGGAACACGGAGGCGAAGAGGGCGAAGGCGATGGCGCGGGCGGCGATGGTGAAGAGGTGCCACAGGATCTGCACCACGGCCCCCTTGTAGGACATGGGCATCTTGTCCTCCCGTGAGTCCCGTAGCACCTTCTGGTAGGAGGCGATCATCCACGCCAGGGAGACCAGCGAGGCCGAGGCCGAGAGCCCTGTGGGCACAAAGCGGGGAGGGGCAGTGAGAGCTTGCGGCAGCCCCGCGTCGCCCCTTCCAGCCACCCCCGTCCCCCGCCGCGGGGCCCGTGTCCCTTACCCTGCAGCGGCTCGATGGTGTTCTGCTGTACCATGATGCTGAGCTGCAGCACGAGCTGGGGCGCGCTCTTCAGGAAGGTTTCCAGCAGCCGCAGCATGCTGATGTCCGCGCTCTCGAACATCATCCGCCAGTAGAAGTGGCGGCGGCGGTGCTCGACCTGCCACCGGCTCTGCAGCCCCAGGTACAGCGTGCGGAGGTACCTGCGCGAGGCAGGGTGGGAGGGTGAGACGAGCCCCCAGCGCTCAGGCAGCCGAGCTCACCTCCTCTTGCCCGTGCGAGACGTGCCCCGTGACCACTGCCAACCCGCTCCAGCGAGCACTTCCCCCCCTGATTTGGGGCCACGGAAGGCCCCCCCCGCTGGGGGTGCAGGGAGCTGCAGGGTGCTGGCGATGCTGAGCTTACCCCTGTCCCACCCTGGACCCCCGAGATGCTGGGAAGAGGCAGCTTGTGCAAAGCCAGGTCAGCACCCTGCTGCCCTGGGGCTCACCTGGCCATCGCCCCACTGCCCACCCGGCCATCACCCCACCCCGGTGCTGCCCTTGCACCCTCTCCCCCACGCAGGGTCTGGCTTCCCACCCCAGCTGGGGACCCCCCCCTCAGCCCCGCTCTCTGGCCACCCGTGGATTTGGGGTGCCCTGGCCCCAGCCCAGAACCACGTCCGGCTGCTTCTCAAAGGGGATATTTTGGTCCTGGCTGGCGTGGAGCCCACCCTGCCTCCCCCTGCCCCAGCCAGGACGGAGGCACCAGCTGGTCGTGCCGCGCTGCCCGCGGGAAGCTCCTGGGCGCTCGTGCCGGTGTTGCCTCGGCTTTTGGCAGGGCTGCGGGCGCGGGCGCACGCCGGCCCCGGCCATCTGGTCGTCGGCCGGGGGTCAGCGGAGGTGTGCGTGGCACCGACGCACACGCCGGCTGAGTCACCGCCACCAGGGACCCCTCCCTGCGGCACAGGGCCAGATCCAGGCACCGCAGGAGGGGACGCGGGGCCGGACAGGCAGGGCATCCCCGGGCAGCCCTGCTTGCACCATGGGCCGGTGGCTCCGCTGCCTCGGGGGGAGGAGGGAGCCGGATGAGGAGGAAGACAGAAAGACGAAGCGGGAGGATGTCGGACCATAAAGCTTCCTCCCAGCCGAGTAAAACCCTCACGCAGAGCGACGGCCTCTCCATCAGCTCCAGAAAGCGCTGCCAGCTGACTCCATTAGCCTGACATGCGGGAGAAACCCTGATCCCAGCACTTTCGGCTCATCCGTCAACAGGAGGAGGCAAGAGCTGGCCCTGCTCCCGCCACGGGGACGGCTGGGTGCTCCTGCCCCTGGGCTGCACAGCCCCGAGACCACGGTGGGGGCCATCAGCTGGGGCCACCGAGGCCCCCGTGCCACCCTGCTGCCATCTGCTCCCACCCCGGGCAGCCCCACCGGCTCCCTCAGCGTGCAGGAGGGCAGGGTGGGCATGCGGGTCCCATGGGGCTCCTGTGGTCCTCCCCAGTGAGGCCCTGTCACCGCCTGCCCCATCCCCTCGCACTGCCCTGCTGGGAGCCCCAAAGAGCCCCCCCGCCACAAGGTGGCCAGGCAAGGCATCGCTGTCAGCATATAACGCAATTTTGGTAGTCCTGCCCCGGTTTCAGCAGGTGCCAATGGCTGCGGGGGCCATCCCGTGGCCCCACAGCTAGCCCAGCTCCCAGTCCCCACCAGCTTCTTTGCGCTGGTGTCAAAATGACGTTTTAATGTCCACCTCAGGGGGGAGAAGCTAATTTTAGCCTTTCCTGAGGCCCATCCCTCGCTGCTCAGGGGGAGAGGCTGCAGCCGCTCAGCTCCCGGCACAGATTTGCAACCCGGTGCCACCTGCTCGTGCCCAGCCAGGCCAGCACTGCCATCATGGCAGCACCGTGGCCGCTGCCCCCCAGCCCCTCTCTCCACGAGCTGCCTCTCCTGGCCCTGCAGAAGGGCCCGGGGATGGACCCCCCCCTCGCTGGCAAGGTGCGAACCAAGGGACAGCCTGGGGACAGAGGACACGGTATGGGGGAGAAAGCAACCGGAGAAGCGATGCAGAGCCCAAGATGCTGCAGGCCATCACTGCTGGTCCCAGGGCACCCATGGGAGACCCGGACACCGGCGACCTCATCCTCTCCCTGTAATCAGCCTCGCTAATTGGGTTCGTCGGCACCGTGATCCCACCTTCTGCGGCGCACGGCAGCCCCCCCAGACCCCAGAGCCATACTGTCCCCGTGGCACAGCCGGCAGCCACCACGTGCCGTCCCTGGCTCCTCAGCCATTCAACTAGTGACCCGCGGCCTCCCCCAGCTTTCGGCGGGGACACAATTACTCTCCCGTCTTCCCATCAGCTCCATAGATCTCATTAAAACGAGATTTCATCTCCCATCAACTTGCCAGAATGAAATGTTGATTCATATTTGTTATGCATTTGATCATCCCGTGGTGTTTCAGCCCAGAGAAACATCCCCACGCTGACAGTGCACGGCGGGCGCTTACCAACCCAGCACCGCAGCAGCTGCATGGGAAATACAGAATCAATCACTTGAAAAAAAATCATTTAATTTTCAAAAAACTGATGATGAGGCAGAAACCGACTGCGAGAGCTCTCAGGGCTAATTGCTCCCTCCTTTGTATTACAAAGAGTAATCTAACGAAACCCCTGCAGCAGGAAGGTGGTGGGCTCAGGCGGGTGCTGGGTTTGCCAGAGCCCCGCCATGGCTGGGTTTGCCGCCAGCACCACTGTTTGCCCCCAACTCCCAGCTACTGACCCTGGTTTTCAAGTATCAGAACAAAAGAAGTGTGAGGAGAAAAGCCCAGCCCTGGTTATAACCAAATCCACTAATCATTGTCCTCAGATGGAAAAGGACAAGGGACTCCCGGGTCTAAGAGTGAGCGATACGGAGTGCGATTTTCCTAGAAGGTAATTTGGGATATCATCCCTTAATCCTTTATTTAAACAAGGAGAAAATTGCTTCCCTGTTGCAGCCATTTTAATCCCTTACACATCCCGCCAAGTCAGGTCATCAGGGAGAGCTGCACGTGGGCCTGGCTGGCATGGCACCACGCTGACGAAAGCCCCCGTGTCCCACCGTCCTCACACCCCAACGTGCCCTGGGTCCCCTGGGTGGACAGGAGCAGCCGGGGCCACTCATGCTCAGGGAAAAGCTCAGTCCGGCCCTAAAAAGCCCCTTGTCCTGTGCACCGGGGCCAGGCGGGGACCCCCAGCAAGTGACTGACCCCAGTGCTGGGTCCTGCAGCGGGACAAGCCGGGTGCTCCCAGGGCTGAGAGGTCTCCTGAGCAGGCAGAGCAAAGGCCTGGGGAGCAGAAGGGCCGGTGGGGGGAAACCTGCGGGTCCCAGCTCTGCCACCCCTCATGAGCTCACCCAGGGAGCTGCTGAGGGTGTCCGTGCCCCGCGGGCCTGCCACCGTACTGGCATCAGGACCAAGGGGTGGCACTGGGTCCCCAAGCCAGCAGAGGATGGGGGGACACGGGCTGATGGGGGGCTTTCTGGGAGGCCCTGCGGGTGGAGAGGGCACCCCGGGTCTGGCCCCGGTGACCCCCAGGCAGCCAAACCAGGTGTGACCTGGGCTAAAGCAGACAGGGGGGCACAACGGGCACAGGCAGGGCTGTCCCCAGTGCAACGGGACCCACAGAGACACACCAGCCAGCTGCCAGCCCACGGAGGTGGCAGGGACCCCTGGCATGCTGCCGGGTGGGAGACATGCGTGGCATGCACAGCATCCTTTCCTTTGGTGTTTCTTTGGTGAAAAAGCTGGTGACTTTTTGCGAGCAGAGTGGATAACAATTCCCAAGCTACAAAACCATCCAAGCAGCAGCCCCCAAACGCAGCGGTGGCATGGGCTCACCTGGGGGACGGGCCCGCGCCGCTGCTGCTTACACGAGCACATGGTCATGCAACCGGCACCGTCTCCGGAGAGCATCCGTGGCGGAGTATTTGCATGTGCATCATGAACACGCTGATGACAACTAACTTCAGCAGCTTCTCGCAGCAGCTTTAATTTGGGATAATCTCAGGGTTCGTGCTCAGAGCTGCCTTTGCAGCTGGGAAGCAGCTGTATTTTTGTGATTTGGGGTCTTTGTCACAGCTGGGGCTCGGGGCTGCGCAGCAATGGATTTGGTAGGGGTGAGGCAATCGCAAGGCAGGGAGGAGGCAGGTAAATCAGGGAAGGGGAAGATGTTTGGCAAGGGGCGTGGTACCCTGGCCAGGGAAAAGCCTTCCCTTCACACGTAGCATTTATTTAAGACTTCTTTAACTGCCACATCCACCTGCACTGGATCCAACCTCGCTAATGGGTTTAACAAACTGCATTTAACTCATCACCCAAGCTAATCCCAAACCCTGAGATTAGAAAGAGCCTCAGCTGCAGCTTGAGACCAACATGTCCTGGAGGGTCAGTGCTGAGAGTTACCGCTTTAATTGGCTTAAGAGCCTCCACGGTGCAGCAGATCAGGAGAGCGTGGCTGACACCACCGGCAGCAAAGCCCCTGATGGCAGCCCGGCCCCAGCTCAGGCCAGGATCAGGTAATTGCCTGCAGGGTGCTGGGGCCAAGGCCGGCTGCAGGCAGGCTCAGCAGCCAGTGGGCTGAAGAGCTCCCATCCTCTCCCTCACCAGCTCCTCCAGCACACTAAGGCAGGGCTTGCACCCATCCTGCAGCCAGCGTACCCTGAGAGCTGCCACGGGGGTGGGTGGGATCGGGGAGGGGCAGGCGGTGGCTGTGTTGGTGAGGAAAGGGCAGGAGCCCCTCTAGCACGGTGCACGCTGTACTGTGAAACAAAGTTAGACATCCCAGGAGCATCCCAGGAAAAGCAGCAGATGAACGAATGCATGCAGACAACAACAGGGAGTGGAGGAGCCTCTGTACTACAGTAGCTCAGGAGGGGAAACAGCACCGAAACCTGAGCCTGAGCACTGCCTGCTCGGTGCATTGTTCCGGGAATTTGCCATTGTCTCCACTCCCCTCCCAGCACCAGCCTTCCCCGGGAAGCAGCTCGGTGCCAGAGCCACGGCTCTTCCCCAGCGCCCAGAGGATGGAGCTCAGCGGAGCCGGGAGGGAGCAGGGTCGGAGGAAGGGGAGGAAGGTGCTAATAAACCATCAGCTTGGGCTTCTGGAGGGTCTGCAGAGACACAGGCAAAGGGCCTCGAGCCTGCTCCAGTGTGCCAAGCTGTTGCTCACCCTGCCTGCACAGCCTGGCCAGGCCCAGAAAAAGCTGGGGACAAACGGCACCTCCTCACCCGTGACCCCGCAGACTACAGCGAGCTCCGAGCAGGAGCATGGGGAGGCACATGGGGGGGAGGATCCGAGCCCAAGGTGTTCAGGACCCAGCAGAAGCACTTCACACCCCCTGGCACCTGGCTGCCATGGCCAGGCAGGCTTCCCAACAGGTCCAGCACCACCCGGCCGTGGGGACAGCAGTCCTGTGCCACCCAGCTGGGCTGTGGGCTCATCATGCCAACTCCTGCCCACACCCACAGCTCCTGCCTACACCCACAGCTGGGCTCTGCTGGGGGCTCTCCCCCACCATCCATCCTGCTGTGGCTGCAGAGGGATTGATCCCCGTGCCCCCCCCACCCGCCTGGGCCCCTGCTGCACCTCGCCATCCCCACCCAATACCCCCCATACCCTGCCATCCCCACCTCTGTCCTCCATGCTGCACCCTGTTATCCCCCCATGTCCCTGCTGCACCCTGCCACTCCCTCCAGCCCCAGCCTGGCTCCATGACCCCCGTGCCTCCAGACCTGCCCCAGCTGCAGCAGCGGGATGAGGTCCTGCAACAGCCCCATCCCGGCCCCCTGGTCCCCCTGTACCCCCATACCACCGGTCTCCCTGTACCTCTGGACCCGCCCCAGCTGCAGGAGGGGGATGAGGCCCTGCAGCAACCCCATCCTGGCCCCCTGACCCCCCCTGACACCCCCATACCCCCACAACCCCTGTACCTCCGGACCTGCCCCAGCTGCAGGAGGTGGATGAGGCCCCGCAGCAGCCCACTGAGCCCCATCCTGGCTCCTCATCTTCCCCATCCCTATCCTGTCTCTGTGTCCCTCGTGGCCCCCCTGTACCTCCAGACCCGCCCCAGCTGCAGGAAGTGGATGAGGCCCTGCAGCATCCTCATCCCGACCCCCTGACCCACCCCGTACCCCCACAACCCCTGTACCTCCAGACCCGCCCCAGCTGCAGGAGGTGGATGAGGCCCTGCAGCATCCTCATCCCGACCTCCTGACCCCCCCATACCCCCACAACCCCTGTACGTCCGGACCCGCCCCAGCTGCAGGAGGTGGATGAGGCCCCACAGCAGCCCCATCCCAACCCCCTGGACCCCCCCCCGGACCGCCCCCGTACCTCCAGACCTGCCCCAGCTGCAGGAGGTGGATGAGGCCCCACGGCAGCCCCATCCCAACCCCCTGGCCCCCCCCCCCGGACCCCCCCGTACCTCCAGACCTGCCCCAGCTGCAGGAGGTGGATGAGGCCCTGCAGCAGCCAGACGCAGAGGCGGCAGCAGCCGCGGGGGCCGCGGGCGCTGTCCTTGGTGCTGCCGGCGCTGTCCTTGGTGCTGGCGGCGAAGTCGTAGACGAACCACCTGAAGCTGAGCAGCTGCACCACCAGCGAGGGCAGCAGCACGAAGAGCAGCGTCAGCCCGAACCACCACCGCTGCCCCCGCACGTAGTAGTGGGCCGCCAGCCACAGGTCCGAGGCACCGTCCGCGAAGCAGACCAGGAGGGCGCAGAGCACCCAGCAGCCGTCCCGCAACCGGTATCGTCGCGCCGGGGGGGCCGCTCCTCCTCCCGTTCCTCTCCCCCCGCCGCCTTCCTCCGGGCTCTCCAGCCTCACGGCCGGGCCACCGCCACCGCCGCCGCCGCCGCCGCCGCCGCCGCCGCCGCCGCCGCCGCCGTCCGACTTCGCGGCCATGTTGTCGGGGGAGAGGAGGAGAAAGGAGGGAGCGGGAGAGACTTCCGGAGGGAGGACGGCGCCGACGAGCCCGCCCCGGCAGCGCCCGCCCCCGCCGGCCTCGCCCCGCGCCCGCCCGGCCGCCACCGGCCGCCCGGCCCGGTCCGGCCCCGCCGAGACCCGCCCCCCCCCCCTCCCCCGGCCGGCCCCGGGAGACCCCGCCCCGTGTCGTCCCCCCCGCCCCGCCGCTCCCCCTCCGGAAAGGGCAGCCGCCCCCCCCCGGGGTCCCGGGGGAGCGCACGGTACCGGTGGGCGCCTCCCCGCGCCGCCCCCCGTCCCCACCCCCAGCGTCCCCGCCGGGAAGGGCAACCGGCCCCTCCCCCGGTCGGCCCCGACCCCCCCCACGGGGCTCACCGCCGACAAGGACGGCCTGGTCCCCGCCGAGCCCTCGCCCGGGGCCAGCGGGTGTCTCCCCGCCCCGGTCCCGGTAGACCCCCCCCGGGGCATCGGCCGTGCTGTCCGACCACCCCCCCACCCAGCTCCTCAAGGACCGGAGCTCCCTGAGCAGCTGCTGGGCGGCCTCGGGCTCCCCCAGCCCCGAGTCTCAGCCCTCAGCCCGGGCAAGACCCTGCTCACGGGTCCAGCCCTGGAGCGGGCCAGGGCGGTGTGAGCCCCCCCACAGGCCTGGGAGGATGGAGATGCTGTGGCTGCCTCTGCCACCCCCTCCCCGGGGCTGGGACAGGCCCAAAGGCCACCAGGCTCCTGCCAGAGGGAGTTCCGGCAGGGTCCTGCTGGGCTGGACCTGAGCCCCGTTTTAGAGGGAGAGTCCCAGTCTTGGGGAAGTCCCCGAGGAACCACACAAGCTGGTGAAGTGCCAAGGTCTCCGGGCAGACCTGGGGCACTGGGGTTTGGATGCACGTGTGCCCAGATGCTGCCCTGCTCCTCGGTTCTGCCCCACCATCTCTCCTCCGTTCGTTGCCCATCAGAGTTCAGATGCAGCGCGTCTGGCAGAGCCAGGCCACCCTGGCCTGGCCAGCAGTGCGAGGGGCTGGTACCCCCCATGTATGAGGAGCAGCACTGTGCTGGCATCCCCGGCGCTGCTGGGAGGGAAAGGGCTTTTTGTTCCTTTGCAGCGTGTCTCCAGGGAGGGTGATCACATGCAGGCAGCTGCCCCCGGCCTAGAGGGACGGACTCCGGCTCGCTGCATTTCAGCCCCCAAGGCTCAGCCCCGTGTATTCGCCTGCGGAGGAGCCACGCGTGTGGCTGGAGCCTGGCCCACGGTGAGCACGCCGCAGCATGCAGCGAGGGGGAGAATGTTTTATCCCAGGAAACGTGGCCAACTTCCAAACTCCGCCTTGCAGAGCAGCAAGGGGGATCAGCTCAAACTGGGGGTCAGTCTGGGTTCCTGGTGCACAAAACCGAGGAAGCAAGTTGCGGGGGGGCGGGGGGGGTGTTAGTCAGCACAAGGGAGCAGAGTCAGGCCCTCGGCGAGGCTCTCCCAGTGCTGCATGTATTAGCATGGGTAATGCGACTTAAATACCTAACCTTGAGATGCTCCTGACAGATCCCCTCGACAAATGCCTGCCTGGGGGAGGGGACGCTCACAGCATCCCAGAGCCCAAAGAAAGGAGCCTTTCATCCACCAACGGTCAGGGCCAGGGCCCCTTTGGGTGACAGGCTCTGTTGGCCAGAGCCCCCCCCCAACACCTGGCCAGCCCCAGCCCTGTTTGGGCTCCGTCCCTGGGGAGTCTCTGCCCTGGCTGGGCAACGGAGCAGAGCCGGTGCCACCACAATGGCGGGCACAGCACCAGGGAGAGGGGACCTGGAAACCAGGAGAGATGGACCCACCTGCCTTCACAGACCCCGAAACGCACCCTCCGAAAGCGGAGTTAAACATCCACAGCCTGAGAACACGGAGACTGTGGTTTAAAGTCTGATTTATCTTAACAGCAGGCCCCAGCAGCCACAGGGAAAAGTGAGAGAGAAAAAAACCTATAAACATCCCTGAAGCCTTCCCGTGCAGCTGTCAGCAGGCAGGGAGGGCTTCTAGCTGCATACATAAAAGTGCTGCAAGGAAGAAAAAGGAACATGCTGAACCCAAACCCTGCTCTTTCCACAACAAAATACACAGCAAAGCAAAGCAGCCCTTGGCAGTGGGCGGGCGGCCGGTCCCTCTGACTGCCTGGTTCCCAGGGGGGCACATAAACGTGCAGCTGGTTCAAACGGACCTCTGGTCCCCGGGGCTGAGCCCAGCTTCCAAGCAAAAGGCACTGCCCCTGGCGCCAGCTCCAGGAGAAGAAATCCGTGATGATTTGTGGCTGGCTCAGAGCTTGGCTGCGGAGAGGCCCACAGAGCACAGCACCAGCCACCGCTCGCTGCCCTGCAAATGTTTTCCTGGTGCCTGTGGCTTTGTGATCCCTCCTGCTGCAGCAGACTCAGCTGCAGCTTCCCCCACACTTCTGCCGAGCTGGGCCCCCGCTTCCTGGGGAGAGTAGCCCCTGCCCCTCCATGCAGCCCAACATCCCCAGCAAAACCCTGCCTTCATTGCACTGCCATTGGCAAGCCCAGACGGTCACTGTGCTTTCCTTCACTGCTGTCAGGACATGAGCAGCCTGTCCCTATCCCATCCCCATCCCCATCCCCACCTCCATCCCCATCCCCGTCCCCATCCCCATCCCTCCCGCACCGACTTTGGAAGCACTCCCTCCTCCTCGCCTTGCTGGGCAGCGCGAGAGCTGCTGGTGGAGGTGGCAGGAGAAGGTTTCCAGCCCGCTGAAGGGGATGCTCACCACCCAGCCAGGCCATGCTTCCCGAGCATGACCTCCAGCTCTGAGCTCTGCAGCCAAACTCTGGTCTCAAGAGGCTGTGTCTGTGCAGCAGGACAGACGGATGGGGCTTTCACTGCCCACCGAGCTTTTTGTCACTGGTCTGAAAAATGTGTCCCTGTGGGAGGTAAATGGAGCTCCAGCTCTAGTTAGGGTCCCAGAACACATCACAAGAATCAGACACTCTTCTGATCCCATCAAAGCAACAAGGATCAAATGCTGCCTTCGTGCCTGGCAGAAAGGTGAAGCCAACCACTGCACGGTGGATACTGCAATGTGAGGCTGCAGGAGAAAAGCAGACCCACATCCTGCATCCTGCGTCTCACGTCCTGTCCCATGTCCTGCATCCCACTCTGCAGCCGACCCCAGTGCCCCTGTCCCGCTTGGACTCCATGGGAGCCAACCCTGAGGCTGTGGATGGGAAGCAGGTGGCCCCCGATCCAGTCTGTAGATCTCCAGCCAGCCGCCCCCACCAAAAAAGGAGCATTTTCCAGCATTGGCATCCAGCTCCAATCCCGCTGCCTCTTTTGGTCGATGTCAGGAAAAAATCCAACCTGAGTGTGAATCACTCCCAGCCCAGCCAGGATGCTGTTCATTACTGCTCGCTTCCACCACTCCCCTGGAAGCCGCCTTATTTTAGCACACGCTGCCGCAGACAGAGGAGCTCTCCCCAGTTAGCTGTAACAAATGACCTTATGGGATTAGGGCCAGTAATCTTCTGATCTGGGTAATCTCCCTTAAGGGATTATTTGCCCACGGAACTGTGGTGACCACCAGCCAGCCGACACCTCACTCCCTCCATCCCTGACCCCTGTGGTCCCCGTACGGCCACCCCCGTCTCCGGCAGCCCGGAGGTGCCACAGCACAGGGGGTCACTGTGCACCCTTCGGGGAGCTTCTCGCCAAGATGAGTGCCGTGAAGGGCATGAGTCAACAGGTCAGGTCCCCCCCCTCCACTGATGCTTCTCCTCTCCTCCAGCCCACGCTCGGTGCCTTGGGGATGTCACTGGGGCTCCCTCCGGTAAAAGCACCAATCCAAGGCAGATTGGAGGTCCCTCCACCATCAACGGGGAAGCAACGGTGTCACCGTCATCACGCAACACTGAGAGGCATTGTCAGGGAGGCAGTAACGGCGTGGCCAGCTGTGCTGTCGGCAGGGACCCAGCAGCACTGGCCAGAGGTTATGACCAGGGAGCAGCCCCAGCTGGGCACTGCCATGCTGAAGGTCAGTCAACACTTTCTGGGCAACTGGAGAGTGCAGCACCCCAGGCAAGCATTCAGCATGTTGTTACCAGTAAGCAAGAGGAGCGGGAGCAGCACCTGCGCGGTACCTGGGCTGGGGGGGAGCAGGGCCGGCAGTTCCCAGCCGGGAATTGGGCAGTTTCACCAGGGAGGAACAGCACTGCTTTGGGGCTCTGCCCAGAGCAGGGACATGGGACATGAAAACCTGTGTCCCCTGTTACCTGCCAGCCCCGGGTGGGCTCCCGGGACCCCTCTCCTCACACGGCGAGGGTCTGGCAGTCCTTGCCATCAGTGCTGGGTCTCCCTGCATCTCCAGCACCCCATTTCTCTCTTTCTTCTTTCTCACAGGCTGGGTGGAGTGGAAAGAAGGGGATAAAAGCCATTTTGAGGGATGATATTTCTCCCTTCCTGTAGGCAGGGTCACTCAGGGCAGAAGACCGATGCAGTGCCCTGGCAGAGCCTTACGGCTGCTCCGACCATCCCCAGGGCTGGTCCCTGCCCGGCACAGACCAGGGGCCACCAGGGCTGGCCGAGGGCGAGCCGACCCACGGGGACAGCAGCCGGCTTCCCTCCCTGGGGATGGCAGGCCCTGGCCCGCTGAGCTCTGGACGAGCCAGCCAGCTGCACAAAATGAAATCTGAGCTCATCGCCCCATGCTTTTAGTGCTCTTTATTGCATTCTGGGGAAAAAGAGGGGACAGAAAGGCAACCTGATGCTCCGAGGAGCCCAGCTGCCTGACACTGGCACCGTGCTGGCGAGGAAGGGCAGACAGAAGCGCAGTGCTGGTGGGGAGGGGGGAGAGAGGGCGGGTTGTGACAAGGCATAAATAATTCACGCGCGTGGGGACCCCCAGAGTCCCTCCGGGCTGCGGGGAGCGCGGCTGGGTTTGGGGCTGGCTGCGGGGCCGGGACCCCCTGCCGCTGGGGTGGAGGTGCCGGGGCTCAGCGTCCCTCGGCCGCACCGAACGCTCCCGTCCTTCTGCCGGGCGGCGAGTCCCCGTGGGACCGTCCCGGTGTCCCGGAGCCAGTCCCGGGGTGTCCCCCCCTCCCAACTCACGGCTAATCCCCTCCTGCCCACCCGTTCCCACGCCCGCTGGCTGCCGCCCACCTGCCCTCCCTGCCAGCCCGGCCACGCGTGTTTTTAGACACGCGGCCGCGCGCAGCTCCCGTTAATTCGGGCCGCAACGGGACGGGGACGGGGGGGACGGGGTCCCCGAGCCCCGGCGGGGGTCCCCGAGCCCCGGCAGCACCCGGGGCGGCCGCTAGGGGGCGCGCTCCGAGCCGGCCCCTCCCACCGCGGAACCCGCCTTGCGCGGCTGCGGCTGCCGCCCGGCGGAGACCGGCGGCGGAACCGGAACCGCACCGTGTCCCGGCATCGCTATGGCGCGGGACCCGGCCTTCGTGCTGCGCTACCTGGCCGAGGTGGAGGAGCTGGCCGAGGACGTGCTGGCGGCACGGCAGCAGGTACGGAACGGACCGGGTTCGCCCCCGGCCGCCCCCTCTTTCTGCTCCCCGGTAGCCCCGGCGGCCCCCCCCCCCCCCCCGCCTCCGCCGGTAGCCCCGAGCCCCGGCTGCCTCTCTCCCGCTGTAGATCGTGGACCTGGACGTGAAGCGGAACCGGAACCGCGAGGCCCTGCGGGCGCTGCAGAACGATCCGGAGCCCGACGGTAAGTCCGGTCTCCCCGGTGCCGTCTCAGCCCCGGCCCGGCCGGCTGCACTCACCGGGAGCTCCACGGGCCGAGGAACGGCTGGCTGGCCGGGGAGAAAAACTTCTCTGACCAAAGGCTTTTCCTTTTCCTCCTCTCCCTGCCCAGACAAGGCCATGGTCTGCTTCGGGAACATGTTCATCGAGCTCCCGAAAGCACAGACCAAGGAGATGCTGCAGAAGGGTAAGGCGGGCTGCCCGACGGGCTCGGCCGACCTCTAGTCTTAACCGTAATCAGATTTTAGGAAAATAAGCTGGGTTCTGTCCAATGCTGGGCTTCGAAATGCCCAAAACCTCTTGGTAGCAGTCACGGGTGGATTCTGGCCGTTGCTCAGCTCTCCCGGGCAGTGCCCTGGGAAGCACATTGGGGCACGAAGCAGCCTGGGGCTCAGCCCCGTGGGCAGTGGGGGGGCTGGGTGGGACCCCCGAGGCAGCTGGGGAAGGGTCCTCTCCTGCCCCCTCCCTGGGCCTGGGCTTCCACAGCGAGCTTCCCGCAGGAGGTTCTGCCGGCGCCCCAGAGCCTGCAGTCCTCCTCACTCCTGTCCCGCTTGTCTCAGACCAGGAACATCTGGATGAGGAGATAAACAACCTCCGGAAAGAGCTGCGCGTGAAGGTGAACCGCCTCTTCGAAGCTCAAGGTAAACACTCCTGTTCTGGAACCTTCTCAGTCTCTGGGAGCAGATGTGGACTGTCGGGAGGGTCCAGAAACTCCTGAGCTCTGCATGTTCCTGCAGCCACTTTCCCGCCGGCTTCACAATTCTATCCCTGCTCCAGCAGTACTGTACAGCTCCTGCTGTGGAGCTGTCACCCACCAGCATGCTCAATGGGCTCCCACATTGCACCGGGGTGACCCCACATCAGCTTCCAGGGCTGTCCCTGCCCTCCCCACACCACCTCTAGAGTTTAACATGGACTGCTTCTCTTACTGTGTGGCAAAATACTGATTTTTTTTTTTCCGTGTGTTCTCTCAGGTAAAGCTGAGCTGAAGGGATTTAACCTGAACCCCATGACCGCTGAGGAAATGAAGCTAATCAATCGCATCCTGGAGGGGTGAGGTGGCCGTGCCATCGTCACGGCACGTATTCAGGCTGTCACTCATGCAGCTTATGCTGCAATAGTCGCAGCCTTTGGGGTTTGGAGAAGGACATCGGCGTGCCCGGAGCCCGCCTCGGGTGAGGTCCCTAGCAGGCACTGGGGAGCGTTTGGCTCCTCAGCTACGATGCTGCAGTTTCCTTGGATCACCAACCCTTTCCCGCTCCTTACTGCAGCCTGGGTGGCAGAGCTGTGCCCAGGCACGGGCTGGGACACAGCGCTGGGCAAACGCCCGTGGCCGGGGAGGAAGTGGGGTTATTAAAATCAGAGCAGCGGGGCACTCCTAACTCCGTGTGTATGTTCCTTGTTGGGTTTTTCTGTGAGCGCTTCTGGAGACTGGCTGCAGAGCTGGTTCATTGTTGGTGTCGGGAACAGGAGTAGGAGGAATTGGGAATCCATGGTGTGCCCGAAGCACAGAAGACGAGTTGTGCGCGCCTGTGGTATTAAAACAAAGCAAAGCTATACATCTGAAGCACGACAGGAATCTCTTTAAAGATGTGTAGGGAGGGACAGGAGGAGGCAGCATCCTTTTAGTCTCGCTGGGAAAACATTTTCTACTGTTAAGTTGGAAGGCAAGAGACCACAGAAACAAGTCTTTCAAAACTAGATGAAGGGATAAAATGTATGTATATTTAAAAAAGCAACCTGAAGAGGACAGAGCAGGGATAGTCACTGAGTCTGTCTTGTAGTAAAAGGACAATTGATCTAACCAGCAATAGTTTCTTCAAAGGTTTTAAAATTTGTCTTCTACGCTTTAGTCTGAACTTGCTACCCCAGCACAACTTGGTTAAAACCATAAGAAGATTTTAAAAAATTAATTGTAATTAGTAATGGACTATAGTGAGTTTGATATTTATTTTTATTTCTGTGTACAGAAAAGCGTCTAGGTCCTGTTGAGCCCTTTCTTTTTTCAACTTTTGTAAAGATATTTCTGGATAGAATTTAAATCTTTAAACATGGCAGTTGACCTTCTTTCTCCAGCTCTCGAGGTAGCTCACCCGTTCTGTTAAACCACGCATGTGTAACACAGAGCTGGGCCCCATCCCTTGCTCTCTTCCCTTCTGCACAGCTATGCAGAACTTTAAGCGCAGCTCCGCCGGTTTCCTGGCTCCCTGACCGCCTTCCAGGTTAACAGGCCAGAGGTGCCTCCTCCAGGCAGCCCTGTGCTGCGTTGTCCAGTTCCACACACGCGTCAAATTCTGCAGAGTTCCAAAAATAGTCTGTTTCAGACTCCTTAAAACTGGTGTGATTTCTTTAAATCTAAAAAGCTAACTACCATTGCTTGACCTAAGTTTTAACATTCTGTAGCCAACACCACATACCTTAAATGAACAACTGCAAGAAGCGAGGCTGTCCACTTCAGGCTTGAGTTCCAGATACAATGATTAAAAATAACATTGACTTACTACCTGAACGCTCTCGCCTGTAGCTTTTTCAGAAAATTGCATCTCTTCTGGAAGCGAGCGGCAGTACACAGTGCCAAGTCCCTGTGTTGGAGCCGCACTCTTACATAACCTGTGTAGTACAGCCAGTCAGCCTCTCCGTAACATGTGATGGCGAGGTTATTTTTACAGTATCATGGCAACAGGTTTTCTGCTCTTGACATGTTTCCATAGTAGTAGCAGTAGGATGATCAGGTGCCTGCCTTCCCTAAAAGCTTTGTTTTGCTGTGCAGAATGTGTTTAGCCCCTCTTATTTTCGTGCACAGTACAGAACTAAGTGCATGTGCAGATGGACAGCTGAGAAGCCAGCATCCCTTGTGTCAGCCATTATGAAATAATCTCATTCAAGCCCATTGCAGCTTCCAAGCCGGGAAACCTTCAGAAGCAAGAAGGCCAATGTCTTGTGCTGAGCCAGCAGTGTCCAGACAGAAATGGGAACTGCTGCTGCCCGATGTATGGAAGAGAGAGTGAAATTCATCCATGGTGACCTCTCCCATCCCAAGCTTGGGATCAGCATTACACTTTCTGCTGTGCAGGAAGATTCCTGAAAAGCTGCTTCAGTTGTTTCTTCCTGCCATCGTAGCAGCCTGCAATGAAAACGTTAACAGGGGAGTTGTTAGTTACACATCACCTTACTCTTCTTCCTGTAGAGGTGAGGTGATGTCCCACTTTCAGGTGAAGCTGTACTCGTGTTTTGTTAGTTAGGAGCTACAGCCAGAGAGGATTGTAGGCACACTGAGCTGCGTACTGTAAAATAAAGTTACAATACAAGTCAGCCTCTCGGAAGTAAGACTTCAGAATCCGAGTACTGCTTCCCAACAGTAAAATACACAACTAGCTTCAGGAAAGCGCCCAGTAAATAGTCACCACAGTAACTGTAGAGCCGTTTTTGCAGCAAAGCTGGCAGATGAAGAACTCTGCTGTGACTTAATGCTTGAAAAGCAGGACCGTGAACAAAGCTGTTCCCACTACATATACATGCTTGTTTTCAACAGTGCTTCTGCAGCTTGGTCACTTACATCCACTTTTGGAAAGCATTTGCTCCTTTTGGTCTCTTAATCCCGTAAGACCTCACACACCCATTCTTATTATTTTGTTCCTGAGTGAAAGGTGCGCACTCTCCTCTTGCTGATGTGCAGATAGCTTAGGGACGCGAACGGGGCACCCTGCCAGCACTGGATGAGTACGCACCTAAACGTGTGTTTGCCGTGACGTTCTCATTCACCGGAGCACCCAGGTCTCCCCCTCTGCTGAGGCCTGTCATTCCATATCAGGTCAAAGCCTCCAACACGCTTCTCCTTACCCGTCAGCGTACAACATCAAATACACGTACTGAAGTACCTGAGCAATGACAATTATCTGTCTTCACACAGGAATAAACTCCCAGACAATCAGAGACAAAGCTGAACAGCTGAAAGCAGTGGACGTCTTTCTACTATTAATATCTGAGGTTAGGACAGTTGCAAAGTCAATCACAAAATGCTGCAAGACAAACTGCTTGGAACAGAGCACTCCAGAAGCCGTAAGTGTGGGAGGCACAATGCAGAAGGTCCTCTGAAAGAGAGCTCTTGTGCAAGTCCCAGCTCTGACATGGACTGCAGTCCCTTTGCAGCCCTGTGCTGCTTTGTTTTGCCACTCTGAAATGGCAGCATGCTTGCTTACTTTGCTCTGTTTCTGGAAATCCATCATTTAATCGCCATAAAGGTTAGAGTATTATGATCAGTTGCCAAGAAAGACATGGAACCAGACCATCCATTCCAAACATTTTATTAAAAGCCCTTAGAAGGTAATAAACATCTTCACCCGCCTGCTCTCCCTGTCCACAATATGAAGTGTGTCTTTGAGAAAATGACACTTGAGTTCAGAGTCTTCCTGGCTACTGGCAGTGAGGGAAGGTGAAGCATTTACCTCCAGAAGCCAGCTGAGGAGATACAACAGCAAATTAAGGAGAAACAGGCAGTTTTGCCAGTGGTTCATTTAAGAGAAATGCCTGTCCACAAAATCATTACCCTGCTAGCAGGCAGGAGTAAGTGTGAAGCAATAGGAAATCCAACCCTAAATCTCTTTCCCATGCACTGAGCCAAAGAACATTCTGAGCTTATTGCAAAGTTTCTATTCCTGTTCTCGATGGTACTAAAGAAAAAAAATCCCTCTAGCTTCCAGAAAGACATACAAGTGAAAATCAAAGTCTAGCTGAAGCAGTAAATGCTGAGGAGAATTCACAGAATGAGCATTAACCCTTTTTTAGTGGCGGAATGTGGATGTCTCCTGGGAACAGTTTCCTAGCACAACTCAGTGTTCAAATAGCTCTCCTATGAGAGCCCAGCAGCGCTATCTGAGCACTGCGACAACGTCAAGGACTTTCATTCCGATTCATTTGTTTCCTGACCAACCAAAGTTACTCCAGCTCTTTACGTGCAGGCTGCCTAAGCAGTAATTTGGTTTGAGGCTATGAACAGAGTAGATTGTGCAAATTAGAGCTATCCAGGACCACAGCTGAGCTGCATTTATTTGCTCACTTGAAATAAAGCTGTCCCCACTGGCACCACATGAAATATTGGGCTGAAGCTGACAGGACACAGGGCTGTAACAGGTATACCAGCTACCATGTCTTGTTAGAGAGAAGAGTTAAAAAAAATAAATTAGAGAAGACATTTCGTAGGAGAGCACTGACAACATAAATCATATCTAAGGGAAATTTCCTTATCTATGGTACTGCTTGCACTTTACGTGATTAAGGCTGAAAGAATAATAATCCTATTTGCTTGTCATTTCTGAAGTACTATTTGCTGTTTCTGTTTTTCTCAACTCCTGTAATGACAAGTCAGTTGCGCTCTCAGGTTCCTGCTGTTGCAATACTTGGATTGCGTCTGTAGCAGATAAAATTCTGAGAATTTCAGCTGAACTTTAATGATACATATTTTTCACTTAGCCAGTGAGAAAACATTTATTTAAAAAAAAAAATCTAGAGTCAAATTATGTTTTAAAGGTTTGGGGTTTTTTGTTGCTGCCATTTAAAATACCCTCAGCTCCTGTGGAGTGCTTTTCTCCACAATTAGCAGGAAAGACCTCTTTCAGTTGGGGTCTGCCTTTTAGCCAGTGTACCACAGATACGGGTTATGTTTAGCGCTGGCAGCCAAATGGCACCAGCTGGAGGTTTATCAGTGCTGATGGGGCAGTGCTGTAAGATACATAAGCAGAACAAGAGAAGATAGTAACCCTCCGTCTCTGGCCAGTGCTGTGACACTTGTGATATGCTGATACTTGGAGGGGAGCATATTCCAGAAATAGCCAAATTGGCAGGGTTTCACAACAAAGGGCTAGAGATCCTACAGACAAAGTTACAGGGTGCTGCACCCAGCTAATAAACCCTGATACTCAGAGAAAAAGCAGCTGCAACCTTCCAGATGGCAGCTCCCTTCATGTAAACCAGTTCAAACCTCTCTACACTTCACTTGCAGCTCCAGGCTGGCTCACTCCCAGCCAGCCTGCAAGCACTTACCGACAAGATGCAGAAGCATCACGGGACACCCCTGTCCCAGGGAAAGCAGCTGGCCAGATACTATAACCCCTGGTATGTTTATTAACACCCTTCTGGTTTCAGATCCTGATGGATCAGGATGTCATAGCTGTAGAGCTCAAAGCAGTGTTTGTCACTGCTAATCACCTTCTGAACACTCTGGAGGCTGTGGATGTAAGTGTTGTCCATATCCGCAAAGAGAACTTCCACCAACCCTGCCCCACACCTGGCGGTCGAGCACTGTCCAAGCTGGTCAGTCACCAGCTTGCAGCCCTGAGACATCCAAACACAATTATACGAAGCTGTTCCCAACAGATGACCACACATTTAGCCCACATGATTTTTTTCAAACATCACCCTGTAGTCTCCACAGCCCAGTAAAAAAAAATTCTTAGTAAAAAGCCAGAGACCAGAAGGTAGGGGCCACCAACCCCACAATGCAGTTAAACTCTTCAAGCTTGACTACTATACGGCTATAGGAAAAAAAGGTGCCCAGGTCCCCATCAAAAGTTCCCTAACAGCAATCAACATCCTCTCTTCTATCAGGGTACTGCAAAGACCCTCCTTTCCCTACAAACAAGGGAGATTTATAGAAAGGAGCAGCCCATAAAATTGGAAGTTCAACACCATCCTCCATTACTCTCAAACATTGACCCTCATCTCAGATTCACGAGCAATCTGACATCCCAATTTTCTCTCAGCTGCCACCTCTTGAGAGAGGAAGCTTAACAGTGACAGTTGTGTGCAGCAATGTCAACCTTGCTATATCACTGAGGTCTTAGAAGCGAAGGGCTAAGCTATAAGATGTCTACATCTCAGAAGGGCGCTAACCAGAAAGTTATTAGGTTTAAAGTCAAAAAGATCAACCTTATAGATGCGCAGACAGCTGCAAAGCAACATTAAAGCAGAACACTCGCCCAGCCTCTCTCCTAAATCTGCTATCAAGGAAATCGCATTTATGGGTATCAGGAGACAAGGCAGCACAGTTAAGTGGCTGCAGCACACAGCCACAGTGTGGCAGCTAGCAGGATGAGGTCCGCTTGCTTGCATCTGCCAGAAGAGCCCCAATGGCAGGCAGCGGGGGAGTAGTCCGCAGACAGTGCACACCCCTAACCTTCCCGGGATCATAATCAGATGCAGTCTTTTGCACTGCCACATTTGTGAGATGAACATCCGGAATAAAGTAGAGGTAAGGATCGCAGACAAACAGACATTGAACAAGCAAATACGGAATTCTCACTCTGAACAGTCCTCTTCTGCCCCAGTGCCAATTAATTATCTTCCCTGTCTGTAATCACAGGCTTCAGCCACCTAAGCTTAAATCCAACACTGCGTGATGATACCTTACTAAAATTGCAGGAAAGAAAATAAAAATCAGAAGTAATCAAGAGGGGTATCTAGAAAATGAAAGAGTGACTGCCCTGAGCTAGTACTGTACCTCATGGCTGGCATGAAGCTCTTCATGTCACCATGTCTCCAAACCCCAGCACACCTTCACCCAAGGCAGCTTGCTGTACCCCTACTCTGGAAAGGCTTTTGATTGTTCAGAGCAAGCATGAACTGTGCTGAACTTTCACGGAGAGAAGTGATGGATTTTCCTGTCTCCTGAGCCATCAAATTGAGGTGGGATACCTTTTGGGAAGATGTGTTAATCAAATGAAAGCTATCAAACTCAATACAGTAGCAAGTGCAACACATAGGAAATCAAATAGTTCTCTCCCATGAAATCACCCTGCCCTTACGTTCTGTGAAGCTAAGGAAGAAGAAAGGCTGCCAAAATTCAACCACTAACAATAAAACTAGGACTGACATTTCAGCTTCGGTCCTAGCTGATTTTTCAAACTGACATTTCCAGTGATCTGGTGACACCAGTTTTCCAATGAAAAAAGACTGGAGAGAGGCAGGGTGACAGCGGCAGCAACAGGACAGCCGAATCCTACAGGTGTTTGCAGGAGTCAGAAGTGACAAGGTTTGTCTGATGCATCTAATACCAAGCAGTAGAATTGTACAGTTCTTTTCTTACCCTTCTTTGTGGCACATAGAGACAGGTAGGATACAGCAATCATCTCTGCTATTCAGAGTAAATCGTGTATTAGAAAAGCAAGCAAATCCACCTCTGTATAACCAGGCCTTCAGTGGGATGTACTGGGAGAAGAGGAAAGGAGCAACTGGACATTAAGGCAAGGAAGTCCATTTCTGGCATAATAATGGTGGTTTGCACTTACAGATGTCTCTAGAACATAAACTCTCAAGTCAAACTTTCAACCCATGAAGTGCAGAGAAATGTATAGTATTACCCAGCTGCTGATATTGCTGCTTAGTGTTAGATGTACCTAAGATCAGAAGTTTATATATAAATACGTGCACAAAGTGTAAGAAGTCAGATCCCAGATAAAGTATCTGACCATTTCGGAAAATCCACTGTAAAAAACTACGTTGTTGCCCTGAGGAACGGTGAAGGATTATGGCATTACACAGGCACAGGAGAACAGAACAAGTCACCGGCAGAATAAGAGGATGAAATAAGAGCAAAGGAACAAAATGTCTCTTGGATATTCCCCAAAGAGAAGACAGAGAGTCGTTCTCACCTTCTTCAATCAACGATATCCTTCAGTTTTCAGAACAGGAAAATTCCTTCACCTTGTGACCTGCCAACCTACATATGGAAGAGCAGAGTTACTGGCTTTAACATTAGCATTTCCTGCAGTTCCCAGAATTTCAGTGTAGAAGCCCTGCATAACCTTATTCATCATCTGTTTGTATGCAAGCACATTATTTAAGGTTATGGGGGGGAAGGGGATAAAACAGCAGCTCTCTAGTGCAAAAAGCTCAGATTTGCAAGTGTTAGGAGGATTCTTGGAGGAAAGGGCAGAGCAGGCAGCCAGCCAATGGGGAAGTTCCACAGTACCAAATAAACAAACCCTGTCACATGCTTGCAGAAATATAAGTAACGCAACATATGGTGTTGGGAATTTTGTTAAGTCACATTTTAAATTTGTGTACGTTACAGAAGAACTTAATTAAACAGGAAAGTCATGAAAGATTTCAGAGAACTATGGCAAGGAAGAGCAGAACAATCCTGAAGACAGCCTAGGCTGCATGATGTATTAAAAGTGGGTGACGAGTGGTCCAGATAAGCCACCCAAGAAGCAAGGCTCCCCATGGCACCTTCCCAAGGAGGTCCAGGCTCCTGCAGCTCCAGGATGTGGCACTGTGCACAGCCTGACCTACTACTGCATCTGAATGTGGGAGTAGGCAATCTGAGACGTCACAACACGGGGCTGCTCAGGAGCACAGACCAACAGAAGGAGTAACAGGGAGTTTATTTTTACTTGTCTGCGAGTTTTGAGGTCAGCCACAAACTATTTCATTTAAGTTGTTAGTATAATCTCAGTAATCACAGGCTTTTCATACATCCTTGTTTACTGTGTTCTGGTTATTTACCAAGTTAATTGAGGTTGTGGGCATAAAATCAGCTTAATGTAAGGTTTTTTGTTGCCAATTAACACGTTCCCATTTGTAGAGTTAGATAATCACTAGCTGCTATCCTCGTGGCTGTAATTCACATGCTAGTTTGCGTAATTACCTCCATTCACTTCTCACAAGAGTGCCCTTACCGATGGGCCTGACTCGCAGGGTAAGATGAATCCTCCTGTCCCAGCCTCCTCAACAGACCTGCTGCGCAAAGCAAAGTGACTGCTCGCTTGCAGGTCTCTCAAATGGGTGTATTTTTAATTATGCACCATGGCATGATACTCATTTTAAATGACTTGAATCATCTGGCAGAAGCAAGGCATTTCTCAGCATCACATTCTATTGTTGTAATTTCTAAAGGAAACACAATTTTTTCTTGGTCCCCAGGACACTGGCTGAAGTGGAAGTTGCATTCAGCACAGCTCCAGGCAGCTATAGGTTTGGGGGGACAAATGTGATTCAGAGCATGAGGCTACCCTTCAGGTCTCTAACTGCAGAGCAGAAAGAAGCTAATGCCAACCAAATCCACCCCAACTTATGCTCCAGGCTGCTCATGGAGTCTCCTGTAATCTCTTCGCATTCTCAGGATGGAAGACCGCTCAGTCAATTGACTGGACTTACACGGGCTGACATCTAACGTAGTGGGATTTCCCTAAAACCAAACAGATGTTTTCATAGCTCCATCTTTAGTGGCTGCCCAATTAGACAGCTGCGCTGCACACACACACACACACCACCTTCTTGCACACCTGCAGCCGAACTGAAAGATTTCAGAGCATGCACTTGGCCATAACCCCACAGCGAGAACTCCTGGGAGCACAATCTGTTCCTCCACACAAGAACTCTGCACTTTATACCTTCACCACTGAGCTAACTTTGGCTCTACAAATAAACTGAGCTGTCTTTTGACTGCTGAAGTAAGATGTTACACAAGAAGAAGTGTTTTGGTAGTACATGTTGACCAGGAAACTGGCCAGGAGCACTGCTGCTCCTAGCCACCTTGCTCTGCCCAGTTCTTCCTGTGGATTTCCTGCATATTTTCCTCTCCCTCTGCAGAACGAAGGCATCCATTCATCTGTCTCACTTTCCCTGGGAGAGCAAATACTTACCGGTTTCATAAACCAAGTGATGCCAGGATTCTTGCAAAATTCTTCCACAAACAAATGGTACTCTGAAAGCATTTTGAAGGTCTTCAGAATAAAGGCACATTTTGTTGTCTCAAACTTTCCTGCTTCTCATTCTAACTGCTTCTGAAACCTCTTCAGATTCTTCACTAAGCAGTTCTGACTCAGCTGGGTAGAAAGAGAAATATAAGGTTCAGTGCAACAAATGCTCCCACAGTCTGACTCACTTTAAGTGCCCTTGAGAAGTTTCTGGGGATCAAATGCACCACATACTCTGATGATTAAAAAAATACAGATATCACTGAGAACTGCTTTTTCTTTGTGGAGGAGAAGGCTCAATTTCAATTTTCTGTATCTCCGCATGAATGCGAGGAGCTAGAACAGAGCAGGTCTTACAATCCACGTTCTACCCTTTCTACTGGAGCTCTCACACAGTCAGCACACTCCTCTCCAGGACAGTCAGCGCTGATCAGCACTGCCCACACCGACTCTGCAGGCAGACTTACCCCCCACAGTCGCAGCAGCCCAGCCCCACTGCTCCTGAACCACTGCAGGTTACGGCCCAGTGTTACAAACCACCCTCAGCCCCCATTCATGCCATGGCTGGTGGGCGTGAAGGCCCAGAGTGGGAACGCATCCCACTCAGCCGCTGTGCTGCAGTGGAAGCAACACCCCGGAGAGGACTGGGCAGGCCTCCCACGCTGTAAGAGTTTTTTACCTGTTGCAACTAAACCTGCCCGCCAATACAAAGGAGACTCCCCCAAATGCAGCCGTTTCGGAAGCCCTATCGCAATGCACCATCCTCAGGTGGTTTTAAGGCAAAAGCTCCTTTTCCTGGGCAGATGGGACACAGCACACAACCCAGGTGCAGGAGGCCCTGCCGGTGCTGTGCTTGCCCTCACCTGCACAGGGAGCGTCCAGGGTTTAACACGCTGCCTCGGGGATGAGGCAAGAGCCGGGGACGCAGCGCCGTGAACCCACCGGATGCCCCGCTCACGGGCCGTTACCCCCACTTCTGCCTTTGACTACGGCTGCTGCTTCTGCCCTCCCCCGCGGGCTGCCGGCCTGAGCCTGAGCCTGAGCCTGGGCCCGGGCCCGAGCCTGGGCCTAGGCCCGCCAGGCCGCGCCCGTCCCCATGGCAACAGCGCCGCTGCGCAGCAGAGGGCGCTGGTGGAACCGGAAGTCCGGGCCTGGCCACACCCCCGGCCTGATCCCGCCCCCGCCCCCCGGGCCCCGCCCCTCCGGGGGCTTCAGACCCGTCACCTCAGCCCCCCCCGCCCCGAGACTTGCGTCCCCACCGTGTCCCGGTCCCCTCAGCTCCCCCAGTCCCCTCGATCCCACCCTGTGGGCTCCCACCCCCCCGACAGCCCATGTCACCCCGTCCCCTGTCATCCTGCCCTGTGTCCGCAGGTCCCCTACCCTGTGCCCCCGCCTCCCCGTGTCCCCCTGCCCGGTGCCCCCCCACGTCCCCCACCCCATGCCCCCCATGCCCTGTAGTCCCCCACATCCCCACCCCGTGTCCCCCTGCCCTGTGCCCCCAGGTCCCCCACCCCATGTGGGGCCACGGCGTGTCACCCCACAGGGCGCAGTGGGGGGTGGGGGGGGTCCCCCGACCCCTGAGCTGCCCCCTCTGCCACCGTCCCGCTGCTGGGCAGGGACGGCGACCAGCCTTTCCCCAGTCCCAGTGAGCCCAGCAGCGGCCCAGTATGATGCACCCGGCTACTGTGGGGCCGGTGGCAGAGGGGGACAGCGAACAGGTCTAAAAAGTTCTAAAATCCAGCCCAGGACATCGCTCGGGGGGGGGGCCGGGGCGGTGGGTGACAGGCAGCGGGTGAGCCCTCACCCACCGGACCCCTGCCCGTGGCTGACGGGACCCACCGGCATTGCCCGAGCCGGCTGCCCTGCAGAGCCCCCCCGGGAGACCCACGCAGAGCTCCCCCGGGAGACCCACGCAGACCCCCCCCAGGCAGGGCAGGGATGCTGCGTCACCTGGCTGCAGGTGGGCACGCTGCGGGCAGCCCTGAGGTGTGGGGGGCCGGGGTCTCGCCCACCCTGCGGCGGGCACAGGCAGGGACAGGCATGGCGTGGGCAGGGGTGGGCATGGCGCAGGCAGGGACAGGCATGGCGCGGGCAGGAGTGGGCATGGCGCGGGCAGGGGTGGGCATGCCGCCGGGCGCTTCGCCGGGTGGCCGCACAGACCTTCCTTGATGGAACGGGACAAAGGTTTTGTTCTTCTCCCAACACTGCAGCCTTGTGCGGCCGCGGCAGGCAGCGGCGACAGGCGGCAGCCAGCGCGGCCCCCACGCTCCCACGCCACGGCGCAGAGGGGGAGTTTCTCCTCCTTTGTCTGCTCTAGGCGAGAGCAGCAGCCGGTGCGCGGCACCGCCGGAGCAGCCAGGGAAGGCCTCGGCAAAAGCCGCGCAGGACGGCGGCCGACGTCCCCTCTGCACCCCGGCACAGCCGCCACCAGCTCGGCCTCACCGTGCTGGGAACGAACCTGCCCGCCACGGGCAGCGATCCCGGGGGAGCCAAGCTCTTCATGACGGAAACCTGACCGGGAAGCGTCCGGAGCGGGGACGGCGGCTGTGCCTGGGGACGGGGAGGACGGCAGCATTGGGGACAAGGACACCCGCGCCCCGTCCCCCCCCGCGGCGCCCGCTGCCGGCCATGGGAAACGGCATGAGCCAGGTAATGGGGAGCACTGGGGCGGCTGCTCTGCAGGGCCGGCCATGCCAGGGTGGCTTGTCCCAGCGCTGGAGGTGGGAGACGCTTGCCTGGCGGCTCGCTCTGCCACGCCAAGCACCGTTTCACCTGCCGGCACCGGATCCGGCACAGGGCTCGGCCATCAGGCAGCTTGTTTACCTGCTGGTGGAGCGAAATCAGAGGAGATGCAGGCAGGGATGCTGCGCCAGCCGGCAGCCGGGGCTCGTCCCGACAGCTGCCCGGGGGGTGTGGAGGGCAGGAGTGACAGCGAGCCCCCTCCGAGGGAAGGGTGGAACCTTTCCCAATGCCTTCAAATCCCAGGCACCAGCTCCTGAGCGCACACTGGGAGCCCTGTGCAACCCCAAGCCCAGTGGTCCTGCACCCCCCGCTCAGTGGGGCCGGGTTGTGCGTGGGGCTCAGCATCATTGGGCGGAGGGGACAGGCACTATTTTATGGTTGTTTGAGCTTCTCCCTGTCACAGCTGAACAGATACATCTTCCTGCAAGAATCTCCAGGTCCTAAGCTTTAAACATCCCCCCCCCATAACTGCTCATTATCTGGGGAAGTGCCCAGAGCTGCAGACGGGGCTGTACTGCCCCGTTTTCTCCAGCAATGAGTGGGTCAGAAGGGTGCTGGGGACGGGAATGTGCCAATATTCATGGCTCTGTGTCCTGCCCTTGGGAGCTGCCCTTGCTAACTGGTGCTCTCCTACCCGCTCCTCTCGGTGCCACAGCTGCAAGTTAAAGGCGCCCTGTCGATAGAAAATTATCTAAAATCTTAGGAATCATAAAAAAAAACCTCCCGAAGCTGTTCAGCCAAGAGAAATGTTTCCAAACGTGGGCAGTGAGATGACTGTGAGCTGTGCTGGTGGAAATCACCTCCACCTGCCCAGGTCCTGGGCACCAAACGTCGCAGCAGGGAGAAGCTGGAGGGGAGCCAGCTGGACACGGGGGTGAACAGCCCAGGGAGCCTCGTTGCCCAGGCTGGGAGAGAGGGAAAATATAAAATAGCTCTGGGTAATAAGGGATGCAAGATATCCTGCTTCTGCATCTGCAGTGCTATTAACAGAGGCGATGTCAAGTAATTATCTTTTCATCACGAGAAGTGGAATTTAATAAGGAAAATAACATGAAGACACAGTGTCCAGAGCGATCTGTTCCTGGGCTGTTAGAAATGGGCTCCCTGCAGCTCAAAGCGACAGGAGCAGAGCTTGGGACTGGGAGAGGGACCACTGCATCCCCCCCAGGCTTCTCCGTGCCTGTTGCTTCCCCATCCCTCGGACAGCAGGACATCCGCAGGTCATGGGTCTAGTCCAAGGCTGTATGGAGGCGTATGCAGTTTGCTGAGCTCAGATAATAGGCTCCGACAAAGAATTTATTCATAATAAGCAAAAGGAGCAATAAAAAAGCTGTGGCCAACTCCCAGCGCCCGTGAGGGTGCAGCGCTGGGCGGCTGCGCACGTTGGGGTGCCGGGGCTTACACCCAGCTCCACGTGCTGGATGCCAAAGCAGCAGCAGCCCCAGGAGTGTGCAGGTTCAGCTGCACCAGCACCGCTCCTGCCTTGGGGCTGGTGACGGTCACGTTAATGGCAGAACTTTGGCCTTTAAGGCTGAGGTCGCTGCTTTCCATGGGGGATGCCAGCATGGCGGGTACCACAGCACAAGGCTGCTGCTCACGCTGCCACTTCTCCTTGTGTCCCGCAGATCCTCCCTGGCCTCTACCTTGGGAACTTCATTGGTAAGCGGAGCCCCGCCGCCGCAGAGATGTCCTCCAGCCGGGGAGCTGGGCTTGCTTGAGTTCGTCCCTCCCTGCCTGCAAACGCTGCCCGATGCCCTGCCAGCACCCACCACATGCTCCGCTCTGCCGCTCGGTTTGTGTTGGCAGCAGCGAGAGTGGGGGCACCAGGGGGAAACGCCAGGCAGAAACCCTCTGCCTTCGCTTTGGTTTCCTTATTTAACGGCTGCCCTGAGCTCTCGGGACACACGGCGGGGAAGGGGCTGAGGGGGGGGACACAGCCTTGCCAGGAAAGGTCCCAGCGGTGCCCAGCGAGATGTACCCCTGACATGACACCACCGGCTGGGACCGGGAAGCCCTCGCAGCCGTCCCACTTGCCCTGCATGAGGCAGCGAGCTGGGCAGGCTGGGAGGGGATGGGAGCACGTGGGGTGGCACAGGGCAAGTCAGGATTTGCTTTCAAACCCCTCCCGAGTCCTGTGGGAGTTCACCCACCGTGGTGGGCTGTGCTGTGTGCTCAAGCTGGCATGGATCCCATGCCAGGAGTGGAGGAGCTGGTGGTGCCACAGCAGCGTGAAGGAGCAGGACCAGAGCCGCTCGGGGTGATGCACCTCAGTTTTACAGCTGTAGGAAATGCAGGAGAGGGCTGCCCACCCTCAGGAGGCAATTTCTCCCAGAGGCAGTCACCCCTTCTCACACCAATTCACTATTTTAAGGGGCTTTCATTGTCAGGGGACAATTCATGACCAAGTACTGGCATCTGCCATGACAAACTGGCATTTATTAGCGCTCCTGCCTCCCTAATGGCTCTTTTGGCAGCTTGATTCTGGCTGTAAGTTCTGAGAAGGTTTAAAGCCGCTGGTGTGAATTGGTAAGAAAATGTCATTGGAGCCTGAGCGGCAGCCCTGACCAGGGCAGCCCTGTGCTCCCTGCACCCCATGGAGCACCTTGGGGTGGGCTAGGGGGGGCTGTGGCTTGCTGGGAGCAGAGGGGCAAGGGTACCCGGCTCCCAGGTTTATCACGGGGGTTCCTGCGAGTAACCACTGATGTGGGGTCTTGGCCTGCTGCCATCCGAGCATCGCTCTACCAAGCAATCCAGGGTGACAACAGAGATTTCAGGCCTGCTACGTTAAGGTCTGTCTGCCCACAGAGCTATTTTCTCCATCTGAAAGCTTTTCCAGCCACCGTAAGCCTCCATGCCAGTGTCACTAATTGCTGTCACTCTGCCTGCCCGAGGCAGGTGGGAAGGTGGCGGGTGCTGTGCGGGTTCCCACAAGGGTTCCCACCTCCCTCCCCACCGGCACACGGCACGGCTTGTCCGCAGAGCATCTCTCTCGAGACTCCCTCCTATTAAAATTCACATCATGCCATTAGCACATTGCGGTCTAGATTCCCGAGCCAAGGTTTTACACCATGTGAAAGCTTAGAAACCCAAAGCGAGGAGATGGGAAAATGTTACTCCTCCTCTCCGGCAGCTTGTGCAGCATCCACTGGTCGTGGCATGAAAGGGAGATGGCTACGAAGCTGCTCAGCCAGCAAGACAATCACGCTCCCCTCCCAGTGTAACAACCGCTGTGCTGAACCAATGACCAGGATCACAGCCAGGGATGCTGAAGCATTAGTGAGAAGCAGGTCATTACCTCCGAAAGCCAAGGATACCTGGTTTCTGTGCGTGCAGTTGCAGAGGATACACATAGAGCGCTGCAAATTGCCCTTCAGGTGTTTTCCACAGCCCCCTTGGGTGCTAAAGGGGAGCTCAGACTGAGCCAAACTCAGGGTTGATACAAATTGCTGCAGCTCCACTTCTGCAGTTCACAAGATAAAGCAGATCCCTCAGGCTGCGGTTAAGTCCCATTGCTATGTGCGTGTTTGCACCGGGGAGGTGCAGGCAGAGCGTGCTTCTCCTCCCCAAGCTGGGGACAAGTACAGGCAGGCAGGAAGCTGCCTGCTTGCAAAAGAGGGATTTTTTCCATGCAGATGTGAATGCTCACCCCAGCACAAGCAGCAAAGTCAAGTGCCTTCAGAGGGACGAGGTCTGTGGTTTGGTGTCACGGGGTTTGCGTTCCAGATTTCCAGGGTGCATTTGTGTATTTGCCCATGTCTCTGCTGCTGCACGTGGGGGGTGTGATGCAGCCGATCCTCTGGAGCATGGCTTTGCATGGTGTCTGTCTGCAGGAGCACGGCAGATGCACTTGTGGGAAGAGAAGGGTAAGAAATGAATACATGCTAATATCTAGTTTTATCCTTTAGATGCCAAAGACCTGGAGCAGCTAAGTCGGAACAAGATCACCCACATCATTTCAATCCATGAATCTCCCCAGCCCTTGCTGCAGGTAGGGTCCCGTGCCAAGCGCCACTGTCTAGATCTCTGCAGCTCCTTCCATGCTGCAGCATCTTCCTTCCCCCTCTGAGCATCCCACGGCACGTACGGCTCTCCCCGGTCAGTGGTCCCAGAGGAGCTGGGCAGCCCCTGTGGCATGGGAAACTGGCCGTCTTGTGACTATAACCTGGCCTTGAATGCTAATGGGAAACAATTTCCAGCTCTCCAGCCTCATCTTGTTTCCCACTTCCTCCCATGAGCCCCCTGTCCCCCACTGCCCTCCCCTTGCCAAGGGAGAGAGTGGCCCCATCCCCACGCAGGGGGATGCTGTGTTGGGGAAGCGAAGCCCCACAGGCAGCACTGGGGCGAGGAGCAAAGGTGCTGCCAGACTGGCTGCAAGCATGCGTGACACCCCGACCACAGCACCCGAGTTTCCCCTCTTCCTTTTGTGTCTTCCAGGACATTACCTACCTCCGCATCCCCCTGCCCGACACCCCCGAGGCCAACATGTGAGTACCCCGGGGAGGCCGGGGACGGCTCGGGGCACACGGGAGGGCTGGGGTCTGCAGGGCGAACAGGGGCGAGGGCTCACGGCACCCCAAGCCCTTGAGGTGCTGCCTCCAGCTCCTCAAGCGCAGCGACCCACAGGCTGGAGGCACGATGTCCCGGTGCTGGGGATCACCTCTGGACCCTGACAGCATCCCAGCTCAGTAACTGCTGGGGAGCAGATCCCAGCCCTGGGGCGAGGTGAGGGGCAGCCCCTCTGCAGCACCGATGGAGAGGAGAAGCGAGCATCCCCCTGAGAGGTGCCTGGAGGGGGGGGAGAGGGGAAGAGCAGGTAAGGGGTGTGGAGCCGGCCAAGGGCACTGGCACGGCTGGAAGCGTGAGCAGCCAAGCTCCTGCTGCCCCAGCACAAGGCACACGAGTCCCAGGGCAGCCGGGCAGCCCCACACGTCCCCAGCACAGCGGCACCCACTCCCGTCCCCAGCACAGCATGAGCTGGCCCATGCACCTTCCCTTGGAAAACAACAGCAGTGAGTTGCTCAGGTCTCAGCCTGTAAAGCAGCGGGCAGTTTATGTTAATGCTTCATCCTCAAACGCAGAGGGCTGCTCTGCCTGCAGCCTAAAAATCCTGTTCTGCCCCTGAGATCCTTATTCTGTCTGGTTTATTTTTCCTGCTAGCAAGAGGCACTTCAAGGAATGCATCAGTTTTATCCACCAGTGTCGCCTGCACGGAGGGAACTGCCTCGTCCACTGGTAACACTTCTTTCCCCGTGCCTGATGCCATGTCCCCCCAGCGCAGCAGAGAAGAAAAGATCCAGCCCCCAGGCCCCCGCTTTAGCTGCAGACCCCTGATCAAAGCCAGCCTGTGCCAGAGGGCTCCGTGCCCACAGATCCACCCAGGATCCACCCTTGGCTGCGGCTTGTGACTCAAACCCAGCAGGATCCAGGCAGCCCTGGAGACGGGGCAGCATTTTGCTGCAGCTGAGCGAGTGGGAAGAGTGGGGTTTGGGGCAGGCGGCCAGGCAGCGGCCGCTGCTCTCGCTTCCCCAGGGAGGAGTGGGTATTTATAGGCACTGATGGAGAGGACCTTGGAAGGGCTCAGGCCTCCCGGAGAGCAAGTTCTCGGAGAAGAGGAACCGAAATAGCTGAAGCACAGGGGTGGAGGAAGGGGCAAGCATGAGGTCAGGGTGTGCCGTCGACAGCAGCATTTCTGCCCTTTCCCTTGCCAGCCTCGCCGGCATCTCCCGCAGTACCACCGTGGTTGTCGCCTACGTCATGGCTGTCACGGAGCTGAGCTGCCAGGAGGTGCTGGAGGCTGTCCGAACTGTCCGGCCCGTCGCCAACCCCAACCCCGGCTTCAGGCAGCAGCTGGCTGAGTTCGGCAGCGGTGCAGCCCGCAAGGTGGGACCAGCCTCTGCCACCCGTCCTCTTGCTCCACAGCTGAGCCTGCTCACGGGTCTCAGAGCAAGGATGGGTCCCCAGGGGATCAGGTTGATTCCCCGCTCCCCTTGCTAGCAGGCTTGGACCTGCCGTTGGAAACAGGCACCTTAGTTTGCTTCCCCCTCCTTCCCCAGGTCCGCAGGCACCTGAAGCAGAGGTACGGGACATCACCTTTCAACGACGAGGAGGAAATAAAGGCCTTGCTGCCAGCAGGGAGAGGAGGACCGTCCAGGACGGAGGGACCTCGGCAAGGACTGGTCCCAAGAGCCAGAGACATCAGGACCACGACTCCCTTCCTGCTGCGGGTGAAGAGGACGTTCTCCTGCATCCCGGCTTGTCTGAAGTGACCCCAGCCAAGGGAGAGCAGCAAGAATCACCCAACAGCCTGGGAGAGACGAAGGAGCCGCAGCACAGCGGGCTGGGGGAGCACTTTTCAAGGGAGTTGTGCCAAGCCCAGCTCCTTCTTCTCTTCTGGGGTGTGAGCGTGCCATTCTCTGTCCCGGCTCTCAGCTCTTGGGGAGGGATTCGCGTGCACTGCCGGGCTCTGCAGCGCTCGGTGGGCTCAGCCTCTTC
The DNA here is from genome assembly GCF_026419915.1 of Harpia harpyja. Lineage (NCBI taxonomy): Eukaryota > Metazoa > Chordata > Aves > Accipitriformes > Accipitridae > Harpia > Harpia harpyja. The sequence continues at coordinate 30,125,362 of NC_068940.1, forward strand.
GTATCCAGTGTATTAGGGACGCCTGGTGAAAGGCGGAGGTCTCTGCCCCCCAGGTCACTGCAGGCTCCTGCTCGGGGCAGAGCAACAGAGGGGATCTCTCCTGCCGTGGGGCCAGCACCCAGGTGATGCCGGCAGCAGCTTTAGCGCTTGGGTACCTGCTGCACGGTCCTCGGGGTGCACAGGGTGCAGGAGAGCCGGCTCTCCCCTCGGAGCAGTTTTCCCACCAGCAGCACAAGGTCCCAGAGCCGAGGTGGCTGCGGAGCTGGAACACACGGGTGCATTAGCAGGCAATGCCACCACACCGGCTCCGAGGCAAGGGTCCAGCTCCAGCCCAGCCAAGCACAAGCCCTGAGCGAGCACTGTAGCTTTAGGAGTCCATTGCACCCCATTCCCACCCATCCCAGGGCACAATCTTTAAAAGGTGGGACCTAAGCGTTTAACCTGGCCAGACCTCACTAAACCAGAGCCTTAAGCCATTTTGCTTAAAGACTGCCTATGTCCCCCAGGTAATAAACACCTATTCTCCACAGTCTGCCTGGGGTGCAGTCTGACTCCCCTGCGATGGCCGGATCAGAAGGGGGATGCTGAGGAGGAAGGTCCTGGCGTGGGGTGGGTCTGGAGGCTGCTGCTGGCTGCTTTCTGCAGCCCAGGGAGGACTGGGGAAGAAGTGGGCTGGGGGAAGGTTACAAGAGAGGCCACAAACCTGGGTGCCACAGCAGGGCTCTCTGTGGGGTCAGGGGCTGCTCCAGGAGAGGTCGGGCAGCAGCTGGTGGGCACTCATGCGAAGCCTGTTTCACTGCAGCCTCTCCACTCACCGGGTCCGGGAGCACCGGGTTCAGGAGACGGCTGTCTCCGGCTGCTGGGAGCACTGGGAGCCTGGCACCAGCTGAGTACCACAAGCCCCAGCTCCTCCCAAGAGCTGTCCTATCCACAGCTTTCCCTGGGGCAGAGCGCCAGGTGGGGAAAATGCTGGGGATGCCCAGCTGGGTCATCAGCATCTCCCCTGCTGGGAGCCAGAGTGTGGTTCTGGGGTCCCCCTCATCCCCGCCAACCCTCTCTCACGAGGCAGGGTGTCCCCCAGTAGCCAGACAGGGACAGGTACAGGTGCCTGCAGGAAGGTTTCCAGCTCTGCATGTGATGGGGTGCCAGGCATGGGGTCCCAGAGTGAAGGAACTTCCCGGGAAGCAGGGACTGCCTCTGCCCTGGCTGCTTCCAGGAGACATCAGCATGGGACAGGGCATGCCCACCAGTAATTAATAATCGCTCATTTACCCTTGTGTGGCAGCTGTGGCTGAAGGCGAGCAGCTCTCTGGGCGTCCCAAGGGTCCCTTGGTGTGCACCATGCCGGTGCTTGGGCATGCCGGGCCCCCCGCGCCGCGGATGCTGCAAGAAGTGCACGAAGCGGCAGGGACAGGAGGGGCTGGTGGCTGAGATGGTGTTATACCCGCTGCCCCGGGCTGGTGTACCATGCCATGTTCCACATTTTGGCACCCTAAGCCTCCCTTTCCATTTACATGAGGGTAATTTAGGAGGGGGCTGCAGCAGCTGCAGCTCCTGGGAGCCTGGAGGTTCCTGTGTAAGCAGCCCCTTGGCAGGACTCGCACACTCGCTCCTGTTTCACTTCCACAGAGCTTCGGGGCTGTGGTTCCTTGCTGCTGCCAGCACCTGCCTGCCGGTCTGGGTGTTGCCTTGGGGTGACCTAGGCAGGCTGGGACCCCAACTCCCGCCTTGCCGGATAGACGCTGACCCCACGGAGTAACCAGGGGTTACTCCATCCTCCACTGCTCCTGCACCCTCCGCCATGGGGTCCTCCCTCTGCTCCCAGCTCTCCCTTGCCCCCAGGCCAGGGCTCTCCAGCACCCTTTGGCCCCCCAACACCCAGGAGAGTGGTGGCCCCGCACCCCAGGACCACGGACCCAGGACGGATATGCGCCTCATGCATGGCTGCACCCTCCTGTCAGTCCCATGCAGGGACACGCTGTGCCGAGGTGTTTACAGCCGAGGTTTCCCTGTTCACACTGTAAACCGACAGCGAGGCCAAACACTGAGCAATGGCACCTCCAGCCCAGCTCTGCAGCACAGAAAAATGTATTTATTCTGGCAGATCTGATTTGCACAACTGGAAAAACCCAGGTGAGGGCAGGGTTAGCTGCGAGTTAATGTTTGACTCCTTTTGAAGCTCATTTTAGCATGAAAAGTTTAAGGGTTAAGCAGCTTCGCCTTCCCTGCGCAGGGAGCAGCACAGCAGGGAAACTGGCTCTTGAGCGTCTTCGCTGATGCTGGGGTAATTAGATCCTGCGGGTCCTGCACGTCACCACGCGGCTGTCACAGAAGATGAAATCCCTGGCTGATAAAGGCTTATCCTGTTGGGCTAGAGCTGGCTAACGAGCTGGTGGCTACAATCATCTCCCGGCCTCGGATGTAATCTGCGCAAGCTGTTGAGAGCGGCTGTGCAATGACCCCTTGCCATCACCCCGCTTCCCAAAGCAGAAAGGGGAGGTGTGGATTCTCCATCTGTCAGTCCCGGACCCTTTTCCCAGAACACAGCCCATGGCTTGCCTGGACAAGGGGCTCAGGGATGGCCAGGGTGCTGCCCCAGCAAAGGCGCAGCCAGCTGGAAATCCCCTTCTCGCTGGGGTGGTGCGGAGAGCAGAGCGGCTTCCTGCGCTGCCCCGAGCGTGGCAGGCTGCCAGCGCGGCTATGGCAGCACCGAGCGGGATGGCCACGGGCTGCCAGGGCGAGGGCGAGCATGGCCCAATGCTGGCTGGGGCAGGGGGGTCCTACATGCCACCCGTCTCCCCCTCCTCGAACCGGGACTCCCCCAGCTCTTGGCACTCCGAGCCACAGTGCTGGCATCGCCACCTCCTCCTCCTCCTCCTCCCAGGCAGGGAGAGCCACGCTGCAGGCAGACCCTGGGTTAGCTGCAGCCCCGCACCCTGAGCGGGCGCAGGCAGGGCAGGTGGGCTTTGCTCTGCGGCGAAGGGGCCACGGACAGGCTCAGTAAGGAAAGCAAATCCCTGCCAGCGTGCCTGGCTCGTAGACACCTGCATGGCCCCGTGTGCCCTCTGTGCCACGCAGCTGAGCCCCCGTCCCCATGTCCTTTGGGAAAGCCCGGGGCTGGGCGCTGTGCCGCTGCTTATTCATTTCGAGGCTTCGCAGCCCCGAGCAGCTTGCCAGCTCTTGGGAGCTTCATGTCTCCTCCCCGAGAGAGGTGACTTTCTCTGACTCAGAGCTGGAAAGGAAACCCAGCGGGCTGCAAAAGGAGACCCAGCAGGCTGCAAAAGGAGACCTGGTGGGCTGTGGGCTGGGCAGAAGAGCTGGGTTTCCCCGCGCAGCAACATGTGACTCTGCAGCAGTGATGGAGAAGCTGACACTGCTGTCACCCCAGGGCGTACCAGTGAGACCAGAGGGCAAAGCCGACCCGGCCTGTGCCCTGCTGCTGGGATGGGTAGGGGGTTCACATCGCCAGCCCTGCTCCAGCACAGCCCTGTGCAAGGGCAGCCAGGAGGTGTTTGGTACCAGCCAGCTCCATCCCTGCCCCACGTGAGGTGAAATCCCTCTTCTTCCTGAAAGGACAGCTGAGCTGGGCTCCTCACTGGACGGAGAGAGGGACAGACCCTCCTGGTAGCCGCGGCATTGAGGAAGGATGCTCAGGAGCCAGCCAGGAGCGAAGGGGCTGTCTGGGACCCTGTGCTGGGCCCAGCCCTCTCCCGGTGCTGACGTCCGTCTCACCCACGTGTGCACCAACACGCACACCCACCTCCCCGCAGAGCAGTGCAGGCGCGGGAAGCAGTTTCCCGAGGCGTGGGAAGGCTGGTGCCCAGAAGAGCCGTGACCACGGGCACTGCGTCTCCTCTGCACGGACGGCTTCTGCCAGGAACCCCGGGGCCAGCAGGGAGCTGGCGCGGGCGCGGGATGAGTCAGGCTCCTTCACCGGTCCCTGGCAGCCCTTGGCACAGCTCATCTTGGCCCTTCCCACCTGGTTCCCATTCGACTCAGCACCCGGAGCCCCGCAAGGCAGATGTGAGTGTTAGAGCAGAGGAGAGATTCGAGAGATGCGGCAACGTCACTGCTCACACCAACCTGGAAACCCCGTGCCTGTTCCCGCAGCTCCCTACACCCGTGGGCTGAGATGCTGGTCCCAGGAGGGCACACAGGCCCTGGGCAGGGAGGTGTCCTGGTCCCCAAAGCAGAAGGACAGGAGAGGAAGGTCCCTTGTCCCCTGCAGGGAGTGTGTGGGAGCCCTGAAAGTCTGAGGGGAGGCACCTGGGAGGGGTGCAGCAGAGTCCCCTGTGCTTTCTAGTGCCCTGTCCCCTCTCCTGTAGGCTGCCCTGTCCCGTCTCCTGTGGGTGCGAGGTGGGTGTCCCCTCTCCCGTGGGTGGCCCCATCCCCTCTCTTGTGGATGTGAGGTGGGTGTCCCCTCTACTGTGGGTGGCCCCGTCTCCTCTCCTGTGGATGTGAGGTGGGTGTCCCCTCACCCGTGGGTGGCCCCGTCCCTTCTCCCGCCGGGTGCCCTGTCCCCTCTCCTGTAGGCTGCCCTGTCCCCTCTCCCACGGGTGGCCCCGTCCCCTCTCCTGTGGATGTGAGGTGGGTGTCCCCTCTCCCACGGGTGGCCCCGTCCCCTCTCCCGTGGGTTGCCCCGTGTGTCGCGCCCGCCCCTGCCTGGCGGCACAGCCAGAGCCGGCGGTGTTGGGCGGGAAAAGGAAAGTGAAAGCCGGAGCCGTGCTTTCGCTTTCACCGCCCCGGCACGTTCCCTCGGGGCGGCCGGGCCGGGCGAGGGGCCGCGATGGCGGAGCCGGGGGCACCCATGCGGCTGAAGGAGTGGCTCATCGCCCAGATCGACAGCGGCCGGTACCCGGGGCTGCGCTGGGAGAACCGGCACCGGACGCTCTTCCGCATCCCCTGGAAACACGCGGCCAAGCAGGACTACCGGCAGCAGCAGGACGCCGCGCTCTTCAAGGTACCCCGGGCTCCCCGGGACCCCCACCCGGCTCCGTGACCACCCCCGGGCCTCCCTATTGCCCGGGTCCGTGCATACCCCTAGGACCCCCCACTTGGCTCCGTGCGCACCCCTGGGACCCCCCTGCCCGGCTCCGTGCCCACCCCCAGGGCTCCCTGTTGCCTGGCTCCGTGCATACCCCTAGGACCCCCACCACCCAGCTCTCTGCAGCCCCCCAGGACACACAGCCCTGGCTCCCCACCCAGCCCCGGTGGACTCGTACCCCAGTGGGCTCCCTTGGATAGCAGAGCGGGGAGCCAGGACACAGGCAGCCCCCGCAGCGCAGGGCATCCTCTGCCCGACAGGCTTGGGCCGTCTACAAGGGGAAGTACCACGAGGGGACGGACAAGGCCGACCCCTCCACCTGGAAGACGCGTCTCCGCTGCGCCCTCAACAAGAGCACCGACTTCCAGGAGGTGCCCGAGCGAAGCCAGCTGGACATCTCCGAGCCCTACAAGGTGTACCAGATCGTGTCCGACGGCACCCGGGATGCAGGTACATCCCTGCCATCCCTCCTCCTGCGCCAGACTTGGAGCTGATGCATGCACCGTGCCTGTATGAGCCCCATGTCCTGCAGACATCACCCCTCCTCCCCACTCCTCTTCCTCTCTGGGTGTCCTGGGCAGCCAGGCACCTTCCCAGGGGCTGTTCCTGCTGTTTGCCATGGGGGTCATCTGGTTTTCCTTGCTCTCTGCAGAGAAGGTTGGTGACACGCGGTCCCCAGCCGGCGAGGATCAGCAGGTGAGCCAGCCCCCCCGCCCCGTGCCATCCACCGCAGGAGCTGCCTGCGGGCTGGAGAAGGTGGGACCCCCAAATCCCCCCTCATCTGCTGGCTGTTCCCCTGCCTGCACGCTGCCTGCATCCATCCCGCTGGGCAGCTGGCTCCCTTGAGCATCACTACAGGTCCCCTGTGCCATGCAGCTGCCAGACTCAGGCCGGGGATCCGCCAGCACGCAGGGTCTGTGGCGGAGGCAGGACCCAGCTCAGGACTCCCCGCTCCCGCCTCAGTCCTCACCGCAGCCGCTCTCCTCCCCAGGGCACCGCTGTGGTGAGTCCGGAGCAAGAAAACCAGAAGGGCATGATGGAGACGTGCCACGTGTCTCCGCTGCCCCTGCTCTCTGCCCACCCAGCCGAGCGAGGTGAGGAGGGTCCCTGGCAGCGGGATGGGGCTGGGGGCAGGGAGCACACACTGCCTAGCAGGAGCAACCCCGCTCTCCACAGCCCCGCGCACCCTCCCTTGTGCAGGCAATGCCCACGGGGATGGAGACCGGGGCTGGGGACTCCCTCCCTGCCCCAGCGAAGCCACTTGATCATGCGCTTAGGAGCTTTAATGAGGTCCAGTAACGAGCAGCAGTGGTGGGAAGGACCCTGCCGCCCACCTGGCCCAGGGGCTGGGGCCAGGACAGCACCCGGGAGCCCTCAGGGACAGCTGCCCATGTCCCTTTACCACCTCATCTCTTGCCCTGGCCCAGGTTACCACGTGAGGGGAGTCTTCTACGGCTGGAACCCGACCCACAGCCACCTCCTCCCTGGACCCCCGTCCTACCTCCCCGTGGAGGACGTCAACCACTCAGGTAGGGGCCGGGCAGTGCCCTGGGTTGGCCCCCCCCGGACCGGGCTGCCCGTGATCTGACCATCCCCTCTCCCCAGACTGCTGGCTCCACATCCGCCTCTACTACTGCGACGTGCTGGTGAAGGAAGTCACCACCCGCACGGCTGAGGGCTGCCGCATCACCTCCCGCGCCGTGCCAGCCGACAGTGAGCGCCTTTACGGCCCCTCCTGCATGGAGCAGATCGAGTTCCCCCCGCCGCGGGCGCTCGGTGGCAGTGGCCGGGTGGCCGGCATGACCGACGTGCTGGAACGGCTCCTGCCCCACCTGGAGCGCGGTGTGCTGCTGTGGGTAGCGCCCGAGGGGGTCTTCATGAAGCGCCAGTGCCAGGGCAGGGTGTACTGGAACGGGCCACTGGCCCCGCACAGGGACTGGCCCAACAAGCTGGAGAGGGAGAAGACCTACAAGCTGCTGGACACGCAGCAGTTCCTGCAGCGTAAGTGGCCGCCCACCGTCCCGGGCGCACGGGCTCTGCTGGACCCTGCCCCGGGAGACCCCGATCCCCTCGGGAACGGGGGCAGCTCCTGCCCTGGCACGGCTGCTGTGGGCTGTGGGGCTGCGGGGACCTCGTGTCCCCTGATAGAGCCGGTGTCTTGCAGAGCTGCGGGGGTACCTGAGCCACGGGCAGCCCACGCCACAGTACCAGATCCACCTGTGCTTCGGGGAGGAGTACCCCACCAGCACCGGGCACCACTTCCAGAAGCTCATCATGGCCCACGTGAGTATGCACCGGGGCTGGCGCTCGCGGTGGCATCGAGCTGGGTGGCAGGGCCACCACGGTCGGGGGGCACACGGACCCGTGCCCGTTCTCCGTCGGCTCTATGCCTTCGCAGGTGGAGCCGGTGTTCGCGCGGGAACTCTTCCATCATGCCCAACGCATGGGGCCGATGCTGCTCCACGACTCCCCCCAGCCCTGCACCCCTGGTGCTTCCAGCCACATTATCCGCATCCTCAAACAGCTCTGCCAGCCCTGAGCCCAGACAGGCAGGAGGAGAGACCAGTTGCAAGGAAGCCTCGGAGCGGGATGCTCTGCCGCCCCTCAGCCCCGCTCCGGCCCCGTTCCCCGAGCCAGTGTGCACAGGGCAGTCGGTGCTGCGGGGCCGGACACGGGCGGGCACTGGCCGGGGCGGGCGGACGGCTGCCATCCCTGCGCAGATCACTGGATTTATTCCCCGGGAGCCACCCAGGTGGGATTTGCTGTGTACTTGTTTGGTAAGCAGGGGCAGAGCCAGCCCTGTCCTCGTGCCTTGCACTGCCGGGACTCGCCGTTCGTGACCCTTAGAAATAAAGGTTGTGTTTCGGTACCACTGGCTCCGGTGTGAGGGGCTGGTGCCGGACCGAGGGGGGCACGGGCAGCTGGGGGGAGCCAAGCCCAGGCAGAGCCTCACGCTGCGGGCAAAGCCAGCTCAGCCCCAGCCACAGGGGACAGCATGAGCTGACCCCCTTGCCTATGTGCCGGCTCAAGACCTGTCCTGTGCCGGGTCCTGGCCCCTTGGCAGGGGCTGCGGGCAGCGGTGAGGTGCCCGTTAGCTGCTCTGCCGACCCGGCAACGCAGGAGCCTGTCCTGAAGGCACTCGCTGCCTGTGCCTCAGTTTCCCCTGGTGAGTGGAATGAGCAGGATCCTGGGAGTTGGGGGGCTGTGCTGCACCCTGGAGTCAACGTCCCGGCTGGGCACGGTGCGGGGACCTGGCACGGAGCAGAGATCTGGGACGGTGCACAGGATCTGGCACAACCCCAGCCTGGGGGCAGGGGTCGAGACGCTGGGGTGGGCAGGGGGTGGGTGATGAACCGAGGGCTGTCAGCAGCCCCAGACCCGCCGGCAGCACCCCGCTCAGCCCCCCGCCATCCCTGGCTGAGGCCCAGCTGCGCACTGTGGGCAGGGCAGGATGAGACCCAGGTCGTGGGAACCTGCCGTGGGAAGAGGGGCTGGGGGAGCCGGGGGCCATGCCCGGGGCTCGGCCGAGGCCAGCACTGCCCGCCTCTGCCCCAGGGAGGCCGCGGCCGTGCCAGCGCCAGGGCCGGCGGCTGCTGGCCGCAGGCCTTGGCGGCGTGTCCGTCCGTCCGTCCGCAGGGACCGGCGCTGGACGGCAGAGCCCCGCTCCGCCCTGGGCGGCCCCGCAGAGGAGGGGCCCGCCGCCCCCTCGCCGGCCGGGCGCGGGAGGTTGGGCCGCTGGCGGGTTTTAACGGGGCCGTGCCGGGGCCATGCAGCAGAGTGGGAGCGGCGGCGGCACGGGAGGGCTGCGGCTGGCCGGGAGGATGCAGCCGGACCTCCCCGTCGGCGACGCGGCGCTACGCAGCCCACCGGCCCCCGAGCCGGCCGGCGGCTCCTTCCCCAGCCCCGAGGCCACCAAACCACCCTACAGCTACATCGCCCTCATCACCATGGCCATCCAGAGCGCGCCCGAGAAGCGCATCACGCTCAGCGGCATCTACCGCTACATCATGGGCCGCTTCACCTTCTACCGCGAGAACAAGCAGGGCTGGCAGAACAGCATCCGCCACAACCTCTCCCTTAACGAGTGCTTCGTCAAGGTGCCCCGCGACGACAAGAAGCCCGGCAAGGGCAACTACTGGACGCTCGACCCCGACTGCTACAACATGTTTGAGAACGGCAGCTTCTTGCGCCGTCGCCGTCGCTTCACCAGGAAGAGGGGCCTCCGGGACACGCCGGGCACCGAGGGGGACGAGGGGCGCAGGAAGCCCCCCAGGCACCGGGCGCAGGGGCAGCCAGCCGCCCCGCTGCCCGAGGAAGGGAAGGCGGAGGGGGGCTACGCTTCGCCGGCGGCCACGGGGCGCCTGCCAAGCCCCACCGCACTGCCCGAAGGTGCCGGGGTGCCGGGGTGCCCCGAGCCCTGCGCCCGGCGGCAACTGCCCAAGGCCAGGCAGCCGTGCCTGTACCTGCCGGATGCGCCGCAGCCCAAGGGGCCGTTCTTCGCCCCACCGGAGAGCCGCCCGCCCAAGGAGACTGTCTTCGGGGGGCTCCCGGCGGCGCTGCAACTGCCCCGGCCAGGTCAGTACCCGCTGCCCGGCGAGCGCCCGGCACCGCACCCTGCCCTGCTGCCCACCCTGCTGCCCGCCCAGCCCAGGGACCCCCCGCAGGACTCACCGGCCCCCCCAGGCAGCCCCCCGGGGCAGCTGGAAGGTGAGGAGCCGGCCGCCCCCGGGCTGGGGCCAGGCCAGCCCTTTGGGCAGGTGCCCCCCGCGTTCCCCGGTACCCTCCTGGGCACGGGCAAGCCCCCCCCGTCCTGCTTCCTGGAAGGGGAGGGCTACGCACAGCCCCCCTTGCCCGTTTTTGGCTCCTTCAGCCGGTCAGGGCCCGAGGCGCTGGGCGGCAGCTACCAGTGCCGGGTACAGGCGCTGAGCTTCTGCGTGAAGGAGCGGCCGTGCGGCACGGCGCTGGAGCATCTCCTGGCCGCGGCCCCCCCGGCCCCTGCCACCCCTCGTCAGCCACCCTTCGGGGCCGCGGGGCCGCGGGCGGGCGAGCAGAAGGAGCCGTGGGGGTCGGGGGGCGCGATCCCGCTGCAGGGGGGCAACGGCTACCCCCTGGGGCTGCCCCCTTGCCTCTACCGGACACCCGGCATGTTCTTCTTCGAGTGAGGGACTGGTCCACCCCGGGACGCCCCCGGCCGCGGCACCGAATAAAGCACGTTCCCCAACGCTGCCTCTGTGGTCTCTGCACCCCGCTCGGGGTGGGCAGTGGGCAGGGGCGAGCTGGGGACCCTCTGCCCCAGCCCCGGTGCTGGCTGGGGGACATGCATCCCCGAGGCCAACCGGCGCAGCCCCCATCCCCGCCGGCCCCTCCATCGGCGATCACCGGCTGAATGGTGAGGTTACGGGGGGACGGGACATGGCCAGGGTCAGGGCACCTGCATCCAGGACCTGCATCCCTGGGAGATGCCGGGGACAAGGTCCTGCATCCCTGGGAGATGCTGGGGACAAGATCCTGCTGCAATGCGGGGCCAGGAGCCCCCAAAGCCCCATCCCGGGGTAGCAGGAGGGAATCTTGTCCATGAAGGGCAAGGGGGACGTGCTGCGGCAGGAGCGAGCTCCCACGGAGCCCTGCTGCTGCCTCCCTGTGCCTGGGACCGCTCAAAATGCCTGGCTTCGCCCCGGGTGCCACACATGGCACAACCAGCACCAGCCTCAACGCATGGCCCCGCTCACGCACACGCATGGCCCCAGAGAGACATCGGGGGGGAGGTGGCAGAGCGTGTGGGTGCTCTGCTTTGGGGGGGATGGGGCTCCCTCCCCTCTCTGTCCCTGCTCGGGGCTGTGCCGGTGCCTGGCCAGGGTCCCACCAGGGCTCTGCAGACACCCCGAGGCCAGGGCACCCCCCGGAGCTGGGCTGTGCCAGGGAGTGTGGCTGTGATGGGAATGGTCTAGGAAAGCAGATTCTTCCGACCTGAATCATGCCGGGCGGCTGCCGGTGAGGAGGCACCGGCTGAGTCACCGCTGCTGGCACTGGGCTGGGCACGGGGGACTTGCCCCGGCTGGCTGGGCTGGGGGACACCGGAGCAGGTGGGGGTCCCCACACAGCCCCGGGCTGGAGCCTGGCCGCCAGCCCCTTCCCAGGCACGCTGGGACACCCGGGCCAGCAAGTCTGCAGCGCTGGAGTGGGGCCAGAGCGATGCTGGCAAAGTGGGGGGCTGTGCCCGTGCCCATGTCCTCGACCTGCCCACCCCAGGCTGGGACAGGGGGGACCCCAGGAGCAGTAATGCCCGGACCCCACAGCACAGCCAGCCCCAGGGTGGGCACAGTGGGAGGATGCCAGGCTGGCGGGGGCTCTCCGCACCGCTGTGGGGAGCAGGTTTGTGGCAGAGCCCCCAGCCCCCAAGGCCAGCAGGACCCCAGCTCAGCCAGTCCCGGGGTCTCTGCAGGGGCCGTGCTGGCACCGAGAGGCAGAGCTGGCGTCACTCAGGGACAGAGAGCAACGTGGCCACGTCAGCCCCATTATCAGCCCCCAGATGGCTGCTGCTGGGCCATGGCTGTGTCCCAGTCCGGGGCAGGGCAGCAGGGGAACTGCCCTTCATCATCAGGGATGGCCACTCAGCCCTGGGCCTCTCTTTTCTCCCTGGGTTTTTTTTTTTTTTTTCCCCTCCCCAGTGGAAAACAATATTTGAGCGTCTACATCATGCTGGCGTCTCCGGAGCGGCCGGCGGCGAGCGCGGCTGACCTCAGCCCCCTCCTTCGCACGGTCCCCGGGGGCGCAGGAGGAAGCGAGCGCCGCAGCCGTGCCCAGGGGCCGTCTGGTTCCCACGCAGCGTGGCTGGGCCCATCGCCCACCCCGGCTCTCGCCGCCCGCCGCCTGGGAATGCGCGTCCCCGGCCCCATGCGGTGTCCCGGGCTGGCATCCCCGTGCTGGGAGCGGCGTGGCATCGCATGGTGCGTGCCATTGCCCCCCACCCAAGCTGCAGCCCCGGGGATGGGGACCCCCGTCCCGCAGAGCCCGGCTGCCTGCACCTCCCTGGGGCATGCAGACCACGGCCATCCGCTCTCCCAGTGTTCTCCCCTTTTCCGCGCCCACCCCAGCTCCCGGCCGTGGGCCCGCTGCTTTCCCTGCCCTGCCTCCTCCCCGGCTCGCTCCCAGCTCTCGGTGGGTGGCCTGGCCCCCAGCCCGCTCACCCGCTCCCAGTATGGGCCGTGCCATGGCCGGGAAACTGGGCTGCACCCGGTCACGGGGCAAACCTGCTGCCGCTGCCGGCAGTGCTGCCGGGTGCCGGTGCAGGAGGTCTGCCCGCTCCCCTTCCTGCCCTTGCTTGTGCAGGCAGGGTGGGTGCCACAGGGATGGGGTGCGGGTAAGGATGGGGAAAGGGTGCTGCTCTGCGTAAGTGCTCCAGGGACGGATGCTGTAGACACACATGCACGCAGCCCAGACCGCGCCGTGCGTCCATGGGGCTGACGAGGATCCCCTTCGGGAGGGATGGCGCCGGCTGCCATGGCCTGTGCTGGACCAGGACCAGTCCTGTCACCGGCCCCGGCAGGACCGTTCCCCTCCCCAGGGCTTGGGGGGCTCCCGAGCCCTGTTCTGCCCCTTGGCCAGGAGCGCAGGATGGGGCCACAGCTGCTCCCACAGGTGCTGGTCCCGATGGAGGTGCCATGGGTGTCCCCATGGGGTCCCAGAGCAGGAGAGGAGGGGGCTGGAGAAGCCAAACTGGGCTGTGGGGTGGGGGTCCCCCATCCTGGGCTTGGGGCACCAGGACGTGCCGATGCCCATGCGTCCCCGTGCCGCAGCTGTGCGCACGCAGGGCTGTGTCCAGGAACCGATCCTCTGGAGCGGCTCAGGGCACCAGGAGAGTCCGGGGGCGACGGCCCGGCCGGGAGCCCCGTGGGCCACCCCATGGCAGGGCCCTGCAGCCCCCCGTGGCCCGCCGGGGCCAGGGCAACGTGCGGCTCCTGGGGCCAGGCAGGAAGGAGACGTCACCGCCACGGAGCGTAACTCAAACCAGATGGGGCTGTGCTGGCTTCCAGGCCCGCAGGGTGGTCACCGACAGGAACTGGTCAAAGGCTGCCGGCAGGAAGCGGCTGGGAGGGACGCCCGCGGCGGGAGCCGGCTTCCAGCCCGGGCAGCCTTAACTGCTTCAGGGCCAGCTGCAGCCCCACCAGGCAGAGGGGCACCAGCCACCCACCAGCCCTTGTCTGGGCATCCCGCCCCACTCGGGCAGATGCTGAAGCCATGAGGACAGTCTGTGACCATCCATCCCTCCATCCTTTCCCCCAGCACTCGGAGCCAGTTGCTGCTGCATGGCCACAGAGTGCAGAGACCAGAACCCCTCGGCACTGTGGGCTGCGCAGCCCCGCCTGGGATGCACCAGGTGGTCCCCATCCCCGGCACAGCCAGGGCCCCTCTCTGTCCCCTCTACCCCGGGGATGAGACGCCGCTTCCCATCCCCTCCTCGCTTATCTGCAGCCCTCAGACTGCGGCTGCATGGCCCACACAGGCGGGAACAGCGGCTGAGGGAGGGGGCCGGGGGGAGCAGGCCAGGCGCAGGCTGCGGGCAGACCTGTACATTTATTTACAAGAAGGCGAGAGCCGGGCAGGACTCGGGCATTAGGCTGGGCGCTGCGAGCCACGGCCCCTGCCTGGTGGGGACAAAGCTGAAGCCCCTTCACCTGCTGCAGCCGGTGGGGCTGGGGGGCCGGTGCCTCCCCCCATCTCTCCCCAGGGTTTTTCCAGCAGGCGCAGAGGGCACAGACGGCCCCAGAGCAAGCACACAGCCCTGGCTCGGGGGGGGGGGGGGGCTCAGCCACAGCAAAAGCCAAAGCTGGAGGGCAGGGGGAGCCCAGGACCCCCCACCAGCCCCCCATCCCCTCCTGCAGCGGGCAAGGCTGGAAGCTGCAAAGCCCAGGGGCTGCCCATCCTCCGGCAGCATCGGGGACCCCCGAGGGACGCAGGCAGAGGGGAAGGGGGTCGGGGCGAGGCGGAGGAGCGGGGGCAGCACCCGCCTCCCACGGTCCGGCCGGTCCCGGGGAGCTCCCGTGTGTGGCGGGGGGAGCTGGCGGCCGCAGCCGCCGACCAGCAGTTCCTGTGTGTTGGTGGTCAGGGCTGGAGCGATGCTCACAGGAGCGGGGGAGCATGGTCCAGCTGCTCTGCATTAGGACGCCTCGCTCATCTTGATCTGGCGGGGACGGGTGAAGCAGAGGTTGTGTTTTTCCCCCGCTGGCAGAGCTGAAGGGCAGGGAGGGCAGGAGGAACACAAAGCCTCCTTCTTCCCTCGCTGGCTCCCAGCTGGGGACACTGCTGGAAGCGTGCTCGCCGCTTCCTCCCTTCCTGTGCGAGCAGCAGCTCGGGGCCAGCTCCGCTCCCGCACGCCCAGCCGGCCAGGGAGGAGGCGCTTCGGCCCCGGCTCCGGTGCCAAAGCGCCAGGGTGAGGGTCCACGCCTGCCCTCCGGCATCCCCGCGCCAAGCCACAGTGCTGGGAAGGGAGGTCGGGCAGCTCAGGGTCCAGCGACAGCGAAGGCAGGGCAGGGTTGCAGCATTTACAGGCAGAGCACGCAAGTCTCGGGTCCAAGGTAGCGGCAAGCGCGCAGGGCGGCCCAGGCAGCGGTGCTCGCACTGGGCCGGAATTTCTCCTCCAGGGCCATGAGAAGGAAGGAGGAGCGGAGCAGAGATGCTGCAGGTCAGGCATCGCACAGCTGGGCCAGGGATGAGATTGGAAACCAGCACTCAAGAGCGGCCTCGCAGTCTGAGGAAATCCACATGGGAACATTGGCTCAATGGGAATGGGGAGGGCTGGAGCCCCAGGAGCCCAGGAGGGTGCTGCCGGCATCCCCAGCAGCAGGTCCCCGGCGCAGAAATGCGGCACAGGGTGAGATAAGCTCGGCAGAGCGGCTCCGAAGCGGCGGGCACGGGCGCAGAGCCCAGTGGGGTCCCGGCCCCCCCGAGCAGTCCTGCAGCCGCTGGGTGCCAAGGCAGGGCGCAGCCCCAAGGGACGCAGCAGAGCAGCACCCGCAGTGGCGGGGGGCACGGAGCGGGGGTGCAGCGGCGTGCCGCAGCGGGGTCCAGAGCAGCCATCTGGCAGCAGCACGGGCAGGGAGGGGGCTGCGTGGCTCCAGCCTCTGGCCCCCGCAGTGCGAAGCGAGGAGCCCAGCGAGGTCCTGCTGCCGTCCAGAAGCAAGACTGATGTGGGACTCTCTCAAGCAGTTCCTCTCCGGCCTGGGCTCACACGAGGCTCGGGCTCCTACTGGGAGCCCCTGCTCAGACGCCCAGTGCTGTCAGCGACCCCGAGCTGGTGATCTTCTTGAAGCGGTTGGCTGCACACACCCCGATGAAGTTTTTCTGTAAAGGGGGAATAGGAGAGATGCTCATCGTACCCCAAGGGCTGCGGCTCCAGAGGCTGAGCCAGACCCTGCTCCCGGGGCTGGTGAGGAGCCGGGCTGGGGAGCGGGCAGCTGCCCCGGCACCCGTTCAGCTGGGTTGTGTGGGAGGGGAGAGTGGGGCAGGGGGAGGCGCAGGGCTGATGCTGGGGATCATTCACTACATTCTGTCCTGACACCACTCCTGCCCCTAAAAGGTGCTCTTGGGATGGGCTCAGGGGAGACCACCACGACGGGACCTATGCTTGAGGGGGGCCCCACCTTGGGGGCACCCATGCAAGGACCCTGCTGCTGGGGAGCCCCTCCTCCAGGCTCAAGGGTTCCCAGCCCTTGTGCCCCAGCTGCCAGCAGCACGGCGAGACAGAGCCATCCTCCATGTCCCAGATGCCATCCACCAGGATGGGCAGAGACTGGCAGCCCCCCCCCCCCCCAGGTCCCCCAGACGGCATTGACCCTCTTCCCCATGCTGGCACCCCGCACCTTCCAGCGCCGCCGCATGACGTATTTCTTGAGCAGCACCTGGGACTTGAGCCGGCGGTTGCAGCGCTTGGCCTTTTCTGCCAGGTTGTTGAGCCAGGGATGCTGCAGGCACTGGCCGGCACTCATCCGGCCGCTGGGGGTGAGAGGAGCCTGGGTCACCCCTGCTCGAGCCTCTCTCCCCCAACCACCCCCTTCTCCAGCCACCCAGGAGCCCCAAAACCCCAGAAACCTGCAGGGAGGAACCAGCCAGAGGGATGTGCCCAGGGACCAGTGGGGCTGGGCAGGACCCCAAGTGGTCCGGCATGCCCTGCTTGGGGCAGGTGACCCTAGAGGGACACGGGGCTCTGCTGGGGACAGCCAGCGGCCAGGGCAGGGCCCCGTGAGGCTCATTTGGTACAGGACATCAGGGGATGCTGCTGGTGCTGGTGCAGAGGGCAGCACGTAGTACCCAGGTGCTGAGCAGGCAGCTCTGGGGATGCCCAACCCCGGGACCCCCATGGCTGCTGCCAGCCTCGCACCTCTTCTCCTTGATGATGAGGTTTGAGACGAAGTCCTTGGCCTCATCGGAGACGCTCTCGAATGTCTCCTCATCGAAGTACCAGTTGGCAGCCAGGACGTTGTTGAGTGTCTCGGTGTCGTTGTCACCCAAGAAGGGGGAGAGGCCGCTGAGCCTGGGGGCACAGTGGGGTGAGGAGCCGGGTGCCCTCAGGCTGCGGCATCTCCCAAACCCCACAGAACGGAGCCAATCCGGCCAGGGCTGTCCCAGGGAGCGAGGCAAGGTGGCCCCAAGACGGGAGGTGGCGTGCGGCTGCTGGCACCATGTTGTGCTCCTGCCTACAGCTGGGCTGAGCCTTTCCCTGCCTGCAGATGCGGGCACAGACCCTCCCCAGCCCAGCTCGGTGTCCCCCAGCCCCACCTGCCCATCTCCCCATCCAGCACCCTCCACCAGCCCACCAAGCAGCCGCGTGCCTGGGGCACACGTACAGCTTGGGGACGGCTCCGTGCCCAGGGCAGCTCTGTCCCAGCACCCTGGCACGGTGCTGGAAGCACCCCCCCACAGCCCTGACGTACAGCATGTAGGTGATGACGCCCATGCTCCACATGTCTGTGGAGTAGGAGACCTGCTCGTAGTTGACCACCTCGGGGGACAGGAATTCGGGGGTGCCGAAGTTCACCTTCAGCTTCTCCTGGGGGTTGTATCTGCAGCCGGGGCAGGCGAGTCAGCAGGAGGGGGACAGGCTGCTCCCCCAAACCCCTGCCCCCCTCCCGGCAGGCACTGCTCTCCCCAGCCCTCCCGTGCCAGCCAGGGAGAGCCGGGGCTGGCAGCCATGGCCAGAGCCACGGCCCAAAGCGGGTCCCGAGTGTCCCAGCACCTCGAGGGCTTGTGGGGCCGAAGGGTGGGAGGGAGACAGGGAGAAGGGATGGAGCCAAGGGGGGGAAGATGGCACCTTCGAGCCAGCCCAAAGTCGATGATCTTCACCATATGCCCGGTGGCAGCAACACAGAGGATGTTCTCGGGCTGTGGGGACAGGGAGACCATTGCCCCACTGCCGAGAGGGGACATCCCCAGCGCGCGGGTCTGGCAGCCCATGGGTCCTGCGGCTGACCCGCACCAGAGCACTGACTCGCAGGCATCCCTCCCACGGCTGGCCGGTGTCGGGGACACACTGTCCTCACGGGCACGGCAGGGCTCGGGCCAGCACACAGTGCTCCCCACTTCGGTGCCTGCAAACACCCACTGCCCCCCTGCACCCTGGCGTCCCCCATCCCTGCAAGCAGCAGCCGGCCCCTGCCATCACCCCCGGCCCCGCACCTTGAGGTCGAGGTGGAGGACGCGCATGTGGTGCATGAAGCGGATGCCCTCACAGATCTGCCGGACGAACACCATGCAGTCCACCTCCGTCAGGTGGTAGTCATCGTCGACGATCCGCTCAAAGAGCTCGCCGCCCTCCACGCTGTATAGGGATGGACTGCGGGGTCACCCGGGGCTCCCTGCCCCGAGCCATCCTCCTGCAGAGCCCCCTGCCCACCCTGGGGACCCTGGCCCAGCCCCACTGTGGAGATGCTGGTGTAGAAGCTGAGCAGAGCCACAGTGGGATGCGTGCATGCTGGGATTCAACACACCTCACCAAGGCAGGCATGGGGGGGGCAGGTCACCCCAGGACACCCCAGCTCCCTTGGGGTTTGTAGAGCAGAACTGCCCCAGCATGGCCCCAGCCTCCCTGGAGCAAGCAAGCAGCGGGAAAAGGAGCTGTGTGGGAAGGACTTGGGTCATCTCAACACAGCCGTGATGGACAGAGATGCTGTCCCAGCCAGGCTGAGCTCAAGACTGCCTCCGAGGCCAGTGCGAGACGAGGAGGTACCCAAAAGGGAATAGGCGAGGTGAGGGATATTCCATGGGGCCAACTGTTTCTGCTTGGTGAGGGGCCAGCACATCTGCTCTATCTCTGGAGCATCCCCTGCAACACTGCCCCTCACCCAGGCATCGGGCCCCACGCGGCACTGCCCCGACACTCACAACTCCATGAAGAGGATGATCTCCCGGGGTGTCTCGATGGCATCATAGAGCTGGATGAGGTTGCGGTGGTTCAGCTGGTTCATCACGTCGATCTCCAGCAGCACCATCTCCTGCAGAATGAGCCCCACGGCAGTGCAGGTTGTCAGCCCTGACCAAGCCACCAGCACGGGGACAGGCTGTGTCAGAGCACCAGGGACACACCGGGCACGACACTGCCACCCACCACCTTGGCCATGCCACTTGCTGGCGGCACTGTGGCCAGGAGGAGCCCCCCCGCCCCGGCATCAGTCAGACCTTGTCCTTGGCACCCTGCTTCCGGATCACTTTGGCCGCCAGCTTGAGCCCTGTCTGCTTCTCCGTGCACGTGCGGACTTCGCCAAACTTGCCCCTGGGGAGGGAGAGCAGGAGAGATGCCAACACCATCAGCCATCCAGGCTGCTGGGGACCCCCACATTGCTGCCCTGTACTGCCCACTGCTCCCCTCTGCACCCATCCTGCCCGAGGCACCAACCCATCATGGCCAGAGAAGTCCCATTGACCCAGGACCATTGCCCAAGGCTGGACGGCAGCTCAGGGCAGTGCCAGGAGAAAGCCGGGCATCTTCCACCCTCCTGGGGCCCCTCCTTACCCTCCCAGGATGTCCTTGGAGCTGAGGTTGAACTGGGAGCTGATGTTGCCGGACCGCAGGGTGACGATACGGTGCGCGAAGGGCGCCGGCGGCGGAGGGATGTCATCTGCCCAGAGAGGAGGGCTGGGGTGAGAAGGGGAGCTGCTCCCCAGGCTGGGATCGCACCCAGGTGCAGGCAGGCACCCAGCAGCGCAGCCCAGTCAAACCTTGCGGGTGCAGGATGCGGCCAGGTACCGAGTGACTGGTTACAAATCAGGGTCTGCCAGCTGCCCGCTGCACCGGGGGATGCAGCATCCCCTGACGGGTCCCTCACCGCTGCCCGCAGCATCACCCTGCTGCGTGGCACCCACTCTGCTGCGTGGCCGCTCCCCACCGTCCCGCGTGTCATGGTCGCCCTCTCCAGGCCACGCTGCTGCGTGTCACCCTCTCTGGGCCACCGCATCCCGCTCACCCTCCCAGGACGCACCCCACGCACCCGGTCCTGGGCCACCCTCGCAGGGACCAGCCCCAGCCCTGCCATCCCTGCAAGGACAGCGGTGCAGGACACGGGGACACGCTGTCCCCTGCCACCGGCCAGGCGGTGGCTGTCACTCCCCGGGCTCCTCTTCTTCCCGGGCAGCCCCGGCCTCGGGGACCGTGCCAGGCTGGAGCAGCCTGGGGAGGGGACGTGACACATTTAGCCCTGTTTATAGTGAAACAGGAGCTCGAAGGCCACCGGGCAGGTGACAAGCCAAGAGCATGAGCCGGCAGCACGGGAGGGCAGTGCAGGCAGAGCCGCGGGGGACCCCGGGCTGCCGCCCCACAGAGGGTCCCAGGGTGCGAGGATAAGGCAAGCACCTCACCGCCTTACCCAGTATCTCGAAAGGGTCTTCCTTCCCAAAATCGGGGGGTGAGGTAGGGGCTGGGGGGTGGCTCTGCTTCTGTCGAGGACAGTTGCCCCCCAAGGCCAGGCTGTTTCATGGCCCCGGTGGGATCCGGGGGCTGCCCTGTGGCACCGGGCAATGTCCTCTCCTGGGGGGTGCCAGGGCTCCCTGCAGGGCCAGGGGGCTCCAGGGGCTGCTGGTCCCCTGGGGCTGACGGGGCAGGGCCAGGCTCCGTCGGACCCTCTCTCGGCTCCGCGGCTATGGTCTCCTCTGGTATCATCTCCATCGCTGCCATCCCCGCGCGGGGCTGCTCCTCCCTGGAAGCAGGAGCAGGAGGTGAGAAGAGCCCAGCCAGCAGCCCCCCGAGCCCAGTGCCCACCTCTGCCCAGAGAGACCCCAGGCTCCTCGGGGAGCAGCGAGGGGAGGGGACCCCAGCCCAGGAGGGTGCAGGTACCTTTGGCAGGCGGCTGGGCAGCTCAGGCTCTGCAGCAGCACTGGGCGCGGGGCCTCAGGGCCCCTCGGCTGCTGCTGCTCGTCCATCACCTTTGCCACTTTCTCCCCTTCACCCTGAGCCTTCGCAGCAGCCACGGCCGCTGCCTCTGTGGGCTCCTTGCCTCCATCCCCAGCCTCTGATGCAGCTGGGGGGGATTCCACCTTTGCGGCTTCCTTCCCTCCATCCTGAGCCTTTACAGCAGCCGGAGCCTTCTCCTTTGCAGCAGCCGGGGCCTTCTCCTTCACAGGCTTTTCTTTGCTTTCATCCTGAGCCTTTTTTGCAGCTGGGGTTTTCTCTGCCTTTGCTGCTGCCTTCCCTCCATCCTGAGCCTTTACAGCAGCCGGGGCCTTCTCCTTCACAGGCTTTTCTTTGCTTTCATCCTGAGCCTTTTTTGCAGCTGGGGTTTTCTCTGCCTTTGCTGCTGCCTTCCCTCCATCCTGAGCCTTTACAGCAGCCAGGGCCTTCTCCTTCACAGGCTTTTCTTTGCTTTCATCCTGAGCCTTTTTTGCAGCTGAGGTTTTCTCTGCCTTTGCTGCTGCCTTCTCTCCATCCTGAGACTTGGCAGCATCTGAGGCCTTCTCCTTTGCAGGAGCTGCCGCTTTCTCCTTTGCAGGAGCTGCCGCTTTCTCCTTTGCAGGAGCTGCCGCTTTCTCCTTTGCAGGAGCTGCCGCTTTCTCCTTTGCAGGAGCTGCCGCTTTCTCCTTTGCAGGAGCTGCCGCTTTCTCCTTTGCAGGCTCCGCCGCTTTCTCCTTTGCAGGCTCCGCCGCTTTCTCCTTTGCAGGCTCCGCCGCTTTCTCCTTTGCAGGCTCCGCCGCTTTCTCCTTTGCAGGCTCCGCCGCTTTCTCCTTTGCAGGCTCCTCTTTGCCTCCATCTTGAGCTTTTTTTGCAGCTGGGGCTTTTTCTGCCTTTGCCACTTTATCTTCTCCAACCTGAGCTTTTACAGTAGCCGGAGTCTTCTCCTTTGCAGGCTTTTTATCAGCTGGGGTTTTCTCTGCCTTTGCAGCTTTCTTCCCTCCATCCTGAGCCTTTGGAGCCACTGGGAGCTTTTCCTTTGCGGCATCCATGGTTTTAGCCTTTGCAGGTTCTTTGTCTCCATCCCGAGCCTGTGCTGCTGCAGCCAAGGCCATCTCCTTTGCGGGTTTTGCCTTCCCTCCTTCAGCCTCTGCTGCAGCCAGAGCCGCCTTCTCCGTGGGCTCTGCTTTCCCACCAACCCCAGCCTCTAACCCGCCAGGGGCTTGCTCCTTCCTGGGCTTGTTCTTCCCTCCGTCCTGAGCCTCTGCTACAGCTGGAGCCTTCCCTTCCACAGGGGGCTTCCCTCCTTTGAGCTCTCCTACAGCTGGAGCTTTTTCCTTCCCATCCTTGCCTCCATCCTGGGCCTTGGCAGCAGCCGGCACCTTCTCCTCAACGGCTGCTGCCTGCCCTCCATCGTGCTGCGCAGCTGAAGCTGCCTCCTCTGCCGGCGTTGCCTTCTCTCCAGCCTGGGGCTCTGGAACAGTCGGGGCCGTCTGCCCCACCGGCTCTGCCTTCCCTCCTCCGGCCTCTCCCGCAGCCTTCTCCTTCCCAGGCTCTGCCTGCCCTCCGTCCTGTGCCTCGGCGGCAGCCGGCACCATCCCCCCTTGGGGCTGGGCAGCCTGAGGGGCCGCTGGGGCTGCGTTGCCCTCTGCTTCAGGAGGGGCCATGCCACCAGCCCCCCCAGCACCGGGCATGCTGCCCACCCCACCGCCCTGCTCCATGGGGACTCTCCGGGCAGAAGGCAGCTGCCCTGCGGTGCTCCCGGTCTGGCGAGGCTCCTGCGGGAAAGAAAACAGAAGCTGAGGGCTCCCCAGACCCGACACCCTGCGAAGGGACACGGTGGGATGCGGGCAGCTCCTGCAGAAGAAGAGCAAGCTGCTGTCACCCAGCCGGGAGCCGTGCCCCTGCCACCCGGCCGGTGGCACCGAGCCAGGGACCCCACGTGGCCGCCGGTCCCTTGCACCATCCCATTGTGTCCCGGTATCTGCTCAGTGGTGACTGATCGATGGCCTGATGCCGGCACCTGTCGCTGCCACGGGGCCTCCGGCGTGCAAACAGGCCTGTGTGGCGCAGCCGGGGTGCCAATTTAAGGCCACGTCCCCCCATGGTGGGGCAGGAGACGGTGGCTCCAGCCCCAGGCTGGTGGGGTAGGGATCAGGTGAGGTGAGCATCCCTGGCACGGCCCCACCGCTGCCCACCCCGAACCGCACAGGCAGGTCCAGCCATGCAGGCAGAGCCCCATCGGCTCAGGGGCCACGCAGACCCCCAGCCCCAGTAGCCGCCAGCGCTGCCCGTCCCCCTGCCCGGTGGTGACCACAGCTCCTGCCCGAGTGGTCCCCACCAAGGCGACCTGTTGGTGCCAGCATACCTGCACAGGCTGCCAGCACAAGCTGCTATCCCATCCCCTGCAGCCCAGCACCCGTTCTCCAAATCCCTGCTCTGTCCCAGGCTCTGCTGCCCATCCCTGCCCGGCCACCTCCCCTCACCCTGTCCCAAACCCCCCCCCGCACAGCCTGCACAACCGTCCAGAGGCTGGGACAGCGCAGCCCCAGAATAAACCCACCAGTGACCATCCCAGTAACAGGGGACTCACTTGCTGGTCTTACTGGGACAGGAGCTATAGGCAGTTGGTTCCCAGCCAAGCGGTCCCGCATCCTGCAGCTCAGCATGGGGAGCCCACGGGGACAGAAGCATTCCTCCCAGGGCTGGGGGCTCTGCTCTCCCCAGGACTCCCCACTGCTGTGCCCTGCGCGGGCACCCATGGGGACCCTCCCCCCCCCCCCCCCAGCCCCTTTACCTGGGTCCCGGTGCAGAGGGCAGTCAGGAGGGCAGCATCTGCACTGTGACAGCGCCCGGAGGGAGCAGCCTCTTCTATCCCGGGTGTAACGGAGCCGGATTAGTGCAGGCAGAGGAGGATCCTTTACAGCAGCAGGAGCCATCCCGCTTCGCCTTTCCCAGCACCTGTCACTGCTGGAGCCCGTTCAAAGGACACGCCACTCTTCCCTGTCCCCCGCGGGCCGGGGACACGCAGACACGGCGCAGGGGAGGGGGACGCAGCCGCCTCCTGCCCCAGCATGGCACCACAGGGAGGGCTGGCACCAGCCACAGCAGCACCCCAAAAACATCCCACAGGGGTGGCCTGGCTGAGCTGGACGTGGGCCAAGTGGCCAAGTGGTTCCAAGGGGCCCACGGGTGATACAAGGTGGCTAGTGGCCACCCCACTGGGGATGGTGGCCGGGAGCAGCCAGTGACGATGCCAGCCCCCCATGCCGCTGAGCTGCGGCCAACTCTGCCCACTGGTGCCAGCCCTTGGGGAGAGCATCTCCAAAGGACGCTGCACTCCGTGAGGACACTGTGGCACCCGATGGCACCACCAGTTCTGGGCACAACTGCTGGTCCCCCAAAGAAAAGTGACAGCAGCTGGGAACCAGTCACTTACCAGCAGCTGCAGCCTCCTCCAGGAACCAGTTAGAAGACCCCAAGAGAAACAAAGGAGCTGGGGACTTCTGCTGGAGGGGTCAGGCTGTGCATGGGCATCACTGGCCCCTGCTGAAGGTGCAGCGCATAGTGCTGGGGTGCTGCACCCCAGGGCACGGCCTCAGGGACTGTGTGGGGCTGAATCCAGGCATGGAAAACCCCTGGGGAGAGGGGCATGGTGGGCTGCACCGTGCCAGGGGCTGCAGAGGCCACGAGCGGAGCCAGGCAAGGGTACAGCACAGCCACGCAGGGTCCTGAAGCCAATGGCTTCCCAAGGGTTATGCCAGGTTTCTGCTTCATTCCCCCACCCAGCAGAGCCCTGTTTACTTTAAAACTTGAACCTTTAAGGTGAGGAAAGCCTTGCTCACCAAGAGCGCACAGACAGCTGCTGGGGGTTTCTTCTGGGGGTGGGGGCAGCCGGGGGGGGGGAGGCGTTGCAGGAGGAACCCCCGGTAACCGGACCCAGCCCTCCCTGGCCAGCACCACCAGGCAAAAGCACTCCAATAATACCAACTATTAAAAACCCAGAACATCCATTTATCATGTCGGGACAGCAGGAATGCCAGCGCAGGATGGAGGAGGAAGGGCTCAGTTCCTCACCCACAGCTGGTGCTGCTTTGGGGGGAGGCCACGGCTCAGGGACAGGAGATAAAGCAGCAAGAGCAGCTCACAGTGAGAGAAAAAGAGATAGCAGAGACTGCTGGGGGTCAGGCAGCTGCCCCTAGAGCTGCCCCACACCAGGCATCCTCCTGGCCTCGCTCTCCATCACTCCTCGCTACCCCAGCCGGGCGCGGGCAGGGGCACCCTGCTCCTCTGCCGAGCTCTCCCAGCAGCCGGACAGGATAGCACAGTGAAGGTCTGAGTGCTGGTGCTTGCTGGGGGAGCAGAGCTCTCCCCCGGGCCAGGCTGGCTGGGTACCCCTGAGGAGGCTGAGATTACCATAGGCTCCTCCAGCCTCAGCCTCTGCCAGCTGAAGGTCAGGTCCCTGCTCCTGAGCTTTCCATCCCACAGCCACACAGAGCTCAAGTCCTGCAGACACCGAGCCCGGCTGCTCCCATATGGGACTCGTACGTGGCCAAGCTGAGCCGAGGCCATCAACACAGGCAGCAGCAGCATCCCAAGAGCAGCGCTTGGCTCGCCTGCAGCACCTCCCAGGAGGACGGCAATGCTGTCCAGGCAGGGGAAGGGACAGTGCTGCTCCATGTTGCCAAATCCCCGCTCCCACAAGCCACCAGCTTCTGTGCACCACAGGCTGGGGTCAGGCTTTGCCAGAAGAGCTGTGGTTCACACGTGGCATTGAGAGCGAGACAAGCCAGGATGGGGACACGGCTATCCCCCTGTCCCAGAGGTGCTGCTGTCTGTCCTGCCTGCCCCTGCCCTGGCCTCGGGCAGCTACCAAGGGGAGCACAAAGGCCTGGGGCATCACGCAGGATGCAGAGGAGACTGCCAACGAGCAGTGGAAGGGGAGAAACAAAAGGTGTCCCCCCCAGTGCCCTTCCCCTGCCACTGGCAGCAGCCCAAGCCCAAGGCAGAGACGCTGCTCTGGCCTCGGGTGGTAGCTGGAGAGCAGGGGAGCGAGCCGGCACTGTCATGGCTTGCCCCGATCACAGCACTGGCCGAGGGAGCCTTCCCACCTCCTTCCCTGCTGCAGCCTCCAGCTGTGACTCACAGCCCTGCCACACAGGCAGCCCACAGGCAAGGTTTAAGCTAAGGAGAAAGCAAAACTCACGGTGGGAGCTGCCTCCTCCAGGGCCCAGTTAGTCCTAACAGCAAAACCAGCAGACCCTTGGCAGCAGCATCTCAGGCATCATCCACCACCTCAATGCAAGAGCAACACTTGCTCAGCAGGACACAGCTGGGGACTCCTGAGCAGACACTGGGCTCTCCCACTCTGCCCCTCACAGCTTGGACTCATGTCTTCCGTGAGCCTGGCTCCATGCTGTAGAGCCTCCCTCTTCCCGAGATCAGAGGCAGGACCTGGAATGGGATGAGAACCAACAGGGATCACGCAGGAACAGGCACGTGGCTCCAACTGGCAGTGCCGATGCTGTCGTGTACATGCAGAGGTTGGAGCATCACCAGCATCCACGGTTCTCTGGCTGCCACTGACACCACTCCCATGGCAAGGGGAAATCCCCCCAACTCAGCCTCCACAGGGCACGCCGGCAGGAATAACTGGCTAGATGCCGTGCCTCGGGCAGCGGGGACTCTGCCCACCGACTGTCATCGCCATCGTACAGTTTGGAATTGCCTCTCCCCTCCTCAAGCCGAGGGCTGCCAGGCACCTGGAGGCCACCAATGTCACTTCAGGCACGTGCTGCCACTGCTCCGCCAGCCTTCAGCTCCGCACCCTCCCGGCAAGCCCCAGGTGGAAGGAGCACATCCACTCACCGGACAGGGGGGCAGGAGCCCATGCGCTACAGCCGTGCCCTGCAGCCCCCTCAGACCAGTTGGTGCAGTGGAAACTGGGATAAAATTCTCCAAGGAGAGCTGGAGCACCTGCCTGGAAGCCAGCCAGCCTTCCCCAGGCACTTGCAGTCTTACACACTGAGAGTCAGAGTTGGTGTCCGGGCACAAAGCTTTAGGACAAGGTGAAGCAGCAAAGCTCTGAAAGCAGGTGCTGCGGAGCCATGGAAATGGTTCTCCAAAGGAGGTGTGTGTAAAGGATGAGAGTCCTGTGGTTTGGCACTATTACAAGACAAAATTCATTTGTGGGCAAAGGGAAATAAGCTGAAAACACTCCCCTTGCAAGAATGATTTGCAGTATTGTAAGAAGGGCAATAGCTGCTGCACACCAGGATTTCAGATGCCTTACCCACAACCCAACGAGCAGCACAGTGCTCCAGGTCTCTGCAGAACACGGAAGCAAACCAACCACCACCAAGGGTTCTCAGGCTGTGAGGTTTTTTCCTCCCCATTCAAGAACTTAAGCCAGAGTCTACGTTGGCTGCAGCTGGAAGACAGCCTGTCCTGGGGATATCTGGCAAAGCATCAAGCATGCCAGTTCCCTAGCTACGTGGTTGTCACAACTTCAGCAGCACACTTTAACCTTTATGCTTTTCATGGGTAAGGGAGGCTCTCTGCACAGCCAAGCCCTGCCCATTCTCCAGGAAACCCTATACCCCATCTAAATCGAGCAGCAGGGCAGGCAAGAACAACATCCCCACCTGAATCCCAGCCATGCCACTGTAACACAAGCCAGCCAGCCTGCCTGTCCCGGTGGGGACCAACCCAGGCATGCAGTCAGCAGCTTAACTGCTTCCATCAGCACCCAGGACTTCCCCAGACGAGCTGCCGTCGTGACAGGTCTCATCAAGGTGATGGGGAAGGACGGGGAACAATCCCAACATCATCCAAAGAGCTTCCAGAGCTATGCAGCAGCTCAAGGACAGCAATGTGGCTGCCAGCAGCAA
The DNA here is from genome assembly GCF_026419915.1 of Harpia harpyja. Classification (NCBI taxonomy): domain Eukaryota; kingdom Metazoa; phylum Chordata; class Aves; order Accipitriformes; family Accipitridae; genus Harpia; species Harpia harpyja. The sequence continues at coordinate 30,152,669 of NC_068940.1, forward strand.
CGCCAGGGAGCACCAGCCATGGATCTGTATCACCAGGACCTGCCCACATGCAGGCTGTCCTTGCCAGTTTCATGCCAGGCCATGCTGGCAGCCAACAAGATATCCCAGCAGAGAGGCCAGTGAGAAGCAAAGCTGTGATTTGAAGAGCATCATCAAGCCTTTTCATGAGAATCTCATTCACCAGCTAATAAGATCTTGCAATTCTCAGCTACCTTTCAACACAAAAGTCCAGAAAAACATTGTCTGCCTTTTAGTTCCAGCACTAGTCTGAGTTCAGCAAATTACTTTGGTAATAACTCAACTAGAAATGCATCAGAGGAAGACTTTGTAGCCAGCTCCAGCTCTCCTTGGTCACCCCTCCTCCCAGCCCCACTTGCTGCCAAGGCACGCTCATAAAGGTGAAGAGTTTTGAGTTCTTGAATACAAGAATGTTTTTCCAAAATCCACACAGCAAGAATTTTACATCAGTTTGTCAACCTACCCTGACTCTAAAGGCGTGTGCTGAAACAGCACTCGGTTACATCCCAGTCTCCTGCTTGAGTCCTGTAACTTTATCCTCCCACTTCTACTCTACTGGGAAAATCATCTGCCCTTGTTTCCTTGTTGAAGCCTTTGCTGAACTCCCATTTAGCTCCTCCAGGACAGCCATCTTTTACACATTTTCTACCCTAGAGCAGCTTTTCTAGTGCATCACCACTTTCCTCCTAAGAGGGCAGGTTACGCTAACAACCCACCAGCCTGTGAGAATCTGTTGGGCGACTCCGGAGAGCTCAGCCAAATACCTGATACCCTTGTAGGGCATGGCAGCCCGAGGCTCCCTTTCACTAAGTTTGCAGCGTATGAGGAATATAAGAGTCCGTGTTTGCAGGAAGAGCTAATATCTTTTATTAGACCCAATGATACCATTGGGAAAAAACTGACAAGCTGTCAGGCATACAAACCCTTCCTCAGGTCTGAAGCAGAGGCCATGTAGGGCCATCACGGAAATCCAGTTGCTCTATGCTTCAGGGATTGATAGCTGCTCCAGCTCAGCAGCCTTGTTACCTTGCTTGCCTTTACATTCTTCCCCAGCTCATCATCATTCAGGCTTTCCTCTGACTCACCATAAATATTTGCTGCTCCTGCTGCCCACATGCTGCCCGCTCCAGAGGGGCTGGCACTGAATGCTGCAGCAGAAGTTTCCTTGACTGCACATTCAAGGTTCTGCCATGTCCCCGTCCAGCAGATCACATGGAACAGCTCCATTACGGCAGAAATAAGGTTAAGGCAGACTGAGGGAAAATCTGCACGCCTTTGGTCAGATCCATGCAGATCTGAGCAGTTTTCAGGAAGAGGATGCTTACGAGTTCCTCTTGCTCCAGTCATTCCTGTAAATTGTGCATCAGCAGGGCTGTCATTTACCTGTGACAAGCAGCTTTTTTGGCCAGGCTGTTGCTGCTGACACTCCCCTGTTACCCTCAGCTCAGCGACGTGGGGCTATCGGCAAAGTCAGCAAAATGCAGCTGAAGCCATCCTATATGACTGGGTGAAGCTTTTGGGCCCAGTTCTGCCACAGCCACGTAAAGATCCTCAAGAGAAAGGAAGAAGATGAAACCTCTGGCAAAAAGGAGCCTTGTCTCTTAGCTCACTGTTCTGAAGAGGCCATGCTGTCACAGGGTCATTCATCCTTTAGTACCAAAATGCTTCCTCAAACCCCCTTGTTCTCCAGTTCCTCAGTTATTAACTGCACAATACCTTTATTTTTTTAAAGCATCCTTATGTTTCAGTGGGGGTGACTTCCGCTCTTTTAATCCAAGCACAGCAGAAGTTTGAGGCTGGTGCTTTTTGCAGCACTGTAAGTTCAGTACACCCATACAAAATGCTTGCTCACTGCTGGCTGCAACTGCTGTTCTGCAATGATATCCCTTGAGCGTTGCACTTTTTAGGAGAATTCCTGCAGAAACATCATCCTTGGGTACAATAAGTATTTGTCTTTAAATTTAGCTCTCTGAAGACTTTCTGCATCTGTCATCTCTCTCAGATTAGGAGTAAAACACTAGCAATTGCTTGATACACTTCGGCAAGGATAATGAGACAATCAGTACCTCTTACCATACCCCTCGGCTGGAGTCCGACACCTAACAAGTTTGAACTCCCTCTCTTCTCCATCCAAACGAAAATCCAAGTAAAAGGACACACACTCTAAGAATACTTCTCCAATTGTATCCAAATTCAGAAGAAATGAAAGCAAATGTTTGCCATAACCCCCAAACAAGAAACAGTTTGTCCTACCTGGACACATTAATTCTAAGTTTCCCATGTTTTTCTGTTCAAAACAGCACCACAAGAGCAGCGAGCAGCCCAGCTCATACGTGTCCCAGCAAGCAATAAAGGTAAGAGACCCATAAACACAAGAGAGGCAAAGCCTCCGTATCATTACAGCCATGAGAAGCCAAGCCAGCGCAAAGAGCTTTATGCATTTCCAAGCCTGAACTAGAGAGCTTGCTCTCATCCTCTCTGCCAACAGCTTCAAGCACAGCTCCAGTCACCTGCCATGCCAGCCTTTTTTTGCAAGTCCCTTTTCAGCTCAGGAAACAGCACCACACGATCACCTGAGTTAGCAGAACAGGTAACAGCAACACGGACATGTCAGCGGGCAGCACTGGTGTCCGAGAGCATCATTTGGAGTAGTTGTATCCCTAGCCCCTTCTTGCCCTCACACAGCCTTTGCAAGTTATCTTTCTTGTTAAGTCCAGGGAAAGACCTAAAACAGTCTTACAAGGTAAGAAATCGTATCACAATGCTAAGGTAAGAAATAATTCTTTGTAAATTTTAATCTAAATTTGATCACCTCTTCCCAATGCTGGAATTTTTGTCCTCCAGCACATTAGAGCACTTGGTCTATATTTAGTTCTGCTAGCTGCGCTAAACTGGCTAGGAGACGATGCGTCTTTAGCCAAGAGAACTGTGCTGGCAGGAGCCAGGGAGGCAGCTTACAACAAGTCATTTGCCAGTTAAGTGGTTCCCCAAATAGAATGGCTTCAGCTATAAAACAGCAGGAGGTTTAATACTCTAATATACACAGGGAACTACTTTAAAGTGTGGGCAAGATTCATATTAGCACCCATCTAAACATCAACAAGAAAGGCCAGACCTGCAATATGCAGGCTTGCAGAAGCCTCACATTACTTAACAAAATTCAAGCTTAATACAGACTAAAAGCCTAAGAAACAGACACTTAAAACCACTATGTAGATGTACAAAGACAAACCAGCTCTTCCAGGATGCGCACATCCTTGTACGATCACCAAGTGCCCTTTACCGAAAACTCTTCTGCAGGAAAGGGATTCAACCCACTAGCAAGAGACAGTGATCAGATTAGGAATTTTTATTTAGTTCAGGTACACAATATTTGTATGCAGTATCAAAACCTGGTTTAGTCTTTAGAGAACAAGATGTCTAGATGTGAAGCAAGGCCATGGAGACCACATGGCACTACCTGTACACCATGCCTCAGCCACCTGCCTCAGGTGGCATTAAACTACTCAATATAATAATGGAACCAAATGTAGGAGTTGAGACTGAGCAGTCATGTAAAAACAATTGTTCCCTCTCTGCCTATCAAGAGAGTGGAGAGTGACGGGATGTCCCTCCTACTGTCACGTGGATGTCTATCAGCACCGGAATCTATCCGAGAAGTTGGGAGACTTCGGTGTAGTCAGCGGCTGATCACTGGGCTTCACTTCTACACTGCGGTATTTGCGTATTGGGTTTGCCTTGTGAACCTGTAAAAAAAAAAATTAAAAAAAATCAAGGACAAAATGAAGCAAATGGTTGCAGTTATGATGAAGCTGAAACTTGCAGGTGAGCCATCAGTGGGATGAAGGCAGGTGTCTGTCTACAAGACCACCACACCGCCTAGGGCACTGGAGTGAGCCACCAGGAACATGCATGGCACACTTTGGGGTTGTGGATTTTACACAGATCACTCTGCTCCAGTGACTACATGTGTACAGCTCCAAAAATCAGTCACCCAAGTAGAGTGTCCCCTTTTTTTTTTTTGTAAGACCAGTTGTAAAGTTAATGAGGAGTCAGTTTGCAACAGGGAAACTTGAAAAGACAGTCTTAATGTACCTCAATGCTGACATTAGCTCATTTAGTACATTTACACATCCCTTTGGGTTACTTTACAGCCCCTGTTCAGAAATAACTCACTCACCAGTTCTTGTCTTAGCTTAGCAACTTCTTCCTTTTCACGCTCCTCTTGTTGCTGTCTGGCCTGCTCTTGATGCCTCTCCCTTACGGCTTCTATAGCTGCCAATCGTTTTTCAAATTCTTGCCGCTCTTTAGCTCTTTTTTCTGTTGCCAGCTCAAAGCTTTCAGGAACTATGGAACCAGAAAGGCTCTCTAAGTTTAGAAATAGAGGAGATAACATTGGTGCAAAGACAGTCAGGTGAAGCAGAGCAGTACTAGCATCAGGTGGAAGCCTCCCTCTGGAGCGCTTCACCTTGCAAGGGTAGTTAGTAGGTACCTCCAGGCTTCAGGAAAAGAGAAAACCTTACGCCCAAGCATGACCAGTGTTAATGCAGACATTACCCCATCATGGGTGTTCTCGTAGGAGGGAGCAAGCACACAATTGTTAGTACAAACAAGTTTTTGGCTAGTCCTATACCCTATGAAGCTTAGTCTACCCTAAGCTGTAGATGCCTTCATCTCATTAGAAGTGGGAGGAAAAGACTGACAGCTGCTACAGAAATGCCAGCTGTCTGTACAGGGAGCTCCTTGCATACTATTTACCCTTATTCCAAGCTAGCACGCATCAATCATCTGCCAATTGTAGCATAGCTGTTAAATACAGCTGCCATGTTAGTGCAGGACAGGGGGGCAGTGGAGAGGAAACTCCCCTGCTCCCTGGGGACACAAGCTGTTAGGGAATTAGTTGATTAAGTGCAAGGCACTATTGGCTGTGCTGATAAAGAAGAGGCAACAGCCAATCTAAACATCATTTAATTGCATCAGTTCTGAGTTATCAGCCAAGCTTGTGTAGCAAGGACTTGTAACTCTACCTGATAACAGCTTATTTTCTTTTTTAGGCACAAAAGGCTCCTGGTACACCACTGTGTTGGGACGAGCTTTAAAACATGTCGCCTCTTTCTGCCTTTTCAAGTCTTCTTTAAGCTGCAAGAGAAGACAGCCCATCAAGTGCCAGGCATAACAAAAAGACCATCTGTCCCCACCCAGACTTCAGCACTCCCAACACTGGAAAAGCCAGGTTGACTTAAAGTCATTTGCATAGCAAATTATATTAAAGCCAAAAAGTTGTGTCACTTGTCACCTGCCAGTTACTTTTGCTAAAAATAGCCTGAAGAAAATTTCAGGTGTCCACTACAGACTTCACATGAGAGAAACAGTATATTAACTATACATCAACAAGTCCCCAAGCATAGAGATGGTCAGCAAGGGGATCCAGCTGCACATAGTTGCTGCTTAGAAAATACCCCACAGTTGTTCATGCAGTTGTGGTAAGTCCCATCACTTACCATAAACGGAGCAAAAAAACCCCAATCCACCAATCCTTAACCCATAGCACAAGTCTCATGCCAAGGACAGGATAATCCATTGCTCAAACTCAGATCCTGATTCAGCTCAAGCAGGACACTTTCTGAAGTCAATCATAACTCCACTAGCTGCTTTAAGGCTGCTCATACCTGCTACCCTTCCCATCCTACCTGCTGTTTCCAGCTCTGTAGCTTGGCAACTCCCCGTTCATCAACCTGCAGATTGAACGGTTCAGGCTGAGTTGGGTTTTTGACCTTCTTTTCTGGAAGCTTAACATGGTCAAAGTAAGGCAGAGGTAGTGCTTTGAACTTTGGCACCTGAAAGAAACAACTTGAAATATTTCTTGCCCTTTCCTCAAAGGCATGAAGCTTTGGAGTTTAACAGCCAAAAGCAAGAGGCAAGTCCTGCCACACCTTTTTTACTTAAGGAGTGGAACCCAAGGTAGCTTTTAGTTCTTACCTCTTCCTTCTGCAATTCTTCTATTTTTTTCTCTTTTTGTATTTGCCGCTCTCTGTCACGGGCATTGAAAGAGAAGGGGCAAACTTCCACGTGCCTCTGCTCTGGCATTTTAGGTTTGAAGGGCACTCCATAATGTGGCATTGGGTTAGCTTTGATCACAGGCACCACCTCTTTCTCCTAAAAGGATATTAGCATTAAGATCTGACACAGCACCAGATTTTTGGTTTTTGTAGAAAGACTACAACTCCTGCCAAACAAAGCCATGAATACTAGAGTTCCTTTAATAAGGGTAACAACAGTGTCAAGCAAAAACTCCGGACACTGTAAAAATTAGTAATCCAAAAAGTACTAATTTACAGGCATCCTGAACCACAGGCAAGTTCTTCCTCTTTCCAAACAACTATCAGTTCCTAGTACTCATCCAAATTAGACTAATTCTTTAACATCCTCCTTGCAAGAGGGAAAGGAGGAAGGCCATGATGCATTCTGAATCCTGCTCCCAAACTCCAGGGATCTAGAGTGACTGCAGGGAGAAGAAAGGTCATGTGCAATATCTGCCCTTCTCAGTAACAGAATAGGGATGGGCAATGTCCTTTAAAATCTAAGCAGTTTGCTTTCCTCATTCATAGCAGCAACACCTCAGAAACCCTAGTCAGTGCCCTCGTGTTTAAATTGAGTTATTTCATTTTGTATGAGAATTTAGTTTCTGTAAAATGAGTAGCAGCAACTAGATTGTTAGAATGGAATGGCACAGAGAAAGATGACCACTGGAGGAACTGACTAACAGGAGGGAAAGGGCTAACCAAACCAGACCATCACACCCAACTGGCAGCAGTACGGCAGGCTGGCCAAGGCAGTCACTGTGGTGAGACCAGAAGGCTTGACTACAGCCCATTCTCAACAGTTACCTTTTCTTCATCTCTGCCAGGCATTCGGGTTCTGCTTTTCAAGGTGAAGGCTGGAGACTTGGGGACTGTAACAGGAAGCACTTTCTTCTCTGGAACGCCCTGTTCAGAAGAGCCAGTAAGGAGTTACCCCAGCCTAAGTGCCAAGAAAAAGCACTACAGAGAAACAACCCGACACAGCACAGTACGTACTCATTGTGGTTCTTACCTAATGACAGGCAGTGTTTACTGAAGATTATTAAATACATAACGCAACATAGCTACGGACATTTTGAAGCTAATTGCCACCTTAGTGCTAATTCCCACGTCTGGGTATTACTAAACTTCTTACCACAATGTCCTCTAGGATTTTCATTGGACATGGCCTGGAATGGAATTCAAAGTGCTCTTCCTCCTGCTGCTTCTTACTCTCACGCTCCTGAATCCTTTTTTCTATTTCCAACTCAAAGCCAATGGGTTGCGTGAGTTCCCTCACAGAGGGTTTCTTGGGCAGGAGTGGTCCACCCTCAAAGATTTTGGGATCAAGTTCTCGTGCTTTGAATTTGTACCTACACAGGAAAGGCGGAGATAGTCACTGACGTATTGTGCATGGCAAGATGCAGCTTCTAGCAAATGGCTTCTCTCACAGCATAGAAGAGCAATAGTCAGGTACAGAAGCAGTTGTGCCATGCACAGACATTACATAGCACGCAGCTTTAGTTAGCAACTCCTCCTTTGCTTTTGAAACAGCAAGACATTAAGGAAAACCTTATGGATTGCTTTCTTGGAAATCCAAAGCTTTGTTTACAGGAGAGTTTTGAAGTGTACACAGGCTGTACTGCTATATTGGGTTTGCTTTACTAATCATAAGCTATACTCAACCCAAGATCAGCTCTCTTAAGAGCGCTTTCTTCAAAACAAATTGGCTACTTTTCACATCCCTACAGTCAGAGCCCTAGGATTATGCACAAGCTAAAAGAATCTCAATGTTTTTATGCTACTCATTCTTTCACGCAAAAAGGGTATTCCTGAGAAGTGATATTTTGGCACCTGGAAGGTATTTCCAGTGTAGTACAATTGTGTCTTGGAGGACTAGAGTAAACCTTTACTTACTGTTGAATTTTCTCCATTTCCTCTGCTTCTAACTCTGCTGTAGTTTTGCAGGTGACAGGTCTGAAGCGCTGCTTTGTTAGAAGCACTGGTGTTTTAGGGTTTGTAAGCCGAGCCTTCACCAACTTTCCTGGAACTGGGCCTATAAATTCAAGTCACAGAAACTAGCAGTTAATGGCAAGGCCTGCAACAGACACGGACTGTTTGCTCAGTAGAGTTGCCAAAAAGACTTTCTTGCTCTACCACCATCTCTGTGGACAGCCTCCTGGCTGGACATAGCCAGGACTGCTCACCTTCATCAGATTTCCTGCTCCTCAAATGGTAACGAGAGGGTGTGCGTTTTTGGAATGCTTCTACCTGCTCAGCAAGGGACACATATTCTGATGTGGTTTCTTCAAGTTTTCTTTTGTTTCCCTGGGACAGATTGAAAGGTTTGGGGATAGTGGGTCCCCTCGGCACTCGCACCTTAAGACAAAAAAACCCTACAGTCATTATGGCCATTTAACACAGGATGCTTCGATGACATTTCCTTTTCCCACTGATTCACAGTATCTGCCCCTTCTCTTTATTGAAAAGGAGGTAACACTTAACATCAGACATAAGTCTTAACTGTTTGAACGTGCACAAGCTAGTTATATTGGGAAACTGTATGAAGTGGAGGATTAAAGCACGAAGTGTAGTGACCGGAAGGTATGACATTAAAGGGCCCTTTTCAAAAGGGTCCTTTAGAGTCTTGTGGCAATGCAGATATGCAGTGAGCTAACAGTTACATTTGCACAATGCTTCCCTCTCCTATGGTAGCCCTCTTTGCGGGTTACCAGCAGCACGTGTTGCAAAAGCAGAAAGAAGGTGATGTCAAGAGTTAGTCAGCTGACTGCTGGCAATATTCTGGTTCTCACCGGAGAAGGAGGATGCTTTCTCAGTACTGCTGCAAAATCCAGTTCCTTGTACTCGTTCCCAGGCTGGCTTTCCCCATGTTGTTTAATTCTATTCTCCGTGCAGAAGTGGAAGTCAATTGGCTTTGTTACTTGACCAACAGTTCTCTTCATGGGTTGTCCTAAAGGAAAAGAGCATGTAAGGTCTTAAAGCCTTTTGGGGTCCAGGGGGAGGATTTGGAGAAAAAAAAAGCATTTAATTTCTAATTAACTTGAACAGTTTTTGGAGAACTCATCTATAACCTTTCAAAACATGACAAAAACCAAACAAATCTATTTCCAGGCAGTTTAGGGGCTGATCTACATTAAAAGCCACCTAATCCCAACACTTATTACAAAATCTGGAATGTTTGTTTTTAAAGGTACTTGTACAGCTCTATGCAGCACTCTCCAGCTGAGCCCAGTAGACCTTCAACCTGCAATTCAGCTAGAGCCCACCTGCTCCAGCAATAGCTGCTTTCAGAGACTCCTCGTTCTTCTTCCGCAGCTCCACAACCTCCTGCTGCAACTGCTGCATCTTTTCCAGCTCCTGCTCCTCTGTACTCTTCAGCTTGCCAGAACGATTGGTCCTCCTGCAGAAGCACGTTAAAGACTGAGATATGCCTTCCTGCTTCACAGCATGATGTTAGCACAAAGGAACATGCTTATCTCTGACTTCATTGCAGAAGCATCACTCATTATAAAAGTATACTCTTTAGAAAAGATCTGTTTGGATTTTGTTTGCTCAAGAAAGCTTGCAGCTAACTGCTATCCTGCACACCCATTTGCTGTATGCACGCTTCATCCATTAGCAAGAACAACTGTTTCCTCAAATTAAAAGCAAAAGCTTTCCTTTGCACAGGTTCAGCTGGTGACATACATTTATTTCATCCTAATATTGTTGTCTCAATCCGGTTTTTACTAAATGTGATACCATCACATGCCAAGTTGAAGCTGGAAACACTCTAGCCAGGGCTGTCACCTAAATCAACTATGATTAGCAAAGACAAGTCACAAGAAAGCTACATACTTTAACATTGTTGGTGTGGAGGGCATGGTCAGCTTGCTTCTCCCTCTCCCTGGGGAGAGGTCAGGATTCTGCAGGGGCTGTCTCCTCGTGGGTACTTCTGTGACCTCCTCTCTGCTGCTAGAACTAAGGCAACAAGGTGTTACAGCAAACCACTCCAATTAACTGTGCTCTAAATGAAAGATCACCTGCAGCTCTCACCACCATGCATAACATCCCAACACCCGGTGAGTTCTAAGGTATGCCAGACCAGCCTTACCTCACCACGGGCCCAGGTACAGATTGTCTAGTTTTCCCTGGTACTCTACGGCTGTAGAAGGGAAGATGAATTACTGAGTTTTTGGAACTGAGGCTCTTCTTGAGGAGGTACGTGTACTGTAGTTTATCTAGGTGTAGCAGTGCTTGAAAGATCACACTTCAATTTCCTGACCTCAAACGTATCACCATGATATCTTAGCGGTTAAGCTAATTTGAGAAATATTCTAGCTGCAACTCTTTCATAGTTTATGACTGCCTGATGACTTCCTGATGAACAAGTTACGCTAAATTTAAAGCTCGCTGACAGACACCGAGTATGGAGTAAGAAGCTTAAGAAACCCAAGCTTATTTCATTCACATCTCTACCTCCAAATAAAGGATTTCCTTCAGGTCTTACAGCCATTTCTTCTTGTTTATGAAACCAGTATCAGGAATCGGGTTTCAGTCACCTCCCCCTAACCTTCCTGTGAGAACCCTCTCAGCTGCCTGGAAATTCTTTCCAAAGAAACAGTTGTATCCCCCTTCCCAGCCCCAAACAGAAAGACTTTGATGACATACATTCTCATTTTTTTCAGGGGTGGAACTTCTTCCTTATTAACCAAGGCATTAGCATTTCTCTCTGCTTTGATTCTAGCTGGCTGTTTGCGTTGCTGTCTTTTTCTCTGTGTTGGAGCCTGTCTTCTACCCGCTCTAGAGTAGAAGAGAAAGTGGAGGTTAGCTTTCCCACGGGTCTGAAAAGACACACGATCTGTGTAACACTTTTTATGTCAGTGCATCACCTAACTCCAACATGCCCCCTACATAAATTGCGTGTTTAACGCAACAAACTAAATGCAGCATGAATTATTTAACAATCCATAAACTTAATATTCTTTGGTACATATGAGGACACAGAGTCCCTTGCATTCACATCAAGAACGAGTTCTGCCCAACTCAGGCAGATATAAACAAAGAAACTTTATAAGCCACTTCAGTTTCAGGTATCCTCACATTCCAGAAACTCCTAGTGCTACTCTCATTTGACAAGCATGCGAGACACTGCATTACATTTCCACCCCTAGAGATTGTCCCTCCAGCTTAGCAAGCAGATCAGCTGTGCCAATACACAATCTCTGTGCTGGAGAACTTCAGACCCGTAGGATGACCCAAGAACAGCTAGATCCTGAGAACCAGGACCTGCTTAGTTACACCATCATCAATCTTCACACAAACCGAATACAAGTATTTCACCTTTGAGAGGCCTCTGCAGGAGCAGTAGCTCTCCAGCTCGTCAGGGATCCAACAATATTCTGAGGAACCGCACTGGCCTGCACACATTCTGCTTGACCATCATCTTCACCATGGCTTTCACCTGAGAACAGTGACAAGCATCAGCTTGTATATATCTATACACACACACACAGAGGAATGCTAAAGTGAAACCACATGAGACCTTGCTAGACAACAACATATGAAGATGGTCCCACAAAAGCCAGACTGAGGCCTTTTCATTTTGTGAGTGAAAAGCAGGTAAAATTTATTCTCTCCCCCCCATGCCACGCCAGCTTACTCATTGTTATTCCTTGTGATGCGACAGAAGACAGAATAATATCAGGCTTTGAAAAAACAGGGCTGTTCTGTGAGACCTTTGCCAGATTTTCTGCAGGAGGGACATTCTCCAGGTCGGCTTTTTGGTCTATGAGGAAAGAGAGACTTTCACTATCCATACTACGTTAGGAATTTTTAATACCTCAGAATCTCATTATGATGTTAACAAAGTCATCTGTCAAGTTACAGATGACAAAGATTAAATACAAAAACAAAACGGAAAAACCCCATGCATGATGAATGATGCAGTTAACATGACTAATCCGCTGGCACAGAAGCCAGGCCCAAAACAAGGATCACACCAAGCCCTCATCCAAAGAGAAAACAATCAAGGAGTTGGAAGCACCTTACCAAACCAGGAGTCTGCATTGTGCACATCGTCATCGCTCAGACTCGCAAAGTTGATGCAAGGGTTTGGGACATCAAAGGAATAGCGAGATTCTGGGCAAGACATCTTCACCTTCACACTGTCCCCACGAGTCCTCTGCTCGCACTGCTACAGTCCTTTAGACAACAAGCATTAGTCACCTGTTATACCAAACCCCAACGCAGGTGTCAGCTAAATCATTCTCCACCTCTCTTCCTCTGCACGATTTCTATAGATAGATGCTGGGACAGCCTCGGCTACATTTTCCTGTTTTGTAATTTACAGCCTTTGGACAGAATGCCTCATAAGCAACGCAGTTTTTTATTCTACTGCTGACTGGCAAAGCTAAGGAGCTTTTACCAGTGTTGACATTTGCAGGTTCAAAACTATCAAAAAGATCAAGTTTTGAAGGTTTTCTTTGTACCTGTAGGTGCTAGAATTGTATTTTCTAAAAGGAAGTACAAAGCTCTTCCAGATTGAGACTGATTTGCCCTTCCCTCCCTCACCACGTACAGCAAAGAAGAGTTCTTCCTCTTACAGATTTATGAAGCAAGAGCCTGAGGAGGAGGTTGACTACAGAGCACTGCAAAGCACAGTCTTTCTCCCTCCAAAGGGCTACAAACAAGAACTAATGACACAAACGTGCTCTTCTATAGAGTAAACTGATTTTCAAAGCAGGAAGAGAGTTGTGTAGAGTATTATTAGTGGGCAAAAAGTAGGAATAATGGCAGTGTAGGGCCCTTGCTGCATTCCACGGCACTACCCTGAGGCTGGCCAGGCTATAAACAAACCAAGCACTGTGACCATGTCAAGAATGGTTCCTGCAGTTAATTAGTGGAGCACTGACAGCAGGAGGAGTCCCTGTGTCAACAGGTGATATTAAACTCAACCCAACAGGAATAAAGCCAGCAACAAAGTTATAAAACCTTAAATTGTAACAAAACCTTTTTGCAAAGGTGTTTTCATGCTTTTATGATGCCTCGCACAGCTGCAAGGCAAAGCCCGTGAGGATGTGTTATAAAACACTCCCTAAGGAAATCACCTGAACTTTGCTTTTATGAGTCCAACCAATTCTAAAGCAGCGTATTCTTAATCCACAAAGTCTCAGACCTAAACCATCTGTCTATGCAGACCACACATAGTTCAACCCGGACGGTATGCTCCGTAAATAAGAAAATGTTCAAGAGTAAATCAAAGCAGCATTTAGAAGGTACCACTGCTGTTTACAATCACCGGCCCTCCCCCTGAGGATGGCTGCACTGAGAAGCCTTCAGTTCCCCAGCACAGAATTGCGATAGTTAAGGGGAAGAATGTCATTAGAGAAGCATCAGCTACATGACTGCAAAGATGTCAGGGTAGGACCCAAAGAAGGCAAACAGAAGAATCGGAGCCAAAACCAACTGTAACCGAGCTCAAGACATGGCTGGAATCGAATGCTTTCCTACCACCCTTAATCAAGATAGAGTTTCTGTCAACACTATCCACTTTTTTAAAAATCAAATGCGTCATCTGCATTCTCCCCTCACCCTCCCCTGTCTGTCCACCCAGTCAGAGCTCCGGGCATCGTGTTTCACAGCTACTCGTGTCCACTGCTATGCTGCTGCAGTTTCCAACTTTTTACTGTGTAAAGTCCATATCCTTTCATAACGTCAGCACCCTCAACACTGACCTCACCACCGACCCTTTCTCTCTCCCCCTCCCTCCATCCCAGGGGGAAACGAATAGTCATGAAAAGAAAGGGAGTGCATCAATGCCACAGTTTCCTACTCCAAGTCTCTTGAAAGAGCCAGTGGGGAGGTAAAAGTTACTGTGACTGAACTCCAGAGGCTCCGTTTCAGTCAGATGAACTCACGGCATCGCTTTTCAAATCCCTCTGTATCCTCCGAGTCCTGCGCAGAATAAGATTTTCTGTGAAGCAGCAATTCACTGAAAGGCATCTCACTCCTCCACCCATCGACTCAGCTTGGAACTGAGTTCCCGTCAGTTAGGAACATTATGGTGATTTATCACTCTGATATGCCCACTGCAATGCTTCTGCAATCGAAACAGGCTCAGCCAAGGACAGCCCCGAAGCCTGCTGCCCACTCCGTTGAGGCATTTTAAAACACCCAATTGTGATTCTGAGGGCAGAACCACCATTATCTCAGTCTTTTATTTAAAGACAGGAGGCAAAATTCTCTCTCTCTACTGCGGCACTCTTCCACCAGAAGCGAGGTGCAGAAATTTCTTCTCATTAATAAGGACGTTACCTAATTAGCAGGCACTGTGTGCGTTTACCAGATCATGGTTACAAGCACACTGTAATCCTATGTAACTACAGCGTGGATTTAAAGCATAACCCTGCTCTCCCCCATATCCTTCACCTTCTGTGTCCACAGTAGTGTTCGCAGAGCTTCACAGCAAGCCAGGGGAACCCTCACCCCCGTTCTGCAGGATCAGCTTTCTCCTGGTTCAGAGAGAGCTGCTCACCCCACCACTGGTGCAAGAAAGGAGGAAGATCCAGTCCTCTCGCTTTCAAAAATAGCCCAAATTCCTTTGATAAAAGTGACTGCCTAACTAAAACCTTAATTTTCTTTCTAGGTCCGCTCCCCTCACTGACCTAAAATGTACCTCACATAGCCACAGCCCCATACAGTTTCTGCACAGAGCAGCACAGCTGTACCCACAAAGAGGAATGGATGGCGGGTTTCTCTGCACATCAGGTTTCTTTTGAGTAACTATGCTTTGGCACGTTCCAGAA